>NC_134367.1:5866686-6477311 GCF_035582795.1 Mycteria americana | reverse complement strand
TAGAGCACTCTAGGTTATGCTCTGTCCCATGTCTTAGGGATTACTGAACTTAAATCAATGTGATTAATATGATCATTCAAAACATGCTGGATCCTTGGCTTTTAATGGAGGAACTAAGAGGGAAACAATTTATCAGCTAGCAGCACAAATAAATAGTATTCACATATTTCTTTCCCTGCCTTTTTCCATGTCTGATTCCTTACAAACCTAATCCATTTTTTTGTCTTCCTCTTTTTTATTTTCTGGCGGCTTCCTCCAGAAAACAAAGCAACAGAGGCGAGTAAACATTTCTGCTTTGATGTCTTCCATTCATCTTATTTTTCCCTCCTTCTCTTAGCATTGGGTACATGTATTTTGGGTGCTTTTACCTCCTCCCATTCACTAACCTTTCATTGCTTTAGCTGTAATAGCACTAGACAGTTAAGTCTACTTTCTCAAAAATTACAGTTTTAGTAATCTGCTCTGCTTCTCTGTGAACTGTAAGCCTTTAGAGATGGCTATGCTACTGGAGAAGTTAGTTATTTCTCGGCTGTACCGGGTACCCTTTACTCTGTGGTTGCACCCTGGCCAACACGTGTGGAGCAGCAGGAGAGAATTCTATTTCCACAGCTTTTCTTTTCTACCTGAGCTTTTCTACACCAGCCCTTCAATGAACGGGAGGGACATGCTGGACAGTAACACACAGAGGAACACACCTGGCATCCCAAATGACTCCCATGTGTTCGCTGTTGCTAACGAAAGACGAGGTTAGCAAATATGAGAGGCTCCATTTCAGAAATATTTATATGGGCAGCGTGGAGAAGTGACAGGAAAGTAAGTTATTAATTACAAAAGACAACAAAAAAGATCATTGCAATGCTGTGAGCCAAAGTGAAATGGGATTTCACAGTGACTGCTCTTGCATTTAGAAATGCATCGAGCCAAACTTTTCACAAACAACTTGACAATTTATTACTGTCTGTAATGTAGAAATGAATTGGCCAAACACTGGCAAAAAAAAAGTTCTTCTTATTAATGTCAGGCTGCAGAATTCCAGATTAAAGCAGCCTGGAGGCTTTCTCCCCTCTAATAGATCGCAATTATTTTTCCCCCCTTGGGGGAGAAATGACCAACTAGGTCTTGCAGCAGCAGGTTTATGGCTAGTACACTGTCAACGTTTCCAGGAAAAGCCTCTGTTTTCAGGGTTTTCTGACACTGTCGTAGAGCTCACTCGGACTAAGATTTTTTTCCCTAACAAACTCTATAAATTTTTAAATAACGCTTTAAAAAATAAATCTTGCTTAGGTGCTCAGCTAATGGGAACTGACTTTTTTGGAGCTCCCTTTCCATTCCCAAAGCAGAAGCTGATCTCGGCAAGACGTTTAACCGAAACCTGGTCACTGTCCACTTCACAGCCCCTCCTGTTCATCACGAAGCTTGGACGTGCCATCAGCATGGCAGGTAACCGAGCCCCACACAGTCGGGGCTGTGTTCACACGGCCTCTTCACGTTGCAGCTGTGCCAGCTGACCAGGCTATCATGCCTGGCCTCTCTCTGCTGGTAATCACTCATCTTCGACCACAGCTACTGCCAATTTGGAGCAGAACTCTGCTAAGCCAACTCGTTTAGACTGATGCTGCTTAGAGGAGCGCTGGGGAATGGTGTCCTGCCCAGACGGCACAGCCGTGGCTGGAAGAGGATGCCCAAGGAGCCCTCAGGTCTCCCAGCCCCTGGGATTTCTCCTGCTAGAGGGTGTGCAAGGCGAAGCAACATGCCCTCCCTAAGCAGTGTCATGCCGGTCTACAGGGCTTACAGATTTCCCTGGAGACCTGCAGGGAGGCTAAGGTGCTTACAGCAGATGCCTCCACCCTGACACCTTCTGCCTTTCCTACTGTATTTGTGGTAGGTTCTGCTATCAGCTTCCTCCACTGGACGTGGCCGTGAGAAATGCTGAATGCAAAGTCCCCCTGAGCTCAGGAAGGAGCTCAGGGAAATGCCCCAAGCTGACCCACCTTCTTCTCTTTTCCTCCCTTACAAAAATCTTGTCTTAATCCAGAGGGAAAAGACGGGAGCTTCCCCGTGGCCATGCATGTTTATGAACATCCATGGATTGTCCATATTTACATATAATAAGAATCAAATGTTGTTAGGGACACCAAAAGGTTAGTAAAGGAACAGACACCACTTGCTAGACCATTGCAGACGGAGTAGAGGAATGGCCCAGAGGATTGCGAGTTAAGGAACTGGAAATCCTGCCTGTTCAAAGGGGCTGCAGAAAGTGGAAAAACCAAACTCACTACTTTCTCAAATCCCTTGTCTAAGGAGGGTCGTAACATGTTAAGGAAGAGCAGATTAAGGACATGTTGTTATAAATCCAGAGGTACAAGTTTAGATAACTCACTCTGAGTTGAAACGACTAAATGAGTTATCATTCACACCGAAAGCCAAAAGCCATGCTAAGCTATGACTTACTGAGCCCGACTGATAGTCTGCCCACACTCACGGTGCAGTCTCACTTTCTCGCACGGAGCTCACGATCGTGCTCGTTGCCTATGTCCCAGAGAAGTGTTGCAACTTTGCCCTAGTCAGCAAGCAAAGGAGGCCACAGGGGATTTCAGAAGCAAATTTCTTAAATCAGCTCTTGGTTGCTATACACTAAATATTATAGACTGTGGGAATTACAGAGTTCAAGGTAAACAAATGCAAGGTATTGTTCCATATCCAGAATACCTGAAAAGTCAAGACTGGCAAAATTTGGGGCCTAAAATACCTGTCAAAGTCTCTCTAAAGAAGTGTCTCCCCAGCCAGGCTGAGAAATAAAATCATTTCTGTTTCGAATGAGTCCCTCAAAATAACATGAACACGGTTTCCACTGCTTTTGTCTGGTCAGCAATAGTGCTTGTGGGGCTGAGAAAGGAGAACTGGCAAACTATTTTTATGCAAGCCAACAAACCCAGCTATGTTAAGGGATTCAACAACTAATTTTTAAAAGAGAATATAAATGCTGATCAAAAAATTGGCTTGACTATTGCCAGTACAGGACCATACAGATAGGCAGTTCCCAGGGTGGAATGGGTTACCGTGTCCCGGACCTGGATGGTAACCATCTGCGCATGTGCTCTCTGCCTGTGGCAAGTGTGCCGCGATTCTACTTATCTTAAGCCTCTTTTATTGAGGGCTAAGCTAAATCAAATCAACTTACATTTATGGGGGGCCAAGAACACCTACCAGGCAGCTGCTGTGGCTCAGCTGACATGTGGAAACACAGACATCCCCTGTAACTTGATCATGCGTCTAAGCCCTGAAATTTTCTCGGTATGGACTCAACTGGAGGCTGAAATTAAGTGCAATTTCAGGTCTACCTTCCTTCAGACTGAAGTGGTGCACAGGTCTAGTGTTAACACTTCACAGTAGGGCAAATTCCATGCGTACATACCAAAGCTATAATGATTCTGTAAGTTAAATATAAACAGTTTTGTTTGTGTTGAAATATTTGAACATCTGTCTACAGTGTTTGGAGCCCGAATAATAGAAGTATGCTACTGCACAAGAATCGAATGATGATAATTATGGAATGGAAAACAAAACCTCAAGATAGGATGTTTCATAAGCATGCAGTACTATTACGTATATATATGCATATGTAGGCATATAGCATAATAAAAGAAAATGCAAAAACCTCAATAAACACCAATAAGAAAAATTTAAATGTTAAAAGTCTGTCTCATTGAAGGAGACTGTGGTTGGAAATACAGCAACAGATATTTATACTCAAGTCTTCAACATTTCAACTCTCTTTGCAATGTAAAAACAACAAAAAACAATGGTGCTCTCATGAAAATGCCAAATTCACAATACAGAGACTGCTCCTCCCCATCAGGCAGGGTATTAATTATTATTTTAAATGTGCAGAGTCTAAAAAGCTATAAAAATATTTGAGCGTGGTGTGTATCCTTTTGCTTCTGCACATACTCGTCTTGTTCCATCAAGCAGTTGGCATCAAAGGTTTTCTTCATGTGCAGGTGTGAAAGGTGTTTGTACAAATTAAGGAACTATCTTGCTAGCTGTTCAGCCTGGAAGAGCACATGAAAGAACCTGATTATAACAACCCAGGGATTCATTTTCGTCTGAACTAGGATTTCCAGGCTCCAAAGCTGCTCATGTCCTCTTTGCCCATCCAAGACTCACACTGACTTCTGCAGGACTTTTGCAGGAGTCCCCGTGCTAGAGAAATGTTCCCTTACTACAGAGGTGGATACAAACAGCCATGTCCATCTTTTCTATTAGTAATTATTGTCTGAAAATGTCAAAATGTGTTTGGTGAGATTCATTTTCAAATGAGCTGCACATCCTGTCGGGTGCGAGTGATCTGCTCGAATTTACGTATTTTTCAGTTCAGATAGGGAAATGGCCTTGCTCCCACAAAGTGAGGTTTGCCAAGGCCCATGCCCTCCCCGCAGCTCCAGATGGCTATGACTTCAGTCATATATTCTGGCCAGTAGTCTCAAGGCTGGGGTTAAACAAGCAGTTTGTTCCTCTCTTACATAAGCACCGAAAGACAATACTACATTCGAGCTCATAAAAATATTTTAATTGGTGATGATTTCCAGACAACTATGTCAAAATTAACTCAGAGTTGATGCCCACTTGCTTAAATTTCATTCATCTGGGTTCAAATTATTTGCTTAAAAGAAGAAACATTTCCTTTTATACACACTTTGGTTTCAACCTCCAAAACCATTGCTAGAAATTAGTCCTAACCACCCAGTCGGCTGCCTCAGAAACCAAGCTCAAATCCATCACTTTAATGACATCAATAACAAATACACAACTTTAAACACTATTGTGAACAGTGGCATACCGAGGAGCATGTGTAGCTGTCATCTCGTTAGTCACTAGAAAAACACCAATGAAACCAAAAGAGCCTAACCATGACAAATTATTCAAGAGTTTAACCTGAGACATTAATGAGTGCTAAATAGCTTGTTTTCATGCTTGCTTAAGGAGATTTGTTTAAAATCCCACCAACCTCCCCTGAATGTCGCTTGGCGAAGCCGTTCATTCTTGTCAAGCTGGTTTTCCTATTCCAGCTAAAACAGCAGGTTGCAAATGTTTGGTTAAGGATGCCTGCCTTCCCTACCCCTCAAGACACGCGCGCACGGAGGCAACTGCACCGGCTGTAAAGCTTCCTCCCCTCGGCTGCACAAAAGTGGCTGATTCACTCCCCAAAGTCAGAAAAAGTACGGTTGATAAAGCATATGCATTGCAATCATTCAACAGTCAGTGGTACAAAAGAAATGTGGAAAGAGTATCTATCCATCCAGGAGTTTCATCTTTTCAGACTTTCTATTTTGTCTGGTTTTCATGTCTCTGGGCTGTACTAGGGTAAAGCTCCTAAGCAGGGACTAGAAGAGTCTGGTACTTGCCATTCTCTGAAAGCAGCACCAGGTATTTAGCTCTGAGTAAGGGCTGATTTAATGAGAGGCTCACTCCTACAAGCCACCTTTACCTCCTGCAATGCCTTCAAGGAATTGAAGGAATTGGGGTCTGGAACAACTACGTATACGTACTACAACTACAAATACGGAGCAGCAATATATGGAGCTCAAAGCTAACGGGACAGAAAAAAAAGCCCACTTCTTTCCTTCTTGAGGATGGAATAATATGAAATAAAATAAAATAAAAAAAAGATATTTCCATTTATCAAGGGAAACTGAGACTTTCTGACTCATATTAGGATATACGTTGGATGGGAACATGCCTTATAAACATAACTGATAAACAAACACCTCTATTTTCACCATCTTCCTATATTGATGTCATCCCTGGGGTAGGGTAGTGCCGCTATTCACACTTCACACAAGGGGAACTGAGGCCGAGAGAAAGAGGTACCCAGTTTCCACTGCTATCAGTAAGTCTGGGCATCTGCTTAGAGGGATTTTCAAATGCACGAACGTCACAAAGATGTCAGAGGCAGATGACACACCTGGAGGACCCACGTTCAAATACATCAGCCACTAAACCATCCTCCTACATCCCTGCCTTACTCATCTGGCCACAGAGAGCTGGTCTTCAAAGCTTTCTGACATGAGAATTAAAGAAAGAAAAAAAAAAATGGCATAGCGTAGGAGTGTTTTGTTCTCTTTAAAAAGAAACATTTCTTCTAACAGACCGCCTTTATGCTGATGTTCCAGATATGCTAACATTGCTTTTTGCTACATACAGTCTAAATCGTCATTCAAACAAGACATGAGCAGGCTTCCAAAACAGGAGCAGTCTCAAATGCACTCCAAAAAACTGCATTGTGCTCTAATGTAAAACTATTCTTCAGTCCATATGGGAGATCTCAAGCATTTGCTGAGTCTGGCTTTACTTTTAATGGAATTTATGTTGGAAAAACCATTTTATTTTGACCAGATTGGTTTTTATGCCAAAACTTTCTTTTTTTTTCTTTTAAATTTTGGGCGAAATTTCACTTGACAGTATCCTCTTTGAAGAGATGACCAAGCATAGGCAATTGTTCCATGTTGCATATGAGCCCTAAAATCTAATCTCTCCCCAAACTCGTGTCCTTATAAAAAAGTGAAGCCTTCTCATAACTTTAAGTTGTTCTGCATACTGAACGTAAATTAAGTGAGGGGGGTTTGGAATTTTTTTAATAACTCGTAAAGTTGGGAAGTTTTCAGCGTGGATTCTGGAACTGAAGCTCAGGGCACACTGAACTAATTTAAAAATGTAAATGTAAAAAGATATGACCCTTAAGTGACGAATTAAAGAGGGAACGTAAACGGTTTGCAGAGCACGCTGCCCTCCACCGCTGACTGCTTACACAGCGCGGCTACTCCGGGGTCAATATTTTCTGGCAGCGCCAGAGAATAAAAAAAGCATCAACTCGGCGCGTATGGTAAAGCTACTGCGGCTGACATAACGCTAACGCAGAGGCCCAGAGAGGTGACTGAACCCTGGCTCCCAGCTGCATCAATCCCTATTTTAATCACCCTCCTGACAACACTTCTCTTTCAGCTCTCAAGCTGCTTGGCTCCCAAGGATGGGAACACCGGGATAGTAAAAGACACGGGAAAAAGCTTAAACAAAGTTGAAATAGTGAGGGGAATAAAACTGCCTGTGAAGATGCCTTTTGCCCAGCACTCAAATCTGTCTCTAAAACAGTTTGTTTTAACTTAAAATAATAAAACCATGCAGCAGACCGCTCGGCCCCGAGCCCCGTCCCGGTGAACGGCAAACAACTCGACAAGGAGCGCGCTCCCTGCAGTGCCGTTTCTTCAGGCAGCTTCAAATAAGAGAGCGTGTGTTTCGCACAGAAGGAGGGAAAGATTTCTATGCAGGAGCAGATCTCAAGTGTAACTTGCAACCCCGCCTGCTTCCCATCAGCTCCTCCAATTTACAAACCTGTTAAAACAACTCTCCTGGCTGGTTTTAAATGGGCCCAACATCTCCAGCAGCTCTGAGTCACGTAAAGAAGGAGAAGGTAACAACGAGCGAGCGTTTTTTTCACTGGCTGACATCAGAGTATCCAAAACACCGCAGAGCGTGCCCCCGGATGCACCTATCACCCAGGTACGCCCAGCTTATTTTGGCAGAAGGACTGGTCATTTGCCCTGCATTTTACATAGCTTCACACCCTCCCCCGGAGGCTTTTGGGAGCCCAAAGTCTCTTTCTCCACATTCACTGACTCCAGCTGCACCTCGGCAAGGAGGCTGGGTGCGGATTTTGCCCACGCCGAGGTTTGGATGGTGCCTGGACACACGTTGTGGCTGCCTGTTACCTCAGCTCGAGGGGACGCAGACAGCAGTGCGTAGCCGTGCTGGGAGCCATGCAGGGCAGAGTTTGGGTGTGGGGGGTTCAATGCTAATTTCATGTGGTTGTTGTTCTTAAACACAAGGGGGTTTGGCCTAAAAATACTCCTTTTCAGAAGCACCGTTGCCCACAGTGGCTCTCTCAATGCGGCAAAAGGGCGCTGAGGTGCAGGAGCGCTCGCAGCGAGGAGGCCAGGCTCCGCACCCCGGGCACGTTGGAGGAGTCCCGCTCTACGGCCCAAACCTCTCTCGGCTCACACTCCCTGTGTCCTACAGCCTGCAACGTCTGTGCAGACCGTGCCAATTCAGCTGAAGAGTACGCACACCCAATTACCCCTCTGAAGAGGCTAAGGGTGGGGAAGGAGAGTCCTGCCAAACGCCGGTGCCTGGAGGCACGCTGCCTTCTGATCTGCAACGCCTCCAGAGGCCCTGCAGGCCGTGGTGGCCCTTGTTTCATCTTTTACAAATGGTTGTTGCCTTCTCCAACGCGTCCCCGGCACACAGGTGGGAGTCACATCGTGCTCTCCTGTGCTGCTGGAGATGGCACCTCACTCATCACCAGCCAAAGACCTGACCTGTTGAAGTGGATGCCGGAGCTGCTACAGCCCACGAGGAGACTTCATTGCATGTCCAGAGAAGGGCAACGAAGCTGGTGAAGGGTCTGGAGCAGAAGTCTGATGAGGAGCGGCTGAGGGAGCTGGGATTGTTTAGCCTGGAGAAAAGGAGGCTGAGGGGAGACCTTATCGCTCTGTACAACTGCCTGAAAGGAGGGTGTAGAGAGGTGGGGGTCGGTCTCTTCTCCCAGGTAACAAGCCATAGGACAAGAGGAAATGGCCTCAAGTTGCACCAGGGGAGGTTTAGACTGGATATTAGGAAATTTTACTTCACTGAAAGGGTTATCAAGCATTGGAACAGGCTGCCCAGGGAAGTGGTTGAGTCACCATCCCTGGAGGTATTTAAAGGACGTTTGGATGAGGTGCTTAGGGACATGGTGTAATGGTGGTCTTGGTAGTGTTAGGTTTACGGTTGGACTCGATGTTCTTAAAGGTCTTTTCCAACCTATACGATTCTGTGATTCTGTGATTCTGTGAGACCCTGCCAACTCCCGAGTTAATGCCACTGAAGCTAATAGATTATTTTTCAGTGCAAATTAATACCATGGTAGATTAACTATGTTAGAGGTGGGGCTGGTAGGACTGCCTATCATTAAAGTTGCCCAACGTTTCCCATTATAAGACCCAATTTTCAGTTGCTTGCAAATTTACAGAACTTTCTTTGCATTCCATTTTTTCTTGCATGACTAAGGAACACATTTCTTCAGTTTCAACCAAAATGGCTCAGACATTCCTGGAAATGAGTTAGCTCAGGGAAAACATAGCGCCTAGAAAAACATTTTTGGCAATCTTTTCTTGAAGGAGCTTTTTTGTCGCTGTATTTTGGAGTGGAGATTTGAAACTTGGCTCAGCAGGTTGGGTCTTTTTTTTCAGAATCTCTATGGAAATCCAGCCAGATTCGGTAAAATTACAAAACTTTGAAAAATAAAATTTCATAGAATGGAAATTCCTTAGATTTTATCAGCTAAAAGCTTTGATTACAGCTTGGCAAAGGTAGCTGATTGCTGGCCCACAGAATTTATGCTCCTGCCACACAATTTTTTGTTGTGACAACAGTTAAGCTGCTTAAAACAAAGTGTTCACAGAGCATATTCACTGTGTGTTCATACTTTTCCCAGTGCCTGGTATGAGACCTTGAGATTTATTCTTCAGAAACACTGACCATTCACCACTAACTCAGCCTGAGAGCAGCATTTTTAACATATAAAGCACTGTATGTTGTTAGGTCTCTAAAAAATAAGAGTAAGTGGGTGTGCTCCATCCCAAAGAACATTGCTGTCTAATGGATAAATCGGCACATGCTCTTACAGTGAAGGACTGTTTTGTCACACACAGGAGAGGCATGAATTAAAGCTGCTCTGAGAACCATAATCTTGGCATTTCCCCATTCTGAGTGCTCAGACATGGACTTTCCCTACTGTAATTTTTGTCTGCAGCATATGCATAAAGTAGGACTTAGAGCTAGAGGTATCTGCCCTTTAGTCAAAAAGATCTATTTCTTCTATGTCAACATATTACTTATCTATCTGATGTGTAAGTATGCCCTTGTTACATACCTTAAATCTACTGTTTATTCCCTTTTCCACCAAGTTACCAGAGAAAAATAGTTCTCATTTTAATTCTTAATGTTGCATGGCATGTATACAGTTAGCGAGGTGTTTACTTTGCATCCCACGCAGAAGTAAACACGCTTCCCAGAAAGTTTCCTTCATCCTTGAGCTGGGTCTAAAGAACAGTCACTGTTATCTGGATTTTGCGAGCACCAAGTCCTTACTGCTCTCTCCTACCTGTCTATAATGAAGACTATCTCTACAAGCCAACTGCTATCAGGTTTTGCTTTTGCTGCCATCTTTCAGGAATAGCAAATATCAAGAAGAGTAAAACTAATAACATGGATCGGTAAGTCTGCATACACGCAAAGTGCAAACCCTCCCTAAATACCGGGTCTGAGTACCCTTCATGTGCTGTAATTCCGCCATCCTAATTCTCAGGGATGCTTATGACTGTGTGTCATACTGCAGGCAATGAATACCGCTGCGTGAGACCTCTTCATGGCACTAATAGGCATACCCTCGGCTCACTCTTCCAAAGCAAAAGATAAAGGCTAATTAAACTGTCTGACTTTGCCGTGAAGCTGATGAGGATCACGTATAAAAGCCAGACTACTGCTGAGCTGTAGGGGCCACAGCCTTTAGGAGAGGAACAGTAACAAGCACATCAGCACGGGGAAAGGCAACATTTTAAACCAGGATGGACATTTCTGCACTGAGTGCCTGAGAGTTTCAACCAAGCAGGCACGGAAGAGGAAAACATAAAAGATCACACACTGGCTATTTATGTCTAATGAGGAGGGGCTCACCAACATCCTAAATTGTAACAAACTTCAGAGAGCAGCCCTTCAATGTGGCTCATGAAAAAGCAGGCACTAAAGCCCCCTTTTAAAAGATTTAAAGAACAATAAAAAGGAGTATAAAGAAGCATTTCAAAGCTGTGTGCTGCTGAGGTTGCCGGTAAGCCAGGTAGCTTATTTAAAGCTGATGCAAGTATCTGCACGGCACTGAGCACCAGCCCTGTGGTCCACACTGCTCCACGTTCCCTCTGCAGTCAGAGTTCACTGCCACTCACCTCCAGAGATCTGCACACTGACACTTGTAGATACTTAGGGTGGGATAAACCAGCTTCGACACATGCATTCATCTCTCTCTTGACCGCAACGGGCTAGAGATGACTCGCTGAGACACCATATCTAGCTTTTAGACAACTACAGTTAAAAGCAGAGTCAATCCACCCTGCGCCTCTCTGAAAATTTTACCCATATGTCCCTTTACAAAAAGGATTTTCATTTTGACTGCTTAGCTGATGAATTAAAACACTGAATGATTTACGTTCACAGCTCTGTCGCTGAGCCCTCTTCTGTCTGGTAGTCAACACTTCCATCTACAGAGGTAGTAATTTTATTATAGCGCTAGTTGATACACAATTGTTCAAAGACATTAAAAGAAGACCAAAATTGGGAGTGGACCCATAGCCCAGATCATCAAAGCCAAAGAGTGTCCAGTGTGAAAGCAAAAAGTATGTTCCACAAATCTAGAGTTTATGGTGATAAGAGATGCAAGGAACGAAAAATTAAATTATTTTTGGTTTAATTGGTATCCTAGAAACCTGGAACCAACTCTGTCGCACTTCATATGTCTACAGCGCTTGATAAATTCTCTAGATAACTGAATTAATTGAAGTGTATTGTTGTCTAAGAACCTGAATCTGGGTCCTTGATTACGTATGTACACATGCAAAAAAGAAAAAAGTATTCCATGTATAATACACCCTGTACTCATAACCAGTGGTTTGTTCCACAGAGCGACTGTGTATTGTATTTCTAGGTCTCTATTCTTTTCCAGCTTCTATACTACTGAGAAACACAAGTCTGAATTTTCAAAATACAACAAATAATTGTGAGTACCATTTTTGATGGGTAACCTCTGGATTTCTGATCCTTTTTAAGACAGACAGTTAAAATTGGGCATCTTTTGCAAATCTAATCTAGGATTTACCATTTGTGAACAGACACATACCTGGTACTACATCAGTGCCTGCAAGTGCCTACTCCTTTCCAAGAAGATTCTGCACCAATGTGAAGCTGCTGTATGTAATTGTCTACCTGACTCATGACGTGTGAAGCGATACTATGGAATATAATGAGCTAGAAACCCTGTTTCTAGCAAATTAAACTACAAATGCAACTGCTGGACTCATCCATTTCTTCCACAGCACAATTCTGTGGTGCTTGTGGAGGTGATGATTTTCCTGTTGAGCCCTAAGAGCAATGAAACGAAACACCGTCAAGTGCCTCTGACTGCACGTGACATTTAAGACCGTGTCTACTACTGCAGGAATGCTAGAATGAGAAAGCATATGAAGATTTAAGGAAGCAGACAACTAATTGGCCTTACTCACATGGATTACAGACAGGCAGGAAGCAGATTCTACACTTGTAAGCACCCTGATTAATACCTGTTTGGCATCCTGAATTTAAATTAGCAGGGCTACTAAAGAAGCAGGGTATTATAAAGTGGGAGTAAAGTTCACAAAACGCACATACAAGAGTTGGAAGAGTGATGGAAGCAAAAAACAGTAATGCCGGCAATAATCAGGTAAAAGGGTTTGCCTTCCCACGCTGTGGGAAAGATTACATCTCAGAATCAAAGGAGAATGGGCAGCATGTTAAGTTTGGAGAAGGAAGGAACAATTAATATGTTCTGATGCAAAGCAGGAACATTGGAAACATTTCCCAGTATGTATTTCCCAGTGTTAGGAAAATCTTTAAATGTGTTCCCCAATATTCTTCACCTAAAGGTAACACCTATAAAGTGTATTATCACCTTTATATTGTTTCTTATGCAGCTGCAATATTTTAGTTAGTGTGAGAATCTTACTGAATACTATGCCTACAGCTAAATAACCTAAGTTTTCATCTCAGCAGTTCACACAAGTCAAGCTGAGCAGGACCTGAGCGGTACTTGACTACCGAAATCCTGCAAGAAGTGATAATGGTGCCTTAGCAGATCGCATCATTTTTTAAGGTACGTCTGTATTGCGCTCATTATGGCAGCTGTATAGACACTTCCAAGTCAGCTTTAAACAATTCCTTACATTGTCAGAAATGTAGCGTGGACTGTTCATAGTTCAACAGAAGACAAAGCATCCACCCAAGAAGGTGGGCAAACAGTGGTTAACCCATGCGGAGCTCCATGTTATCTGTGACTGTACTGCTATCACTACCTGAGCTCCCTGCTTTAAAGCTAACTCAGGTTGTCTGACATTCACAGCAGTCATTAGGTACACCTTAGGACTAGAATATCTCATAACCTCATCTGATTTCAGCCATCTCAAAACCAGGTTCCCTAGTCTAGGTTAGTCATCTAGCCTCCATTTATAATCAATGGAAAGGGACGGATAGCTCTAAAGGGCAATGCATTGCACTCTTAGATAGGCATTAAGATGGGTGGGATGAATCACTCTCTGCAAGTGCCTGTGTCTCTTCATTCACGTCAGAGGAAACCTACCCTATCTGTCTAATTTCTGGAGAGCTGAAAGCCACCCTCAGTCAACAGTGAGCCACTATTGTGCTGAGTAAGCTGGCCTACGGTAGATGAGATATGTAATAGGGGATCTAAGCAGACACACGCATTAAGGAACCCAGTTCTTCATAAGAGTAAGGTTTCCGGTGTCCCGAACGTACTGCAGCATGAGATCATTACTAAGTTTCTTCCCCTGAAGTTTCAATTAAGTATGATATTCTTCCTCATTTCCTCTTCTGCATTCCTTGTCTGGTTAAATCAGCATCTGTGTTTCACGTCTGGGATGACCATGTTTCAGTGGAGAATGAAGTTTATATGGAGAATAAAACTAAATTTTACACAAAATTTATACAGAAATTTGGGATTGCCAGCAAGGAAGAACTACATAAGTACTCTACTTACACTACTCTGATGCAGCGTCTCCCAAACATATTTGCCCCGTATCCTACTTCCCAACCCAATTTAGAAAGTGGAGGGAGAGGCATAAGAGGTGCCACATTGAAGTGTGAGAAAGAAATGCTTATATTATTAGCAACAAGCTAAATGCATCACAAAAGTGAAGGTGTACAAGAGTTTAAGTTCTCTTGGGAGGAAAGCATGGAACAAAATGGTCTGTGGAAAGCTACTCTAATGCCTTTTTTATACCATCTTCCTCCACAGTACCTTCATGGAGTAGAGTCATAGACTTATAAAAATGGCTTTCACTTTTCCTTTCCTCTTAGTCACGCCGTATGGAGATACAGAATGAACTCACTTCCACCGTCAACTTAATTTGTTTAGTTATAACGCCTTTCCCCATCCTTATTTTTAACAGACACTGTAAGCTATTCAGGGCAAAACTTTCTTACCCTATGACTATGCAGCACAACTATAGCACAGTGGGGCCATGATTTTATTTGTAGCTTGGAGAGACCTTTTGAATACAAACAGCAATAGCTGCAATATCAAAAAAACACTGTGATGGTCATCATAGATGCCGAATGTACTAGGAATAAACTGTTTGGAAGCAGTGTTCCCTCCACAATGGGATGGAAACGATTTGTTCTGTTGACAAATACAAACCGCGACTGCATTACTATCGGTGAGGACATCTTAGGGAATGGTTTTATGCTCAGACTTGCCCATTTGTTTTACATAATCTTCTACAGGTCTTTTCCCTCTCCCCGTAACAGTGAATACATGGTCACTCTGTCACGTCCCTGGGCAGCGATGTCCTCCTATGGAGAGACTTAGCTGGTGTCATGTAGATCACTGAGATTTCAGAACTGCAAGCGTATGAATTCAAGCCATGAGTGCATTAAGTAGGTTTTGCTTTCATCTTACCCTGCGCACTACACCAGCAGATAAAAGTTATCATCACCGGAAAAGAAATTGTTTTTACTCTCGTAGTCTGTTCCTCAGACGAGGAGTTTTTAGGCACCAGCCCCTCTCTAGCTGCACTGGAAAAAAACAAGAACTGACTGGTCTTTGGGATGCAGCTACCACCCCCCACAGCCTCCTGGTCACCTTGTTCCAGAGGCATGCATCGTGGTCGCAGTAATTGTAAGAAGCTCTGCTCTGCGGGTTACACACCCATCTCAAACATAAACCTAAACCACTGGCATATAGTGTCTGCCACCTTTGATGAGGAACACTTGAATCATCCCACCAGTTTCTTACAGTTTGTGGGAACGCTCAGGAGCTCCAGTCCCCAACTAGTATGGTTTTGTGAAATTACACATTTGGAAAAATAAACCAGCAGCAAATGATAGTGAGGGAAACGATGATGTCTTGCATTTTACACTGGAAAAAGGACCTGGTGTTGTACCACTGAAATCAGAACCACTACAACTCCTTACCGGGGACCTGAGCACAGGAGGTCAGGTCCCAGCCTGTAAGTGGACTGTGGTCACGCTCAAATATGCCGACGATAGTCACAGAAAAAACCTAAACCCCATAGCACAGCCACGCTGAACATTTCTTTGGCTGCATAATCACATTTTGCCTCATTTCTGACAAAGGGGCATTATAACGCAAACGTTAAGCTTTACAAAGTCATTTAGAGCAAACCACCAGACCGCCCACCCTGCCTTCCTCTGCTCCCACTTACGCTGGGAGAAATCCGGAATAACCCAGCTGATCTCAGTAGAGATTTGTCACTCTGAAAGACACCAGCGCGAGTCACAGATTTTCTAACTTCAGTTTGGATGAAAACCCAGGACTCGTTCATCGTATCTCAGGGTATTTAGCATTGCCTTTAATTCAAACCCTCCTCGCCGTGCCAAAACCATGCAGATGCAAACTTCCGTGTTCCATGCGCAACGCATCACTTGAAAAAACTGCAACGCTACATTTACAGTCTGAGGTTGATGCACGAAGTAGGACCTGCCTGTAAAATTTCCTCTTGTTCTGCAAACTCTCTCTCTCTGCACTGCCCCAGTTTACCACAGTGCAAAAACCCAGTCAAATCAATATATTCTTGGGAAGGAAGGGGGCTGGTAGAGTGGTTTTTGAAGGCAAGCCAGAGAATATTCTAAACGGGGGACACACAGCGTGTTTTAACTGCTGTGATAATTCTGCATAAAGAGATGTTAAGGATCTAGCTCCTTGCTGTAGCATGCCATGTGTCCCTGAATAAAATTACTGCCATGCAGGCTGTTAGCAGAGGAATGCGTAAACAGACAATGTATCCTTGCATCAGTTCCACAAAATGTTGCACAACACAAATGCCTCTCGATGTGTCATTTCCTGCTTGGCCACCAGCCCAGCTCCTGACAGGCAGTCAACAAAAAAAAAAAGAAAAAAAAAAAAAAGAAAAAGAAAATAAAAAAAAAAAAACTGAAAGATTTAAAGCTGTTCTACTCCAAAGCACATTCCACTAGCCCCAGACTTATCCCTCCACCCTCTCCCTTTGAAAGAAAAGAGGGAGAACTTCCTAAAAACTGGTATGGTTTTAAGTCCAGGAATGTCAAAAATCTCAATCACTTATCTGTGTTTTATAAGCTGGGTCCGCCAAACAGTTAATACAAAGGCTGAGCAGAACGTCTTGCTGGCTTTCACTGGCTTCTGCAGCGTGCACAGACAAAAAGGCGATGTTTGCTCATACCTTTCATCACGTGTGCACCTTGCAAGCTGCAGCAGCCGAGAAATATTCGGGAGCTGAATGAAATAGAGCAGTTTTTCTTCTACCAAAATGCTTCAGTTCAAAGCTCAGAACCACTCTTCCATTCAAGCTGATAGAGAAAATTGTGGTCGGTGACTTTGGAGACTATGTTTAATTAGACACAAAGTCAAGTCTTTGGAAGCCAGGCAAAATGTAAAAATATATAAACTTCTTCTCCCTCCTTCCTTATGATTTCCCTCCTGACTGGGTTTCTACCAAAAGCAGCCAGAAAGGAGGACATGTCTCCTACTCTAAAGGTACCACTATGGAAGGGCAAATCATTATTTCTGTATTTGTAATGAGGTAAGGCAAAGCATTAAAAGGGGGCCTAGGTAAAAGTTTGGGGGTTTTTTGTTATGTTTTTTTTTTAAATTCCTTTACAGACATCTCTTGCTATCTGCCAGTCAGTTATGACCTCACGACAACTTATTTCTCCGGAAAACTTCTTTCAGCCTTCCCAGCTGGAAGGCAGCTCTGCTGGCTAAGATGTGCATATGGCAGAGGTTTTATCCTGGATATGAGGAGAGAAAAATATCTGCAGGATTTCCCAATGATTCCCAAAGATCTTATACAACCCCGTCTCTAGACTCCATCACTCAGAGTGCAACGCGCTGTCTCAATCCAGCACAAGGACTGTGCAACACAGTAGATGGCCCTGGATGGTAATCTAGACAGACTGAAATAGGTAATTAAAAATAAATAGATCTTTCCCAAGGAAAAATCATCAGAAGACCTTTTCTCATATAGAAATGGGCAGGTTTTCCTAACAGAGCAACTTGACATCACTGTCTCTATTAAAATGTTTTAAAATAATAACAGAGAGGCAAGGCAGCAAGCTACTACAAGCATATGTTTAATACGACTAAATGGCACTTACTTACATTTAAGAACCTGACTTTCTGAAGTGCTGAGCATCCAAAACACCAACTGGAGTCACTGCATGCCACGACTGTTCAGCGCTCTTAAAGTCAGGTTCTAAATGATTGTGCTATCTGTCATGGTATTGCTGCTGCTCCTACTGCTGCTGGCAAGCACGCAGCATTTGTTCGCTCGACTCAACTTGCCAACAGAAGGTCAGAGTGCCTTGCCTGTAAACAAGCCTTACAAATTCACGATCTAAAGCATGATGTCATGTCTTAAAATGATAAGCTGGCAACAAAGTAAATGACATTTTGTAAAGATGTGCATAATTTTATGTTTACGCTACTTAGAATGAAGGTTCTAATAAGTCATCGGTTGTGTTCCTTTAAAAGGAAGTTTTATAACTGAGATGAATCACAACTGCAAAAGATCAAAGTTAAAAAACATCAATGATGCCATGGGGTACTTTTTAATCTTGTAATGAATGATGATCATGTGCTCTTATGAAGTTGGTCCAACTGCCAACGCCAGATGTGTATATTAAGAAAAAAGTTGTTTGTGATGTGACAGCTCTGGCTGAGCTGCCAGAGAGAGGAAAACTAGGGTAACGTGCTTGAGATGTCGAAGTGAAATACAGATCCTGGCAGAGAGGGGCACTATTTGCTGATACATAATTTGTTAAGAAAAACACATTTGCTATCAGAGCTGCTCGTTGACTTGAATTCCTTATTGCCCCCAATCACCTAATTTTCCTTACGCAATGTAAATGCCAGATACACTTCTGGAACGATTACTACCAAACAGTAATAAATCTACACGAGTGCAGGGGCTCTCAGAAGAAAGCAGAACTTCAGTGAAACTCCCACGACTAACCGGAGCTACTCTTTCCCTGAAAATTCAAGTTTAATATCTAGTCGTTCTGGAGGTGTCATAGCCTTGAAAGTATCAGACTACGATAACAGAACTTACAGAACCAAACTGGCCCCAGAGTAGGGCTTCACGAAGTATTTACCCAAAATATTACAATTCAAATGGACATTCAAGCTCAAATCTGGCTTTCTTAAAAAAAAAAAAAAAAAAGATGACGAAAGACACAATAACTCCATCTAGGCTATAAGAACTAAGTTACTGAGCATTCCTAGGTTCAGCTATTCAATGAGAACAGCAGACAGGTATCATGTACAGAGGCCTTTCAGGTCTAAACTAAAGAACTCCAGCAGAACTTGGAAATCTTATTGAGTTATAGGAACACAGCCTCACTTCTAATCCACTGATCACCAAAATGGTTAGCCCCAATGCAAGCAGGTTCCCTGCCTGTGCTACCCAGGGTAGCCCACGCTATTCTCCACATCATTTTCAAACGGCTCTGCTGTTTCACAGCGGTTGTGTCCTCTGCCGGGAGATTTCCTCTTTTCCTCAATACACACATGGACGCAGTCTCCAAATGGGAATGGTTAAATGATACATAATTTATTCCCTGGTTTTTACTCCATGAATGCGGTTTGCCCGGTGTCTCCAGGTAAGCTACAGGGAGCACCAGCTACAGGTGAAAATTAAAAATGGGAACTGATTCAGCTCGGGAGAGAGAAGACAGAATACAAATCTCCTTGCTGTGACAGACGGACACCTCAGCTGTGAGCAGGTAGCAACACAAGTATCTACGTAATGAAATTTATCCATAGCTACTTCCTTTTTCTTATCTGTTATTCCAGGTGAAACTCTACAGCCTGGACAGCTCTTACAGAAGGCATTTCAGTTCCCGTCTCTCAGTGTAAGAGGAGGTGACACCGCAGCGTGTATTAGCACGAGAAACACTTAACTGCGTGAATTCTGTCTACATCTTTCTACTTCTTCTGTCTCTGTGGTATTTTAAACAAAACTCCATGAAAGCTCCTTAAAGGTGTCATTTGTATGTGCAGATCAAAGGCAAAATAATTATTTCAGATGCTTCCATTATAGGGATTTTTTAAATGTGGTTATTCATCAAATAATTCTTAATCTCTAAATGTAATTTAAATACAGCTATACCTGGTTAATCCAATCAATTTAGAAAGAGCCGTTCTAGTTAGATTAAGAAAAACTCCAGAACAGGCTCATCACTGATACCCATACGATGTGAGACTAGCTAAATGTGCTAGACAGCGAGACAGCCGTATAAATCATGATAGATTAACCAGACTTGACTGTATCTAAAAATAAGTGCTACCCATAAAAATGCTAGAACATGACAAAACACAATTGTCATAAAAATATAGCCAGTGATCATTGCAAACAGATTCTTAGTAAGTTAGAAAGTGCATTGCTATCAGGTAAACATGCTGAGTGAAAATCTGCTGGACTAGGTTAAAATAAAATGTATGTTCTGTGCACAAATAAGAAACAAAGACCACGCTGTTGATATACTGGGTTTTTATCTTTCTTTGGCCCCCAGGGGTCTATGATGAGTCCACAGCTGAAAACCAATTTCAGGTATGATGAGATTAACCAGGTGCATTAATTATCTGATGGCAAAAGAATTTAAGGGCAAACAAAAAGGCACTATATTATATAATTTCTCTCTGTGCTAGGACTGATCCTGAAAGATCAGTCTCCTATTTTCCTCTAAATGTCTTTAGTTGGAAGCTTACGGGAGTTTAGGGAATTCAGCATGTTGCAGGATTGTATCTATTATGCTTAAATCAGATTATATATAAATATCGTGGGTTTAGTTCTCATTTACACTGGCAGATAATGTATCAAGACCTTGATGTGAATGAGAATCAGGTTCGTGATTGCCCAAATTCAGCCAAGCACTTAAGTGTGCGTTTAATGCAAGTATGTGTGTGGTCCAATAGACTCCAAATTAAGCATACGCTTGCATATTTTGCTGAGCAAGAACCAATGTTTGACAAAGATACATACTTCATTTATGGGTCTCTGTTAAACAAAATTAAGAAGACATAAGTGCAAAAGTAAGAATATAATACTCACTTCTTGGCTCCCTTGGCCCATCCACTGTAACCTTTATAGCTCTGTGGTATGTAGCGACTTGGGGGGGATTTGTCAGGACAGTTATTGTCAAAGTAAAGCTCTTCCCTACAAAGGGAAAAAAACAACAAGGAATGAGTGATTACAACATGAAAACAGTCACATGCATGTTCAGTGAAGAATCAGAGACGTTTAAAATTATTCCCTGTCGTTACCACAATCGTGAAAATTAAAAACATAACTGACCATAGGAGTTTTCCTCCCCTTCAGTTTTACTCTATGTCAAGAATACGTCCATGTGTTGACAATCTAAATGTTCCTTATTTAATAATGGGTCATCATACAATGACAGAACAAAACTGATTCACTGCTGAGGACAAGCCAAATTCTTTGCTGTATTGAAAGTGGTGTAAATCCAAAGCAAGTCAGACAATTTAAAAATTTACTCCAGTTTTGCAGCTGTGTGACAGAGAGCAGAATGTGGCCACATGTTATTTACTTCACACAGTTTTATCATTTCATTTGTTTGACTTGACTACAATAAGATGAGGAAAGAATATATTTTCCTCCTGGGAGTCACTTTAACAGGGAATCAGTGTCTCCTGTCCTTCGTATGCCAGGGGTAATATGATGATATCATTATTACTGGAACAGACTTTTCTCCCCTACATATATTGCGTCTATGAAATACTAAGAAAGCCCTCAACTTTCCCGTGAGGGTGAGAAACTGCTGTGTGCACGTACGTTGCTATCCTAAGTCTGCCTTTTTTTTTTAATTATTTCTCAAAGTTCGAATTCAGGCAGAGATTGCACAAGATCATCCGCAGCCTTTAGCTGAATGAAAACGTTAAAAAGAAATAAATAAAGGGAGCTGCCTGCGTCTGAGCGCACATTCTCACAAGGCACTGGCCCCCGTTCGGGAGACTCACTGACAGTTGTAATCTGTTAGATATGCAACGGTTAGTCATGTCAGATAGTCAAAACTGAAAACTGTTTCAAGACAGGAAAAGGTGGGCGTACAACAGTGACTCAATAAAACAGTCAGCAATCTTCAGCCTTCATGCTCATTTAAGCTGCTACTTTACCAGACACTTAAAACTCTCTTTTTTTTCCCCCCTCCCTCTGTGTATACGTGCATTTTTGTTGCAAGGGCTTTTCCTCTTGCTGAACTCCGCATTCAACCAAGACACAAATCTTAAACGATATGTAACAGCCCAAACTTAATGCAGTTTTTTCGAGCCTAATATAGAACAGCTTATATATAAGGCATAATACAGAACAGAGCTTTGGCTGTCAAACCTAGTAATTGGTCTTTCTTTCTGGTCCAAGTCGTATATCCCCCAAACCTGCCCGAGACACGCATCATTTATTATCAGGAGTGCAACTTCAAACTGTCTTGGCTATATTTTCCACAAACTAGAATGTGACGTGGATTTTTTTTAAGGAAATATAACTGTCATTTAGAGTAAAATGATTTTCCAGGTGTAGCTGTGCTCCAGCTGTGCCCACCTCTCCGAGAGGTGCAAGGTTAGAGGGGAGCTCAAGACCCCAGCAAAGGTGCACAGATCTCAGGAGGCTGAATTCTGCCTCGGTGGGGATGCGTGGCTGAAGGTGCCTTTCCCCGGTTTCATTGGGAAACGGATTCTTTCTCAGATCTTTTGAGAGGGATCATCACAGGAGGTGATGTAGGTGTATGTAGGACATCCAGTCCTGCCCGTCCGCCGTCCCCAGAGGTAAACTGTGTGTCCTGCCAGCGTACAGCGTGTACAGCCTGCAGACGTACAGCAACAGCCCTGCTGAAGCACACAGTGCCTCCGCGCCTGCTTGGTTAGGGCTGAAAAGGGTCCGTGCCTTTTATCCCTCTCCAAATAGGAATTCAGCCTATTGCTGGGATATATATAAATTCACCAGGGACGGGTTTAAGGCCTCCTTCAGTGCCAGCCTATCATGCCAAAAAGTTCTGACTATGAAATTGTGTGATGACGCCATTCAGATCACAGATAGCCATATGAAATGGGGAGAATATTTATTAGTAACAAAGAAACTAAAGGGATTTTCCATATACTTTTGAATGAAGAATTTCACCTTCTGATGCTACCGTTCTATTTATATGTCGTATCAGTATAAAAGTCTATCAGGACTAAGAATTAACAAAATATACTGTTTGTAAGACCCTTTAAAATCACGTCTGCATGATTTTCTTACATTAAATAGATCTCAACAGGATACAGTGGCCAGAAAAAATGCACTCCTTAATATATGAAAGCTACGTTTGGACCTCGCCTGTGAGCACTTCTAAATTGTCACCTCTCAGCCAGCCTCAGCTGAACAGGTAAGCATCTAATTTGAAAGGGAAACTGGTTTTGTTCCCTAACTGGGATCCTGCTAAACCAAAGCATGAATGAAGTAACGCTGATGAAGCCCCCTCACACTCATCAAACAACACATCGCTTCATCGCGGGGAGCTGCGTGGCCCTGCCAGCGCACTCGGGTTCCAGAGCTTTCAAGAGATGATTTACATATTACACGATTAAGAACAAAATAAATTTTTAAGGTCCTCCGTTTCAGTGATGCTTATGCCTTCCACAGCTATTTCACAGCCATCCCTCCTCAGCTACGAAATCCTTTAATGCACTTTTTATCACCTTTCTTTATGGCCCTTAGTCATTTCAACTATCCCTTTTTAGAGGCTAAAGACTAATTGTAGTTCTCTTTTATTAAACTCCCCAGCCAAGCAGTCATCTGGCACTATTGCTTCAGTGTGTCTAAACTGTGCATTCTTTGTTATTCACACATGTGAGCCGAGCGGACACAGAGGAGGACGAGATGGACATATGCTGAAGCACAAGGCAAACCCCAGAAATTAGCTTGAAAGGAGACTCAGCAGCTTGTGTGCGTTGCATATTTTTTCAGTTAGATGCTAATGTGATTAAAGTATCAGGACGCAACAAAATTAAGGTTATGATCCTTTGCTTATTGAAGACAGGAATTCTTTCTTCTCTGTGCTGTCGATCGGGCTCATAAAAGTGAGCTACCGCCTGAAAACCACATACAAACAACTTCTGCATTCACATAAAGCGTCCCGGTTACTTATTCTTATGAATCCAGCAAAGGTGTTTAAGAGAAATTATACAAACAAAAACGTGAAGCTTCTGTCAGGCAAGCAACATTAATATGTATAAAAATCAAGTTTCTCCATTGAGCCATGGGAAGCAAGAAAAAACGTGGGAGAGGAGGTGAAGTGGTAAGTTGATGATTCAGACTTCACAATCAAATTTAGAGATACAGAGATCAAAGAGCGAGCTGTTTAGAAAGATGTAAATCTAAAGTCAGGAACAGGTGTGGATTAGTTTCTCGCCACTGAAAAATAATTTCTTGATTAGTTTATTTTTCCTGTTCTATTTCAAGACCTGTATCTACTGATATTTGTCTATGTAAGGAGCTTTCTCACTTCTGTTTGCAACTACTGCTTTCTTTCCCTGCTATTTTAAGCAGAGTTCTAAAAATCTATCATTAATGATAACTCTTTCTCCTTCTCTCCCGCTCGCTCTCCCCCTCTCTGTTCTAAGTCTGGAAGACAAGTCTGGACCAATTTCTCCATCCTGCCTCTGGCAGCAGAATGCAGCATTTCAGATCCTCCACCGAGTCCCGGCTGCTTCAAAGGAAAAGCCCTACTTTCTTCCGTTAAGATCATAAGAAATATAGGGGGAGGGGGTCAGCTCTGTTTGGACATAATTACACTTCATCAAAAGAAGCTTTCTTCATCTTCCATGCGTGAAAAGTCTGCAAGCAGTTAAGTCTGTCTTTTTTCTCTCCCCCCCCCCCCCTTTTTTTTTTTAAATATAAAAATTGCTATTTGGGAAACTAGCCAAAACTCAGAAAGCCAATATAGTAAAACAGTGCACACCCTTTGTTTTTCTTTGAAGTCTCTTAAATAAATATGTCGAGGGTTTGAAAAGTACACTATCGCTTTTCCATAGATTTTACCCAGATTGATCAGAGAAAAAGTCTATTCCAAGTCTGCTAGATACAAATATAAATTAAACTCCTGGAACCAAACTTTAGGAGGTTTGTGTTTGTATGTGTCTGTAGCCGTATCTGCTGAGGCTTTAGGCCCTCTATTTCATTTCCTATGCTTTAATAAAAGGTATATATCATAGGTTTCAAATGAAATTCACAGATCAGAGGTAGTACATCACATTTCAGTTCTTTTTCAGCACTACGGAAAGACTGATACACTACTGAACTTTTACTGTAAGGCAGCAGTAGTGATGGAGCCAGAGAACTTTCAAACCTAATCCATCAGCAGAATAACAAAGCAGACTGGTTTTTTGAAAGAAAGCAAGACAAATGGAAGAGATAGGTAACACCTTATCCACAAGGGCAATAAACTCCATACTTATATTGCCTTACTTTTGCGATAGTTATTCTGTATTTCAAGTTATTCTTTATTATCGATACTTTTCAAGTTGTAAAATGGTGAAGAGAATTGTTGGCCAGGTCACTAAAATAAAAAATCGCCATTGCAAGCCACGCTTATGGAATCACTTTCACAAAGCACTTGTAATTGTAAAAGTGTGCCGACTGATTTAGCCTATCTAGGCCTCTGTAATATGTTTAATTTTTTTTTTGGACAAATACTCTTTCCTTCCTTAAGATGAATTACAACTGCTTTCTAAAGAATATTACTGTAAAATTAGCTTTATTGCTAATTTCCCAACACACTTGTTCAGCTTCTATTGCTTTGTTTTGCCCCATGCAGGGCTAGTTTAAAAAATGAATAATAACCTCAAAATACATAAAGGAAAAAATACGTAGGTTGAATCAATGACTGATAAAACAAACCCCACTGAAGATTCCTGCAGCAAAAACTGAAGTGCCAGCTTCCTTCAAGCTATCCTTTCAATCATTACCTCAAATTTGAAAGCAGCTACAAGACTCTGAAAGAGGAATTCTTGCAAACTTGCAATGATTACAAAGGCTTTCTATGAGTGCAGGGCAGCTTCCAGATTATAGGAAGCTCCTAAACAGCTGGAAGACAATGACAGCACTCTACATCTTCAAAAAACCAACCTGAAAGTTACCCTGTCATTTAAAGTAAAGGTTAAATTTAGTTCAAGCCGGAGCTTACCAACAATTCATAAAAAGTCAACCCGTTTACTAAAAAGAAAAGTACGGCTTATTTTTGCAGGTCATATGCAGTTTGATTGTAAAGGGCAGGGAAAGCTTTCTACCAATAGCTGTAAGCCCTTAAAGATGTAAGCCCTTAAAGAATATAACCTATAGCACATGTGATATGCAAAATCCCCTTAATTATAGGTCTTCTACAACAACTTCAGAAGCAGCTCTACCACTAAAGGGAATTCACCATCTCTCACTGCCATGGCCTGAGATACACTCGCAGAACTACACAGACTACACCGAACTCAGATCACCAACACCCCCATTTCCTTCTGTCTTTACTGTGTGATTAAAATAGGGAAGCGCGTATTCTGTGAATCATTTTTCAAAATCCGTGTCTCATGAAAACGTACAGAGACTTGAGGAGTCAGAAAAACTTAAGAGAAACTCTTAACTTGGTTTGCACAAATGCTGAGGTTTGCAAATAAAGCGTGCATTCATCCCTCCAAACGAAAGGCCGACAGCGATGTATTTACACACTGATCAGTATTTCATTGCAAAGTAAGTTTGACGTCTAGACATTGTTTTTACTTCATTATGGACACGTAAAATGCAGTGGCCTACCTCTTCCGCTTCTGCCCACAAATCGTAAGTCATTAAATCTGGCCACCTGGTTCTTCATCACGGCAGAAGCGTTTCGCAGCTCTGCAGAGTAGTTCTCATCGTTTCCAGCCATGACGGTGACCACTGTCCCATCAGGCACTTCTCCTAAGGCCACCACCTGGTAAAAGGGGAAGACAACCACAACTCGTGAAGCAACACTTTGAAAACGCGTGTCTCCGTCCCAGCTTTACAGGCTGCCATGCTCATTACGAAGCTCTGCGGCAGCTTCTCCAGCCCGCTGTGGTGACGAGTCATGTATTAGCTGAACACAGAACAAAGTGCCACATCAAACAAAGAAACATCTTGTATTGTCTCCCTTTCTCATAGCCTTTGTTACATTTCTTCAGAAACATTCAACGTCCTTATGTAGACTGTATGGTTTAATGCTTCCTGAAGGCCAACTTTGTTCTTAGCAACCAGCGAGAAAACATGAGGTATGGCTCGTATCCATTAATTATACGCGGGAGCGCATTTGAAATGGAAAGTTAGAAATTACTATTAGCAGCCATATCACCCAGATTCAGTTCTACTTCTCTGGTGGTTGCACCCATCACTTTGACCCCGGAGCTCCTCAGACTTCAAGCTAGAGAGAAATCCCCATCTACCCATCCCAGGAGTGGCACCAGGGGCATTAGCAGACAAAGCTCTCCACCCAACACCCTGCTGCGATGGAGCACGTCATGGCTGGAATTCAAACTCTTCAGATGCAATATAAAACAAAAGCTGTATTTCCTTGCAGGCATGTAAATTTTCAGAGCGCTCGCAAGAGCCGCATGTGGTTAGCGCTGATACCTCCCTCAGATTCCAGGACGGGTGAACAGAAGATATTAAAGTATTTCTCCTTACGTTTCAACTAGCTGATAGTCTCACTTTTATGCTTCAGTGGTTGTGTAGTGCTCCAACATCTGATTAGATAAATGCCACCGAGTAGACAGCTCCTGTCTTCTAATTTGAAAACACCAGGGATACCTACAGTGTTACTGCACTGTGACTTTTTAAAGTAAAAATAAACTTAAACAGGAATACTAAGTTACTAAGAAGAAAATATACATGTTTCTTCACCTGGGGTAAAAGAAGTCCACAAAAGTATCAAGAAAATAATTTCCTTTTGCCCAGTTAGCTAATACCGATGCTGGAAATAAATTTATAACACAAAGAGATTCACAAATATTGCACGGCTGAGCTCTAACTTGACAAAAAATAATCTTGAAATACAAAGTCTGTCCCCTTGCAGTTTCTGCCAGTTTACATGGTCAGATATGGCTTTTTATATTATTCAGAGTAATTTATTCTGTCTCCTGAAATATATATTACGTTTGGTCATATCCCTGCTTGAAATGTCTTTCCCATAAACGATCCTGTCTGAAACTAATAATTGCAGGTTGCACTTTATTATTAATTGAGTGGGAAGAATGAGGAGTTCTGAATATATAGGGAGAGCATTATGTGGCCCAGTGCACTGTACAATGTTTCTCTAAACCAATAAAAATTAATGACAAAGGTATACAAAATCTGAAAATATTTAAAATAGACTATATTACTGAAAATTACAGCTCGTCTTATTTAAAAGAAATATTGAAGAGAAAGAAGAAAGCAAAGTTGAAACGCTGTATAAAAAGGATCTACCCTGGTGCTTTTCTGTTTTTCCATAAAACACCAGGTAATACGACCCAAAACTGTAAACTGAGTTTTGCCACAAAATACTGTGAGGTCTCTGTCTATCAAGCAAAGATCTTACTTTAAAGTGATATGAACGTCCCTGAACATAAAAACACAGGAACCACCGTTGTGGATACGATCTGAGGTCCCACTAGCTCCCTGCCTTGGGTCCGACAGCAACCAGGTCTGATGGCTTCAAAGCGAGGTGTGAGGAATAATAAATAATAATCAAATAGCAAATAATAATCTGCTGAACGGATTATAGAGCTGACTCTAACCCTTAATAAGCGGATATTGGCTTAAATTCTAAAGCGTGGGGGCTTGAGACTACTTATAAAACACTCCCTTCCCAATTTGCGATAGACCACGCTACCTCTGGACAGTCTTGTCACGCACATTAGCATCCAGGCGAGGTGCAACCTGTGCTTTTTATATCTCACGAAACAAACAAACAACAACAACAACGAATCAGGTTAACTCCAGAAATGCAAAGAAGCCGAGAGCACAGGAGGAAGTGCGAGTCTGCCAGGGGCCTCGGAAGAGGGAGCGAAATGACTGCAGCCTCAGCTCACCTCCTTCTCTCTAGGTAACGAGAGCACGGAGCAGGCAGCGGCATCCCGTCACCGTCTCGACCCGTCTCCCGAACACGGGCACAGCTTGCGACACCTGGGCAGGAGGGAGCAAAACCTCTTGAAAGGCCCCCCCCGTCCCCCGGTGCTTTTCAGGGGTTTCCTCCCTCGCCTTTCCACTCGCCGACGTCAGTTCAATTTGCCAGCTTAGACATCAGCCTGAAACTGCACGTGCCGCTGCCAGAGCCAGCGGGCTGCTCGCACCTCATCAAGAACTGCATCCTTACTAAAATGCACCGGCTTTTTGATGCCGTATGATGCACCATCGCTACGCGTCTCATTAGGAGAAGGCCGAAGGAAAAGGCAAACTCAAATCAGAGGCGAAAAGAAAAATTTTGGCTAATAAAAGGAAGTCCTATTACATGGCAAGCTCCCCTGCTATGCCACAGGAGTAAAATGCTTGGTTTTTCATAATTTCATACTTTTTTGCCATGAAATTGCCAGAAGACTATTGCACACACACATAATAGCACTGGTTAGAAAAAAGCTTTGCAAAACAGGTTTGAAACCTGGAGAAATACACATAATTTTGAGAATTTTAAAACGTAACTTTACATACTGAAAGACTGTTGGCATAAACCTTGACTTGGCAATTCGATGCCATGTATCAATCCAAAATTATTTACATATTCTTAGAAAGAGCATTGTGAGTGCACTGTGAAATGAATAAGGACTGCATAAAAAATTAAAGATTAAAAGTACCCACAGTGCATATTCCTTACCTATTCTTCGAACATAAATATCTCTACTATTTCAAAATCTTTATTTTCCGTATTAAACTACCGACCCGTTTTGTTGATTAAAGGTAGATTTCACTTTTGCGTTTTGGGTTTTTTTTAACTAAAGCTCCAAAAGGTACACGAAGTCGGACGAAGCCACAAAATAAAACCTAACCAATTCTTACAAGTTGAAAATAACTATGTATTTTTTGCATAACACAATTCTCGTCTGGTTAGGCAACCTGTTTGCCCAGTTTTGGTCCAGTGGGGTTTGAACTGGCCCAAGTATGTACCCTGAAGACGGAAGTTAGAAGCACGAAGCAAACCTACTCTACAACAGCAGGTACGAAGGCTGTCCGCAGAGTAAAACGCTTGTTTCAAAAAAAAGCTAGCATGCATGCTAAAGAGTTCCTCTCAAACATTGATACCTGCCACTTCCACAACTTCTCTTGCGAAACACTGAATTCAAACAGCCTCTGAATGTAAAATCTTCCGTGTTTGAGAAGGCCTTTTCCAGAGATTGCCAAAAGAGCATCTGATACTATTAAAAATATTTGAATGTTCTGTAACTTAAAACAGAATAGCTGATTTGCGCTACTTTTTGTTTCAAAATATACATCTGGGCTGACAATTTATACAGCAGGTTTCAGCTTGAAGCTATTTAAAACAGCTGAGTTATAAACTCTGAAAATTGGGGTTTGGAGTGGAAATGCTGACAGCCCCTTAACTACTGTGGTGCTACTGGGCAGAGGTTTGAGACTTCACGGCCCCTTTTTTTCCCCTGCCTTTAGGTCCACTAAGGCTCTTTGCTACTATCAGCATCATACAGGAGCCACATGTAACATCTCACGTGGCAATTGGGGTCTTTACGACTTTCAGTAAAAGCTCCCAGACGGACACATAAAGAGGGGGCCAAATTCTGACGACTCTACTCGAATAAAGTACTGCTGGCTATTACGATGAAGAAGTGAATATGATTTGGACCCGGGTGCGCAATATCTATTTCTTTTATGCTGGAATATCACTAGATAGTTAGAGCTATATTAATAGGTACACATCTAATACTCTTCCCCACAAAACCAGCTTGCGTTAATCATCTGATTAGTTAGTACTCTCAACACGGACTCCCTCCCCAGTGCGTGTAAATACAAATACTTAAAATTCAAATCTAATACTAAGCCAACATTATTTCAAAAAATTATAATCAAACCCAGCACTGTTTATAACATACTTCCTCTCCTGCATATGATTTATATCTGTTTTTTTAAATTAAACCAGTGCTATATCGAGAGTACTTTTTAACTAGAGATCTCTGTGAGAGAATTATGACACACTTAACACACCACTCAAAACATTATCATCGACATATTATTTATTGCCAATAAAACTTCAAAAAGTGTGTTGTCTGTGAGCTATTTTACTTTCAAGTTACTCTTTAGCTGAGATTTCTATAGCCCAAATCTGTCTTTTTTTTCCTTTTCAGAGACAATTCCCATTCTGTTACATCACAGTCGAGTGTTTCACTGTATGATGCATGCAGCTTCTTTGCTCTAAAAGTACTGGACGGCTGCAGGCAAGTTACATTTGAAAAATGAAATCCATTTTTTTAAACTGTCAGAATTATTTCAAACCGAGTTTCAAATTAATTTACCGGTAAATAAGGGCGTATATATCTTCGGCATATTTTAAAAAGTAGGCGTCGCATACTGCATGTGAAAGCACAGATGCACCCGCAGCAGAAGGGTGCAAGGGGCAATGCGTACTCCCGACGCAGCAGTAAATGGGTCAGATCTCTACCCCCCTGTCAGCGATCAAATATAGGACCCAAGTATACGACATGAATAAGTAGATGTATATGAACACAAAAAGACTGGGAAATGGTCTAATCCTTTTTCTATCCTTCTATCACATGTAAGTATTCTTATTGTAATAATATTTTGAATACTTTAATATTTAGTTCAGATCTTTCCCTTATTCTAATGAACTGCGACCGCATCCTTTGAATTGCTGTAAGGTAGGAGAACGCTCAGACGTTTCAAATGAAAACTGCAGTGCGAGTACAATAACGTAAGAGCTCTCGTGTCCCTTCTCTAACGAGTAACTATAATACCAACTTAATCTAATGCTCAATTAAATTATAATCACAATGCTCTGAAAGCTCCTCCTCCTTCCCCCGCAGCCCCTGTGAATCAGAACCACCGTGACCCACACCTAGAGAGCCTTTGAGTGCCACGCCGAGTTACAAAAACAGAAGACACCCCATTTTTCTGCCATTTCCACTTAGTCCGACCATCGCGACCCACACAAGCAGGCCCCGTGCAAAGGGTTCCCCCGCAGCTCCGGGCTCTCCAGGCTGCTTCCCCCCAACAAGAGCGCTTCAGTCAACTCTAATCTGCACCCCTATTACATTTTCGAAGCAAAGCTTCATCACCAGTCACTTTAATGCCAGCTCATTTAACCGCTTCTCCTAATTTTTCCCCGATAAATGGCCGTGATAACCTGGCCAGCAAGTGGGAAACACAAGAACAAGGCGACGTTCTGGAAACACGCCGGGTGAGACTGTTTCCAAACTCTTCTACCTTTTGAGCAATTTCCAGGCGCGTTAGTTTTCACGTAGCGGGGGTGGGAGCGATAAGCCCCTCGCAGGGCCACCCCACCCTGGCTCCGACCCCGCACCCCGCTCTGGCAGGTGCCCTGGGACACCCGAGCCATCGCCCTCTCCCTACCAAAGGCCACGGGAGAGAAAACTCCAGGGGGAACGCTTTCAAATATTGCTAGGGGAGGAAAATTGTTTTAAAGCACGCGATTATTGTTGTTATTATTACAGTTTTTAAAAAAATCTTCTCCTCTCATTAGCACGCCGTGGGGATGTAGACAGAAAATTAAAAGCAGCATCCCCGGTGCAGACCGGGGTGGTATTTTTATTATTTAAACGTGTGAGCCCTGCCAAGGAGAGCGTCTTCTGGCCAGACACTTCCTCGCTTGTCCACCAGGAGAAGTGAAGGGGCCCCGTCCCCCCCCAGGAGCCCCGTCCCCCCCTTCCCAGCCCCGTCTCAGCCCGGGCTGCCTCTGGGGTAGGGGGGCAAAGCCCCGGCCCCCTCTCTCCCACCCCAGCACCCCCAGCCTGACCCTCGGACCCCAGCCCCCCCAGCACGCTTCAAAGCCCCCCCAAATCCCCCAGTCCCACCCCCGGGAGCGGGGAGGGAAGCGGGGGCACCCCCGTGGGTGAGGTACTGAGTTTCTCGGGGGGGGGGGGGTGGCCCACTTCGCACCCCCACACCGAGCTCCGGCCGACGGGTGAATCCCCCGGGAGGGAAAGCAGTTGGGTTTTTTAAAGGAAAGCCCAGGAGAGGGTCTGCGGGGAGAAGGGGGTGTCTCCGGGGGTGCTGCTGAGGGGGCACAGGGTGCCCACGGCTGCGGGGGGGACACGCCGGCACTGCCCCGCGGGGACGGAGATAACGGGACGGCTGCCGGGGGTGCGCGCCGTGCCGGCGGGGCGGGCGGGAGAGGGCACGGGGCGCATCGCAACGGGGGGCACCGGGGCCGCTGCAAGGGTGAGGGGGGCAGAGCAGGCACGGCCAGGCGGGAGGGCAGAGCGGGCATTTCGGGGGGCACAGGAAGCGGAGCAGGACGCGGGGGGGGGGCACGGGAGCCACTGCAGGACGGGGCGGGGGGGGCGGCTACGGGAGGCACTGCGGGGGGTGCACAGGGGGCGGTGGGGGGCGAGGACGCTTCGCAGGACAGAGGGGGGGACGGGAGGCACTGCAGGACAGAGGGCACAGAGGCTGCTGCAGGACGGGGGGGGCCGGAGGCACAGCAGGACGGGGGGAGCACTGAGAGAGTGCAGGACGGGGGGTACAGCAGGACGGGGACGGGATACAGAAGCCACTCCAAGATTTGGGGGGTGGGGGGGCGGTGGCTGGTACAGGAGGCATTGCAGGATGGGGGGGCAGAGAAGCCCCTGCGGGCCGGGGGGGCACGGGAGGCACAAGAGGATGGGGGGGGCAGAGAAGCCCCTGCGGGCCGGGGGGGCACGGGAGGCATTGCAGGATGGGGGGGCAGAGGAGGCATTGCAGGATGGGGGGGGGGGGGGGGCAGAGAAGCCCCTGCGGGCCGGGGAGCACGGGAGGCATTGCAGGACTGGGGGGGGGCAGAGAAGCCCCTGCGGGCCGGGGGCAGAGGCGGCTCTGCGGGAGGAAGCGCGGCGCGGGGGGAGGCAGCCCCGGGCAGCGGCGGTGCGGGAGGGGGTGTCTCACCTTGAATGCCACCGGGAGGGTCTTGTTGCAGCGCCAGTGCGAGGGCAGCACGGAGCAGAGGAAGTTGGGGCTGTCGGTGCGGACCAGCTCGGCGGGGTGGTCAGCGATGATCTCCACCATGGTGCGGTTATCGTGGGGGCGCAGCCTGGGCACGGCGGCCGCCGCTTCTTGCTGCTGCTGCTGCTGCTGCTGTTGGGCTACTACGACCGGGCTGACTTCGCTCATCTTGCCGGGCTGCAGGCTGCTGGAGGGGGGGCTGAACCTCCGGCTGGTGCTGGGATCTACGGGAATACGCATCACAACAGCCACAAGTTAGCGAATTGGGGGGCGGGGGGGGGGAGCGGTAGGGGGATCGCTCGAGGAGGCGTGTAGTGGGGGGTGTGGGTTGTAAAAAAAAATATATCTAGCGAAAAAAGGGGTGAATGAAAAAGTGGAGGGGTGAGGGTAAGGGGCAAAAAAGCAAATCAGGCAAAAAAAAAAAAAAACCCCAACAAAAAAAAAAAACAGGAGAGGATTAAACGCACGAGAAAAAAAAAATCTCAGTCTGTTTTTGTTTGGGTTTTTTTTAAAAGAAAGCTGGACGGGGCGGGGGGCGATGCCGGTCCGCGGGCAGCTGCAGCCTGGAGCAGCGAGGAGACAGAGTCTGGCTGTGGGGTCCGGGGCTGCCCCGCTTAGCAAAGCCCGGCTGGAAACTGCATGGTCCCGGCTTCTGCCCAGCTGCAAAACGCTGCTGCTTCTCCTCCTCCTTCCTTCCTTCCTTCTTGCACAGTCTCTCTGCTCTTTTCCCTCCTTCTAGCCACCGCTTCTTCCCTCAAGTGCTTGAATTTCTTTCCTTTTTCTTCCCCTCCCTTCCCCGTCCTCTTTTCCTTTTCGGATTTGCAAAAGGTTGTCTTGGGAGAAGGAAAACTCGCTGCGGGTTCAGCTTCCTGGGCTGCTGCTGTTGGCGGCCGCCAGAAGAGGAGCGTAACTCTCACACCCGGAGAGGGGGTGTTCAGGGGAACGTCCCGATTTCCTCCGAAGAAATCTTCCTCCTCCGGACCAAAAAAAAAAAAAAAAAAAAAAAAAAAAAGGGAGAAAAGGAGCAAACAAGAAGTCTCGCTGGGACAGAGGCGAGGAGCCGCTGGGCTCCCCCGCTTATTGCCTTTGGCTTCAGGAAGCGGAGGGAAGCGGGAGCTCGGGAAGGGGCTTGGGAAAAGTGGGGTTCCCCCCCCGCAAAAAAAAAAAAAGGCGCTCCCCAAGCGATTTCGGCGTGGAAAGAGAGTTACTGGGGTTGTTGGGGTGAAGAGGAAAGTCACACGACTAATAATTAAAAGAGAGACTTCAGCCGGTTCCTTTGGGAGGATCAGGACTTAGGAAAAGTTGAACTTTCGGATTGCCAGGGAAAAAAAAGCGGGGAGCATAGTTGGAAAAAAAACCCCAACACTCCAAAACACCCCTCCTTAGGCTGATTTCTAAAATATGACCAAGTAAATCTGGGAAAAGGCAGCCTCGGTGCAGTCCGGTCCTTTTAATTAAGTCGCTGCTGGATCCAAGTCCGTTGGGTTGAATAGGCTAACAAAAATCTCTTTTTTTTTCCGCCCTTGATGAACAACAGCAGCAAAAAAAATCATTAAAATGTCGGTTTGTTTGAGTTATTTTTCTTTCTGAAAAATCGGGTTGTTTTTTTTTTTAAAAAAAAAGAAGCAACAAAACCCAACAAACTTCTTTTGGGTCCCAAGAAGTTGAAGTCGGGGAAGATGAAGGAGCCGAAAAAAAAAAAAAAACAACCAACCAAAAAAAAAAAAAAGCCACAGTTTTTTTGTCCTGAATGTGGTTTTTTGGAGGCTGGGATTTCTAATGATTAGGTTTTTGTGGTTTATATATACAGGACTCTCTGGCTAAGTCGATCATTATGCTGATGAGAGTCAGCAGCACGTGGTGTTTCAGTCCTCAGCCTTCAAAATAAATACAACAATGTGCATCCCCCCCGGAGGAGAAACTTCGCTTTAAGTCGCTCTCACCCACGGGGAGGGGGACGGGGACGGGGAGGGGGGGGAGCAGGAGACGCTCTCCGATCTCCACTTCTCTCCGGGTTTTTTCCATTAACACTTTTGAGCTTGTTTGTTTTAAAAAAAAAAAAAAAAGGCATGAAAAATCTTGTTTGCAAAAAAAAAAAAATAATAATAGTAAGAATAATCTGGTGCCAAGGGTTTTTTTGGGTTTTTTTTGCTAAGTCTCCGGTAGTCTAAAGCCTAAACCATTTCCTTGAATGAATGAAAGCTATAAAACCCCCCTCAGACTATTAAGGTAAAGGGAGTCTGGTTTGTTTTCTCCCTTAAAAAAAAAAAAAAAAAAAAAGGGCAGATCTTATTAAAAACAATTTACATACCCAATGGTAAAATAGTGTAAACGCCTCCCAGCGCAGATAACGACCTATCACAACCCTCCCTCTAATTTCTAAGGCTTTACTTGCTGCTTCCACCTTCTTGGACAAAGTCGGCGCTGCCTGTGCGCTCCTTGCTCGCCGCCTGTGTGTCACTCGGGGCGGTGTCTGTCTGTCTGTCTGTCTGTCTGTGTTGGGGGGGGGGAGGGTGTTGGGGGGGGACGCGTCCTTTTCACGGAGCTTTTACAAACCCTAAGTCCGGCACCCTGCCCCGGCAGAAAAGCCGGGTTTATCCCGCCTGCCCCTCCGCGGAAAGCACAGCGAAGCAGCCCGGCGGCCCCACGTACATGGGCACGGGGGGGCTGGGGGGGGGTGAAGAGACACCCCCCCCTCGCCCCCGGTGCTGTTTCCGCGCCCCGCGGAACCTCCGCGCCCTCCGCCAGCCGGGCCGGCAGCGCTGCCCACCGCGCACCCCCGGCCGCCTCCCCCCCCCCCCGCCCCCCAAATTTCTGCCCCCCCATGAGGGCAAAACCCCCGGCTCTGCCCGGAGGGAAGGTGCGTGCAAAGGCGGCAGCCGGGCTGCAGCGCTGCTCCTTCCGTTTGCGATTGTGAAGAAGAAGAAGAAGAAGAAAAGATCTGACGTTCGGTCACAGGGGAGAGCTCTCGCTCCGCGCACCGCGGCTGCCGCCTCCGCTCCGCTCCGTTCCGCTCCGCTCCGCTCCGCGCGGCGCGGCGAGCACCGCGCTCTGCAGTCGTGCACCCACTCGGGGCTGTCCCACGGGTAAAATGGGGAGTAACAGCCCCTGACCCGCTGCCTCGCAGGGATCGATGTCCTCTTCTCCCCCCCCCTTTTTCTTTTCTTTCTCTCCCCCCCCCCCTTTTTTCTTTTTTCCCCCCCTTTTTTTCTTTCTTTTTTCCCCCCCCCTTTTTTCTTTTTTTTTTCCTTTTCTTTTCCTGGTCCCATGTTGGAGGGACCGTGGAAGTTTTCCGCCCCGTTGTGAAAATGCAGTCGCTGTGGATCACACCGCAAACCCCACCTGAGCTCGCCCCGCTTCTCCGACAACCATAGGGATCTGCTTTTCCCCAAAAGTGACCACAGGCATTTCCAAAGGACAATTACTCGACACCTCTAAAGACCAGTGTATTCAGAAGCTCTGGTTTGCTACAGTTGCCATACAGAAAATATACTTTTTCATAATTATTTTGGTAAAATGTTTATGACCGTAGGTTCTTTTGGCTTCCCCCCCTCCTTTAGCCAGAGGGGAAATACATTCCATTAGAGCCATTCCAAAGGTGCTAGAAAGAAGGCAAGAGGTTGTCTTATATCCAAAGACTATATAAGCCTGACAATCTTGATTTATTTTATTTCAAACAAGAAGATACATTTCCACTTTTAATTAGTCACACTAAAAGTTTTACAGTCGCCTCTCTTCCTACTAAAATAAAATAAAAAGTTAATTAGGATAAACTAAAATAAGTTATTGGACACTACCAGTGTAAGGTCACTTAAAATAGTCCATGGTTATTTATAATGTCGAAATAAAATTTTCCACTCAACGCCCTAACAAAGTTTCAGGTATCTGGCACAGCTGATTTTCAGTCTCCGTGCAAAAATATCTTTCTGCTGAACATTTACACATTTAACAGGAACTTACTACAGCCTGGAACAGATCACAGCTCAGAGCACTAGAATTTTATTTAAATGGTTATGGACAAATTAATAAAAGTACCAGTAATGTTTATGGACCTGCATAAAAGCTGGACAGGATTTTTCAGAAATAGTAATTTATGTTATGATATGTATAATCTGGAACTTTGGCATGGATTTGGCTGAAATAGAGAGCAACCCTGCTGCTCGGCTTTCCTCGGGTTTTATTTCAGAACTTCTCGGAATTGTAGCACTGGTTGCAAAATGGGTCATATTTTAAGATGTTAGAGAATTGTAGGAGGTTAGTGAAAAAATGTGCTTGCATGGCAAATTATGTCTCAACAAACACCTTCAGGTCCACTTTACAAACTAAGATTTTCATTAGTACGGCTACGTTTGCTGCGATTTCGATTGTCTTTTAGCTTTTTTACTTGAAACTATGTTATGAATACAGCCATAATGAGATTGCTTTGGGACAAAAAGGTAATGTTTTAAAGAGCGCTGAGTTTGTTTACTGTTACACTTATAAAGCATGGGCCCAGCACGCTCCTGGTGTAAGCATGGTCTGCTCAAGATGAAAAATAATTGTCAAATTGGAAAGATTCTAACCCGGATGATGTTCCCTAAATAAATAATTTCAATGCCAGTTTGTTGGGCTGGAATGTGCTGTAAATATGACGAATACAGAATTTATTTTGAGCTTCTCTATATATGTAAATAGCCTTTGTGAAACGGGAATAAATGAATGGGTTCGCTGGGTTTGTTATTGTATTGGATATTTTTAGTCAGAGCGACTACAGCAATGTCAGCAATTATTACCATAGTTAAGGACTTGCCAATATTCTCTTTCCAAAATCTACCTTCCCAAAGTTTTTTACTCGCTCGTGAAAATGCGCATCGAGCCAAACCCTGTGAACTTAAGTAAGCTTCATGCTAGAGAAGGTTTTGCCCAAATTTCCATTCATTTCAGTAGGGGCAAGATAAGCTCCAGTGTCTCTTGGCAGCGCTTTACTTTCGCTTTGGTTGTAAATTGACTCTTTGCCCAGCTATTCTTTGCTTTTTCTGAAGTATGACAAATAGTAACTCTAGATTTGCAGGTTATTTGGTCTGTTAAGTAGGCATGTGGTAATGAGTTCTGTAACTACAGCATTCATAGTCAGACTATGGACTACTATGGTTTGTTTTACTACTCTGTCCCTGCCCTGTTGATTTATGGCCCAGATAAAAGAAGATTCTTTGTGTCCTGACATTAGTCGAAAGCATTTAATATTTCAGCACCACGCACTGGTTTTTAGCGTTTATAGTCCCCGATACAAACATAAGCATAAAGGTTTGAAAGACAGGCTAGAAAATGATTACATTAAAAAATCAATCTTGAGAATATTACTTTTTCCCCCAGTATTTTCAGTAGGAAGTGAGGACCAAGAGCTGAGACTCTTGCGTTCTGCCTCAGGATTTGATGCTGACTTGCTCTGCGACCTCGGACAAGCCTTTTAGCAAGTTTTCCTTCAGTATAAAATGGGGTACTAACTATTACCATATACCTTTTGCGATATAAAGATGTGTGCTTAAATTCTCAGAAGTCCAAAGATTAGCAGGGCTCTGAATCTGCAAAGCATACCAGTAATACCAGGAGAAAAATTCTACAAGCTGGTCAGAAACCTGCCGTGTCACTACTGAAAAATTGTCGGCTTTTCCATGGCACGCAGTGAAACGCACGTTATTCAAACAACAAAGTAAATAGTTCCTGCTGCTGATTTTTTTTCTAAAGGATTTATTTTCTGCTTCTCTAATAAGGATGGACTGCAAGCCTAGGTCTCAGTCCTACCATAGGGTTCTCCCATTTCCCTCCCTGTCTGCAACCTCTTATGCCCCATTGGAACTGCCTGTATTTCAATGAGGTTTAAAGCAGCAAATGACCATGTCATCATTGCGAAGGAAAGAAACGGGGGCCTACTTGTCATCTTATGACAGCGTTTGAAAGAGAAAGTACGGCCTGTGTTTTCTGGCAGTAAAAACCTGAATGTGTAGTACGATTAGAAAAATGTTTGGCCTTTTTCAAGTAATTTTTTTTTTTTTTTTTTGCTTGCAACATGCAAACTAAAAATTAACCGTAGAAAGTTGTTAGGGTCCCCATAGTTAGGGACAAACTGTTTTTTTCATGGCAAGATTGACTTTGTCCCTTTCCATTAATCCTCCTCCCAACTTCTGTGTAACTAATTTCAGAATGAGGAAAAAGTAATTTTTTTTTTCCTTGAATGATTTCAGATAAAATCAGCACATTGTTTTAGAGATATAAAGGCTAAAATAAGAGAGCTTACATTTTCTCCCCCCCCCCCCCCCCCCCCCCTTCTTTCAGCATATATAAAACCAGCACGAGCCAGAAACTTCACGGTTATTTTTTCCATTGACCTCAATGAAAACTGGTTCCCTTGACTAACTGTGGGGAAAGTGGGTGGTAGAACTGTTTGTAATTAAAAAGGGTTTATACATTTGGAGCCTTGCAGAGTCCCTAAATTTTGCATGCTGGTTTTTAAGAGACTAATGAAGTGCACTCTGGCCAGATACAAGCTCCATAAAGCTCACACTGAAGATACTACAAGATGTAAGTCAGTCTCGAGTGGGAGAGGTTGTTTTTAATACTCCCAACCACAAGCACACCACCAGATTCTTGCCTTTACTGTCTCAGTGTTGCAATGGTGAGGATTCCCGTTGTAAATCAATAGCATGAATGGCAGAAAAAAAATTCAGGCAGATTCTTTGTTAATAGCATGAGTCTTGAAGCTCAAGCAATAGAAAAACAGCAAATAGTGATAGACTTATTTGAAAAAGGATGAAAACATACAACATTGAAAGTCTACAGGAGTGCAATAGAAGAAGAAAGCATATGGTAATGGCAAATGTAGAGTAAATGTAATGGACGTAGCAAACCAACTCTTCAAGGAACTACAAAAATTAGTCTATTTTTGTCCTTTCTTTCCTGAAAACTCACTCCAATGATGAACTGAGCATAGCAAGGCCAGACCAGAGGATCAAGAACATAATCATATTTACAGTATGACATAACGTAATCCTGAAAATGCTGAGCATCCCGGTCACACTTTAGCATAATATATGTGTGCCCCAATTAGGTGTGGTCTTAAGACCTTGAGTGTGTGGGGCATAACACCGGATCAATCCCTTAGTCCACTGTTGTGGAATTAATTGGCAGCCAAGTCACGGGAGACAACAACATCAGTCCAGAAACAAGCCATAAGAGCAGATGACAAAACATTAGACATCACAGGAATGGTTCTCTCTAGTAATAAAAGACAAAGATCTGGCAGAAAAAATATTATAGGTGAAGCTGCCAGCAGTATCTGCAGTTAAGCTTGTCTACCACTTTCCAGTATAAGACCTTGTTTTCACTCACATAACGTTGCCAATTTTTAACTGTTCAGGATGAGCTTTTCAGTCCTGAGCTTGCCTCAAGCTGAATTTTTTGGAAACTTCCAGCAGAAATACTTCTGCTTCTTCTAAGATCGGCATTAAGAGAAAACACATTGTTTCACAACACTTTAAAATTTCTTAGAATCATCCCAATATCTATTTCAGAGGTGGGATGGGAAGTTTTACTAAGAAGGAGAGGAATAAGGCAGAAAAATCAGATAAGTTCCTTTTGTTGCCCTTGACCAAAAGGATCCACCCGAACTTGGCTGAGTTAGAAGTTGCTGAAAATTGTTGAGGTTTTTCTTGCGCGTGCTCAGTACAGATGGAGTAGTTGGCAGCTGAATTTTGCAAAGCCTCCATAGCAGCGCTGGGCTTGCTAGACTGGGTTGGATCTGTAGTCAGTCTAGTCTGACAGTAGGCTGCACTAGATGTTTTAGAGGAAAGGATAAGAAAGCCTAGAGTCAGCAGATAGACATGGGATCTATTCCTCCTTTAAGGTCTCATCCTAGTTAATAGTAGCTTATAAAACATGATCAGAATGACTGTCAGCAGTTCAGTTTTAAATTGTGTCTTTTAGAAGTCTATAATTCAACCATAAAAATTCCTTCCAGGCTGAAATCTGGCTTATACTCTCAGTTCAGAAGTCAAAATTCTCTACCGTTTTTTTTTTTTGAATAGTCTGTTTTGAAGTGATAGAAAAGAGTCATGTACAAATTCTGGACATTTCTTTCATAATGCACTTCATAATTCAGTTATGATAAGTATGATAAGTTTTAAACTATTTGTTTCAAATGCTGGTCAGGCCCTAGAAGGAACACAAGTAATTAAAATCTTCACCATTAACACTAGACATTCAAATGTGAATAAGACTCTCGGACCTCGGGATACTAGGAGTATTATGATATTAGGAGCTTATGTGATGCAATACCAAAACCTGTTATTCTAGTTTACTTTATAAATATTTAGATAATTTCTTAAATGCATACATATTGAAAAGCAAGGGAGAAATCCTTCTGTCCTTTCGTGGCAAAACTCATCGTGATGTCAGTGAATCAAATATTTAGATAATTTAAGCATAAGAAGAAAGACTTAACCTGGAAGTACCCAGGAGGAACAAGTAAGAGGTTCTCAGAGGGGGCAAAGCAGATGCAAAACCTTTCTTGGAAGACCACAGCAGCTCTCATTACTACCAAAGCTTCCCTTTGTAGTAGAGACGAAGCTCTTCCCATCCTTGGAATGCTTTCAAACATACTGTGCTTGGCACCCTGAGGTTAGTGTGATTTTTGAGCAGATAAAAGCCCGTTACATGAAAAGGCAGATCCCACCCTCTTTCTTTTTTTTTTTTTCCCTTGGTAAGAAAGAAAAGCCTTATTCTGTCTGCAGTGCCACTGATTTCAACGGGAGCCTTCACGGAATAAGGTGCTGCTTCGTGTTAGAGAAGCAGAGGCAAGCCTTTAGGTAACTTGCTACTTTGGCTTGCTCTCCTTATCCTTTCACACTTCCATGTCTAAATGCCCATTTTGCTGAAGAATATGTAAAGTCTTTCAGCTCTTCATTTCCACTCCATTTTAAAGAGCTAGAATATTTCATATTTTTAGGCACGGGAAAACCGTCTTCCACTGGTTTTGACAATTGAAGAACACGGACTGAGGGATTCAGAGGAAAGCTCTATTTACTAAACACCACATGTAGATTACCACTGATAGTTTTTCTAAGGAAATTTATGACCTGTGTGGAGTAAATAAACTCCCTTTTTGGTAAAGAATCTGCAAGCCAATCATTCATGCTTGCTTAGAGACGTTACTGTTCGTGTTGCTTTTATGTGGAAGGCTACAGTAAAGGGTGATGTTATGTCTAAAATAGACAGTTGGCAGCTCTGGAAAAAAAAAAAAGCCATTTCTGACATTATTTATCATGAGATTCTTGCTAGATTATGGCACATTCACTCTGATTCAGGAAAGAAAGAAAAGATAATCATAGGACAATTATAATTCTTGTAACTAATATGTTATCTTCGTGCACACACTTGCATGCCTAGCTACATTTACTGGCAAGTTATGGCATTTTACACATCTGAAATAAACAGAGAGCTCTCAGTATGTTCAAAATGTTTAGTAAGCCTGAAAGCTGTTTGCTCTGTATCTGAGTAAATGAGAATGGGACAGGCAATTTTCTTCTCCTGGCTGCCCGTCCTGTACTCCTATCATTATGCTCCTTCCCTGCTCCCCTTCCTCTCTCCGTTTTGTGCTCTGGATCCAATAGAGACATAACTGTTGAAGACAATAATGAGAACTAAGTGAGAAGAAGGAACTTTTTAAAGCATCCGTATATCATGTTTTCAGAAATATTAGTGTTTTTCATGTACAAGTAACTCGGTGGCTTTCAGTGGTTCCCCTCTTGATTCACACTAGTGTGAGAGGAGAACTGAGTTGTTATTATCTATAAAGTCTGCCTAATTTAATAGATGCATGCAGTATGTGTGCTTATTTTCTTTAAACTATCATATGTGAAATTATCGATACAACTATTAGTAAATACTATTCTACCTAGAAAAGCATTCTGCATTTAAAATAAGTAAGTGCCTTTCTGAGTGATGATCCCATGCCCTTAACTCACCCCATTGTACTTCAGCACATACGCCATGTAATGTCAGCGGGGCTTTGTCTTCTCTAGAGAAATGATCTGGTTTTGATGAGGGGTGTCAAAAATAGTTTTGCACCCTCAGATCCACTCAAGTAGTAGTAGAAATGGTTGCCTCACTGGTGTGGACAAGGTCAGGTAAGTTCATTGCTTACCGTAGCAAATCATGCCTGTCAAGGGCTCATGGGACAACTTGCCTGCATAGGATTTGGCTCAGCGCGTATAGAAGAATTTGTTACAAAAGGTGTTGAACTCAACTGACTTTGTCCACACTGGAACAGCAGTTGTTTTCAACACTACTCAAAGACGTGCGGAGAGTGGGTGGGCATTTTGATAACAGTTGTCAAAACCACGTTGTTTGTCTGGGGTAGGTGCATACCTACCGAAATATTAATGCTATAAAAGGCCCAATTCAGTAAACCTGGGATAGCGCAAAGCCTGCAGCGTCAGCATGGACTGTGACTTTCTATGCCAATGTACACTTGCAGGATATCAGATGAGGAACAGGATTTTTAATACATTGTCACTTAACATCTACATAAATATAGGATTCAAGGACGCAAGCCAGTCGTCAAAACTGGATGATTTTTAAGATTATGCATTCTAATTTAAAGAAAAGTTGACTTTGATAGAACAGTTAGTGGAAGAAAATACCCATATTATAAGCAAGTGATCAATACCCTTACCACATGAAGCTGATGACAATGCATAACACTGAATCTTGCAGCCCCTTTATAGCCTATGTGCTCCTCTGTGCTCTTACGTGAAAAAGCATAAGAAACGATTTTGCCAGACCAGAATGGACAAGGTATCTTTACTTCTTAGATATTCATTATTAATTGCCCAGCTCCATGGAAGAATCAGGAAAGAAGGAGATTGTAACAGAAGTTTTCTTTTCCTATGGTATTTATTTTTGCAATTGTGCAAAGAATAAGCTAGCGTATGAGGAAGGAAACTGAAGCAGAAGTTATTTTCAAACTGATAAAAGAAGATGCTATTTTGTACAGAACAACTTCTAGTTGACCTTTGCAATGAATGCCATAAAATATTGTTTTGGCCAGAAATGGAACAACATTTTTAGAAGGATTAATGTTTTATCTCCTGTCTGTCTGTCTGTCTATCTGTGCAGAATTTTAAAAAGGCTAAAAGAAGCTAGCAGCTCACTCTCACTTACAATTGCATCTGTAAAACTTTAAAACTGCGCAAGATCTTTCTCTACTGTGCTGGATGCCATTAGCATTAGCATATTACCACAGAAAAAGAATCTAAAGTAGACAGTGAACTTCATAAGAAATCTTCCAAAAGCCTTCCATCCCTCAAAAACTTTAATCCCCAACAAGAACCTGACTTTCACATAACCCACTAAAATATATGAACTGTTTGTTCAGTATGCTCACAGAGTTGATAACAGTCACAGTATTTTTTGATAATGAGAAAATCCAGAGCTATACTAGATGGGAGAAAGTAATTTTTGAGGAATTTTGAAACCCCGGAGAAATTTCAGAGTGGTCAATCACTGCACTTATACTCCAGGGGTTTTTCTTTTTCTTTTTTTTTTTTTTTTGGCATTGGTACAGGTTTCTATCAGACTGTGCGTCCTATGGCATTCACACAAGATTGCTCAAGTACCATGCAGTCATTCTTTGTCTTTCCTCATCCTGGATGTTAGGTGAATGTAAGCCTTATAAATCACATGGGCACTCAAGAATCGAGATACTTTACAAATACTTTGTAACAGAGGGATAAAAAAGCTATCAAGAATAGGGAAAGAATCTCTCCAGATTCAACGAGTTCTGTATTGGCACTCTGTAGCAATTCCCAGTAAAAATGCTTTAGCTGATCCCAGTTGTAATATTGGCTCATTGGAAAGGGTGACTGGCTACGTCCTTTGGCTGATCTGAACACATTGCCTATAGTTTAAAATCAACATCTTAGCTTGCTCATAATTTAAAAAATGTATCTAATTCATTAGTCTAAGAGTATTTGAAAATGCTTCTGTATTTTCCATCATGATGCTAAGTCAAAACTGGCAGAATGGAAACTGAAGAGAAGTAGCAAAGAAATAAAAAAGTATCCTGCTCTGTTTCCCAGCTACAGAAATGATCAAAGCTGCCAGAGGAGCACCTTCTACAAAAGGAAGACTGTCTAGAGAAGAGGTAAGAATATTCTCAGCAGCTCTGCTGAGCTGAACTTTTCCTCAGCACTGAAGGCAGTGCTTCTTATCCAAAAGAAAGACAGAAACGTGTAATTTTACCCTTCCTTTAAAACTAGGTCCTACCGCTTTCCCGTGTGTTACAGATCACAGTTATTTTACACTGGAAGCTTAGTGCTAAAATCTAAAACATAAGGGCCAAGTTCTGCTCTTAGATACACACGCACAACTCCAATGAACTCAAAGAGAGCTGTGTTCATATGTTTAGCAATGGAATTTGGCCCTAAATATTTAAACATTTATTCAGAGAAAAAAAAGCATCTCTGATACATTTGTATCTCATATCTAATGTACACAGATTACCACCACTGGGCACCCACATTAAGGGATAAAAAGTTTTGGGGAACCATAAGCTCAGCATTCTACCTGCTCTGCATGGTCAAATAACATGAATTTGTTTCAGGACACTGAGGAAATTAAATCCTTAGCAACCTGTAGCTGATGTTATTTATTCTGCAGTCCAGAAGTAATTTGATGCAAATTCCTGGCACTAGTCCTATATTTCAAGAAATTACTGTTTTGAATGGACTGATTCTGGAAACTTTCATTATATTAATATGCAATCCAAAAAGAACTAATGTTCTCTGCTTATATTTCCCCTGCAGAGGAAAGCTCAGTGTTCTGGTTAATTCATGCTTATCTTTTAAAGACTTAGGACAGAAGTCTGTAATAACCTAAACATGTCATTTGGAAATGGTTAACCTGAGGATCCCACCTGCTCTCCATGGCAAAATGACCCCAGATGTATTTTTGTTAAAGATACAAAGGATTCAGAAACCTGCAAATTTTCTGCAAGCACCATAATACTCCAATTTGTATATCTAATATAAGTAAACAATAACTATATATGCATGTTATTTTCCTTGGACAAATGACAGCTGGAGGAGAGCTGGGTTCAGACACCTAAATTTGGTTATCTCCAATGTAAATGTTTACATTTAAGCTAGCTGTTTAAGCTCCCATTACACTCAATAGTGTTCTAAGGCTCAATTCACTCGCCTAAAATTAAGTCTCTAGTGCCATTACCTTGGGCTACCTAAGAAATCGCCATGGGGCTGGCACATGCAAGTCAGGACCTATGTGAGGCCCCTTCTTTTTTGCAAAGGCAGATGGAAGCCAGACAACATAGCTCAGAGTATTTGACATCGATAACTAAACTCAGCCCTAGTAAATGCAGTCAGTGGCTTCTAGCGAGCAAGTCTACTGACCAAACGCAGGTGTCTACTTTCAGATGAACTGAATTGGTCTCTTGGCTGCACTGACCATGTTGATTGGGTTTCCATTGACTATAATGGGAACCTAAACACAGCCCACATGTAGACACCTAATTTTAGGCAACTGCACCTGAAATTGAAACCTACTCCTGATATCATAGTTGCCAGAATATATGCTGTTATTACAGTAATCACTGTGCTTTTGGTTCAGCCAGGGTTAAGCTACTTTGCTCATGCATTTTGTGCAGTATGGTGATTTCAGTTAAACAGTGGCAAGCTGGTGATTTCAGTTAAACGGTGGCAGGCAGGAGAGCAAGAGTAATGGGCAGGTGTGATTACACGGGTGATGAATCTCTCTTGATGTTTTGCTTCAGTGAGTTCCTTGAGATCCATGTGGACAATGTTTAGCTAAAGCTGCTACCTGCTCCCTAGCTAGAGGAGTCTCTGGCTACTAGTGTCAGCTCTTTCCCTTGCTTGGGAGAACTGGAGCTTTGCTTCCTTTTTACTGCTCTCATTTTTAGCTGACCAAAACATCTAGAATACAAGGTGCTCTTTTCAGAGCTCCATGGTTTTTGGGCACAGTCAGCTTTGTAAGAAAGACCCTGCACCAAGACTTAATTTCTGTTGTTAGAGCCTTTTGGCTGGAGCTCTCTAATCATAGAGGCCACCCTTGCATATCTCTGGCTATTGAGGCACAATGCAGGATGTTGCCAAAATGCTGTGACCATTGTAGGAAGCAGGTAGGAACAAAAGCACGTGCAGATTTGTAAGTTCATTAGTAACCATGGCCAGCTGGGCCTTCTATCCAGGTCTTGCATCAGTGCTAACAAGGTAAGTTAAGTTAAGAATGATCCAGGACCAAGAAATTCTTTGCTGGTACACATCATGATTTTGGTTTGCTCTGGTGGTTATCTTGGTTGAGATCAAACCTCAAGCGTGTCTTGAGATAATAAGTACATTTATTAGAATAAGCTTCCTTGATTGTGTGTGGAAACTCCCAACCTCATTTGTGGAAGCCATGGTTTTGAATAGCGTACAACAAGTTAGGCTTATTTAAGCCATAGTCTCAGTTAGGGCAGTTGATTGGAGAGGCTGAAGGAGTAGGTGGCTGGGAAAAGGACCCCTCTAAATAGTTTTTCTTCAAGTGAATTGAGTCAGATCAGTCAGGAACAAAACTCTGCTTTTATCGTATTTTCTATTCCATTTGTATGCTGCTTACTTAAGGGTCTGCCTATGGTGTTGGCTTCCAAGAGAGTGTTAATACACGTGCAAAATTACTATTACAGATCGAAGCTCTTGGTCACAACTGGATTACACAACACAAACTTCTACCTTCAAGATCACGATGCTACCTAATTCTGTTTCTCCAGGTCTTTAATTTCCAGGCATTGGAATTGCCTTAAATCCATTTTGGCACAGAATACATCATTATTTTCATATTGTGCTAGTCTATTCTCCTGCTTTCATCCATATGAGCCAGGAGTGAATACGAGTTGGCAACTTTATACTCGACTATTATATTGCAGAGCACACTTTAATCAGCACCCTAATAAATAGCACGCCCAATTAATTGGGACATTTGCCAGCAAACCAATTCACTTCCCTCCACTTCAGTGGCTGTAAATGATGGATAAATAGCATGCTTGCTGTTGTCTGCGAGCGTATTAGTTGTAATTAACAGGTATGATTTGGTGTTCGCTGGCATGTGTTCCCTCAGTAGCAGCCTGCTCATTTTTGAGTAGGCTCCCTGTTCCAGTGCAGTTGCTAAAAATAAATAAAGGACAGATTTCCCTTTCAGTATTTGCTTAAATCTATGTAGTGCTTTTGGATTAAAAAAATAATTAACGTAACCTATGTATTTCTATGTGTTGTATTCCTATATGGTTTAGACAATAAAGGTGATAATTTAATTAGCATGTTTCTGTTTTAATTAGTATAGAAAACAGGCCTTTGCCATACCATGGAATAATTTATAATAAAGGGAGGGATTTCTGCTGCAGCTTTCTAATGCTACCTTTTTTACCAGGGGTTGCATGGTGGTTTGCTTTAAAGTGGTATTTCCTTGAGGGAGACCCGCAGAAGTCCAATCTATTTTCTGAAACTGGTATATGCTGTGATTTACTGTAGGCACGTGACACTTTCTCTTATTTGGACACCCTTTGCCAAAGAATTAAACAAAATTGAACACAGCAAACCTTTCTAATCCCTGCATTCCTCACCGATTGCTTTAATGGAGACTGAAAAAACTATTGGAAGTAAATGAATATGAAAAGGGAAATGGTACTGGGGCAATCTCAACAAGGGATCTTAAAAACCAGGATGGCTATGGATCAGCAAAGGGCAGAAACATTTGTGTAATTAAAGGAGAACATCATTTGTGGGTTATCTGAAAAAAATTGTCCGTGTTGGCATTTACTTTGACTTGTTGGCAGGAAGAAAAGAAACCGCCCTGTACCACTGCATACGGTTCCTTATTAGTTGTGGCTTCTGCAGAGGCTCCGTCTCTTCTTTGGAGCATGGAGGATTTCTTTCATTACATAATCTGGATACTTTATTTTTTTATAAAAATAGATTAATTTTTTTTCTCTTGTGTGTGCAAATTCTCTTTGCACCAATGCTTCTATACTGAGGTTATTATGCCAAAGGAATGCAAGCGTCTAGAGTAACAATGGTTCATTTTCCTTTAATGACTTTGTCGACAGGATGGAGACATTTTTGTGGTGTGATGAATTCACTCGGTCTCCCGTTGTGTTTTCTCCACATGCTTTGGAAACTCTCTCCCTCTCTTTCTCTGAGAATTGTGGCCATCCACTCCAGCAAGAGCTTCATTACTTTATATTCATTGTATTTAAATGACACCCCAGTGGTACTGACCTCCTGGGATGATTGATGTAAATTATATGCTATGTAGGGGAAAATAAAATCTTTTTCTGACTTTTTATGTTCTGCAGAGAAATAAAAAGTGAAAACAAATGACGGAGAAAATCAGGCCTATTCAAAGTGAAACTTTGTAAGCATTATGGTTTGAGCAGACTCCAGTTTGTAAAAGTGCTGAGACAGTTTATAATGACCTTATGATCTGAAAGGTGACCTGAAAAGGGAAAATAATTTTGTGTGTGCCCTTTTTTGGTTCTGTATAATGCATAACAAAAACTTGCTCCGTTTTTTTTTCCTGTCTGTGAAGTATAGTAAGAATTCAGCCTCGAGTAGGGAGCAGCCACTGCACTTTTACCAACAACAATGCACAGTACTAGAAGGGACATTGTGCTCCTGTCCTCTTTCCTCCTGTCTTCTAGTAATTTTTTTTTCTATAGATTTAAGATTCCATAGGCAGTAAGTATCTGTCTTGCTCAATTAGTCTGCCAGGAATTATCACCTATAGAAGTGGCAACAGAGAGAATGTTCTTTCATCAGCCCAGCTCATCATCAGGCACGAATTCAGTCACTTCTGAACTGGTAACCTCTCACTGCGGGCAAAAGGGTTTTGCACAGCAACAAGATTTGTCAGAAATGTTCTGTCAGTGCTTTTTCAGGCACCTGACCAAGTCACACTGCCTCTATTCAAGCTCCTGGAAATTAGGTAATTCACATTCGACATGCTCAACCACATTATCCCAGTAATTCCCTTATTAAAATTACCATATGGAATTGGTATAGTAATCTATTTTCTATGTTTTCCTATTAGTCTGTCCTACCAATTCTGATATGTAAAGATATGCATGGTACATATCATAGAAATGTCAGCAATATGCTGCCTTGCCTTCCTCAGTTTAATGTAAGGTTTTGGCAAATCACAGAATTTGGCTAAAATCTTGAGTTGCCTCAAGGAAGACTGCAGTACCTTTCATAACTTGACAGAATGCTTTGATACTCCTTTTGGCCAGCAAAATGCTTATCAATAACCCTGCTTCGGCTGGGGTTGCCCAGGTGTTTTAAAATGTCTAACAGGAAGGAACAGATCAGGCCATCCTCCTCACAGCAATAACTAGACTTTGCTGTGCATGCAAGAATCAGCAGCGTGAAGCCCCTTATTCTCTAGGAGATTATCTTGGCTGCTTGGTGTTTTGCCCTGTTGCTGTCAGCGCTTGGGCTGGTATCGGCTTTACTTTCATAATCATAAGCAACAGCAGAAGGGAGAGAGGCTGGCAGCACTCGGCAGCGAGCAGCAGAATCGCCTCGTCTTTCTGAAGCTGATGTGGGAGGTGGGAACGGGAAGGAGGCAACGCGGAGGGGACTGATAGAGTGTTTACATGAAGTCGTTAAGAAGGATGGGGAGTGAATGGTAGTGAAAAAAAAAGTAAGGGTAGCAGAAGGAAGCTAAGGGAAAAAGGCAGAAAATAAGATGACTTTTGTATAAGCTGATGGCCCCTAGAGCGTTAAGAACATTGCAGTGGTTGCCAGAGCTTTCTCCTTCCTTCTTTTCTTATCCCTCAGAAAAAGAGAAGTAAAATGCTATGATGTACATAAAATTATGAAGTCTCTAAGCTGTCAGTTTCTTAGAATGAATCGTAGTAGAAATAATATGGATACTGTTCAGTGTACAGGCAGGAATTTGAATTAAAGATGGACGGAGAAGGGCAAAGCAAAAGACAGACCGTAACTTTGGAAGTTATACACCCTGCAAACCTTCAAGAAAAGCAAGGTTTTTGCGTATGTGGTGAAGAAAGCACTAACAGTTACTCCATTTACCTCTACTGGTCACATTTATTAATTCCAGTCTATACCATGGTACAAATCATCCTATCCCCTAACAAACCTGCGCGTGTCCTGGCAGATGAGTGGAATGACCAAACTGAACTCACAAAAACCTACAATTAGGAGGTGTTGAAGAAAGAAAAGGTTAAAAGAAGAAAAGAAAGGAAGGTTAAATGCTCCAGCTCGCCTAGTTTTGCCCTTCCCCATCACCCTGTTGAGCTGACAGGACACAGGAAGAGGAAAGCTGCCATTGCTGGGAAAGAGAGAGAAAACATAGGCCCTGCTTATAGACGGAAGGTATTTAACCACCTTGATGCATTTAACCACCCTGTTATGGCTGAAGTAGTACAACTTGCTCTGTTGTAGTAAGGATCCCCTGGTATTCCCAAGGGCAGATATGTACGCAGATAGCTATTTGATAGTGAGGGGAAGACACTGTACTGTTTTCAAACACCTCTACAGCGCTGTAGCTGCAGAGATGAGGGTGCGCTGGTACGTGCACCGAGGCCAGACACCTGTGTAAGTGCACACATCCCCCTGCCACGCGGGACCCGGCCTCGCCCCCCCAAACCCTTCCCGCTTTTTAGCCCTCAGAGCAGCCCTGAGGCCTCTTATCGCCACCCTCCAGCGACGCCCGGCGCTGAGGGGGAAGGGGGACGGCCATGGCCGCCCGGGCCCTCCCCTCAGCCGCCAGGCAGCACCTGCAGGAGGCGGGCCGGGGAGCGCGATCCCGCGGCGGGCTGAGGAGACCGGCGGCGGCGGCGGCGGCGGCTGCGGCAGCGGGTAGGAAGCGGCGGCGAGCCCCGCCCCGCCCGGCTCCACCCCTCGCCCTGGGAGGCCGCGGCTGCCACACAGCAGATGGAGGCGGTGGCGCGTCGCGGCCGGTGTGTGGCGGAACCGGCCCCTCCCCTCCGCGGGCGGCGCCATTTTACCCCCCCTCGCAGCGTGTGCGCCTGAGTGCCGGAGCCGCAGCGGCTGTGGCGGCGGCGGTGGGGGGGGGGGCGGGAAGAGAAAGGAGAGGAGAGAGAGAGAGGCCGCCGTTTTTCGTCCCACTCATTTCTCGCCTCGGTCCAGGCAGCGCGTGGAGGGGAAGGGACGAGGTTCAGTTCCTGCCCCTTGCTTTCCCCTTTCGGATAGCCGCACACGGGGTGGGGGGAACTGGGCACCACCAAGCCAGGCTGCTCCTTCCTTCCTTCCTTCCTTCCTCCCCTGCACACCTCAGCCTCTTCCTCCTCATCCATCCATCCATCCATCCATCTATCCATCCCCGGGGGTGAGCCTTTGAGTGAGTCACCAGCGAGGGCACGCAATTAGCCAATGTGTTGCTGTTAACTAACTTAGCAGGGCTGCTCATTTTTGGGGCCTTCAGAAATATTAACCTTGCGGCTTCCAGTCAGCGATCCCTGTGAAGCGCTGCTTGGCGGGGGGCGGGGGGGCGGCGGGGGGTGCCTGTGGGCGCGGGGGCTTCTGCTAACTCCCTCTACGGCCGTGGCTTTGCGGGTTTGCGTTGCCTAGGTCGCGCTGGCCAGACGCGAGCAGCAGCGTGCGAAGCGTAACCGCCGCGGGGGTATGTGGCCAGCAGCCTGGCGAAGGGGCTGCTCCGCATGAGGCGATCCGCCCTGCCATCGAAGCCAAGGTGCTGGGAAGCGGCCCTGCCTTCAACCCAGGCAGCGATGCTGCCTGATAGCCGGCTGCCAGCTTGCTGCCAGCTCCGCAGCCTCCTAACCCTGTGATTTGGGGTGGAAGTGCTAGACCCGGGGTTACTCGCTGCTGGGAGGTTGCAGTGAGCAGCTTTTGCCATGATTTTGCTCTTGCGTCGGTTTTCTCGTGGCCTGCGGCGTTGTTACACGCGTTGGACCCTGCCCTCTTCCTTTTGTTGTCTTGCAACTAATCTTCAAGGTGTTTCCAGAACTTTTTTTTTAATTGTAGACTTAAACTTATGTGACGGAGGCCAGGCTTTGGCCTGCAGTATGCCATGTACTGTTGGGTATTACTGGTTTCTTCTTGTTGCTCTGATGCTGTGAAATGTCAGTAGTTTGTAATTTTTCTCTGGAGGAAGTGAATTTTACTTATTTTGCACAAACAGGTGTGGTGGTTTATTAATAAGAATCCTGTAATATTATATATTAATTTAATATTAATCATGATATTAAATACTAGTAGTGATACTGATTTAATATTATAATAGGAATCCTGTAATAATATAAATTATTAGTCCTTACACAAACTACTGGTAAATGCTAAAAACCTAGGAATAACAGCTAGTCGAGAAGAATACTTCTCTGCGTAGGCTTTAAGTGGTTTTGCCACTTACTAACTATTTCTTTATATGTCTTGTGCACAGATCAACTGCTTATAAGTTCCTAGAAATTATACAAATGAATACTTTGCAGTCTGTGAATGCAAAGCACGATATACATGCAAAATATTTATTACAGTGTATGCAAAGGGGAGGTAAGAACCTGATGTTGCGTACAACCAAGTTTGCTGTATGGCATTAGTATTAATGATTTATTGTGAGACATTTGATTTCCTAAGAGTGACTCTGTTTCAAGGTTTGCAGTAATGTTGGTGGTATGCTTAAATTTTCTTTTGAAGTCTTTGATCTAACTCCCGCATCATCCTCTTTCTCGGTACAGGCCTCTCTTTCCCTTCGGCCTACGGCACTGCTCCCCGTGCAGTGCTAAGTTCCTTGGCAGGGTGCAGTGCACCCTCCCTTTCAGCCTTTTTGCATATCTTTCTTCATTGTTGGCCAGATCCAGTTAACTTTGGTAACTCTGATTTCTGTTAACTTTGGTGGACTTTGCACAGGCTCATTTTTGCATGTGATTAATATGCAAATCAGATTTGACTTTATTTTGGTTCCTTTTTCCCCTGTGTATTGTTGTTGTGTAGATGGGAATGCTGATGTTGACAGTAGCATTTCCAACTGTAACGCTATTTATTTATGGTTTTCTGAAAGCCCCATCTCTGTGAGTCTTGTCGAAGTGCAAAAATGTTAGGTTTCATTTAGATAAAGAAATTTTTAGCTGTGATGATTCTGAAGAAAAGCTTGAGGTCTAACCAGAATATGCTAAAAAGGCAGGAGGAAAAACTCAAAGTTATGTATCTGAAAAGTAAACAAGAAATCCTTCTGTGCTTTACTGGCATTTTACTTGTGATTTTCAAATACAAGTATTTGGAAACATTACTTAAGGTTTAACAGGATTCAGTAGCCTTTAGGTTATTTGCTAAGCCTCTGAGTGTCATAACCAACTGAATTACTCTCATGGGCTCAATTTTGAATAATGTAGAATGGAGCTGCCTGAAATTTGATTAGTCAATTAGTAACTTGTCAGCATAAGCAAGCTGTAATTTAGTAAGCTACAAGTGTTTTAAGAGTTACTTACATATAATAGTCTAGAGTAACACTGAACATTGTTCACGTTGTTATTGCCGTTCTGATGTGATGCCCTCAAGCAGCGAGACCAGCTAGACAGTGTCTTTTTAGGTCATTATTGCGAGGGTGTTTTAAGGCATGAGGCCAAACCCAAGCAGTGTAATTATACCATAGAAACTAATTGAGTTGATGCTCTTGTTGCAATTGTGAAATATCCAAATGTGTAGATACACGAACTATGTAAAAAGGAGGGAACTAGTTAGGCCTAGGTTCTCATGGAACCAGGCAGTAGTGACTCGGTTATGAACTTATCTGGAGCTGATCAGAAAACTGCATGTCAAAGGTACTGAAAATGATATTGATTAGATCTGTAATCTGTGTTTCGGATACCTGGCATTCCTAGTGCTACATGTAATCATTATTAATTTGAAGTAATCTTGGTACGTGTTAATTTGCAAGCTAATGCAGAATCAATTTCTGTTTATAAATAATCTTTGGCTTTTCTCTACCCCTGTATTTTGCATACGTTTGAAGTATTACATTTGCTTACAATCAGATATTCACAGAGTCAACTGCAAAGTTTCTAGTTCACACAGCTCCTTAAACTGTCATAGAAGAAGTAAGGCTAAAAAGAAGCCAAGAGCTTGTATGGAAGAGGTGATTTGAAGCACCTGGATATTGGCCTAACTCTTGCTAACATCTCTCAGGTAAATCATAAGAATCATCAATACAGCTCTCCAGTCTTAAGTGCTTTTAAAAATCATGTACTTAAGTAGCGAAGAAAAATTTGTATTTTCCAGTAAACAAGAATACGTTTTAGCAGAAACCTATTGGACATCATCTGTGACTGAGATCTCTGAAAGGGGCTGGTGTCCTGAATGTTACTGACTTACTGTTAGACCTACTTCTTAAGAGCTAATGTTCACGATTGTAATTTATATTAAAGCTGTGGCTGTTTTTCCTGTAGTTTTCCTTGTGCTAGGTGTTGTGCAAATAAGCAAAAATGGAGGTAGACGTTTTCTGCTCTAGAGGATTTAGACTTAAAATAGCAAGCAGTGATTTCAGAAGGGACAGGAACAGTTCACCAGTAAGAACTGGAAAAAATTCTTATAATCTCAGCTATGTATTTGGCTAGTCATTCTTGATTAGGAGTTTTTGATACATCCATTGATGCCCTAACTTTCCATTGAGGGCAGCAGTGGGGCAAAGTATGAAATTCCTGATGTGCCAGAATGTTCAGTTAAGGTCAGGGTGGAGCTATATTATGAAATGATTTTAATTGTATTTCAAATCCTGAACTAAACACGGCTCAGGGTGATGTGAAAGGAGGAGGATTGATGTAATCAGTGTGATATGTTGGGAAGATAATGCTGTCTTGAAAGGAGTTGAACAGGTGAAGGTCTAGAGAGAGAAATTATGCTCAGGAAGGTATAGTTTAAAGCTAATGGTAAGAAGGGGGTAGACTTTGGTGTGCTTTACAGAGAATCCAACTGCATTAGTGAAACCTTAACATTTAAGTTACTTTAGATGGAACTGAAGGTAGACGGGAACCATGATGATTAATGGATTTGCTTGTTGGCCAATAAGCAGTAAAGCATACTGGCAGAACTCACTTGACATCTGCATGTTCATATAGAAATGTTTTACTCTCAGCATTTTGCTTTATCTGAAGTAAGTTGCAGGTTGGGGTCTGTTAATCTTTGCATGCTGGAGTCAAGTATGTGAGTTCCTAATGATTTGAAGCCGTTTTTCATCACAAGAGTTGCAAGCACACCTTATATTTCCTTCACTGAAAATTGTCAGTGGTTACTGCAGGAAGGTTGTGGTAGCTAAATCATGTGTCTATACAATTATTAAATAATTAGTATGGAAGATTCAGAATACTACTAAAATAATGCATTTTGAAAAAATAATTGCTAGTCCAAACAGAGTTATGGTTACAGGACCTAGATTCTGGAAGCTGTGGAAACTTTGCTGTTGGTTACAGGGTGTCTGGTCTTTACACTCTTTTTTTGTTTTAAAGCATTTTTAGGAAGGAAGAAAAAAGTCATTGGTGCTTAATTTGCAGTGCCATTAATTGCCAAACGTGGCATGGAGTTCTGCAAAAAGTGCTGCACACTCAGTTCAGAGGGTGGTGGGCATATACATGAGATTCATTTTCCCTGCTTTCTTGGTTAAAAATAAATAAATCACTTCTGGGGAAGGACAGAGCTCTGATCAGACTGGAGTTAGAAACTATGAGAAGTGTTTGTAAACATCTCCAGATGTGGAGGCATACCTCTCATGTAAGGTTATGCTGTATGTTTCTCAATCTCAAATAAAATAGTTACATCTGTGTATTAATATTCTTTCAGTAGTCCAGACTGTTCTGTGGTCTGTTTCACAAGAGGCTTAAATAACTGTCATGTCTAACTCGTGGATGGACAAATAATAGCTTAAAATATGAGGACATGCAGAGTAATTTGAAGTAAAATACAGCTGCTGTTATGCAGAATAGAGTCAGAAGGTTATGCTTTAGTCTGTAGTTGGTTAGTGAGTGACTTTTCTTTCCCTGCAAAGTCAGTGGGAGAGAGTTGTGCTTGTTTACTGCTTTCATTTGAGGTCTTTGGTAAAATTAATGCACAAGGATACTTTCTTATGAGATATAGAAATGAGCATTAAGCCTCATTTTATCTCCAGGGATGTGGAACAGGACAGTTTTAAAGATAAAATCAATAAGATGCGTTTTATTCTTTGGACCAAAATCTACGCTTACATGTATTTGACAATTTCTTTTACCCTTTGTTACCAGACATGCATGTTTCTTCTGTAACTTCTAAATGGGAAGGAATGACTGAGTTGCCTTAGAAGTGGAAAGGGGGCAATGATGTTCAGTTGTATTCCTTGTATTTGTGTGGGCTTTCCAAGAAAGGGTGTCACGGTTAAAGAGGAGATGCTTATTTGTCTGGGTGGCCAAAGCTGGGCTGTGCATTGACAGCTATAAGATGAGTATTTCTTTCTGGTATTCACTTTAAAATAAAACTATCATAAGCCTCTAGTCTATCAGGTAATAAATGGAAGCAGCAGTGGCAGATGTAATGTGTTATCCTTAGCATGAATAGTGCACGCATTCCACTTTGTGGAATACTTTGTGATGCTTTGTTAATTAATTAAAAAATGAAAGAAAGCTGAGATTGCATCCCTAGCTTTGAACAATATTATTGTGTGCAGACCTGATGCAGATGTGTCACTGCCTGCCCACAGATTTCTTCTAATCCTGGATTTGGTCTGGCTGTTCCCTGAGAGTTTGTGCCTTTGCTTTATCTGCTTGGCTTTTAAGAGGCCGTATTTATGGAATACAGAAGTTATCTTACTGCCTATAAGCAAAGCCATTTCTTAATTGTTACACAAGAAGCTGATTTTTTTAGACCTGAACAGGTTAGAGGATGATAAAGGAGTTTAGTTATACATTTTGAACCCTTAATTTGCTGTAAAATCTAGGTCATCTGTGCATTGTGCTTATCTGAGACCCTTTAGAGTGTTTCTAGTTCCAGCCTGCTTGAACAGCTCAGGAGAACTTAAAGACTTAATATTCTAGTGTTTTAATTTTCAGTTATTCCATGCTATTGGGAGAGTGGGTGATCAGCAAAACAATGTATGTACTCCAGTATTTGGCTATAGGTTACTAGGGTTTTTAACTTTTTTTTTGTGATTTTAAGCATACACTTAGAAAGCCAGTCTTGCATGTGTTCAACAGGGTTTATGGTTGTGTTTTTGTTTTTTAAAAGAAGTGCACTAACAAAAAGTCTGTATTTCCTGTAGTTAATTAAGTTCTTACATCTCCAATTGTAGCAGACTTATGTTCTACTCTCTTGTCTGCTGGTGAGGCCATGCATGCAGTAAAATACTCGGTGGTAACAGACTAGTTGATCTAATTACTCTGAAATAGAGGGTGTGAAAAAAAGCATTAATTTTAATTTTATGCTAATTCATAGTCATCTTGGCTTTTATTTCCTTCCTGTTTTGTTTGGGTTTATATAAATGACAATATGTCAGTCTTTAGATTTTTGCATGTTTTCAGGTTATATGCAAAATATATTTATGAAAGGCAAGAAAAGAGGACTGATGCAGTAACCACATTAGATGTATGTTTGATGAATTAAGTCACCATAACAGTAAAGTCTACTCTAATGTGTTATTTTATGTAAAAATTTATGCAGGGACACTGCTTTTTTGGGGTAATTCTGCACCTTCTTTAGCCTGTAACAGAAACATCAGATAAAATCTGTGAGACTCCACTTGTGTTTTAAGCTGACCCAGTTTAGACTCATGTCTTTTTTTTTTGTGAAGTGAAAGCTGTAGTAATATTAATGTTTGCTCTTCCTAATTGCGTTTAGATCAACTATTGAACAGCTGTATTGCAGGACTGTTCTGTAGGGACTGTTTGGATGCACCCTTCTCTTAGATCCTCATGTGACATTTTGGCAATGGTGGTTGGTGAAAGTATTTGAGTAGTATTTCAAAAGATGGAGGTGTTGACTCTGTGTGTGTGTGTGTATTTTAAGACTGCTTATGTATGTCCCAAATGATATGAAATAGCTCAGAGACTTGGTGCTGTACAGTTACAGGCTAGGTGTATAGCCTGTATATTAAATTCACGTCTTAGGAGCAGTAGAATTTCAATTCTTGCACATCTCTCAACTGGGTCTTGAATAAATAGATGGGTTATACAGATGGCGTATCGATTGGACAACCATCAATCGAAGTTAGTATTGCTTGGTAATTTCAGAGTGGATATGGATATGAAGAATGGCTATGAAATGAAACTTGACGAGAAATGACAGAATCTGTTTCCCTTAACGGAGAACTCTCTTGTTCTGCTGATTCATGTGGAACAAGTACTGTTTTCTGTTGTGACTCTTTCATGTAAAAAACATTGAGATTACAGTAGATGCTTTGAAATATTTATATTAATGATTATATATACCTTTTAATGTATATTTTTTATTATACATTTGATTGCAATATTTTACTTATGGGAAAAGAATTTGTAAAAGCTAGACCTATTTGGGTAGGACCTCATAATTACTAGTCCAAATAGCGTTAATCAGAAGTTATCTTCTCCTTGGTAGAGTTCATGATTAAAATATGGCATGTTGAAATAATCTGTGACCTAATCTTAACATCTGAATTCATTTTGTAGAATATGGCCAACAGCTGCATTTCAGTTCAGAGCTAAAACAAATACAGCGTATTGACCCATTGAAGATTACAGTAGGCTTTTCAGTTCCATGCTAGCTGTACTTATTGATGAGCAAAACTGATTTGAGAGTGCTTCTGCTTTTGAATGATTTTTTTTTTTCTTTTTTCAAATGTCCGGAAGAAAGGAAATAGAACATACGGACGATGGGACTTTGATGTGTAAAGGAGTTAATTATCTAAACCATCAAACAAAACGTGGGCTGTGGAAGTAATTATTGTAAAGGGTCTGATGAAGCCTGACAAGCTGTTGGGTTTTTTTATGTCAAGAAAATGCTGTACACCTGCTTGATTTGAAAGTTAAATCATTTGGTTGCAATAGGAAAACCCAGTTTTTAGTGAGGCAGTAGCTGATAAGCTTTCAGCTCTCAAACCTGCTGATACTTTATACAGATGTACAGCCCTCCAAGTTTTTCTTAAACTGTTCTTATCCAGTTGGAGGGCAGGAACCTTAAAACGTATTTACTCCAAAATAGGACATGCATGAATCACAAATGTTACGCTGTGAGGAGGCAGCTATGGAATTGTGTCCCATGTTTTTTGGGAACTTTGGGAGAATGCTTCATAAATTAGCAGAATAGAACCTCATGGATAAAGCGAAACGTCTGCCCTGGATTTTAAAAAAAAAAAAAAGTAGCAATATGTTTTAAATGATGTAGTTAGTTGAAAAAAAAAAAAAAAATTAAACTTCAAAAAACCTGAAGTCTTTGTATGTTACTCAGTTTTTAAACTTTAAGGCACATATGATTGGTATGTTCCAGGGTTTTTTCTACAGCTATTTTAGAAAGCATTAACTGAGGCATTCCCCTAACTACTTTCTCTAGGGTCTGGGTAAAATAAAGAATTTACAGTGTATTAATTTATATTTAGGAATATTGATACTGTGATATGGGATATAAATGTATAGCTACAAAAATGAATCGTAATCAGTCCCAATCAAATAATGAACAGTGAAACACATATACATTTCCAAATCTTTGGGCTGTTCCTGGGTACCATTGCAGCTTCCTCTTTGCTCCCTTCCATGTGTACATAGAGCTTTCCTAGAAATACTCTCTGTCACCTTCCTTCATGTTATAGATCTTTTTTACTTTTTTTTTAACTCACTAATTTGACTGTTTAGATTATGAGACCCTTTGGTAACTGCTGATTATGGCAGGATCCTGCCAACACTTAAGCCTGGTGTGTGACTACTTGTGTGATTAAAATCAGACTTCAGTGGGAGTAAACTTGTGATTAAAGTTACACATGTGCATAAGTGCTTGCAGGATGGGGACCTAAATTAGACTGTGCTTGAAGATGAGCAGAAGTCTGTGAAAATCTACTTGAAAGCATTAATAAAAATGTAAACTTGTATCTGAATGTATAAACTTCTTATTTTTGTTGTTCATCCTTATACTGTTATGTCATTAGCCTTTCAAAACACTAATTCTTTTGTTACTTTTTGAAAGTATCTTACTCTTTGTATTTAGAGTATTACAAGTTTTCTTAAACCAAAGCATAATATTTGTGATTGATCACAATGCTTTTAATGCTTTTTAGATGGTTTTTTAGAAAGGAAATCTCTCTTAACTGTAAAATTTAAAAGTGGAGAAGGGTAGGATCTCTTCAGAGGTCTTGCAGCAAAGCAAACCATATTAACATATGGTTTTCATTGTCATTACTACTGCTACTACTAATAGTACAAGAAACGAGCAGTACAACTCAACTGTTACTAGTGTGTAGCAAACAGAATATATTCCCACTACATTCTAGTTTATCAGGACACTTACATAGTGCAGTTCTTTGTTAAAAAATTTCTTGAAGGAAAAAATGAAACTCCCTATTCTACATTTATAGACTTTTCCATTATTTGATAAATTTTGATTTGTCAGTGTTTTAGTAAATTAAGTTATTCTTAAAAATGACATTATTTAAAGGCATTTGACTTGCCTTTCTATTAGAGGAAAATGTAGATGCATTAGTTAATTCATAAAACAAGAGTAGAACTGTTCTGGGTTTGGTTTGGAGTTTTTAGTGAGAAATTTGTATAGAAAAGCTGTAAAACATTTTGTATAAAGATAGAACATCATCATATAAGTATTAAGATGATGTTCAAGTCCCACTAACGCATTTCCGTTTTGAAGACTTAAGTAATATGTGTACATAAAGCTGGTGTTTTAGAAAGGAAGCTTGTGATCTTGGTGCTCATGAAGTTTTATCTGGCTTTTTCTGAGATTCTGTTTTACTCCTGTTAGTCTCAGTGGAGGCAGTAGGGATGTGATTTACTAGTGCTGAGGGTACCACAGGGATATAAAAGGATGTTTTGGGTATCAAGATACTGGTGTCTAGGAATACCATGTATTCCAGAATAACAGTGTTTTTATCTTAATACTTTTCCATTGGTGCTCCTAGGGTACCTCTAAATGAGTTGCTGAGATGATATTTTTAAAAATAGCACACATTTCCAATACTTTGGTTACAGTAAACATTAACTCTCTTATGTTTTCTACAGTGTCTCAGGCTTCATTTTGCATGCAGAGTCTTTGCATTCAAGTCTACCCCAAAAAGCTTTTCTTCTCTTTTGAATATCTAGAGTGAAGCACACATGGGCTATCTTTAAAATAAAATATAAGTATTTTAAGCGCTGTTATTTCTTTGTTTACTCAGATGACCAGCACTGTTGCTAGCCCGATGTCAACGATTGCCTCTTCAAGCGGCGGAAGAAAATCGACAAGCTTTACGCCTGAATTGCAAAGTATGATGTAAGTAATCAGTCAAAATATTTGGTAATATCTACACTTTGTATGCATCTTTTAGCTGGTTTCTTCAAATGTACGTATAAGGGTGTTGGGGGGGAAAGAAGAGCAGGTGTTAGTGATGGAACTGTTAGCATTTTACTTCTGATTTGTAAAACATTCAGACGTGAGTTAGATAAATAAAAAACACACGCTGTATCGAAAGGAAAGTCCTGCTGAGTAAGGAAATGCATTTTTAATATTACTTTAGAAGTCATTAGAGACCTATATTTCTCAGTCCTTCATCAAAGAAAGCTAAGCTTCCTGTTGTCATATAAGCTTATTTAAATAACTATTTTGATTACCATTTTTCAGTGCTAATACAGAGAGGTAGACTGCTGAGATCTTAATATTGCTGGTGAAATTCAGATATGGAACAGTTGTAAATAACTGAGTTTTGGCGGATAGGAAGTAAAGTTGTTAAAAAGATAAGTTATTTGTTGTTGTAAATTAATAGTGGACTCTTAGAAACCCAGCTCCCAGCCGTGCTATTTTATGATTTTGTAGTTTACAACCTCTAAAACCTTGAATGTTATTTAAACAGGTGGGTTTTGTCAGTCTGAAAGATACTTGTGTAATCAGAAGGATTCCTTCTGTAGAAGTCTTATCTTGGCTGGTAACCTACTACACTGGGCTGACTGCAAATCTTCATTCTGTGGAAAGCAACATATTCATCAAAATGTTTCACCTGCCACTATACGGCTTTTTTTCCCCCTTCTATGTGTATCCAAGACACTGTACTGTCAGGATGGGGGCAGGGTGAAGTAATGAGCTTGTTCCCTTGTGGATTCATGCTTCTGATTTATCAAACAGTTTAAAGAGTATTTCAACCTAGAGCTAAAAGATATCTAACCTCTAAGGCTGCAGAAGGCTTGGCTGTAGTGGCTCATGTCTAAATTGTACATTTTTTAAAAATAGATGGTTATGAATGTTACTTATGGGGAGGGGAGAGGATGCACGTTTGCCAATTGCTGAGGTCAGCTGCACATAAAAGGGAGCTTTGCTTTATGAAATCTTGCAAAAGTGTCTTAAAAGGATTTTTCCCTATGTTCATTTGCCAGAGTTGAAAATGAAATGAAGAAAACTAGTCCCAGAGTACTGAGACATAAATCCATGGTTTCAAAAGATAGTGGTAATCATTGGTTCTTTTCACTAGTCTTAGCTCTGAAAGACTGTCCAGGATGTTGTTTAAGATAGGACGAAGTGAAGTAGGGTGAACTTCACAGGGAATTAATTTTGGGCTACTGATCTTTACTTTGGCAAGATCATTGAAAACACTCAATATTTGACAGCTTTTTACAGTGTTGCTTTGTAATTTTTAAATTAATTTTTAATCATCTATATAAAAATCAAAATAGTTACAGCATCCACCTTCTGACCCACAGATGGGTAACTACGTGTTCATGACAGGGAAATTTTATTTATTAAAATTATGCATGCATCCTGACTGTTACAATGATACTATCTTTTTGATCATTTTCCTTTATGTCATTAATTGTTGAATATCTATTAATTTTTTTGCATGTGGCTTTTAATATATTACCTTGTGTGAGTTAAAATTTTTAGATAGTCTTATCTGAAATGTTCTACTCTCTTCTCCTTCCCCTTTCCATTGTGTTAGAGCTGAAGATTATGACAGGAAGAATGTTAAAGCTTTATTTTTACTTATAAATATGTATAAATATATATACTTTTTTTTTTCTGCCAGTTGTCTTCCCTGACCATAGAGAAATTAAAGTATTTCAAGCCTCCACAGATAATAATTATTTACCTGTATAAAACCTGCATTTGGCTTTTTAACATAATGGAAATATTTAACATTTTGGTATTGCTGTATCGCACTAGATATGCTCTTTGTCTTTGCTTCTTTTGTGGTGCTGAACGAATTCATTTAGGAGTGAAAAGGTGTTTTAAGTTGCTTTAGGCTACATTTTGAACTGCCTTTGTTTTGTTTTGGTCAGTTATGGACATGACAGTGCAAGTCCCCTGCTTTCCCAGCTCTCTCACACTCAACCTGTTCCTAACAGACTCCTCTGGCTCCTCGCTGCTACTTTTAGGAGATCCAGGATTTTACGCAGATTAAATGATGGTGAAAAGAATGCTGTCTCGCTTGTTCCGTCATATGTTGTAGATTCTCCTTCACTGTCATGTAACATTTTCTGATTTGAATTGCTATACGGGCAGTAGATATGAAAGGAATTACTTGCCTCTGTTAAATTCTACAAAGAGTTCCCTGCCAGAAGTAGAAGATGCAATTTGTTTTCAGTTAAATGTCCTTAAGAGACTACTAGGTTGTTGTTAACTGGAGCATGGGATACATTCCACTAGAGTATTTTTCAGTATAATGTAAATGAGATAATGAACTTTTTCCTGTGCATTGGATCTTCTAAAGTAGATGACTACTTTGTTACAAACCCAGTGGTTTGCTGTACTGAGTTCTTTTCAGATAGAAAAAATATTAGTTCTCTCCTTCAAGAGAATTCTGTTTAGTTATTGTTCACATGTATTATAGTCACCTACACTGGAAAATATAAGTGTTGTTCTTGGTGGAGAAAAGAACTGTAACTGTGTTTAAGAAACGAAAGAGCAGCTGTGAAGTTTGGAGTCGAAGAAGCCTGTGCATCAGTTCGGATCAGTATCTGGGGAGCCTGCATTTTATTTTATTTGTGGACTTCCTGATAAAGTATTTTGAACCTACCCTCCCCGCCAGTATACACATGATTCTGTCAGAATGTAGAAGTTATTGTTGGCCATATAAATGGAAGAAATGGACATTTTCCTTTTGCTTCAGAACTGGTGCAGTTATACTTTGAAAGCTATGCAAACAGATCTTCTATGCTTTAGAGTAACAGTTTTCACAGTTTCATTAAACTAGTAGGAACTGAAGAAATTCCTTCAATGTAATGAGCGCATTGAAAGTTACATTTTTTTATTGTTTGCTGGGAAAAAAGGAGACTTCTGAAATGATAAAGTGCCAGGGATGAACCATGTGGAGAAAAAATGACAGCTGTTTCTTTTGGCCAGGACCACAAAATGAAGTTACCACTTTAAAAGAACTTTCCAGGCTCTGACAGAAGCTGACATTTTTTATAAGCTACATAATTTAGGAAGTTACAGATTCTCCCATTTAGGCTATCTGTAACAAATCCATGCTGACATCTTAAGATCCTGGGAAACAGTGAAGGCATTTGCATTGTGTTACAGTGCAAAAAAGGTAACAACTTTCTTAAAGAAAATAGAGACTATATCTATGTAGTTTGTTATTGTGAAGTTGAGTAGGATCACCTATTTCCTATGGATTGCCATCCATATGGAGTGCTATGAAGAGTTACTTCAACTTGTCCTGCCTTTCTCAACAAAAAAATGTGTGCAGCAAGAAGATGAACTTGTGAGAAGTGAGTCATATAGGGACATTGGGTGCTAATCCAGAACAGCATTTGGTAGTTTGTGCTGATGTTAAAAAATAGGCTGTTGGCTTCTAGGGACTTAAAAGGCAGAAGGAACGTAGAGGAACTACCTTTTTGAAATATAATATAAAATCCTGTTATAAGCCAGTAGCGAGATCTGGAAGTCTGTGGATAACAGTGCCTCACAGTCTGAAGGTGGTATTCGTTGATTAGTTTATAATTTATAGCACTTAAGTGTTGAGTCAGGGTTTGATTCCCTGGAATGCTTAAATTTATATGTAATGTTAAGCTTGTGAGTAATCCCATTTAAGGTGAGGAGGTTATTCATATGCTTTGTCTGTTACGTATGCTACACCTATTTTTGAACCACAGCATTAAGGAATGAACCGAATCCTTTTATAGCATTGTGTTTTTATGATAAGGTCACAAATATTTTTATGGTATATTTGAGAAGGCAGGAAATGTGTAGGAGTCCTGAAATGAAATCCCAAAATACTGCAGAAAAGCTGTCTTAAAATATGTAAAAGTTTTTCATAGTATACATAGATTTTTTTTTTTTTTACGAATGAAATGGTTCTGTATTTCCACTGATTAAGAATATTTTAAAAATTACTTGGATTTGAAGAAATTTTTTTTTGTCAGAAAAAAAAAATCTGTCCTGTATGATGTCTAATGCCTGTGTAAATAGTATTAAGTATTACTGGTGATAGTACTTAATATACTGATTACTTTAAGAGGAATACAGATTTAATTAAAAGTATAAGACTGTCACAGACCACCCAAACACATGTCAGTTTACAGTGCACTACCTTTTACATGGATATGTTTGGCTTTTAATTGTTAAGACTTGGAATTATTTTATATTTATCTTATAATCATTTAAAAGAGCATAATGCTATGTAGATTTTGCTTTGACTCCCACATCCTTTATTTGTATTTGGATTTTTTATTATGTTACCATAGAACTTACAGCAGTAGGTGTTAATAATTTAAAAAATGTTTTCAGCACGTCTAGTGCATTTTGCTGAGGTTTGTTTTACAAAGCTTCATTTGGCTCATCTACAACCTGTTTCCAAACTAACTGCTAACCTTAAGTCAGTTGCATTTAAATTGTAGTTCTGCCCAGTAGATTCACAACCATGATGATTTCACAGCAGCTGTTAAAATTCATAATTTGGTTGAGATCATCTATTTTGTAATATAAGCACTACTTAAAGAGTGAATTTCTGGAAACCGTGACATTCTAAACACTTGCGTTGAACAATTTGCAGATGAAGAGAGAGGTTTTTTCCCTCAGTGAAATATATTGATTTTTCTAAGCTATTTTAACTCTTTACAAAAATACTAATTACTGCAATCTGAAGTTAATTGGGAAGTTATTTTTATTGATTCAGTGTGGTGGGTTTTTTTTCCCCACAAAAACTCATATACAGAGGGAACAGAGGCCATACTCCAGATTAATTTAGGTTATCAACAGAATACTTCTAAAAATCATGTGAGTAAAATTTTCCTATGGCCAACATATGCTTAAACTAATATGAATCAACCACTTCAGTTTCCTACACTCTACAACTTGATCCTGCAGGTGACCCAGTGTTTAGCTTTGCATGTTTCAGTAATTTTGACAGCTAAACACTTGTAAGATTGGGCTCCAAAGTGATGATAAATCTTTGAATGATATTGTATAAAGTACTAGCTAGTTAAACTTCCATATCAAAGAGTGTGGGGTTTTTTTGTCTACTGCATTTTTGTGTGCCTCACTGTGCAGCATCGTTGGTAATGGTAGGCTATATTACCACACTAATGCAAGTTGGTTGAAAATGCTGTTAGCTTTAATTCAGAGCAAAATGCAAATACATGAGAAACTGATTTATTTTTGTTGTTCCTATGGGCTGAAGCCCATAGCTTGAAGACAATCAGCATGGATGCATGAATGGGCCATGTAAAGCCTTCCTGAAGTCACTGGAATTCCTTTGATGTGCAGGGAAGTAGCTGTGAGGATGCAGCTGTAGGAATAAAACTTTAAATATCTGCTTAAACAAGATGCTTTTCTGATATCAAAATTTTGTAAAAATACATAGTTCAAGTAAATGGATGGCCATATTTATCTTTCAGGCTTGTGGCAACATGAATCATCAGCTTGATAATACATTACTTAAACTGAATCAAGAGGCTGAAGTATATTCCCAGATAGAGTCTGGTAGCATTCTGAATTAAATGCATTAAAAGCTGCTTTTTTTCCTCCCCTTTGTATGTAACTTGAATATATATAATATAAATTAAACCTGGTTTCATAATTAGCTCTTAAGGCAGACTTTGTACCAAAAGTCAAAATTTGATGTTACAAGGTTATAAAGATAAATTTAATGATGGAGGTAGTGGAGAAAACAATGTTTCTGTTCGTTTTATGTAAGACTTTCTGGTTATTCATTATATTTGTTGTAGTTAGTATTAAAATAATAGTATCTGTTGATATAATATCAGATTTAGTATTGCTACTAATTGATTGTTTCTTTCCAGACAGTGAGAGTCTGTCCAGTTCTTATTTCGAGTGCAGTTCTTATTTCAACTTTCTTCAGCTTGTAGCTTATACCCATCTCTAATATACTCCAATGGTGTGTTAGTGTGCAGTAGAGATCTTAATAAAACCTCCATATTCCCTTTCTATTTATAAATACATTATTTATAATCTATTCTTTCTTTTTTAACATGTAGCAAATTATGGGAGAGACTTGGTGAGAACTGGGGCTAGTTCTTAAACCTTTATTTCATTAAGAGTCCTTAGACATGTCCACCCAGCTCTTGGGATATTTACGTGGTCCCTGTTAGTGAAGTATTTGAATGCTTTCTCAATATTCATAATTTTTCTCCTGTCCTTTACTTCTCCATTTTTATGGACTGGTGTTCATCTGTGTATCACAAGAATCAAGTAAGGAAAAACTAAGTGAAAGACCAGTTTTGCTAACACACTGGCTGTTTTGTTCTCTTGAATTAACATATTTCATTAAGATAAAGATTGCATGTCATCCATCACCAATCTACTGACAGTTCTGTTTGTTCAGTGTCTCTTTCTCCAGCAAACAGTGGTAGAATGAGCAGTTAATATTGAGCACAGGTATGTTGAGTGTAGGACAAGAAGTTTGGTAATAAGGAGAACCCAAACTTGGAGTTTTTGGTTTGGGAAAGTGATGAAGAATCATTTCGGAGATGAAATTCCTGTCTAAATACTTTCAATGTCTAAACAAGAAGGTATTTCCTAAATTTAATGAAGGCTACATTAGGTAAAGAAGTCATGATTCAGTCATGTTTTTCTATATATACATATGTGTATGTTTGGAGGTACATTTACAGCTATAAGGATAGTGAATGCTATAGCTAACTAGCACCATCCTAAACATTTCTATGTAGAAGGGTATGGATAGGCAATAGATTTGAGTTAAGAGTAACTTGTGTTCCGTTTTTTAAGTTTCTTTTTGAGATGCTTATAACTCTCTAAGTTAATTCTGGTGACGAAAAAGTTTCAGTAGTTTATGCTAAAAGGCAAATTTGAACAAGTTTTTTGTTTCAGTTCAGAGTTATCAGAGCATGGAAAAGACACTTGTATTTGCTTATATTCTTTTTAGAAATGCCTACTGCAATAATTGCAATATAAAGTTAGAAACTAGTTTTGACTGACTGTGTGGATCTATGGCATTGCTGATAGTGGAGAAGTTGCAGCGCTCTAAGGAAAACTCAAAATCATAGTTCTGTTCTTGCCTTTGTTAATTTTCAGCTTAGAAGCATCACAATTACAGGTAGTTACTCAGAAGCAATAGAGGATACAAAGCTCTTATCTTTTATCTTGCTATTTTTTCACCTTTTTTTCATTTTATCTCTCACAAGTTGTTAAAACAGATTAATAAACCACAAAAACTAACATAAAATACCTTTAGAAATGTGCAAAGCTGATAACTAATGGCTGCCAGTTCTACTGCAGCATGGTGTGTATTTTATTGTACTCAAGAAAAATGGGGGAAAGTGAGTTAGGCTTTGCCTTTGTGTTGCTAGTGTTATTTTGTCTTACTAAGATTAACCTGGTATTTTTGATCTTTCTAATACGCCTGATTGTGCTGCACAAATTGCTCACAGGAAAGGGATAGAAAATAATCTGTGTGTGTAGAGTGTAAGAAACTAAAACAAATGGAATACTTCCCTGTTGAGTTTAATACAATGATACGTCTTCTGTTCTTTTTATTTCCTTTTTTACTTTTGCATCAAAATACTTCTGGGAATATAAAATGGAATGTTATGGAGAATAACATCTATGCTGCTGATCATGAAGGCTTTCCACTGGAGTACTCTTTCAGTAGTAATTTCTTATGCACTGAGGCTTCATTGTGTAATGGAGCCAACTTTCATGATCATTCCCACTGTAATATTTTCAATAATATTTGCCGGCTTAAACTGGCTAGTAGAGAGTGGTTCTAGACCTCTGGTCACTCATGGGGTATCTAGGTTGCGGATACTTTTATCTTAGACTCACAGACATTGCATAGTATGAACGTTTATTTTTTTTCTTGCCTATACACGATGTGGTCTTATAAAATCTTTTCTTTTTGTCTGTTGCAACCTTGTCAATCAAATATTTTTAGGGATTAGTGCTCCTAGAACTCTCTTCTATTTATTTAGGATTTCTCATCCATTCTCAGATGACAACATCTTGAGGAGTAACATTCTAAATTTTTGAGTGTGAAATGAAATTATCAAAAGTATGATCTCTGAACTAATCTTTTCTCCTGTTGATGTATTTGGATAACCCCTGCTGACTTGAGTTGGATTACAATTTGTTCAGCACTGAATGCCCTGGAAGATCTCACTGATTTCTTCTAGTATCAAATGTTAAATTTATTTTCAGATACAGAAATGGAAATTCTGTTTGATAGTAACAGTGCTTATGTATGCTAAAATAATGTTTTCTTATCATTTAGAAAGTTCAGGGGACTTGTTGCTCGCTGCTGAAGGAATGCACACCGTACGTAACATTAAAGAAATGTTGCGATTCATATAGCTGTGCTTTGCCAGATTGGCTTGTGTTTGTGCGTTAATCCAGTTCTGAATATCAGAATAATTATAATCTAAGTCCTTTGAGCCATTCAGATTACGTGTTAACTAAAAAAAAAATACACAATATGTATTTTGTGCTGTTTGTAAGACATAATTTACTATTGCATATTTTACCTGAAGTGTTTTATTATATGATTTAATAAGATAACTTTTAAAAGACATTCTCTGTCCGACAAAGATTTCGGACAAGAGCTAGAAATCATTCTGTTTAGCTGTTACAGTCAGACTGCTACTTGGTTTTTGATAAACCTCTAATTTTGTTATCCTAGTCTTTAAAACACAAATGGGGTTTTTTATGTCTCTTTGTGAGAATGGGTTTTGTTGCTGGTAAGTCCAGTTTGCAGTTGTTAAACCATGGCCTTGATTATTTTGAGTTTTTATGATTTTTTTTTTTTCCTGTTCTACCCAAATGTATAAGCTTGATTCACCCTTGTGAGGCAAATACAAGCATAAATATGACAGCAGCCATTCCCCTCATGCCAAGGTTCCTCACAGGTTACCCCTCATGCCACGTTCAGTTCTTCCCCGGGAAGAAGAGAGTTTTTTAGAGTGTTGGCTTTCATGTGTCTTAGGTTTCTTGGAATGCAGAGCACATGCAGACCCTGATTCAACTTGAAACAAGTAAATGATTATAGGGACTAGGAAGTTATGCTGAATAGACAGCCCAGACGATTGTTTTTAATAAAGTGGTCCAGAACTTATATATCATGCAACACACAATGAGCGTGTGCTTGAGTTGAATATTAATAATTTATTTTATCTTACTGTATGATGAGGTATGGTAGTACTCGCATAACCCTGTTATGACTGTTACCTTATGGCTTCAGTTGGTCATATGCTTATCCCTCTCTGCCTTGAAGTTGATCAGTAAAATCATCTGACTTTGGATAGTTCATTTGGAATGATAGTGGAAGAAAACAGCAGTAATGACCTGGCTGAGGGAGCACTCTGGTTAACCAAACTGTAATTTGGGATTGTAAAGAATTTCTCTATTCTGTCCCATACTTGTTTACCATATTTGAACCCAGAATTGTGCTGAGATTGCATTGTTCAAAAATAACCAGTTTAGCCTACTGAGCTGAAATCCTTCTCTGCAAATGTGCATAGAAGACTTTTTTTTCCCCCTTTAGTAGAGCGAGAACTCTCAGTAGAGAAGGGCAGCGGCAGCAGATGTACTTGTTTATCAGATAGTGTGTTGCCTTTTTTTTTTATCTACCTCGTTAAATACATCAGGCAAGAGTGGTCCTAGAGAGAAAACTAGGAGCAGAACTAAGTTTTCCTTTTATAGGTAGGAGCGAGTACAGGAAGGACATTCATGAAAGAGAGAGAAATTACTGAAGCTCTTCCTGCTGCTGGTGTGATATTTTTAAGCTTTTAAAGGCAGAGTCTCTTCTGTGTACCTGTTCTGTTGCTTAGCGCAACAGGATTTTTCTGAGGAGGCATGATGGGGTTTGCACAACTGGTGATAAAAGATGCAAGAGCTGAAAATGGAGTGTGTTTGAGAGAACCTATTTGAAAATTCATTCTTTCAGGCTACCACACTTCTGTACCGCATTTTAAAGCATAGTTATTTGAGACCTCCCTTTTGTAATACTGCAGTTTCATTGTATCTTTTAGTAGCAGAGTTCACTTGAAAGACAGCCTGAGCTTTGGCCTTATTAGTGTCAAGCATAATGTCTGAAATATACTCCTTTTATCTCTTGCTTCTCTCTCTGCTTTGTTTTGTTTTTTTGTTGTTGTTGAGTATGCTGTCCCTGCTTATGAAGGGGGCAAAAGGTGATGGAGGATCTTTAACATCTGGAGTAGTACCTGGGCAGTCTTTTACATAGAGCAAATAAATTGCTCAGTCTCTTTACAGACTTATGAAGGAACATTCCCGTAACTAATTTCAAAATTACATTCGTACTCAGAAAGCTTGCAAAAGAAACACATGAAGGATGTTTTTATGAGGAAAGACTGGAGAGATTAATCTGGATAACTGTTTTTACTATAAACAAAATTAACTGAAGTTTAGCATTAGTCTGGGTTATGTGTATCTTGTATTTTTGCTCTAGTAGTACTATATTTTTCTCTTGCCAGTTCAAAGTTAATGCAGGTTTCGCAGTTAATTTGTGGAATCAGTTTTGATAGTATGAGAAGAGTTCATCTAAGTAAAGTTCTGATGCGTACAGTTCTACTCAATTTGTGCTGAATTGCATACAACTTCTCAAGTAGATCCTGTGTCTGAAATCTTGTTTTGAATTGAAATATTTTTAAGATATATGGTTCCAGGATTCCAGGCTTAGATTACTGAAACTTTCTGGTTTCAGGTTTTGACAAGTTGCTTTAAGGTATCATCTAATGCCTGCATGAAAGATTTTAAAATTTGGAAATGATCTGTCCTACTTAAAGTGAAGACATATATGTATTGTAACCAAATACTGGTTAAGCCATAAAATAATACTTTAATCAAGTTCAGCATTTTCTACTTTTTTCCCCAGTGTAATAAATTGTAATACATTAGTTCTAGCAGACTGAACCTGAAAATCCAGTTTAACTATAGCTATGACCATAACTGGCAGATGTGTCTGTTCTTAACTGCTGAAGTCTTTAAACTGCAGCTGCTTGCATAACTTGCAATCTCAATTTATTTGTTTTAGTCATGTTTAATTTGACAGTACAGGTAGTATGTGTCAGTGTGCAATGTTGTTACAGAATATTATGCATCCGTACAGAACAGTAGGGCGATAGATGCTATAATTGCTATTGGCTCTTTCATTCTTCTGAAGTCATTCCACCTCATGGAATTATTTCCAGTTTCATCAGTTAATTTATTGAAAATTTACAGTTAAAATGTACATAAGTGACCAGAGTTAGAAGGAGCAGAAGAAAACTCTGCAGATTGCACTGCAGAGCTAACTCAGAGCATCTTTCTCATCTAGGTGCTATTTCTGGCTCATTCAGCTATCTGCTCCGTGGCTTTGGAGAGCAGTACTTATCTTTATTTATTTTTTTTTTCTAAGGCACAAAGGCCATATAACCCTTCCCAGGTTTTGCTGGACTGATGCTATAGTCTGCCTCCCCTGGTACATGGCTGTCTCTTCGGAGGTACAAGATAGCCCTTAGCGGTTAGAGAAATGTGTTTATGTGTTTTTCTCTATCATTGTGAGTTCAACATAGTAATTTAGATTATGACGTTCTCCCTAAATTGGTCTGTGAGGTGATTAGTTTATCCTCAAATCCCACACTGGCTCTGGGACTTAACAATAAACCAGCTAAATAATGATAGATGGAGTAACTTCTCCTCTTGCATAGTTTCTAGCACTTTATAAATAAGGAACGCCATCAATTTTTTTAATATAACTAAGTGTATAAATGGCTCTATCGTACTCTTAATTTCCATCAGATTGCTTACTCTTCCATTTGACTTTGTTATATATATAATAGCTATATATAACAAATATCTATCTATTATATGTATCTGTTATGTCTCTGTTATAGATATGATATATATAACAAATATGTATATAGTATACTACATGTTAAATCTCACTGTCTCTCTCTATTGTTTCTAAGTTGATTATAAATCCTATAGACCAGCATTTGATCTTCTTGTGTATTTCTGTAGGACCTTCTATAATGATGCACTAAGGCGTTGCAGTGATTAGAAGGGAACCTACCCTCCCCTCTGTACCTCCTGTGGCTGTGAAATAACTGAATACGGTTAATTTTAGCTTGGCTGTAGAAATGGTAAATAATAGTTTAGCAGTTGTGATATAACTGGATGGCAGAAATGTCAATAAGGCTAATGACTAAGTGGGAGGTGGGTGGAGAAAGGACAAGGAGGAGAATAGTCTAATGGCATGTGTTATTTTATTCTACAAAATAATATTGGCAGTGTCTTAATATGTTAGCAATGATGAGCTTTTTTAGCTTTAAAAAGAACAACACTACCCAGAACATGTAGTTTGTGCTTAAAGCTTCGTTTTTATAAACAGAACATGCTGAGCAAACAACTTATTTGCTCTCCTGATTTGGTGATGGTGACTTTTTTTTTTTTTTTTCCCTGCTTCAGTTTTCAAACAGAAAGCTATAAGTACTTTATGGTGTTAAAAAGCAGCAGCTTCTGACCTAATGTACCCTCCTCTGAACGATAATGTTTCTTTGTTACTTATTTTTAGCTCAGATTGTTTTTCTCCCCTTTCCCCCAACATGATTTGTACAACCTTTAGAAAATTGAGTAGTTGTGGTTTTGAATCATCCTCCGTTTCTAGACTGAATGAGTATTTCTGAAGAAGCACGGGTTGCTTATGAGTGGGTCTTTTTCTTACTTAAAAAGGCAACAGCCATGACACAGTCTTACTCCCTGAAAAAAGAAGATGCAATACTATAGACTGTTAGTAGACTGTATTGTGACCCTGGAAAGGACAATGTGTTAAGTACTCATTTAATTTTGTACCAAAGTTATATTGCTAGCAGATGTCCTGTTGTTTTCCTTTAACCATGATTCAGAGTCATTTGGATAAAATATCTCGAAGGAGTATATTTTGGTCCTGAAATAAAGCATGACTATCCATTTTGAAACTATACTAATACTTCATTATGAATCAGTCTATATTTGACTCCTTGTTTGTGTGTAAAGCCTTCAGTATATCTAGTACAAGTCTAAGTACTGTTATTTGTGCTTTTGGTGAAGTACAGCAAGATAGCATAAACATCTGATGTGTACACACTGATCAAAAAAAAAAAAAAAGCCTTACAGGAATAAATTTGAATTCCACAAGGTACAAATAAATATGACTGGCCATTTTAAGTGTGGGAGAAAACAAATAATGTATTTCATGGCAAACTTTTTTTTTTTCCTATTAAAAAAGTTAAAACTTTTGTATTAGAAAAGGTTCCTGTTAATTCTACAAATCAGGTGGCTCCCCTCTAAACCAGGGTTGTAGTTTTTAGTTGTTGTGTAGTTTTTATATTCAGAGTTATTCATAGGAAATCAAGTACCTGAGTGGTAGGCTTGTGCTTTTTTTTTGTGTGCTCATATTATATGGGTTTTCATTTAAATGAGTACACACACACACACACGTGCACATACACACTCATTCTCAACAGTTTGGCAGTATTTCTGCACCAGTTAAACAATAATACCATAGAATGGAACAGTAGAAAAATTTAGATTGGAAGGGACTTCTGGAGGTCATTTGGTCCAACCTACCTGCTTCAGACCTTAGATCAGGTTTCTCCACAACTATATGAGAAAAATGTGTGTTTATTTTATAGTCTACTGTGTTTAACTGCTATAGCCTACAGTAGTAAACTGCTTTTTCCAATATGGCTAAGCTAGTGTAACTACTCTGGAAAAACTTTTAAATGTAGACTAGGCCTTAATATTAAGCAGCATCTAAAATTACTAAATAATATTTAATTTTGATTTTCTGGGAAGTCCCTTTCACTAGCCAAGTTAAGAGGAGAAAATATATAGTCCTTATGGAAGGTATGTATCGATGTGGTTTAATATGTGACTCCATACCTATGACTACTTTTTCTGCTAGACCGCAAAGCTACTGCAAATCTATATTTTAAAATGTAGACATCAGAGTCATTCTGCGTATTTTCCTGAAAAAATATAATTTAAAGTTAACACCCAACCCCAAACACTCTATTATCTGTTTCTAATTTTTGAAGAACTTGTGCAAAAAATTGATAATTACTATCTTGCAGACCTGCTTCTCAGTTATGATAAAACATTTTGTGTTACTATTAACACTGGAGTTTATTTTATATAGCTGTTACAGTGCTGAAGGTTGCTATGAAGGAATTTTTCTTTTTTATTTAAAGTAAGAAGTTTGAGCAAACCTGGAGACTTGATAAAGTATTTGGAAAGGATGAAATAATACCCTTCTATTCCTCCCTCTTTTTAGAAAAAAAGTATGCATGTTTTAATTAAAATAAATTCTGTCTATTTCTTTGTATGCATGTGTTTATGCTTGTACACAACTGTAACATTTTGCTGACTTCCAGTTAATATTAATCTATTTGTCTAGCTATCTAGGAAGAAACATGGGAATAAAAATGTTAGCATGCAGGAAGAGGTTGATCTGTGAGAAAGCATTTTCTTAACATCCCTCTACCTCTCAAAAAAGCAACCCAAATCAGTTAGTTGTTTTGTTCCTCTCTTAGTAACTTTAAATTGAAGGTGTAACTGTCTAGTTGGCAGATTTGCTCCAACCAGATCTCTCTTCTACAGCTATGTTTCATCTAATAATTTGGTAAGGCAGTTCAGTCAACAGCAGTGAAGGCTGCTGAATAACTTTTGTTTCTTGATTTACAGTCTCAGTCATGAGGACTTCACTGGAGTACACTGGGTAGTATAAAAAATGATAGTGTGTTACTTTTTTGTTGTTTTTTTTGTACTATATGCATGTTTGTGTGTGTGTGTTCACAGAGTTTAGAGAAGAAAAAGTGTCTATCAATTGTGGTGTGCTGATATAAGGGGGTGATTATTGGCTAAGGCTTTAATACATCATCTTTGTAAAGATTGTCTGACCATGGAATTGAGCATGACTTCATAGTACAACCTTTGATGTAAGAGAAAGCAGTTTTCTCTATATTACCTACTAGGAGGGGATGTAAGCTTCTTGAAGATGGTCATAGTCTTTTGCTTTGTTTCTAATGCACAAAAATACTGTTGTTATCTGTTTAACTTCCTAAGCCTCTGCTGATGTGCCAGTAATTCCAATTTTGCTTTTGGTAGTGGACAGATCAGTTGTGGAAATCAAATCTTATATAAGTCTGAAGTATGTAATACAAATCATGTGATTAAATTTAGCTGTATGCAAATTAACTTAAAAACTGTTGGGGTATAAATGCTGATTGTCTCTGAATGGGATGTATTATGAGAGTTACAGAAATGGTATTGATCCTGGACTAGGCACTTCTAGGTCTGTTTATGCCTACTGAACTGAAATGGCAAGTAAGTAGCCCTATGTAGTGAATACTGAAAAATCTACTAAGCTGAACCAGCTTTAATACATGTTAAACAGGGCTAGTTGCATATCTGGTGACTTGCAAGAGAAAGGCTCTGTAGCTGGTTGGCAAACTTCTGTATTCTCTGTTTCTCTATTAAATGCCAGTTTCATTCCTTCAAGAATGAGACTCTCTTCTTGGACAGAAACGTATTAAAACAAGCTCTGCCTGTGAGTTTGCACTGGCAGGATCTTCCGCTCTGCCTGCCCAGGTAGGACCCTTCACATCCCGGTCTAGTTATGTGCCCAGTGCTAACTTTAAAGTGACAACTCCGTATCTGTTGGGTCCTGCTATGGTTCACATGACTGAAAAGATAAGTGATCAATTTATAGAAGGACACATGAAACTCTAGGGGTTCTTTCTAATGAATTATAGAATTATTTCTGAAAAAGCGCTGCAGTGTTTGAATAATCAAAGTCAAATATATTTCTGGAGCCAGGGTTAGGATGGCAATATTTATCTTTGAATTCTTACGACAGATAAAAATCAAAAGCCCAAACCACCAGCTATTTTTTTAATGTTTAGATTAATCCAGAAAAATAGACCAAAATTTTGAAAATTGCTTATTTAAACATGGATTGGGGTACTGTATACGGTGCACTTCGCTTCTTTCTTAAAAAGACTTCTCTATGTAGCAACATAGGGTTTGAGGGAAAGATATTAATTGATTTATCGTTACGATTCTTTTGAAACAGGGAAGTCATAACACTCTTTTATCAATTGAAAATTGAGGCCCTGGGCAGAAACTCCTCGACACCATTTAGTTTTAATGGAGACTTTTGTCTTCTCCTTACCGGTTTTAACAAAGCTTTCTCTAGTCTGTTTGATGTAGGTGATAGTGAAATGTGTATCTGCGAGGATGTCTTGATTTTTCTTTTGGCAACGCTACTTCCTCCATTCACACACCAGTGAAGATAGTTGTCTTACTCAATACAAATAAAATAGCCTTTTTTTTTTTTTGTATCGTTACTTGCTACATGTAAGCTTGCCACATGGCTTTCCATGCGTGCCACATGTTTCTTGTAATAGCATCTACTGTTAAAGGTAAGTGTTGGTAGCTAGTATCACTAACAGTTCACATGCACTACGGTGAAAAGCTAACGTCATCTCCAGCTGATGATAGCTGTCATTGCTATTGCTGTTTTGGTAGTCTCTTGTTGCTTTGAATGTGGGATGATAAAAGCATGAAGGACAGTTGCTGCAACTTTAATACTGCACCAGAGGTAATATTCATGTGTTTCTCTGTTTTTGTGGTCAGTGAAAGACTCCTTTCTTATTGTAGATGGAAAAAAAGGTAATTAGGAGTATTTTAGTGCTGATTGTAAGAACAGAGCTATCACTCATAAGCTGAGACATTCAAAGAGCAGTCCACCTATTACAGCCAAAGCTGGAGAAAAAAATTTCCAGGGAGTTTAAACTTCAAAAAACGAAGTAAGAAGTTTTTTTGTGGGGTTCTTTTTTTTTTTTTGACTGAAGGAATGAGTGTGTGTCAGTACACTTTAAAACTCTGCAGTTTAGTTTTTACATATAGTACAGTAGCTATAATTTAAATTTGATTATTGAGGCTTTTCTGATATACTTGCTAATAATTCATGCAACAACATGTGTGAGTGGTCTTTATTTTTTGCCAAATGGAAAGGCCAAGTGCTTTTTTTTCTCAAAGAGGTAATGATGAGCTCGTGCAGTCTTTCCTTTCACCTTGTCAGTATGTCTCAGGTCTGACCTTTTGAGACTATTGGTAGAGGGATCTGTATGATTGTCTTTATCTTCTTAATCTTGGGGCTTGGTCTGATCAGTCTTGGATTAAGAACTGGAGTCACATCTTGGACAGGATGTGTCTTGGACAGGACCTCTATCTTAAAGTAGTCCACTTGATTTATAAGCCAAAGTAAAGTGGACAAAATTCAAATCTACTTAGAGTTGAAAGGCTAGAAAGCAATTTGTCTGCAAAGGTATCAGTTTTCAGAAATCTGTGCTACTTTGTTAAAATTTACAAGGGATAGTCCTTTACCAAGGATGAAATGCACTTTTTTTGGCAGGAGTTTTAAAATTTATCTGAACCAAACCAGCACCACTCTGCAGTGAAGCCCATTAGTTGAGTCCTCTAGCCATTTGTGCCATCTGACTGTAAAAAAAAAAAAAAAAAAAAAAAAAAAAAAGGCAGCTGTAAACATGACTTAACTAGCTAGTTAAACTGTCAGTTCAGCTGTTACCTGTTACTGAAGCAGGACAAAGCCTACCAAGTAATCTTGTGTTGAGTTTTATGCATAATGTAAAAAAAAAAAAAAAAAAAAAGAAAGAATTCTCCTGTTCCGTATGTTCTTACAATTAGGTTGTGCACATCCTTTCCCCCCCTCTTTTTTTTTTTTTTTTGTTTGTTGAGTCAACATTCAGGTGCTTTAAAACTTGAGTGAAGTTTCTTGCAGAAATTTAAATCTTACTCTCAACAGGAAAAAAAAAATTGTGGAAGTAATTCCTATTCTTATTTGACTTTTTTGTTGTAACTGCAAATTAAACATGAGTTGTGCATCACTTATCAAATTCAGTAATAGGAACTGGAAGCATTTTATATGTACTTTACATGTCGAGAACAGACTGAGCAGATTATCTGGACAATTTCAGATTTTGAGCAGGATAGTAGCATTGACTTTGTTGGGAATGAGATACCAATATCTGTGCATGTACTCAAGTGTTTTGCTGAGTAAGGCCTATTTATAAATAAATAAAACTTTTCACTGAAATCTAGAGATCTCAAGACTCATTATACTTTTTGTTACAAATTATTGCTAGGTTTTGGGCATGCAAACAGATTCCCCATAGATAAACTGGGATGTAAATTTGTATTGCCTTATACACTCTATCGTACTTGCATGTATACATGCTTCTTCCCATACTAAATAGAAAGTTGTTCACTCCCGTTTCATTCAGGGGTACTATAACCAACTGAAGAATGAATGTGTGCACCTGAGCACATCCTTCAGAGTAGCTGAGCCACTGCAAGGTTTCCATCCTACCTTTTCTTGTGAAAAGTTGATTATGTATCAAAGCCCTTACCTTTGTCAATGACTGTTACTTGTTAGTCATTGAATACAAGAGGTATAGGGCTGGGAGGGAGCTAAAATAATCTACTTATTCCAGACCGGGTCACTGAGGCAGGATTCTGTATTACCAAAACCTTCCTGACAGCCAGCTGTCTCAGCTGCTGCAAACTCTCTAGTGAAGGAGATTGTTGGGTAATTTCTACAGAACTTATTTTCTTTTCTGATAATTACTCCTCTGTTTTTCTAGGGAAACGATATCTGTGATAACTTGACTTTTTTTGTTGTACAAGACTGTAGAGAGAGTACAACTGATCAGTGTTAGTGACTCTGGATACAATGTGAAAATAGGTTGGATGTGGAGGATGTATTTCATCAACTTTCTCATTGTTTAAAAAATAAGTAAATATCTCAAGACACAAACAGGCTTTAGAAGCTGTGTACATAGGTTTGCAGACCTCAAAGGCCCAGAAAATCCAAGCTGGCAAGTCCTTTTGTGGCATACATGGTACAGTTGCAACCTAGCCATGGAATACTGAATTGTTCAAAATGTCTTCTCCTTTGCTTCTGATTTCTTTTTGTTTTTAACTGCAAGACCAAGGAAGAGTTGATCACCACTCACTTTAAAATGACTAACTCAATTTCTTTAACCTTTTCACATTGATATTAATGTCTTCCACCAGTGTTCTGGGATTTTTTTTTTTTCCTCCTCCTCTCTTAAAAGATGGTATCCAAAAGGAAAAAAAAAAAAAAAGAGTAAAAAGGAAAGTTTTCTTGTTCAGCTCTTCTCATCAGTGAGATATGCAGAAACCATCTACTTTTTCTGTTTATGGCAGGCCTGATAGCATCTGTGAGAATGCATTGAATGCCTGCCACCAATTTAGTTTGTGACCCTTTTTAATTTATAGATTTTCTTCTAAGTTACCATTTTTGAGAAAGTTATTCACCTTTAAATAAACAGTTGATTCTCCAAGTCTGCATTTTTACACTTGTCTGTTTAATTTAATCCTGTTGGTTTCGAGCTTTCTCTAATTGATCAAGAGTATCACGTTCTCTTCAAATGTCTGAGCGTCCTCCAGCTTGATGTCATAGTGAATTGCAATAAATGTGGTTCCTGTTCTCTCATCTATGCTGAATATATTAACCTCAACAGAACTGGGCATAGCATATCTCTGTGGGACTCTTAAAATATCTTCTATTTTGATAGGGAATCATTGTTATCAACTACAGTTTGTAACACTGTACTGCAACACTTACTCTCTTCTGAGTTTACAATTCCCTTGCATAATATGTAGGCAGCATCAAATTTTATCTGAAGCCAGGTTGCTTTGATTCTACTGCTTAATCTTTACTGATAAAGTCAGTTTTTCTGTGAAATTAATCAGTTAGGTTGATATGTAATTATTTGTTCTTGATTAATCCATTTTGGTTGTCTTTTCGCCTTGCTACTCTGCAAGTGTTTATGGGTTGACTATTTCAGTTTGTTCAGAATCTCAGGTGCGGCAATGGTTTCAATGAAGTGTATTGGTGTACGAGGACTAGATGCAGGACAATACTTTGTGTACCGTGTAAACTGTGCTTTTAGGAAACTGGCTGAGAAAGAACACAATAATCGACTCTTTTCAATCAGAATCCTGTATGGTGCTGTTGACACAACCAAGTTGGTCAGTGAGGTTTTTAAAATCATAAATGCTTTGAATTTTTTTCAATTTTTAGTTGCAGCCAAAACCAGTTTTCTAGTTGAAAATACCTTCAGGATCATATCCAAAGTAGGGAACAGCTATATTTGGTGATGGCACAATTGTTAGCATTGCTATTTTCAGGTTTAAAATATGCTTATGCAAAGAAAATGGGTGCATTTTGCTGACAATATTTGCTAAGCATTTTTCCAGCAAGAACCAAAATTACCAAGTCCTGATGATGTGAGTCATCAGTATGTCTTTAAATTTTTTTTTTTAGAACAGCCTTCTCAAATATACATCAAAATAAGTTAACCTTGAAGGAGACAGCTTTACTTTGAGTTAAAACAAACAGATGCTGAGCAAGGCTGAACTGATGATGCTGTTTATAAAAGTTCTGCTATCGTTATTGATTTATGTTGTCATATAAGGGTCATACTTATGGATCAGTGTTTTTATTATGGTAGGCACTGAACAAATGTATAACAAAAATATAATCTTGAAAATCCCTGCTAAAGAAATGAAGGATACAGTTGTTTTTGTTAAGATGTCTAGAATTTCCAGGTGGCTCTGACTTCTACATGGGACCAGGACCTCTAGAAGACGTAGCAGATAACCATTGCCATGTGAAAATAAGACAGTTGAAAAACCTTTAGACAGGTGGTCGTATTTTTTTGCCGATTTTGAAAGTAGAATAATATGATTTATGATCCTAATACATTCAAGTAAGTTTGGAATCAGCTTCTTGTGGGAGCTATGCCCTGTTCTATCAGAAAATAGAGGAGAAAGGATAGTCTATAAGTGTGAAGAGGCTTAGAAACACTTTTAAAAGAGAAGACCAATGCCAAGAACTGGCATTTGAAAATGGAGCCAGAGTTACACTCCCTACTTTCAAGACCTGAGATTGAGAAGGTCAGAAGTATGAGAGGTGGGTAGTAAAGTGCTAAGGGACGTTTGCCAGAGTCAAAATATTTGGCTGTGAAGTGGCATTCTCTTAGTACTTTCACCATTAGAAAATGTGGGGAGAATCATTAAACCAAAAAATAAACCAGGAAATTAATCCACTGGGAAATATGGAAGAATTGTCAGGATTGCCATGAAAATGAACTCTGTAACCCAAATTATAGGTTGCCAAAATGTGTGCATTTTATGACCTGTAGTGCTCCCATAATCCTAAGCCTTTGGGTATGCCACCAAGAACAAGTACTTTTTGGTGCTTCTCTCTTTGTTGTGTAATACCAGTCACGTCAGAGCTTTTCCTTATCTGTACAGTTTTCCTGCTTGAGTCCTTATAAAACAGCCTTGCAAAATATGGTTCCAGAGTTTGCTGTCTCCTTACTTTGTCTTCCCTTATTCAAAACACTGAAATCAAGTTTTAGGGTTCCTGAAGTATCATGGTTGCTCCTCTAATAGCATGCAGATTTGAGTAGTCAAGTATGTTGCTTTTTACAGACATATATGTATGTGTGTATAAAATCTTTATGAACTGAAAATCTGGAGGCAATTTCTCTGTGGCAAACCTGTGTAGACAGACTTACTCAGAGAGCTGCCACGGAGGCCAGCGCTCTTGAAGGTGAACGTGCACATGTTCTGTTCCATCGGAACAGAGCAAAAGGTTCCCTACGTGAGTTCTTGGAAAGGCTGTGGATCTCCCCTGCTAGGACACTTGTGAGTAGTCAGGAAAGGAAAGAGTTTACAGGTTAAGGGCATGAAGTTAGTTTTCCACTATCTGACCTTTCTCACATGCCAGCACAGAGCAGCTTTTCTGTAGCATCAAAAGATGTTATTGTTTGCCAGAATAACTATGCTAATAAATCCTCTTGTACAAATGTATCTATTATGTTATAAAAAACCCTGTGTGCTACTATAAGTAGTTTTATTAGTGTAACTGCATTTAAACTAGGCCTTTTTCCATCATCACTGTCTGTAAAAATTTGCATTTCTAACATATTCCAGTACTTTTCAGTATTGCCTAGGACCTTCCTTAAGGTGCACTGTAATAGCAAGTGACAGCAGAATTTCTGTTCTGTAATATAGCGGTGGAAGAGAGAGACAGCTCTCAGGACCAGGCTGTTCATTACAGGATTTTCAAACGTGTATCATCCAAAGGATTTTTTTTTTTCTAAAATCTATAGGTGGTTTTGTTTTCCTCTTGCTCCATTAACTTTTATTCTACAAGTACTAAAGTTGAAATCAAGTAAGTATGATTTGATATGCTTCAATGATCTTTCTAGGATCTTGTTTGGAGTTACTAGTTATTCATGGATACTGCCCCTGGTCTGCAGGAGATAACTGATTGTTTGAATGCTCTCACACTACTGCAGTTCAAAGCAAACTGGGTTTACATAAATGCAAGCACTCATCTGATCAGATCCTTGATGTGCAGCATGAATGAAGGTAGAACTAGGCTGTCCTTAAAAAAAATCCACTGCTGCATGTCACATTAAGGTCTTAGTTTCCTCTGGCTTAGTGAAGTGTAAGGCTTGCGTCAAGGGATATTCTATGCGTGCATGTTGTATATTTGGGTAGGGTTTCATCTTTAGACTATTTCTCAGAAAAAGTGGAAGAAGAAACAAAATTAGTGGTGTATTTTCTGAAAGACAAGCCAAGCTCTTATTGAAAAAAGAAAAAAAAGTCTGAGAATTTGCAGATGTATACTTTTTGATATGCCATACATTCTGATTACAGTTCATTGCTTTGATGTACTAACTTAACTACATTACATGTGTAGATAGGCACTTATCTCACTAATGAATTGTTTTGATATTTTTCTTCCTTTGTAGGATTGCTACATATTTCTTTGTAGATGAGAGAGACCTTAATATCAGTGGTTTATAGACATTGTTGTCTTCAGAAAAAATGTAGATATAAATCTTATTAAAATAGGTGATCTGTGTTACAGTGTATTGCCCATCTAAACTGTGCCTGGCTATGCTGCTTCTTTCTGCTGTGAAGAATAACATACTAGAATTTCATGCTAGTAGCTGTTAGGACTAAGAATCATTTTCTTTACCAGGTTTTCTCCATTTATTTATTTATTTTTATTTTAAAAAACAAACACTGCTCCCATACCCCGATTTCCTTTATAAGTAATATAACTAATGTAATTTGTACCATAAGTGTATTTTCTTTTGTTTAACTCTTCAGTCACTGTATTCACTTCTGCTTTATACTGTTAAGAAGTTTACCATAATGAGCAACTCAAAACAGTTTACTTTCTGAAAAACAAGTGACTCCTGGTAATGTTCAAGTGTGGTTTGTAACATTCCAAAGAACAACAAATACTAAAATACACTATTTTTTTCAAACTTGAGCTTCAAAATAATAGAATATGAATCTGACATCAAGAAATACTGATTTGAAATACATATGAAATAGATTTCTGATGCAGAGGGAATTTGAGAAGTACTTCTTTAAGAATTCTGGTGAGATACACAAACCACCTTCTGTAAGCTCTCTGAACATAACTAGCATGCTGCTCAGTTTATTCAAAAAGGACTGTAAATTCTGGAAGTTTTAACTTGATATGTTTGCAGGTAACATGATTGATGTGTAACTCTAGAATGAAAGAAGTATTTAGAGTCTGGGCTATCAGTTCACCAGTTCTTATTCCTTAAACAAAGACAGGTCAGATATTAGTCTTGTCCTCTGTAAGTGTTACAGTTTCTGACTTCATCCTATGAATACAGACACATACAAACTCAGAAAATATTCTAATACACGAATGCTTATCGATCACTAAATCAGAAAAAAAACCTAATAGTGGAGGGGGGCTAGCCTATCTGTCATAAGATTATTTTTTTTTTCATAACTTCTCAGAGGTATATCATATTATAAATGCATTAGAAATGTTTTGCTCTGAGGATATGTAGCATTCCTATAAAGGTTAAATCAATAAAAATGATTTGGCCACATTCCTAAGCATGGCTAGAACAGGTAGCCCGTTGTTTAAGGTACCCTTGAATTTCTGGATCAGATTATTATGGTGCAGCAAAAAGGCTTACTAAAGGCTTCTTACTGTCTGCAGACGTTCTGTGTTTCTATGTGAAGATATCGTCAGCCTAAAAAAACCTTCAGATTTTCTGGGCTACTGGGAAAAAAAAAAGTATTTTTATGTATATAGCGCTCAAATGTTGTGCTGTGTGTGCTGTAAGTTTTAAAGGAAGTTTTGCAACAAGAAGGGGTGAAGACACATCAGTAATTGATAACAACCAGGTATGTAAAGAAGAAAAAAAGAGACGTCTTTTAAATCAGTGTTGAGGCTAGTAAAATTGTTGCCCATCTCAGTATTTTTGTTAGTTTGTTTAGATTATTCTTATTGTATGCATATCTGATCAAGTAGAATAGCCATTATATTATGTATATTTACTGTATCTAGCCAGTTCAGTAAGCAGGTAAGATTATTAAATGTGACGGTAGACGACTTCAAACAATCGTTAATTCAAATTCTAACTTTATAACTTTATACAAAGCTGATAAAATTTAGTAGCCATTAAGTAGTATTTATTTAATACATCTGGTTGATTCAGTAGACAGTGTTGAAGTCTGACCGTAGACTATTTTTATAGATTTAGTGCATTTTAAAATCTTTCATGCACATTGAGGAGCTACTGTATGTTATTGTTACAGGGCAGACTTGTGTCTTACATTGCGTGCATGTGCTATGCATCTACGCTCCTGAAATTTTTGTATAGGTTTTATGGAGCACAAGCTTGCTGTAAGAACATGTCACTAAGATTAGAGTTCAGATTGTACGGGTATATTAAATTTATTTCACTCAGTCTTACTGTGCCCTTTTAAGAATACTGGAACTGAAAACCAGTGCCTTTTAATCTTTTTCTTTGTTTCTTCGTTGTTTTTTTTTTTTTTTTTTTAAGTTTGAGAAAGAGGTTATACTATTTTTAGGATGTCATAAAATGTAAATTGATGAAGAGTAATTCTGATGATAAAGGACAAAGCACACACTACTGGTAACTAGGACTATATGTTTCAAGATGTTTTTCAGTTGTGAAAATTTGATCAGTGAATTAACCGCACATCCGGCTACATACATCTTTGATCAGAATTGGAACATTCCAGCTCGTGTCTGTGTGTATGTAAGCTGGCTGCATCAAGTAGATTTTACACATGTGCACTACACATGTGCCTTGAAATTAGTTAGTAAATTAATATTATAATTTAAAGTATCAAAATTACGATCTTTCAAGCCTTTGTTTTGTACCTAATGAGTATTATAATAATTTATCTTTGTGTCTGGACAAACTCAAGTCTTCATTTATTTTAAGGTGTATTAATACCCATTTAGATGGCTCAGCTGTAATTAAGATTTTGCTTTTGCTTTTAAAGGTAATATTAAAATGTTAGTTAAATGAGCTTAGAACCCCAAATTATTACAAGATCATGGCTGAATTAATTGCTATGTCGAATAACAGAGCATGATTTTAGGTCCTCTTCCTGAAATACAGTAAAATTAAAAGTTGTTCTAGTGTTTGCATATGCAATACACAGTGTCATGTTAGAATGAAACTGTTCTTGCTACAGTATGAAAATGATTTCTGCTGTGGAAGATATTTCTTCCAATTTGATGCTAAATTACTTTTTTTTTTTTTTTTGCTACCTAGATGGTGGTGTTTTATTATCCACAAATGGCTGGACTTTTTCTGAATGTTGGTTTCTTTAATAAAATGTCAGTATAAAGAGTGTGCCCTCTGAGTTTGTTTTAGTGTTTCTGTTTATGCCTTTTAATCAGAAAGGGGGAAATAAAAATATACTGAATAGCAAGAAAAATATAGCACTTAGTTTTGAATGTACGGAGTTGGATATAAGAGGGGTGGGAAGGAAGCAAAGTGAATGCCCTTTATGCAGAAAATCCTTTTGGGAAAAGAGAACATTTTTACTAGTGTATACTAAGGTACGCCGCCTAAGTAAATAGTTGCTACTTTCTGGTCCTGTCAGTTTTAAATAAACCATTCATTGTTATGGTTTGGTTATTCCACAAATAACCAAACACAGCGGAGTTAAACTTTGATACCGCTGATTGGAAAAACACAGATGATGAACTCTCTTAATGTGAATTTATACTGGTGGTCTTTACTTAAAGGAAACAAGTTTTGCAGATTGTGTTAGGAAGTAAATATACTGCAGACTTTAAGTACTCTATTACAAAGCTGCTCCTGTGCTTGAGTATTATACAATAGCTAGTAGCATTAATTCATCAAATGCTTGTTAATAGTCACTAAGCTAGATCATATGTGTCCCTTCAGTGTTAAAGAGCAAATGTGACACTTTATTTTTTTTCCTAAAAGTTTTCTATTTAAGGTGGAGGATTCTCAGTTGAATAGATGATGCATTTGAATGAAAGCAGTTACTCGTGGAATTTATACAGAAAATGCAGCAATGGCATAGGTACTGTAGCGGTTCAGTACTATGGCTCACCTAAAAGGCTTTTTGAGACATGATAAACTAAAATAGCAAATTCTGACACAGTCTTCAGAATTAGCTTGTTTGGTCATGTCTTAAAATGTCTTTTAAGTTCTACTGAATCCTAACTGTTTAATCTGTGTGAAATTACTCTTGCTGATTCTGCATGAAGGTTGGTGTTTATAGTAAATTATTGATGTATTATATTATTAATATAAAAATAACGTTGTGAAGTAATATCAGTTCTTGGCAGAACAGCTCTTCATTTCACCTCAGAATTTACTTTTAACGTAAATATGGTGTGCCCTACATTTTTTGATCACTTTCAGAAGAAATATATTGCACTGCGTCAGAAACAGCAGCTGACCTACTAATAAATAAGACTACTTTGGCTAAAATGTATGGTTTCACTTTGAAAGTTGAATGAGTTAAGATGGGCCAGTCTAATGTCCACAAAAGCAGTTTCTCTCTTCATGGGACTATGGGAAGAAGCAAGAAGATACCAAGAGACTTACTCCAAAACATCGATTTCCTCAGAAATATTGCCAAGTATTCTAAAATGAGTACTTCTGCCATCTGTTACTTCACTACTAGCACTAACACTTACAGTTTATGTAGGACACTATAATAGCACTAATAGACATTCTTCTTTACAAATATTAAGACATGACCCTTGCTGCAAGTTCCTACATTGCATATTAGCAGAGTAAGTAGAGAAATGTGAGGAGCTGTAAACGTTCTTTGGATATTCGTACTGCTGGCAAATCTGAATGTGATAGCATGTTCTCTTTTATAACTTCAGTGTTAGGGTAGAAAATACTGTACCAATCGGACGTTTTCTAAACTTACACTATGAATTTTTTTACTTGAATAATTTCAAAATTTTGGAAGTAAGGATTAGTAGGAATTAGAGGTTTGAACTGTATACATGTGCATGTTTGCACATACACAGCTCATTAACATTTCTTGAAAGAAAGAATACCCTGTTCTAATACCACACATGGATACATTAAAATATCATGCTTTTTTAACTCTGTCTTTTCTGATTTGTATTTAAGTGAATTACAGATATTTTGGGGGATTAACACTATCTGGAAGTGAATGCATTTAGGCATAATTCTTTGTCTATACTGTTCTTTCTGGGGGTGGGTGGGGGGGGAGAACCAACACCCCTCTCTTTTGCTGAAGTGTGTAGCGTCATATATATTAAAGGTATTTGAAGAAATTCAGTTGAACAATTAATAATGACTTGTAATGTCACCCTGCTCTGATTTGTTATACCTGACCCACTTGCAGAAGAACTGCACCCAGCGTATGGTCGTTGGCATATATATGCGTACATGCATATAGACGCAAACACATCTTACGAATGTTATAGTTAATTTTCATTGTGATCGAGGCTGGGTCCTTTTCCTCTGAACAATAAAATATTATGTAACTGGCAGTGGCTCTGTCTTTCTGTTTTAGTAAACCACAGAGTGGATTTAGATGTAAGATATCTGACCATGAGGGATAAGTAAACAATGGTTTGGCACACTTATGGTTCAAATAAATTCTGGGGAAAATAAATGTATGTAAGGTCATCAGCTTTTAACTTTCCTTATTCAAGAAAATGAATGATAATAAATTTTAAGTCATTATGAAACACTAGCAATTCTGATGAAATATAATATGTGAAATAAGCTGGTGTCTATCAGAAATATAGTAACCATATTTGAATGAATTCCTGCCAAAATATTTTTGCCACGGGGTTTTTAGCTATAACATATTAAAACTTAAAACTATTGTTAATTCCAGAACTGCCTGACCTTAATGAATATGGCATTTTAAAAGGAGACAGGCAGCAGAAGAAGCTGTTTTTAGCCTTTGCTGTATAAATAAAGGTAGCTTATTAGAGATGAAAAAAAATTCTTAAAGAAAACTGTTAAGGGTACAGTAAATATGAAAATACTTTTTAAAGCACCATGTGTATTTAAAGGAGAACGTAGCCTTTTCCCCTTTTATCTTTTGCTATGCTAAAATTAATTTTTATAAATAAAAAAGTTTAATAAGGAGTAGGTTGCGCAGAATAATTTAATTGCTCTGATTAAAATTACTTCAGCAGTTAAAGTGGGTCAGTAGAAAACCTATGGTTTTTTCCCTCCTGGGGCAAGTTCATACATGAAATAGGAAACTTATAGCTACATGAGGAAGGCTAGAGCAGTACACAGTATGCTAACAAGCAGAATAAAAAATATATACAGGAAACAGATGCATGAATAATGGATTTTTTTATTGGAAGTGTTAAACTGTTTTATGATATAGTAACAGGCATTTATTTTGTCTTTGTGCTCATCTTTAAAATATTCTCTTTAGGGTGTGCTTTTCAGTATGTTAAGTGGCAGGTCTTATATTTATTTGTAGAAGAGAGCATGTTTATGTAAGGAAACGTGCTCTTAGATTTAAGCTTTATTAACTTAAAAACAAAAACACCTGAGAGCAGAAGATAGACCTCCTTGGTCTGTTCCCTGTAAGACTTTAGAAGCCAGTTTGAAATGAACGCATACAATAGAAATTACAGCTGTTGTATACAACGTGAGCAAAAATTAATTTTGTTCATAACAGTAGTTTCTTGTGGGTGTTCTGTGGTGGAGGAGGTAGATGTTTTCTGCATTTTGTGGGTATCTGCTGTCTCTGGATGAAAATCTGTGGGTAATTCATAAGTCTGGCAAAATTTAGAAGGAAAAATCTTTTTGAAATAGCGCACAGTTTACAAATTTGTATTTGAGTTCACTTATCAGAATAAATGTTGTATTTATTCCTTTCAGACAAATTAACTTTTTTACAGTTAAAATATTTTGATGTTGTAGTTTCTTAACTGGTTGTATGAAACTTGGATTCTCTCAGTGCCGAAGTTAAGACCTTAAAATGCTTCAGGTTTTACCATCTTAAACTCACTATTTATCTTGAGGCTGCCTTAATTAAAATATTATATACTCTAGGGCATATTAAACATGGCAATTTATTGTAATTCTTATTAATGGAGTGTATTTAATGAGTTTTCAGAACCAACTCCATCACCTACAACACACAATGTTGATTTTTATGAGGTACGTAGAGTGAAACGTATACATGGTCTAATTTTCAAGAGGTGCCCAGCACTGACAGCTGCCGGTGGCTCCTGGAGGAGCTAAGCCGAAGCGCGGGTGCTCAGCACCTTTGCAGCCTGGCAAGCACGGGATAATTCCTCCCCTCCCTCTCTGCTTTAATTTCCACCGGAGTGTGCTGGACTCGTGCATAAAAGAATGCCAAATGTTGCTTGTATTTTCAGCTTCTTGTGTTAACTTAGAGTTTTAGAAAGTATTTCTTCTGACTTGTTATTAATGCTACCCGTTGATGGGTGTGTGCCACGAGGTGTGACATGTTCCTTAAACACAGTTGTTATCTGGCTTCTGTTTGCTCTTTTGAACTGTCTGCACTGCATAGTTAGCATCTCTTGCAAGAATGATTTACTGCTTTATTTTTCCCTTTTTACTTAAATGGATACAGTATTAGGTGCTCATTATTTACTTAAGACTGCTCTGAGCTTCTTGTTATTCGTAAAAAGTACAACTGTGTTCTGAAAAGCAATCAGGAAAAATCAGGGTATAAGGTGCAATTTTAAGATTAATATTAGTCTGACCATGACCAAGAACTCACACTGCTTGAGAGGAATTTCAGTATTATTGTTATGCTCTTAATGTGGGGTGGCAGAGCCTTTAAATATTTCTGCTAGAGTAGTTAATACAGCATGGAAGTTTGATATTTGTACAGTTTGTAAAGGAATTTGAGGTGTTACCCTATTTTGACTTCAGTTTTCAAGTATGCACTGGTGCATCATTAATCATAGGAAATGCAAAAATAAATAATATAGTCCCTTTGGATTTTTCATGTGAATACTTACCTTTTCCTTTTTTTGTATATACAGTTGAGGTATTTAGGTAACCCCTAACCTTTTGCTTCAACAAGGAGGTACAGTATAAAAATATTACCACAGTCTTCATATGAGCAGTTCTCTCTAAGAAAACCTCTAGATGAATATTTATTGAAAAAAAGCAAAGTTGCAATACAGAATGACTTAGCTTGGCCTGAATATTATATTTTAGACCACCAGTGAATAAAATTAAAAGCACATGGATTTCGAATAACTAGAAAAGGTTGTAATTGATTAGCACTGCATGAAAGTATTGAAGTGGAGTAAGTTTTGATTTGTGAATGGTTCTATTCAATAGAGATTAATCCTGTATGTTTGATAAAATCTTAGTGCCCCTAATGAGTTTTTTTTTTCCTCTCCCCAGTTTATTTAACCATCAGATATTTCGATGTTCTTCTAACAAACTGGAACATTTTGGTCTTAGCGAATTTTACATCAGTGTAGTTGATTTAAACAATATTGGCTATTAATAGTTCATTTGAGACAGATCATTAAACAGATCAGTGCATTTTGCCTAAGAATCCTATAAGCAGTGTAGTGCAATTCTGCATGGTTTAGGGGTTTCATATACCGAAAGCCTTAGTGAGAAGTATGCAGCTTTCTTAATGCACATGAGAATAGTCATTCTTACATAGTTTTCAGTTTTTTTTTTAAAGTCCTACTATTTTGAATTATATTTTATGCAAAGGGTAGTGATTCCTGAGATTTTGCTTAGCATTCACAATAATATGAATATGTTAAACAGAGCTGGAACATATGGAAAATTTCTGCTTTATATACATAGATAATCAAAAAGGGTCTGTTCCTCTATTATCAATATCTTAATTAAAATAAAAAAACTAAGATTCCTTACCAAATAGTAAAGCGCTTGAGAATTGAAATTGACAAAAGGTTTGGTTTTTTGAAGAATAAATGAGAAGATACTGAGGAGTATTTTAATATAAGCAGAGTAAATTTTTTGTTGTTAAGTTGAAGACTTTCATTTAGATTTACCATGTCTGTCTGTTGTGATCAGCTTCCAGAAGTTACATGTGAAATAATTGATTAAATTATCAGCCAAATTTTGATCTTATTTACTTCCTTCAGTGAAATCCTCATATGAAGATGCACAGAACATATTTGAAAACGCCTTTTTTTTTTTTTTAAATTGTAACTGTTATGGGAGGCATCTCAAAAGTATTTCGTTCTCTGAAATACTTTGTATAAACAACATTTACCAAATTTTCTAATAAATATGCTGGGGTTTTTTTTGGCATAGTGTTTATTTTGAGCATTTCTTTTTTTTTCTTCAAATGATATGGATGTGAATATCCTTTGCTGGTTGAAAAGAATGCACTTACATTTAAAAGCTTAAGATGGTTTACATAGGCATGATGCAGTCAAAACCTGTGTATAACTAGCATAGGGTAGAAATACTCTGGATATGAAACGTAGTATCTAGTTAATTCAAATGTACTAAATTGTAGAAGAATATATATGTTTGCATTAATTAGGAAAGGATCCTTCCTTTTCACTACTCCTGTTTTCCCTTTCATATGAAGTCAAAACCGCATAGACAAAAGTAAATGAAATAAGAATTTTCAGAAATATGGTTAATGGCATAGATCAGCCACCATGCGAGTTAATCATCATAGCGCTGTTTTCCTTCCCTATTATTTTACTCGTCATTATGTTTCATCAGTTAATTCTTGAAGAGAAACAATTAAATTCGACAGTCCTGAAAGGAATAAAGTGGAGGTGGGGGTAGAAGGAGCTATAGACAGTACAGAAAGGAAGAATAGATCGTGCGTTCTGATGTACTGCTGCACCATTGGTAGGAAAAGGCGAATTCATGAGTAACCTGGATCTTCTGGCTTTTGTTCTTTTTAAAATATACTGTTGCCTTTTTATAAAAGTGGGGTTTTTTTAGTTTTGTTTTTAGCTTAAGATATATTGCTTACATACTGATAGAGTTGATGAGATTTTGTAGTTCCTTGCATCCATTGTTTGTGTCCAAAGGGAAATTTGTGTACCCAACCCTGTTTAGTGAAGTTCGGGGAAGAGTATTATTCACGTTACAGTACTTCTCACTCGCCTTAGGAGTGATCAAAAGGAGATGAATTAAGCAGTCAGCACTCTGTTTTGATAATTTTAGCCAACTAAATTTCTTCTAATCTCTTTTGGAAGTAAAAGCAAAAGAAAGTCCCTATACATGTAAACTGTATTTCCTGTTGTAAACACTGGGATAATGTGGTCTGGCTACGCTTCTGCTGTGCTTCATTAAGACAGCAGTTTCAGTAGAAAAGCTGCTTACCAGTTTTGCGTTAGCATTTCAGCTCAGCGTTCGGTGTATTATAGCTACATGACCAGCCACAGGTTATGTTATCTCTTCTGCTATCTATAGATCCTAAATTAAATTGGTCTCTCTCCTGGAAGAAGCTATTCTTCGTTTCTTTTCCTATGCACAGTCTTAGCTTATTCATGTGCTTATCTGGGAACCAGTCAAAGCGTGTGAAGTAGGAGGGGTAAAAGGAACTCCAGTCATCAGTTCATTACAATACAAGCTTAATCAGGATGTATATACTGAAAATGATTCTAGCATTGTTTTTCTTAGAAGGGGGGCAGGGGAGGAAAAGAAATAGGTTTAGCTACGGTCCCAACATAGTTTCAACATGATGGACACCATTAAGAAAATCTTGTAAGTTTTCAGATTTTGTTTTCTTGATTTTTTTTTTCAGAATTTTCAGTTAGTTTTCCTGATCTGTCTCAGTAAAAGATGCTTTGAAAAAAATTTTGAATATATTTCTTACTACTTGTCAAGGATGACTAGAATAGAGCATTTTCCAACACGCTTTAAAAGATAACTTTATTTTACTTGCAGATAAATCACTGAAAGTCCTATTCAGTTTTATTTAATATTTTGAGTGAGGTGCTCTGTACTGATTTTAGAACTGTATCTGAGAGGAAGAAGCTTTTCAAATTAAGCAATGATAGAGGTGCAATTTTATACCGTATTTATGATTTTTATGGGCATGTATGTATGCAGTGCATATAAATAATTACCTCAGTATACATATATGATTTCTTAAAGGAATCTGTGTTTAAAGTTCAGGATATTGAAGTAAATATTTGGCAGTGCTCTTCTACAGAGTTTTTTAAATCCCACTTTCAATTAAAGCTTAAAATCATCAGCATGTTAAATCATGTATTTTTTTTATTTCATAGCTTAATATTTTCATGCATGAATGTTTTGCCTTGTTCATAATAAGTGTAATGAGAAGAATTTGCTTTTACAAATGAATATATTATCAAACATGCTTTGCTGTGAAATGAGGGCAACAAAAGACTAGAGAACTGCAGATTTACACTGATAACTTTGTCTGATATATATATATCTCCTTAAAAATAAGATGTCTGGAACAATGATATGGCAATTATGGGTAGGATAGGCTACACGCTACTCATTTTCATCAGGTTTAGAGAATAAGCAGCCTTAAATCATATAACTTAAGTCTCTTACAATATCTTTAGTTAACCAGTCATGGTGGATACATCTAAAAGTGTTACGCTTTACACCAGAGTTCTTAATAAGATATTCTGTGCTGTTGTTGATTAACTCACTAAATACTTTATCTTTTTCCCTAAGATAATATTAAACATTGCACTAGATCCCATCAGACTCTTCCAAATTTGTGTAGCTACACCTTGACCCAGGTGACAGCTGAGCACACCTGCTGTCAAACACTAAGGACTAAGCCACCGACTTCATTTTGCTCAGCTTGTCAGCTAACAAATTTGTTCATAAATCTGCAGAAGTTACTAACGGTGACTTCCCCCCCCCCCCCGGCCCCCCCCCCAACCAGGTATGCTATTTTAACACCCTAACATCCCATTCAGCAAGTTTGTGCTTAGATAACTATAACCAGCATTGTTAAAAGTAAGAAAACTCCCGACAATGGAAAACAGAAGCTCAAATATTGCAGTACTTACCCCAAAAGAAGTTTTGCTGACATGGTGTCACTGAACTGAACAGGCTGTTTGATGCCATAGTCCCTCTCGGTTCACGCAGAGCTTTCACCTTCTGGTGTAAATACTTCTTGGATCCTCAAACTGAAAACACAAACCATAGCCAAACCTCGTTTTAATTTTACAGTGTTCCTGGATTGCATAGACTCTATAGTTGGTTTTTTCCCTGTCAAAAAATTGTGTAGCACTGGTAACATGTGAAAAGCAAGGAAACAAAACAAAAAAAAAAGAGAATGAGCAAATATTTGAAGGACCTACTATTACTGCATAGACTGTGGTTAGAGAGCACTTACTGACTCTGTTGGTCTCAGTGGCTGGTAGTGACCTGCGGAGATTAACCATTTAAAAACCAGAGACTTCTTTGCTGTCCTCCTGGAGAAAGTTTGCACCGCACTTGTGGTTCTGTGGTTGTTTGTGAGGCGAATGAAGCATTCACACAATCCAAAAAAGCAAAAGCTTTAAAACTCCTTTTTTTTGCAAGCACTGTTACTGGAGCGAGCGAGTCATGTGGCTGTGACATCAGAGGACTCCAAGTAGGACTGCCTACACTGTGGCTTTTTCTTTCTCTCTCCCTTTTTTTTTTTTTCCCTTTTCTTTTTTCCTTTTTTTTTTTTTTTTTTTTTTTAATATTTTGACAAAAGGCCCGTGGTAAGGCCCTTCCTGGCATCCAGAAGGATATAGCTTTTTAATTTTTGTGACTCATGAGGATTTGGAGAGAGTACAAAATGCTGTAAGAGCCCAAACTTCTGTACAGTTAAAGCATATGGACAGCAGAACTTTTATTTGTACTCTCAGTTCAGGTTCCCCCCACTCTTCTTCCCCGCTCCTTTTTTTTTTTCTTTTTTTTTCCTCCCCTTCCCTCTCCCTACTTCATTATTGTGTCTGTGGAAAAGTGAGCAAAATTGGCACAAGTGGCTGTGTGAAATTCTGAACAACAGTGATGATTTACAATAATTTACATCTTTGGATTGTATCACGATCTTGGGTCTGCTTCATATTTGCTGGGTGGCTGGATTCCTTCTGTTTTACTTTTTCTCCTTGTCTTCCTATACTTGTGAATCTGTAACTCATTGTAAGAAACTTTACCTTTCCTAAGGTCTAGTAGCAGGCTGCTTGTTGGGGTTGTGTTTTTTACTGTAATTGGCTGTCACAGAAGTGTTAGTCCGGGGATTCCTTTGCAAATCTTAAATCTTGTCTGCCTTGCTTTACATGCCTTCAAAAGTACTTGGCAGTTTTATGTAATGCAAATTAAGGGCAATTATGTTTCTTTTATATTTGGGGCAAAATATGTCATTTGGATATCATAACTAGTTGTGTACTGCAGCCTAAGTGATGCTTTTGAATACCGATATTGCTGCGATTTAACGTAGATGTTGCATAACAGAATGAACTGTGAGAGTTGGGAGGTTTTGATTGCGCTTACATTAATTGCTTAATATAGTTTCAGTGTTTAAGAGAAATAGAACAGTCTTTAGACTTTTTGGGAGACTATAAATAACTTTATTCACTAGTTAATGTTAACACTTAGTTTTAAAATGAAACATAAATTTGATGCATATGTAAGATTTAAATACTTAATATCATATGTGTGCATGTGTGTATAATATTTTTTATATACTTAACATATTGTAACTTTGACTTTGATTGTGTAATATAAGCCTTTACTGTACCAGTACGGAGTGGGTTAACAAAAGCAGTATTTTTTTGTTTATAATAGAGGCTTTGAAATAAATTGCAAAATGCTGTGTGTAGTAAGGAATAATGTGCACAGACAGTGTGTATTAGTAGTCTTGATTTGCTCACTCAGATTCAGAACAAAATTGGAAACATCTTTGAGAAAGTATCTTATTTTTTGCCTGTTTGGACATTACGTCTAGAACTTTTCTTATTAGCCTGATTGTATCACAGATGCACTGTATTTTCTAGTTTTAGCCGAGTGATTTTTAAATTTCTTTTTTTGTCATTTATATTTTTGGGAGCAGAAGAATTGTGTAAAACATTTTCTAGATATTGTTCAGTTTTTATCTGTAAAATAAAATACATCTCTTTGAAGCTGCCATCCCTCCTATTTCATTTTTCTCTTTGTGCTCAGCACTCCCAGTAAGAAATTGGCCAGGAAAGATGTGGGATGAATTGCTGGAGGTGTGGGTGGGGGGCAGGTTCTCTGTTTTGTGGGGATGGAAGGAAAATGGGAAAGGAGATTTCAGTAAAAAATACAGATTGTATGTTTTGATTTTCATTATATATTTATCAAAGCAACATAAAGCCCTGTTCATGAAAACTACTTTCATAATATTTATTGTAAGGTAAATGGCATTGTTCTTAATTCAGTACTTTAATATTAGATATCTAAGTTACTAGATATAATAATAACTTAGTTAACTAATGTTATTAGATATAACTAAGTTATTATACCTAATAACTTAGATATAATAACAAAATATATAGAATTCTACCTTAAAATGAAAAAGGAGTATTCTGCAAATCACCCATCTCATATAAAAGTAAGGGTGATGTTTAATTCTCCTAATGATGGATTGCTTTGACTTCTTTATATTTTCACAGTATGGTTAAGAACATCAGTGGAAAAAAGTTAAAGGTATAAAAATGGTGGAAAGAATGGTAATCTTTTCATATGAACAAAATATGTTTGTGTGCATTACAGTTTTAATCAACTTTTGATGCAGCAAAAGCTTTTGGAGGTTGCTGCCTCTGTTATTGGTGGAACTCTTAATTGTAAGCATAATGTTTCTTCAACTACAGCTATACATTGAAGATATTTATCAACTTTTATTTGATGGTAGGTAGATTCAGTATTTTTATATAATAGATAACTCTTGTCTTGGTCTTAAATACTTGTTTTCATTCATATGAATGCAGTTGTTTGATTTTTAAAACTCCAGAGTTTATTCTTAGTCACATCTTTAATATTAGAACATTGAATTTCCTACAGAAGTCTGAATTTTAAAATTTATTGCATTGAAATACTGTGCTCAGGCTTTCTCTGGAATGGCTTTTTAATGCTTTCACTTGTGGACACAAAGTTATTCTCTAATTTTGTTACTGTGTTTTCATATGATACCTCTATAAGATTTTTTTTTTTACTGTACATACTTTTTCACCTGTGCTGTCAAGATCAAGACCACTACAGTGAAGTCTTCATCTAGTAAGGCAAAATCCATTAAAAGCAGAAAAACAAATAGTTGAACTGAGTAATCTAGATGTAGTTTGCAGAAACTATAACTGAAAAAAATGCTATTTTTTTTAGTATAGAGACATTATAAAGCTAAACTTTATGCAGACCTAATACCTGTGAAACTGCCGGTGTCTTTCAGTATGGTTTGCACTTCTAACGAAGCAGATGCATGAATCCTGAAAATCCACTGTATAAACCAGTGTCTTGATTGCAGACTTACCCCTGACAGCCTTTTGTTTAAAAGGTAGATCTACAAAAATTGAAGTGAACTTATGTGTTCCATAGGGGATGCTTTAAGTCACAATTACACTTACAAAGGAAGTATTATGCTAAGGAATTTCTCTGGTAAACTATGAGCTTGATCTTTGACTACAAATGAAATCTTATTTAAAGTCAATTGTAATGCAACACTAAAAGGTAATTACATCCTTCACTTTTTTTGAAATGTGTTTTGAAATTTTTAAGCCATGCTTTGTTTCCAAACATTTTACTGTATGTCACTCAAAGTTCATACAGCGTATAAACAGTATGATACCCTGCTGAAAGTTTATTTGTACTTAAATGTTTGTTTCTATGCTACAACTGGAGAGATAGAAATATTCTTCTTAATGCAGTATGATAACAAACTTGTTAAATTACACTTACTTACAAGTTTTACAATATATACTATAACAAGATGCTGATTTTTATCATACAGAAAATCCTAATGCAGTTTCCTTAGATGCAGGTATTAATTGTAGGTGTTGTTAATGTATCTGTTTCCACTAGAGCAACATTTTCTTTTTTTTTTTTTTTTTTCTTTTTAAGGAGTGAAACATCTCTCCTTGGCTTTGTTTCTCATAACTTAGAAGTAATTGTAATTTTTAGAGGGATAGTACGGTGTTTTCCAATGGTTCTTAGCTAATATATTTAATGTACTCTTTGATTTTAAATATTTGCACTTTTTATGGAACTTTTGTTGCCTGACTTGGGTATCTTGCAGACTTCTGGTTTCCAGCATCTCTGCAACAGCTTCAAGTATGCTGATATCTCATATATACTAATCTATTAAAGCAAAAGCTAAAACTGCCTGTTAGTTAAAAAAATTCTAACAGCAAGGTTTTTTTAGCAGTCCTTTATTTTAAAATGCTACTTATTGGCATCTGCAAGGAGTAGCATTGAACATCCGAGTTTTACTGCTGCCTTTTTCTGATTACTTTCTGTTCGCTGCCTTACAACCTTTTTCTAAATAAGATATGGTTTGAAGTAGACAGTGCCTGGGACCACTAAGGTCCCAGGGAAAGAGGGGAAGAGGGGAAAAAAAGGCTGTTACATTTCTAGTGTAAACAAATGTTGTGTGTTTTCCGTACAGTGGAATCAGGCTACTGAAGATCAAATTAAACCTTAAACTGAACTGTTATTTAAATTAAAAGGATGGTTATCTTCTGTTAACCAGTGAGTACATCATACAATAGCAAGTAGTAATAAATTGTTTTCATTCATCTTGAGTTGCCAGCTCTCTCACTTCTTCATAGAATAGAAAAGATATTCTCCATTGAAATAGAACCCCTGATCAGGCTTTGAATAAGGGGCGACATCTTAATGGTCAAGTGTGTTTCATCTTGATTATTCTTGCTGGTCAGACATTGTTTCTGACAACTGTTACTTTTCTTGTGTTCCTCAAATACATGTCTTGTAGACTGTACAGTAATTGAGGAAGCCCTTTTGATTAGATGCATGCGTTCTAAACAGTCAATATATGGTGTTTAAGATCATCCTAACCTTCTAGCTATTTTCTCCTGTCTGTTTTTTTTTCTTTTTTCTTTTTTCTTTTTTTTTTAAAGTCAACTTGCAGAAAATATGGGAAACTTGTCTCATATAACAGCTGAGGATGTGGCTAGGTTAAGGCAGGAAACTGCTACCCACAATGCAATGTTACATACACTACCACTTAATAAAATTTATTTCAAACATGCTACTGACAAAACCAAAGAAAAATAATATCCTAACTATGCTAGTTAGTACACTAAATATATCTAGGGAAAAGTGAAAGTAATCTCTCCAGAGCCTTTCTTGCTTCTGGGGTACAATGCTACCAGTAGTTAAACCAGAGCAGATCTCAGTAGTTAAAAGCAGTGACCTATTTTTAGAAAATATTCACATTGCTCTGGAAATTAATGATTATATGCTTTTTAATAACAGCCAAAGTTATTTTATATAAACAGAATTCAGAGAAGCTCTCTCATTAGATTTTTCTGGTCGTCAGAGTATCCTCTTATATAGTTTTAAAACTGGCAGCTTTTCTTGCTTCATCCCATTTGCACTGAATCTTACCTTTACTGTAGCCAAACAGCCTTTTACCTCTCCTTCCCACTTAATCTATTTGTAGGTTGGTGTGAAAATATTTTCCATGTCATATGTGGGAAAGGAACTGAGAAGAGGAGAGTTCATCTTCCTAGTTTATATGAAGTTTTAAGGGTTCTAGTTGTTTTATTTGATTGCCTGCAATTTGCAGAGTGTAATAATGTGTGAGAGGTAAATAGTTAACTTTTAAGGTGAATTTAATAGTCTTGAATCTTCAGCGAGTATTTCCAAATATCAGAGATACGTATGAAGTCACTGTTGCTGCTCTGCCATAAATGTCCTGAAAGTCTTGTTCTAGATACATTTTTGTTTCTGTTTGTTTTTTACATGCACGTATATTAAGGGTGATCCTCTTACAGAACATTTTTGAAGCATTTGCCTCTATAGTTAGAGAACACTTATCAAGAACAGCTGCTGTAGTGCTGTGGATCCTATCCATGGACTCATGGTGGTCTGCTGAACAACGTTCTTCAAGTTTGACAGGTGAGACAGAGACTCTCCAGTGCCACTGCTTTTGGATGAATCTAGCTGTGGTTGGAGAAAGTGCATCTTGCCAAAATATATGGGTAAGACCACACACAGTCTTTAAAATAGTTATTGTAAGCTTATTTTTAGGCAATATATGTCTTGACAGTTCTTTTCTTTGCATGCCAGTTTCACTGCTGCTTATAGATTTTTCATTTATTTTAGTAATGGCAATTGCAGATTTAGATCTATGTTTGTAAAGCTTTTGCACAACATTTACACTGGAAAAATACAGACTTGCTACTTTCAAACCTCAGTCAAGATTAGAGAACAGATTTTAAAAAATACTAAAGCAGAGTATTCACGCTCTTCAGATTTGGTGTCAGTCTTTTCATATTAAGCCCCATTTTCAGGGGCATAGTTCAGCAGTAAAAATTTGCTTCTGGTTTTAAAATTATACCAGTTTCAGTAGCTTCTGTGCTTGTATAAGTCTGCAGCAATGTAGATTTAAGACATGAAATTAGTTCAGTAAGTAATAAAAACGAAATGTTTTTTTTTTTAAATTGTGTAGTTATTAAATACTGAATTTAGAATCTGTATTTGATTTATGTTATAACTCCTGGACAGTATTTTTTGTGTGTGTTTTAATGTGTAGAGTATTCTTTGCATTCTAAGTGCCTGCTTCAACAATTGGCTCCATAAAGTGTATTTAAAATACTGTATGTTTAACTGACAGTATAGAAGGGGGTTGTATCCTGTAGAATTTCTGAGTAAACAATACCCATTCGGTAACTTTCAGAACAGATGTTTTTTAAATACCCCAAGAGAAATTAAATATAATACTGAAATGGAATATCATAAACCATTCATTGGGTAATGATGCTTTAAAGTTATGGATTCATAACGACATGGTTTTTTCCCTGTTTCTGTATTTTCCAGATTACCTTGCATAATTAATGCATGACTGTTTCTCAACAAAACATTACTAATTTTTTATTACTTAACATTGCATAGTACCGTTGTTTATAGCAGTGGACTTTACAGACAATTAAGGAAATAGTCACTGCCCTGAGGAGTATACAATTAAATATATGCAGCTAGCCATTTAATAAATGTATGAAAAAGAAGGAGGGGAAAACCCCCATATAATGAACTGTAATAAAAGTGAGTGATTTGAAGAATTTCATGGAGAAGGGAGAGTAGCTGGTTGTAATCTTAATATTAACTTTCTCCACACATTCTAGTATGAAGAGTGTTAGTTATTGTGTGCAATACACTAGTCTTGTTATCTGCTTGAACTTGAGCATGATGCTGGATCATTGCAGTTGCTTCTCTATATTTTTTGAAAAAAACCCCCAACCCTGTAACATTTCCTTATGCAATGAATGCAAGTTGAAATATTTCTGTGCTGTTTATGATGCTCACATTAGTTTGAGATCTTCAGTCCTGTAAATAGTATTTTTTAGAACAAGAAATAGTAAAATGAGATAGTTTCATCCTTTCTTCCATTTATCTCTCCACATCCTTTTTTCTTTTTTTTTTTATGAAGTATTTAGTACCTGGGTCTGCTTCTTTTCCACAGCTTGTCAACAGTCTAAGCTTTCCCTTGTAATTAAAAATGTATTGTGGTTTTTTGTTGGAGAAGAGATCTGAAGATCATTCATGAGAAAGAGAGTTGAAAAGAGAATAAGAGGGGAATGGAAGGAATAAAATTGGAAGGAGGAGAGAGAGAAAGAAAATCTTGTTGTTTTTTAAGGAGTTTCTGTTTTACCAGTATGGCTCCCATTTTGTAGAGAAGGAATACTAAAGGTGAGGAGAAATGAAGAAACTGAAATGGGATAAAGAACAAACAAAATGCACCCCTTCTCATGGTGACAGCATATGTAGGAGACAATTGCCCTCCAATCTCCCAGGCAATGTGAAACCCAGTTTATTCTGAAATAGCCAGTTGAGATACTGGAAGCAGCCTGTGTCCGGTGTGGTGCTGAGCTCGTTTGGAGTAAATTGGGCTGTCTCCGCATAGCACTTACAATGGCCTGTATAGGTATGCCTAAAGAATAATGGAAGAGAATCACACTTAAGTGAGGTTGGAAAGAGTATGGGAGATGTTTGTATTAAACTTCCAACATGTGATGTGTTCTGTGCTGGAGAGTTGGTTGGTTGATTTTTCACATCTACAGGAAAGAGCAGGCAGTATTTATAGACAGTCCATTCACCGATGTTCAGATAAGCAAGTGTCAATTTTTTTTTTAGATTTTTTTTTTTTTGTCACGCTCTGAGTAACAGACTGCTTAATAACTGAATGGTGGTAATGAAGAAAAAAATATAAAAATGAATTGCAATCATTCCTTCTACTCATACCTCCTCTGGCCTTCCAACCCCAAAAGTGAATACTCAGGGCTATTTTTTTTTTTTTTTTTTTTTTTTTTTTTTTTTAGAACCACCGTGTGGTTTGGTCACCAGAATCCAGATGTGTAACTTCTAAGATAAATAATGCAAGCTTTGAGGAAATGTACTGTGTGGATAAGACAGTGTATGCGTTATTTTTTTAATACTTAGATATTTTATTACTTTAACCATTTATTTCTGTTCTGTTTAGTTGGAAAAATAATTGTTTGTTTTAAGATGATACACCACCGCGTCTACTTGTTAGCTCCATGAGGGAAGTGTCTAGTAGGCATCCAAAGCAATTAGCTCTGCGGAGTATTGACAGTTGGGTGAACAGGGTGCTTTTAACTTGAAGACCCCGCCTATAAACAAAGTGAGTTGTTGCTTTTCCATTTCAAGAGCAAACACAGCTTCTGGGTCTGCCACTTGCCTGTGAGGGGTCAAAGGTGCTATTCTGCAGGATGCAATTCTGCATTTCGGCATAAAAAGATGATAGTGGGCAGCCTAGAGACTATTGGGTATTGCCTACTGATTCCAAGGTGTATGAGGACAAGCCATAGCAATGAATGGGCACTTAGTACCTGAAACGCTTTTGGAAGTGTACAGCGAAATTCCTTGTTAGTGATTGGAATAGGAGTATGTTGGAACAAGAGCACTAAAACCCAGTTTTGTTGGAAAATTCAGCAGTGTAGTCAGAAATTAATCCAGGCTGAAACATAAAGTGTTCTTCAGTATTTTCTGAATTCCTTTCCTGAGAGCATTCTGCTTCTGGAGTGGTGTTTTTTAGTTGTTCTGGACCTGAAAAGGCTTTGGACTCAAGGTTATCACTCTGTCTGAAAATGAGTTCAAAAATCAAACAAACCTGTGTTTCACATACTTGCATATCAAAGAGCATGTTGATGGGTTAATATTTGTGTGGAATGATAGAATTTCTTTGTACTTTTTAAGCTTAGTATTTTAAAGAAAGCTGTGTTTTGGGGGTGTGGGACCTACATTATAGATTAATTCCTGTAACATATACTTTGTACCAATATCCATTAGATGAGGTCAGTTATAACAGTTATGTTCCCTGTGACATTCATCTTCTCTGGATTTCTTACTCTGTAACGATGCTGCCAGAGCAGGTCCTTGTAGCCAGGCTTATTCATGTATTTGGGGAACCCATGGGGATGTACAGACTGGCACTACCAGATCTTTTTGTAAGATCAAGCCGTGCTCTGGGCAGTTTGCTGCTTTGCTGAAAGCCTCAACGCTAAAGGAGGTGTGGCTTTTCGTGAGCCAGAGTTCATTCTCGTGGCATGGGCTTTAAGGTTGGGGCCCTCAAATTATGTGTATTCTCTGTAAAGTGTAAAATGAGCTAACCTTTATCTTTCATATTTTGTGCCTTTACGTCTGTATAGGTGGAGTATATCTTATTTTAAAAAGAAACTTCAGTAACTGTTGGGATTTGGGAGTAAGGCAGAATATGCAGAATATGCAATTTTATTTTGTCATCTTTATCCTGCTCATTCTGTAAAATTTGTAATTGTTGTCCTTTCTTCAAAGTATTTTAAAATTATTTTTATTTCTTCTGAAAATCTAAATGTTTTCTTCCTTTTTAAGTCCAGTTTTGCCCAGTGTGGGTTTGAAGCAACTCTGCAGAGGAATGTTTATATTTCAGTTTCAGGAAAAATGATACCAGTCTGTTCAGAAATGGAGTATTTGCAGTAGTAAGTGGCATCTTTACAAGCTAAACATAATGATCAAAGAGTGGAAGAAATAACAAATTTAGTTGTCTTTTGGACAAAATTACAATGGAATAGCATTTGGTTTGTCATTTAGCTTCAGTATGATTTATTTTTCTTCTATTTTAATTGAAGAACAAATCCAATTCATAACTGAATGCAATTCAATCTTCTCATTTTCTGATGTGGGTAGAAAATATCTGTTTTATCTGTGTATAGGAGCTACAGTAATTCAAGCTTATTTTTCCTTTTGAATAACTGAAATAAACTGAGAGTCAGACATTCATTACATGACATTATTGTGCCCAGACACATTTTTAGAATTAATGAATTTTACAGAACACTAATTCTTTGACTGCTTTCCTTTTTACTCTCATTAGTGACTATTCCTAGATGAGACATATGACAGATATGCAGCTAAAATAGTAAAGATTTTCTACAAGGTTGCCTATTAATTTAGAGGTGAAATCTGAAGAACTTGCAAATAGAACTATTCCCAACTGATAGGGATTTTTTCTTCTTTTTTATTTTTTTTTTCTTAATCTGTTGTTCCTTGCTAAAAAAGTAAGTTTAGCTAAATTCTGCACTGGAAGAATAAGTTGATGAAAATAGCCCAGAAATGCTAGAATTAAGGTTTCCAGTGATCCTTAGTACAGCCCCATTGTATGTGGTACATTATAATACAGTGTTAATTGATTGCATTTTTTTTTTTGTCCTCAGGACTCCTGACTCATTCTTTGCATGGAACGAATACTGCTCACTTCAGAGTTAGTTATTCAGTGATTTTCTTTTTATCACTCATTGCTCATTATATGGCTGTCTGCCATTTTTCCTGTACAGTATTCAAACTCTACTATGAAGAAGAATTACTAACTTTCATGTGCTCTTTTGTGGCACATGTCACACTATGAAAGTACTTAACAAATATTAGTTATTTTTTTTTCTTCACAGCACTCTTGGGAGAAATATGTTATTCTCTATATCAGATATATAGTTTGGTGGAGGTCCAGAGAGAATAAAATAAAATAAAAAAAAGACGAATTAAAACCCAAACTCCTCAGTCACTCTGCAGCACACATCTAGGGTGTAGTTTTTGTGAAAATGCTTAGCTTTATCTGTACATCTTTATATGTTTAAACAGATCATTTTTTCAGTGATGGATATATGAACTTCTACAGATCAAATACCATGGTTGAAACAAGGAATGTATAATTATTGATCACTTCCTAAAAGGGGGCATGGTTAGATGGAGTGTTGTTCTGATGTAGTATGAGGTTTCTTTATTCTTGTATGTAGATGAGCTTCATTGTGTGTGTTTTCCAAACATAAAATTAACAATTTGGAACCCAGCATGTCCACTTTTATGATCAAGAACATATGCAACTTTTTATAGGTTCCGGTGCGTAGCTTCATGGAGACCAAATGGTTTCATCGCAATGCTGGAAGTAATAGATTGAGGCTACAAGTCTCCTTCACCTGAATACCAGAATCTTCACGTGGCCTAAACTTCTGACACATTGGCCATGTAGGTTGTTGGATAACTTGCAGGTGGCTCATGGGTAGGAGACGAGAGTGTTCCCTGTGGTCCACTTCAGTGTAAAACAGGGCAAGGTGAGGTAAGCTGATGGGTCCTGACATGATGTTTCCATCTCAACGGTTTGTATCTTGCTTAAAAAAAAAAAAAAAAAAAAAAAAAAAAAAAAAGATTTGCTTATTTTGGCAGCTTTCATGCCAACAATGACCTCTTGATGATCATTTGACATATTTCATGCACAGGAGCTGTGTTTGAATTCAAAGCTGTATGCAGATCAAGAACCAAAAAGATGCTTCACTGTTTAGGACACTGATTTACTGTCAAGAGGCGTGGGTTCATTTTGCCACACTCTTACTTTGAGATGTTTGATTAACAAACTCAAAAGTGTTGGGTTTAGTGAGAAGTAGAGTATTTAAAACACCTCTTAGGGACTCTGATATAGTGGGGTTTTTTCATTTGCAAGTTACTAATCTGTGAAATTGGGGTGGGGAGGGGCTAAAGTATTGAAGATAAAGAATTCTATACACAGCAAAGCCACTCTTTCTGTGAGATTGTGGAAAGATCATTAAAATATTGTATATACTTTTTCTCTTTTTTGCATTTCTTTTGATGGCTGTATAGAAGTCTGTACAACATAATTCTCCTTTTCCAGAATTCTCCTATTTCTATGGAGAGAGGGAGAACCAAGAAAATAAGGAGAAAAATGTTTCTTCTGTGTTGCTGCTTTTCACTTTGTTATTGGCTGTTTGTTAAGGGAACTTGCTGTTTTTTATAGTTTCAAATATTAATTAATAGCTTCTTCTATCCTCCTTCATGCTTGTTTAGGAGGTAAACAAGTTTATTTCTGTTTTACAAATACATAAGGGAGACAGACCGATTCTGGGTCTGAATTTGGGAGTTGGTAGTACCTGTTCCAAAATAAGTACTAGACTTGCTGTTGAAAACGCGTGGTTGTGTTCAGCTCTTAACATGCCTGCAGACTTATTTACTTCATTATTATACTATCTCTACTTTAACTAAAGATGAAAAAATATGAAAATGTGTTGATAGAAACTGGCCTTATGTAGCAATATTAAAGAAAGATCTTTATTAGATATCTAAACATAGGATCTTAGAAGTTTCAGTCCAAGCTTTGACCAGTGGTTTTTTTGTTGGCTTTGGGCTAGTCACTTGAACTTGGCATGTGTCTGTCTTGGCTTGATTATTCCTTTCATTTACCATAAATTAGAGTGATTATGCTGAAGTTACTGCAATTTTATGGAGGTAAAAGTGCTGTAAAAAAGCAGAGACAATGCTATAGTGGGAAAGGGCTGGAGCCTGGTACTTGAGAGGTGAGTTTAGCTATGGAGCTGAACCACAGACTTCTCTTTGAACCTTCAGGAAGTTAGGTAAAATGTTCTGTCCTTCAGTTTGTCATCTGTAAAATGGGAATTATAGTGTTCTTTTTCTTTTTTGTTTAACTGTAATAAATTATGTCATCTGAGGGACGTTCAGGTACCAATGATGAAGGTCATAGGAGTACCACATTAAGACTGAGTTTGTCTCTGTTGTGTTTAATAGAGTTTTTAGTCCCCTATAACTCTGAGAAAGAGAAGACTGCCTGATATTTTACCATAAAAGTGAAGATTTACACTACTTAAATAGTTGAAGTGCTAAGTAATATTACGATTTTTTTTCTACTTCATCCACAAGTCAGCATTGTAGAATATTTGTTTAGTAGAGTATGAGCATCTTTCAGTTGATTTAACTCCCTTAATGGAATCTTCTACAAGTTTTCTGATGCCAGGTTTTCTGCTGCATTTCGTCCCACTATCAAAGTTAATATCCTGGGAACGGCTTGAGTTAGCTAAAGAAATTGCTAGTGACTATGGTACTTTCATATTTGTAGATTTATGTTGCTACTGAGCCTGTAAATCTAGGGATTTTTTTAAAATTTAAGGAGGGTGCAGAACATAAGCAAGTGTTATACTTAATCCTATCTATTAAACATCACCATGCAGTCATCAGAGTACAGTCATTGCCTGTCCCTTGTGTTTTTCTCAGTATAACTTATTGCTTTGTTTTAAAAGAAATAAAAAATAAAAAAAAAAAAATCAGGGCACTTACAAATCTTCTGTAAAACTAGACATTTCAACTGAGATCAACATTTTGTTGTTCAAAACAGGATAACAGCTGTGACTTTGTAAGCTACTGTTAGTGGTTTTTAGAAGCTAATTTGTCAGCTAGCTGGCACGCTGAGCTCATTTGCCGAAAGAAGTTGATGTCATCTCCCATATCGTTCTTTGTCAAAGCTCAGCGTCTCTTTCTTTAACCAGTGATTCTCAAATAGAACGTTACAGAATGGGGCTGTTTGCCAGTGGCATTAGTTTTCTGTTTATGTAACTTCAATTTAGATCATTCATGGCTTAACACAAAATTCAGTCGTCATGTGAGAGTTGGTTACCCTTTTTTTGTATCCTGTATTCATGATATGTAGCTTCTTTTTTGTGTGCTTTGAATAAAAAAACTTGAAGAGCAGAAATATTTATTATTTTCAAGTATTACTACTTAATTTATTCACACAGTATTTAATGTAGTTTATTATTGCTTGTTCCTGTTTCCCAAAACTACATTTCCCAAAACTCCTATTTCCAAAACTTTCCTATTGCTTGTTCCTAATTCCCAAAACTACAATTGCAATTGTAGTTTATTATTGCTATATTGTGCTCAAACATAATATAGCACAAAATAAGGATTTATTAATGACTATAGCTATTGATTAAAACCAACGTTTCTTGGAAGAATGAATGAATGTCTAAAATCAGTGTTTATCAATTAAATGTCAATACTCTACATCGTTTCAACAAAAAATTATTTATAATTTCTCTTGAACATCCTGTCTAAAAAGGAACTGCAAAACTGCATCTTTTCAGGTTCTGTCTTATTGCTAAGAAGTAATTGCAACATTGGCATGGAATTTGGTGGAGCCCCAGTAGTTTTAATCTTTTTAGTAAATTGCTTAGTGTCTTTTTAGTAGCTTTAGTGTCTCAGTAGCTTTACAAAGTGTTGTGGGATATGAAGAAGAGATCTTTTTACAAGATATCAGCTAAATAAAAGGTGAGAAATTGAAGGTAGGAATAGTTTATTTTCACACTACAGCAAAGTTACTTGTGAGATCTACCAAGGATCTTGGAGAAGTGAGAAAGCTTGCTAACGGCTAAGTGATTTAGAGTACTGAAATCAAATCCTGATTGTGTAGAGTCACCCAAGGATTTCACAGAATTGATTGGGTGATAAAATAGGTGAAATCCATTGCTGATAAACCCAAAGTCATGTGCGTGAACTCTGTGCTGTTTATTTTCATAGAAACAGAGATCTGAGATTCACAGTGGATAGCTCACAGTGGATAGTTGAGGCTTAGTAGTTGTCAAAAACTGATTAGATTTTAAAGGAATTGAGACTATATAAGGAAAACAGTGTTACTAGTAGTTCTGCTGTTGTGCTCACCCTGTTATAAAAACAATATTCTAGAATTAGAAAAGAATTGAATGAATTCTGTACAAGGAGAAACTAAATTGATAGGGTGCTAAAGCCTGGAAAGAGACAACTGGGAGGGGAATGTGATAGAAATCTAGAATTATGAGCAAGGGGGAGAAAGTGAATGGGAACAACTATTTCCCGTTTTCATAACAAAAACTAGGGGCACCTAATTAAATTATCAGATGGCAGGCTTAAAATGAACACAAGGAAGTAGTTTTTTAACAATGTGTAATTAAATTGTTGAATTCATAAATTCATTGCCACAAGGTACTGTAAAAGCCAAAAAATAGTAGCTTAAAAAGGAATAAGAGAAGATCATGGAGGTGAGGTTTATCTATAGCTATAAAACACAGTTGTCTAGTCATAACCTTAGGCTAAACTTTAGGTCTGTTGGAGGGAAAACCAAGTAGGGGCTTTCCCTAAGAATTCAGTACTGGCCTTTATAGAGAGTACTTGATCTCTGTACAGATCCCTATTCTGAAGGTTTTGTGTATAGATAGACTGTTAACAGTATCTAGATTATAGTGCTACATACTGTGTAACAGTGTATTACTAGGGGGAAAAAAGTCACCACATCTTCAAAGATCTGATGTTAGTGTATAAATGAATAACCGGTGTAAAAATCAAGATGCAGAACCTTAAGAACTTTATTTGCTTATGCTTATAAAGGTGAGTAGGCTGTACTTCTGCAAAAGTATTTTCAAAAGCATATAACCTCAGTAGTATTAATTTGATTTGTAATTTATTGGTCATCCAAACATTAATATTTCACTGTGAATTTTTAAAACAATAAGGTATTTTCCAGTTTCCTTTTCTCAGGGTAGTCAATCTGAGGTTCCCCCCCCGCCCCGTTAAACATTGTCTTTATTTTGTTAACATTTTTAAGCTTGGTTCTTTGATTGACGAAATTTTGTGCTCCAGTTGTTGATCTTCTTAATGATTTTGCCTGGTCTTTCTGGAAGAACTGGCCTGTTGAAAGCTATATGACTACCCTCAATAGCTGTATGTATTGTAAAAGTGAGGCTTCAAATGGGAAAGGGATTACCACTTTAAAAAGTCTGGAAAATGCTGGTTTTAATAATCTGCGCTTTAATCTTGTAGTCCTTTTCTGAAGGAAATAGCCCCATTGAAAGCTATGTGAATACCCATGGTATTAAGGCTACTAAAATTCTATTAATTTATCTAAAATGACTGACTTCTGGGAGAGGTTCACTTGGGTATTTACTATTATCCTACTTTATTTCCTAAAAGTACGCTTTGATGAAACCCTTTGGGCATAAATTTGGTTCCATTTCATCCTTAAGTATGAACAAAATTAAGCCTTAAGGTGTGCTTAATAATAAAAAAGCTCCAGTAAAGTTTCAAAATATAACATTGTAGATGATAATTTATAATAACTCTTAACGTGATAGACAGGCAAAATATACTGAAACCATAATGTGTGTATCTGTTATTAAACACTTATTTGCGATTTTTTTTTTTTAAATTTCAGTTTTGAATCCAGCATTTATCATCTTAGATTTCAACCACGCTTTTAAATATGCCCGAGGGTGAACTTTATACATCTTTTTATAGATTAGAAACACAAAATGTTATCACACTGCCATCTGGACTGATTTATCCTTATATCGTCACAGATTTATGATGATTATATTCCAACACTTAGTGTTTTCTTTTTTGAACATTTCAACACAGTAGACTAGTAAATCAAAACTTCCTTTTGAAAGATTGATTGGTGCAAATGTATCTAATCACATCCAAAGTATATTCAGAAGTCTATTCAAAAGCGTTGATACCGTGTTTTTGGATTACAGAAGGACCACATGTATTGTAAGTGGTTCTTTAATGGTTGCATAAAACTCAGTCCTATTTTCCCTGAATCCTGATTATTTCCAGAGGTAGTAGGTAAAAATTTCTAACTTCCCCTTCCTCTTTCTCATCCATTCAAGAGTTTTTTGAGGTAACCGTTTTGTGGCCTGATTTCTGCATCGCCATGTGGTTATTTAAAAGCCTACGCCTCTGTCAGTGTGATAACAAGGTAATTGAGCTGCTTTTCCTACCTATATTTCTTAGATTTAAAAAGGAGTATCTGTAGTAAGGCATGTTTAACTGCAGACTTCTCTTCCTCCCCCTGCTGCCTGTGAACACTCTCCATCCCCAAAAAACTTTTTAAGGTGGTCTGTTGATTTTTTTTCAAGTGGCACTGAAAATTCAGATCAGCAATTGTCAAATGTATTTTTATATTTTTAGAAATTACTTTACAGGGCTGGATGGTAGGATGAAATTTTCCTTGTATGACAACCTTTTGGGGGGATAGCCTACGCAGTATATATGCATGCTTATCTGTATATTCGGCGAAAGTGGCCTGGCATTACAACGAGGCTGAGGAGGACATTTGAGGTGACATTGTTATCCTTTTCTTGTTTAAAAGGAAAATAACGTTTATTTCGATGCATAGAATTTATGGACCTTTTAAGTGTCTGATGTTACTGATGTAATAGTATAAGTCTGATGTAATAGTATAAGGCTAATAACAAACCTCTCTTAAATAGCAAATTCATTTTGACTTTTCCAAAATGCTGTTACATTTTTTTTTTTATTTGCTTAATTATTGTATCAGTGTGAATATTTTGAAAGCATGTAAAACTGAAAACACTGTAGCCAGATGTACTTGCTAATCTCTGGAAAAGCCTGGAACATGGGTTGAGCAAGACAAGTAGCATAATACGGGGATATGTGTGGCATCATTAGTAGTTTCAAATAAGTATCATGCAAATATAAATACGGGTGGTTTGTGGTGTTGGTTTTTTTTTTTTTTTTAGAAGTAGCAAGAAAATAATGTTGTTAAAATTTAAACAAAGTGTTTAATCAGGAGGAATTTATGCCTTGTTATAACAAACCCGTATTGAGTCACTTGTTGACGTATTTCAGTATTTTGTCTATAGCAGTGGCCAAAATTGGTTACTTAAGAAGAAAGTATAAGAATTGTGAAAGAGGACAGCTGTGCAATAGCCTGCTCATATGGGGAGGAAAAAACCCACCCGACCATCAGTTAGTGATTTAAGTTTCTGAACGACAAGCATATTTCATAAGTTATATATAACAGGAATTTTGGAATTCTTTAATTCAACTTTAACCTGAGGTATTGTGTTGTATTATGGCCATTGCCACATGTTTTTAGAGAAAGATGAAAGAAAATTTGCAGTAGATATATGGGATAATCAGCTTTCTGAGGTGGTCTTATTGTAATCCTTAATACCAAGATAAAATTTTAAACCTCAGATCATGAGGTTTGTATTTCTTTCAAAACATGTTTGAATACTAGCTGTCAAGGATCCAAGACATGTTTGAGTACTAACACATAATTGTTGTCCATGTAAGCATTCAGTTATAAAACCATTGAACAAATTATTCAATGACTTATTTTTCTTGATATTTGAGTCCTACTTTTCTCTTGTCCAGAAGCTCCAGCTCTAGTCTTTACTGCTTTGATTTGGCAAGGGAACTGGATCACAGCTAATTTAAGGCTCTTTTCTTTACACAACAGTTTATTTTTACAGAACTTCTGCGTCACTGTGTCCTGCATCACTTTACTTATTGGCCCATTTCAGCAAAACTTGACAAAATTAAGAGTGATGGGGGTGGGAGATGGCTGGTCAGTGCAATTGCATTAAACCTTGTTTCTTAACACTACAAACAGTGCTGGAGAGGGATACTGAGAGATCGGTGAGTTCATCTTCCCTTTTTAAATAGCAGATGTACTTAATATTGGTGGATGTTACACTTGTAAGGCAGGTTAGTGGAAATTTTAGAATCTCCTATTTAGTCTTTTCTAGGGCTGCCCTTGGCTTATCTTTCTGTCTTGCTAACTTGTCTTCAACATCACCAACTGCAAATGAGTTACATAATATAAGTACATTCTGTAGGAAGATTATTTCTTTCAGTTAGTGGATAAGCTGAGAGTGGGGCTACATCCTAGAAGGAAACAAGCATTTCCATTCTTCGGAACTCAGTGGAGAGAGTGAAGAGGCTTCATGAAGTCTTTCTGCTTTCCATCAGGGCCATGACATACAGGTGATGTGTGACAATACGGTATCTCATGGTTTTAATGGTATCATCAAAAGATTCTACACTGACAGACGGAATAGTTCTGTAACCCTTTTCCTGTTGACTTATGGCACTTGCATCTCATGTTGATTGAATGATTCAGTATTTTATCTGCCACACAGTTGTTTCAGATTGATATCGACAAGTGAGAGATTTGCTTTAAAGGCGTATGATGTTTTCAGTCATTAAAAAATATCCACAGATCAATAGATTTTGTTGTGAATTCCAACAGAAATGTCTTCTGTGTGAGAGCAGGACTGAGCACAATCTTTCCATTGGATGAAGAGAAGGATTTAGTGTGTTTCCTCTCCGAATCCTTCTGTTACCCAGAATATTTTAACCCCCTAGACTTGGATAGATTTTTAAAAATACTGGGGTGGTTCTAGTTTCAAGATCTTTTGGGTCTGTTGGTGAGGACTGCTTTGACTGTCTTGAAGTTCCAGGAAAGTGTATGTCTGAACCTTGCTGGTTCTCATTGTAGCATCCCCTGGATAGAGGATGGGTCTTGTTGGAGTGCATGTCCCTCCTTGGTGGGAAACCTCTCACTGGTGGCAGAAACTTCTGTTGTAACTCTTCAGTAGTTTTTTGTTTTGGTTTGTTTTTTTTTTTTATTTCTGGTTAACCAGGCATGCATCTTCTCTTCCTGTTCACTTATGGCTAAATAGTTGTTGCAAGAAGGATTCATTTCATTAACTTCACGTCTGCGTTGTCAGTGGATGCACCTGAGAAAGTAAGCATAACCTTTCTTTCTATAGCCAGCAGAGAGAAATAAGCCATTTTAGTTAGTGATTCACTTGAAAATAAGTGTCTAAAATCAGCCAGCTGAATCATAATACGTTTCTCTTCACTGCCTTTGAAGGAAGCATAGGTTGACTCACTTAGACGTAGGTATTTGGTCCCCCTCAGAAACATCATGCTTCACCCATAGGTTAAGTATTTCATACTCAAACTGATGGAGAACAGGGCCATGAAGTGCTGTCTGTTACTTTGATGTTCCCGTCAGAATCTTTGCCATAAATGTGTGCTGCTGTACTTGCGCGGTGTATGTCACTGGGGCAGGTCTTTAAAGTACTTTTACATTGTTTTGTGTGAATGGTGTAAAATAGTGTTGTTATTGAATCAAAGCTTCTCTTCTAGGCTGTGTAGCTGGACCTAAATCTCAGATGTGTGTTTTTTTTTTTTTCTTTCCTGCTTTTTAAACATGCTGACTTAATTGTTTTTTCTTAGAGTACAACCACTTTATGATATTTTAGTTGAAATTGACTGTATACTTCTATTACATTTCTGTATAATGTTTGTATCATTAAAACTTCTCAAATAAGTATAGCTAAGAATTTTTAATGTTGTTAGGGCAAGCTTTGTCGCCATTCTTTTTCCTTCAGTAATTAAAAAAACAAAGAAGCAAAACCAATCCATCAGTCAATCCTAAGGTCTTATATGACATTCATCACGTTTCATCTTTGAAATAGATCCTATATTCACTTTTGTAAATCAACATTTTTGCTTGTGGAAACAATTCAGTGAGGCTTGGCTAGGGTAGGATAATCTCCTGTAGGTATTACATTTGTAAGAGCAGCCCATTAAAGAGACTCCTACCTCAATAGAGAAACTACACCTGACTTCTAGCACTTCAAACTGGTTTGTTGAAACTTCTGATTTTGGGATCAGACCCTAGATTTTTTGAAATCATGGGTGACTCTAATATTAGTGACAATATTAGTGACCGCAGCTGCAGTTTAACTCAGTCTCTGAGCTAAAGGAAATAACTCACCTTTCCTCTTAAACCTATCCTCTCGTTTTGACTGTGGATGGTATGTTCCCTATTCCCCAAGCTTGTGATTTAGATGTCATCTTCAATTTCTCTACCTCAGATTTACCTCAGAGCAATTATGGCATATCTTGCTGTTAAACAACTTGCAAGATAACAGTATTTTCTTCAAACTTTTAAGTCAAAGTTTAATGCCACGTGATTTATTTTAATTAACTCTGAAAGAAGTAGATTTTTTTTTTTTTCTTTGGCTTGTGAACTCCTTTGGAAATGTGTCTGCACGGTTTCTTCATACGCTGTGATTGGGGCATGTAAGTAATCTGTGATAATAGAGCTTAAAGGACAGTCAAAGGGGAATGAGAATAGTATGTAAAATAAAATGTATAATCTAAATTCATTTTTGTGGGCGGATAATACTTAAAATGAGAAATTCTTTTAGTTGCAGGTATTTGTTTTTTCTGACTTACTATTTGAAGTTGACTTTTGTTTGCATTGAGTTATATTCATAGTCATCTCAGTAGCAATTGAAATGGTGAATATATTCTCACCACCCTACTTGTATTTGTGTTGTTTTTAGAGTTTTTCTTCTGGGAAAAAGAAAATAGTTGATGTTAAACATTTTTTCATTTCAGGTTGAACTAAAATAATAATACAAGCAAATCTTAGCTCTAAGCATTGAAGAATATTGTTGAAAAGCAGGAAATTCATATTGGGACAACTTATAATAAACTTAATCAGCAGAGTTGCATTCTGTTTAATGGAAAGGCTCTGTTGAGTCATTCTCAGCCAAAGCTGAGAGCAATCACTAGAGTCTGTGCTGCTTAAAAGGACTGATTTTTTTTTTTTTTTTTTTTCTCTAAAGAGGAGGTTCATGTGGACTGAATTCCCTTTTACAAAATGGGCATGTTTCCCAGGGAAAACATGATACTTCTTCACTAATCAGGATGGAGCCTTATCCTGCAATGGGACCTACATTTTGGTCTTTTCGCCACATCATTGCTGTTTTCTACATGGACAAAAATAGATATAGAGTAAACCAACCCAAAAAGTCAATTATAGGGTTTTATAGTGATGTACTGTGAAAAATTTGGTCATGTTTTTCATTATACAGAATGTTCTTTCCGAAGACATAAACAGAAAAAAGCACATATGTTTGATTTTAAAAATAACTTTGCTTAGCTTTTTAAAAATGCTGGAGACATTTTGGATAGTTCTAAATGATCAGCATCATAATTATATGATAAAACTTCTGTGTAAAGACCTATCTGGTTTATAATTATTTAACTGTTGGGAGTTTGGGGTTCAAGAGGTATACTTTGAAAAATTTCTCATACATATCTGAAAAGTCCGAGTTATTCATCTTCCTCTCCTCTCTAATCAGGAAGTAACTGTTAAATCTGTGATGTCAGTTTAGGGGGAATGGTTTAATTTAAAAAGTATTAACATGTGAAAGAAGTATTGGAATGAATGAAAACAGTTTGGTCCACTGATATTTAAACCAATGATTATCCTAAGATAGCGTAGTGTAGGAGAGATGCTGAAGTAATAACTACAATTACAGTATCAAAGCAATAAAAATTAATATGTAATAGAATTATAAACGAAAGCCACATTTTTTCAGTTGCGGGTGCCTGAAGTTCAATAGATAAATCCATATTTGGACATCTACAGAAATGTGGTAAGACTTCCGTAGGTGTGGAGCTCTGGCACTTCCCAGTGTTTTCATGGCAAATTGCAAATGCTCAGCACTTTTGCAAATGAGTCCAAATCTGTTTAAGTTTCTAAATATGGACACTAATATTTAAAAAATGAGAAAGATTTGAAGATGTTAAGAGTTATACAAATGAGAATAGCTGCTTTTTGAATAATAAATGCTGGTGGGTTTTTTTTAGGTCGCTTAATTTGTTAGGTTTAATTCTTGCTAGGTTTAGTTTGGGCCTGATCCAGTTTCTAACAAATTTAGTGGGAACTTTTGAAACCTTTATTTATATGTTTAGTCAGAAAACATGTTAATAATAAATTTGCTTGTTGTTTTGCTTGACACTGAAACTAAGTAAACAGTTGCTTGCTTAGATTTATATGAAAACACCCTTTAATCTTATTCTTTAAAGAAAAAATAATTCATAAAAATTGCTATTTCTTGAGATTATTACATATGCTAAAATTATCAAATGTATAATGTAATGAGATGCTACTAAGTTGGTTACTAATTTTTTTATGATTTCTAAGCAGTCTCTTTACAGTTTGCAAATACCTTGTGTTTCCAGTACAGTGACCACAGTCAAAAGAGTACCTTTACACATCAGCAGTTCTTGTTGCTTGTGTAGTGTCCTCCTACTTCTCTCCATTGTCAGTCTGCATCATCTTTTTTATTTCTCCACAGAAAGCAGACTGTACCACCACCTTTTCATTTAGTTACCATATTTATGAGGTGCTTCCTTTGCATGTTCTGGGTAACCCAATACATATTTCCTCCTACTTATTTCCTCTGTACAACTTGATTTCCCTAAGCGATACCGTATTTCACTTCCTTGAACTTCAGTATTGCATTCATTCTGAATGTCTTCTAATTAATCCATGGATCTCTCAGGCTTCCTTATGCTCTAACTCAGCCATTGGACGTGTCTCCAGTTTATGCATTTAAAGGCCAAAAGTGTATTTTAGCTTATCTGGCTTAACCTATTATATCAGTTATCCCTGTTAAAAAGTACTTCCACCTAAAATGTTAGTGAATGTTTGACTAAAACTTTTCTTCCAAAATGTAATCCAGATTGGATTTAAAACATGAAAAGATAATGAATCTACCATGTCTCTTGGTATTCTGTTTAATTAATTAATCAATCACTTAAGAAGTAGTTGTATTAAATCAAATTTGAGTGTGCCTGGTGTTGATTTACAGTCACTTTGGCTGTCTCCACTCTTTTATGCATCTTCCTTCAGGAAATATACTTTCCTTAGGATATTGGGTCACCTCTTGATGTTTGTTTTTTTGCTGAGCTAGACAAGTTGGATTCTATCTGTGTTTTGCTATAAATATATTTTCTAGTCAATAACTTGTTTCTCTGTTTTTAGAAGTGGATCCTGGGACTGGGCACACGATTTCAATATCTGTATCACAAATGAGGCATAAAGAGGTGAAATAACTTTCTGCTCTTGCATCTGGTGATCTCATTAAACACTTTTGAGTTATTGTACTGAGCACGCCTATTAAATTGAATAGCTGCTCTAAATCTTAACTTCTTTTCAGTGTTGTCTTCTAGAGCGTTGTCCATTTTGCAGGTATGGTGTGTATTTTTCTCTGAAATATGTACCTTTACTTGGAGACCTATATCGAATTGTGTTTTGTTGGAGTAGACTCCTATTTGCTCGGTAATCCACAGCACGTTAAATGACTTGACTCTTGTACGGGATGGTGCTGGGATGGCATCCCATTGTGGGGGCAGCATGGACTGGGGGAAGGTGAGGGGGTGAGCAGCTGTACGGATGCATAGCCACTGGCTGGGGTCAACCCACCGCATCTTCTTCAGATTTTCCAGTCTCCCAACTTATAACCCTTGACAAAGGTTGAAACAGGTGCGTAGACTTGTGTAGATGAAGCAGTGTGAGAGAGAGGATATAGGACAGGAGAAGTTGATGGAAGAATTGAAGAATGGAAAAGAAGGCTGGATGGAAGGGAAGAGAGGAGAATAAAATGTGAAGGGAAAAGGAGAAGGTAAAAAAGGAGAGGTGGAGAAGGGAGCTCTAACAACAGCCAAAGTTGCCTCATTCCTCAGCAAAAAAAGACCAGAATGCGATGAGGAAGTCTCAGTTGCAGTGTTCCTCAAAACTCTAATGTGAACAGAGATAATAAAAAAAAAAAAAATTTTTTTTTTTTTTTTTAACTAGGTTAAGTGGTCTCAGAAGTAGAACTGCATGAGGTCTTTGGGGTCAAGGTGGTGCAGGAATTCCAAAGACAAATTATTCTGATGTATGTCCATATATATTGCTTCTGGGCTTAATGGAATCAAATTGTGGTTACAATAAAGGGAACTTTGTTTACATTCTCTGGATCCGTTTTATGTAGTTAAATCTAAGTAATGGTTCTTTTATAGGGATCATCACATACTTTTAAACCAGGGCCCTGCGATGGAATGCAACAAAAAAGAGTGTGTTGAAAGTATCTAGGAAATTCACTGTTAAGTCTGTACTCAACTCTTCTCAATTTCCATAAAACTTAAAGTTTTGATCACAGCTGCATTCACTAATACTATAAGTTAGTCTGGCCACCTGCCTTAATATCAAACTTTCTTTCAGGAAAAGAAAACATTTTCGGATTTCTGACTGCTAGAGAAGGTCAACAAATCTTTATTTTTTGTTCATGTGAATAAATGCATTTCTTGGTGACCAGAAAGTAGACTTCAGATAGTGTACGGCATAGAATTCATTTAAATTATTCCATTTGTATTTTGTACAAGTGAGAGGATGCATTCTGATGCTGCATTTGAACTGGATGAGACGTTGTAAATTGCCTAGAGGTGATTACCTTTGTTTCTAGCTCTTTGAAATATTTTCTTGTTAACATGATGGGAGGTTGTGTCTGTAGGTAGAATTTGTGTTAGCGTGGAAATGAATTTTAGAATGACACATCCAGTTACATGTGCTCACATTTTTGTGTAAAGGCATGTCATGACTGTAACGTTACTGGAATGTCAGAACAAAAACAAGGTGTAAAGCAAGCTTTTAGAGAAGACCTTTTGGGGTGGCCTCTTGCTGTAGGAAAGTGGTGGTGTAGAGAAAAAACACTTGAAGGGTGAAATAGGACTCTAAGCATGGCTTTCTTCCCTCTGCTACTGGAGAGAGTGTGCTCTCTTCTGATGCTTCCTGAGCAACGTAATCTTCAGGCATCGTCTCCTCCAGTATTTTCTGAGCACTGGCTTTTTCTTTTTTCCTTATTTTGAAATTCCTCTATAATGCCACAATTAAATCATTCTCTGTCATTTGTTTTCTAGTTTGGATAATTCTTGGCTTTACAAGTAGATACTGTTTATTAACACCATTGGCCTTGTTTTACTCTAGCACCTTGGGTTTGTGATTATGGACCAGAACACAGTTATTTGGATCTGTGAAGAACAAAATTGCATCCTGTTACTGTCTAAAAGTAAGATGAGAGGTAAAAGAGGTGGATCTAGATGAGTGAACTCAAATACAAATAATCCATACGTCTGCATTTTGCTCACTGATCTGTGACAAAGAGGGGAGGAGCCCTCTACTAGATCATTCATATAGATCATTCATTAGCGTAAAGTGAATCTCTTGAGTTGCTTATTTCTCTCTGCTGAGAATGTAGGACAATTAATGTTAATGTAAATACAGGTATCTAACGTTTATCTGCCAAAGCTTGGGCAGGTGAACCAAAACATTTAAATAACTGAATAAAAAGTGATGCCTGCCCCTCCCTTAGCATTGGGAGTTCTGTTATTGGATCTCTCTTCTCTGTCTAGCTGCTGATTTTGTTTGTTTGTTTTAACCTAAACTGTAGAAGGACTTAATTTTATTTGGGTCTTTTACCTCTTTAATAAGCTGTTAATGAGCTTGTGGTTTGCAAGTCATTAAGGAGAGGCTGGCATATAGACAATATGATAATATAAACATGTTTATCATCTGTTTTCTTAGAAAACTAGGCTGAAGACGTTAAAGGTGTAGATCAATGCCAACCTTGAGTCTGAATGTAGGAGCAAGTTGTAGACCAATCTGCAAAGCACTAAAGTTTTGGAAACAACAGTGAAATAGGTAGTCAAAAATTCTCAGAAGAGTTTGGGGAAGGAGATGAAGAATCATCTTCATCTGATCTGGGGATCCAGCAGCATGATCCCTGAAACATATGCTTTTCTGTGGATAGCTGTGCTGGTTAAGTACCATCAAACTGTAAACAGAACTGTTTGTTTGTGAAATGGAATCAATTTGGACTAGTCCTTGAGTTACAACTTAATTTTTCACTGATGACAAACTCTAAAAATTTGTTGAGATCCATGTTGCCGTGAAGTTGATGTTCAGCTCCTTTAAGAACAGTGTGGGTAATTAATGCTAGCAGAATGTAATTTCATCCACAGATATTGCACTGAAAATACAGTCCTTCAATTAATCTTGTATAAGTTCTTCTTTTATATGAGAAGAGAATTAATCTTATATGGGTTCTTCTCTTCATTTGAGTTTTTATTCTGAGGTGCTGCTTGATGCATTGCATTGCTTGTTTACTTACATGACTTACCTTGCAGATTTTGGCTGCCTGTTACTGTTGTAGCATTCTGAGGGGCAGGTGACACCAGGACCATTTTATGGTAGGGATTCTTTGCTGCTGTGGTAATCTGTGAGTATGTAAAAATTAATTATGAAGGGATTAGAAGAGAATTAAATAGGTGTATGGATAAAAAATGGCTATTTTTTACAATTTAAAGTTTCAGAATTGCCCATCTGTCCCTTAGTCTATTTACCACTGAATGACCTTATGCTTGCTCAGGAGCTGGCCCATAAATAGTACTGAGGGAACAGTAATGATGGTGTCTTTTGGTAGTAGCATCTAATACTCGAAGTATGTTAGCAGTTGATTTGAATAAAAATCAGATAACACTTCAGGTGAATAAATGGAATAACTTTTTGGATATAAGGAAATGATCTACTGAATGAGAGTTGCATACAGGAATGGAAGAGAAGAAGAAGAAAAATGCTGCTAAGACTTTTCAGAATGAAGATCTATGATATATTAGAAGTAAGAGGCAGACCAGGAGAAAGTGATAGTCATCCTTCTATTATTTCTTCCCACTTAATATCATTTTATCTCTTCTAACTTGTACACGTTCATATTTCTATGTGCCTGATGAATGTGTTCAAAAGTTCATTCACTTACGGAGCAATGTGGTTCCCTTGAACATGTACCTGGGCAATGGCAGAGTTTTAACTCTGTTATTTCCCAAGGACTAGCCAGTCTTTGATCTCTGTGAAGGGCTGAAACAAAGCCTGTACACAGTCTTTTGGTTTTGAAAATAGAAGAAAGCTTGCTGGAGGTGTTCTTTTTTTGGAATGTTTTTGTAATTTTCCAATGATTTAAAGTCCTTTAACTCTGAACAAAACAGTGAAAAGAGTACATGATTGTTTTTATGCCCAATTTGCATTCCTTCTGCAATATTACATGATTGTTTTTATACCCAATTTGCATTCTTTCTGCAATATTGTGTGAAGTGCAGGTTAATTGAGAGCCAAGCCCTTGGATGCCAGTTGTTGACCGCTAACTTTGTAACATACTGGTTATGAAAAAATACATGCTTGAGGGAAGGAGGAAAACCTGGAAAAAAGAAATTCTTAGGTCTCAACAGGATGAAGCAAAGAACATCTAATTCCCTCTCCATCTTTAGCTGTCCTTCGTGTACTTTTTTTTTTTCATAAACCAAACAGTCACAGGCACAAATTATTTCTTTATTGTTGGGATGTTGCTAAAATGTTAACTGTACATATCCCATAGTAAAATTCCATAGTAAAAATGACAAAGTTTGTACACATGGTATCTATACCCCTGGATCAATAGCAACAGATGGGTTAGTAATTTTAGAATAGGTACACCTATTGGCCCATGCACTGGATTTTGAATGCAGAATTTGGCAAGAAAAAAAATAATCATTTATGTAAAGAACAGTATAAACTACCAAGATTTATATTTGACAGTTATGTACATACCAAGAAATACTTTTTAACCTTTGATGTTTTGAGACCGCCAAGCTAAGAAAAAGGAGTATGCTTTTCCCTTTAAAGCAAGCGTATCTTTGCATTTTGTCCCAATATGGTACTGCTAGTTGATGTTAATATTTTTCCTTTTGGTTTTCTGAATTCATAGGTGAAACTTTTTGGATTAACTGTTGCCCTACGACTTTCAGAAAGTTTATGGTGGTAGTCACTGCTAATTTAAGGAAGGCAGTATTAAATATTTATATTTATCCTGAAGAGCTTTTGATCCTAGCTCCATCCCACTCCATCTCAGAAGCCAGCATTTTTCTCCTGTCTGTATCAACAATCCCAACTTCTTAGAAGTTGGAGATCATAAATAAGTATTTAAAGATATCTTAAATCTATTTAGTTCCAAAAATTCCTCTCTATTACCCTCCTCCATGCCACACACATACATGCAAAGGCAGAGCTTGGTGGCCCATAAAAACTCAATATTGACCCTAAGGCCCTCTGAAAATCCGCTTTGAAATCTTGGTTTTATTTTCTTCAAGTTGTTAATGGTTATAGTTCATATTCCCAAGTATTTAAAAGGTGTGGATCAGCACCTTATCTGCAGTGTTATTTAAAGTCCTTGGTGTTCTCAAATCTGCTCTGAATTTTTTTCATTGGGTTAATTATAGTGGGATTTTTTTTTTTTTTAATCAAAAAGTATTTCTTTGTCCTTATGCCTAAATCTTGAAAATTCCCAGGAGAGAAATTTTCACATTCTGGAGTTTAGGACAGAGTTTTGCAAGACGCCTACTGTGTTTGGCTGTTTCCATCTTAATAAGAAGGGCTTTATGTCTACTAAACCACTATTTCTACGTTTTTATGGAATTGGGCAGTGCCCAGTTCCATAAAAAGCCATTGTACCATAGCTGTAGCAGCAGCATTTCTGCAGATCAGCTACGTGAAGCAGTCTGTAGTTATTTGTAAAAGAAGTTAAAAATTGAATATAGAAACTTCAGGAAAAATAGCTTTTCTTAGAGAAAAACTGCAATTAGTTAGGTTTGTTTATGTGATTTACCTGGAGTATTTTTTATATTCATGGTCACTCAGGCGTCTCACAGAATAAGATAAGGAAAAAAAATTGCCTAGCTGGAACTGTGAATTACTTTAATATTTTCTGAATCACTACTGAAAAGCTTTGAAATGTATTTATATTTAGTATAAATTGTTGCTTTATGTTCAGCATAGCATCTCGAAGCTTATATTTGTAGGCTTCAAGGTTTTTTTTTTCCCTGCAGGTTGTGCTTGTCATTCAACAGTTTGTTGTGTTTATAATATTTTTATCCTGAATATTTCCATATTGACTTAAGTGGTAACAAAGGAAGGGTTTTGTGATGCTATTTCAGTGCTGGGAAGTAGTAGTCAGGTAGAATCTGGTAGCTTAGTAGTCCCTTTGGCACCTGTCACATCTCAAAACTCTTCAGTGCTTTAAAAAATTAAAGTCAGTAGCATAGATACCTACCAATGTTGCTAATATTATAAGGACTGCTGTGTGCTTAATAATTGCTTCCAGCAATACTGAAGATATTTTAAACTCATATAGTTAAATAGTAATTTCTGTCTTGATAATCTCTAAAGATTTTTGAGGTGTTAGGACTTCTCGATAGAAAGCAGAGGGGTTAATATGAAAAATATGATCTTAATACAAGTGAAGTTTCTTCTTCAGCAGTTTTGTGTTCAATTTATAGTACATAGAAGAACATCAGGGTATGGACAGAAACCACTCATGTATCAATGTAGTTAAAAATATAACAATATGAGTCCGTTAAGACCAATTTGTTCTTTTGCAGGGTTTTTGTACGTTACACGTCTAATTTTGCAAGAATGAAATTCTTGTAAAATCTGTTTTATAGAAGTTGGTTTCCTTTAGAAATGTTTTTGATCTGGCTTTATAAATGGTGTTAAATATAAATGCAACATGTGTGGTACTGAAACACTCATGAAAGTTTCAGAAAGATTTTGATTTTTGAAGCACTATTTAATACCCTTCCAAATCCTCCGTGTGAGTTTATCTGCAAATCCATAGTGAAGTACGGCATCGTATCTTCCTGTAAATTCAGCGTAGCTGTAGGTAGGATTTGTCACTGTGTTGTTTGTATCCTTGTGTTAGAAGTTAACTGATCTTGGTCCTGTGACACTACTAATCAAACCATATATCTACTGTAAGGGTTGAGCAGGAGCTGTGCTTTAAAGGAGCTGTGAGCTGGGATGTAAGTCTCCGTATTATCACGCACAGCTTAGACGTATTCTAGTGTGTTGATTTACTTGCCATCTGTTTTACAGTAAGCCGGATACCTGAGCTCTCAGCAGAAATTGTAAAATTGGGCAGAGCGTGTATGTATCAGGCACCAAATATATATTGTTAAAGATAGTTTACTTTCTTAACTTCATTATATTTTCCATGGAATTTCATGAATCTTTTTTTTTTAAGGGTCATAGTTTCAGGATCTTTTAAATGCTGTTTGCTGGAAGAATTTTGATGAAATAACAGAAACAAACTCGTTTTTCTCTCTTAACTTTCAGTGTGGCCTTTTTACTAAGAAAGGCTGACATCAAATACCAATTTCTTGTTTTAAAAAAATAGTTAATTCCAACATGCAGTTGGTAAAAGGCACGTTATCACACATAGGTTAATTTTCTCTTTCCACCTCTTGAAATGATATCACACATACTAACTATAGCAGTTAGCCCTGAGAAAGTCAAGTGTTTTTTCTGAAATACTCTATAGGATTGTGGGGTTTTGTGTAATCTCACAATCCTCTGATCATTACTATTGTTTCAACTTAGATAAGATGGAATACATTTTTTTAATAATGTATTTTTTCTGAAATATGAAAGTATTTTTGTGCATATAACACAATGTAGCCTTGCCAACATTCTTAAAGGATCCTGCTGAACTTAAGGAATTGGAGGGCTTGTAATAAACTTTGTTTATTATGGTGGATTTACTAACTGTGTATTTTTATCAACTTAAATATTTATTAATTATTGCAAATTTTGGAGGAGACTCCAATGAAGAGAAAAGAACAGCCTTTATGTGCCATCAGATGTAATACTTATGTCATTTAGAGCACTAATGGTACATTCCTACATTTTCCCATTCATCTGTGCTTTGTGACTTTTGAGGATGCTGCTGTTTAAACAGAGATATGCTATGTAAAGTTATTTTAGATTTTTTGGATCTAAGATGAGCTAACACCAAATATGCTGTATTTTTTTCCTCTCTTCTCTTTGTGTCATAGGTAGTTGGTAAATGTCAGTGCTAACTGACGGAATTACAGCAGTAGAAAAAAATGAGGAAAAAATCAGAGCACCTTTTAAATATGTGAAAGGTGTATTTCTTATTGCATGACTTTTACTGCAGGTATATACAAGTACTTGGCTTAATAGGCCTTTCCTGGGGACAAGTGTGTTATTGCAAGTCTTGCTGATGAACATAATTTTTTTTTTCATCATTGAATTGGCTAGGCAGTTTTTTGCTGTCAACTGATGGGCTGTTTATCTCCATCTTGTTGAAAAGGGCTGCTTGGATTCAGTTCTTATTCCACCAAGGTGAACAAATGCTGTTTTGATGTTTGTATGCATCACAAATCCACCTAATTAAAGTACTCATGAAACATGTATTTTATCATACTGAGTCAGAACAATGGTCATTCACTGGTCAAGGACAAAAATGTGTTAGAGCTGAACAGACAAACAAAATGAAAGTCACTGTCAGTCAAAGAAAACTTAATCATGAAATATGCTTTCAAACACAACTTCAGGTTTTATTTTCTCTTGCTACCACCAGTTCACTGTGTAAGTGGAAGAGGACTACAGGCTTGGCCACAGGTAACATGATGCCTGACATCTGCCTACTGCCCGCTCAGAGGCTTTGTTGTTGGATAACCCAAGGGCCAGAGTAACAAGAGCTTGCCTTTACTGTCAGCCAGGTGATCATTAAGGAAGATGTTGAACAGAGTCAGACCCAGTAATGATCCCTCAGGTACACCTCTAGTTACTGGCCTCCAACTAGACTTCGTTCCACTGATCACCGCCCTCTGGGCCCGACCATTCAGACAATTTTCAACCCACCTCACTACTCATCCAGCCCATACTTCATCAACTTCATCTTCCCCTTGTACAGGCAAAGATCAGAAATGTGTTGCCCTATTTGGTCAGCTAGAGTTTGTGAGCGCTGCTGCCTCTGGCTTTGCCCGTCAGATCTGCTCTGTCTTCTCATGCTGCAGACTTCAGGATAATAATGTATTTAGCAGTATTTAATAAATTATTAAGGAATCTAGAGAATGTGCATCAATGTTTCTTAGCTCCTAATTGTTAGTCACCCTCACCTGTTCCCCTTTTTTAATTTCTTCTCTATTTTAGCCCTTTTTGTTCCATTATTCCTTATTCTTGAAACTTCTTTCATTACTAGATGAATGAAACCTTCCTTTCTCTCTTCAGAATATCCCTAAAGCAAAAACTGTGTTCCAGTAACGTGTATATACACAAACACCCATGTCTATTGGGGCAGGAATATTTTTTTTTTTGTCTGGTCTGCTTTCTTAAACTTTCTTAAATGTAACTTTCTATGCCTAGTAGGAGCATGAATAGACTGTATTCTTCTGTAGTCATGTTTTTTCCTACAAAATTTTCAGGCTTTAGAGGGCTTAGTAAGTAAAGGTGTATTCCACTTTTGACCTTGGTGATACAAATTCAGGTATAATCACCCTGACTATTACTTGCTTAATTTATGAGAACTGTGAAAAATTAATCATTATGGCACAATATATAGGGCATATAGAGTACACTTAATGATTATTTTGGGGAAAAAACCCTACAATTTTTATAGCTTGTCTAAGTGGGATCACAGAAAAGTCGAAGTTGGAAGGAACCTCTGGAGGTCATCTAGTCCAACCAGCCTTTTCAAAGCAGGGTCAGCTGGAGAAGGTTCCTCAGAACTGCGTCTACTTGTGTTTTTAGTATCTCCAAGGATGGAGACTACATACACATCTCTTAGTAACCTGTTCCAGTGGTTGACCACCCTCACAGTAAAAGGGTCTTTTTTTTTTTTTTCTTACGTTGAAGTGAAATTTCTTGTATTTCAGTCCATGTCCATTGTGTCACCAGATGGGCTTTGGCTTTCCTAACCCCGTTGCTTGGACGATGTCTCTCTATTCCTCCTGGGTCACCTGTCCCTGCTTCCACCTCTTCTATGCTTCCTTTTTATGATTAAGTCAGGAGCTCCTTGCTCATCCAAACAGGCTTCCTGCCTCCTTTGCTTGATTTCCTGCTCATCATGATGGACCATTCTTGAGCTTGCAGGAGGTGATCTGTGAAAATTAGCCAGCTCTCCTGGATTCCTCTTCTCTCCAGGACTGTATGCCATGGGATGCCTCTTCAGCCTTGTGTCCTTGAAAAAAAGATTGTGAGCATTGTCCTCACATTCTGGTTTTTGTCCCCAATGTATTTTTAGTTTTTCAGTTATAATTGGCAAGGTTTAAGCTTTCCTTGAAATTTTTTTCAATCATGGATAAGTTTTGGCTTGTTAAATTCATATTGTAAAACTAATGCTGTTTCCCAAGCCTTGGGGATATCCTGCCTGTGTAATTACAGGTTTATGCTGCAGCTATGCAGACGCAATTATTACCAATAGTATGAATAATTGCACCACTTGGCTGGTTTGTGGTCAGCCGCTGTCTAGTACCTAGATGTGGAACAGTTAAAATAAAAAATAAAACAGAAAACTGCTGAAGTGCTTGTAAGTATTGCTCCTGACTGGCAGTTTTGTTTTCTATGGTTGTGCAGGTATGATGAGATTTAATTGACTATAAATCCCGCCAGGTGAAAAGTCCTGGATTTTGTCCTAGTTACTGGAAAGGAGATAATGTGAAGAGAGTGTTATACAATTTTATTGTTAATTTGGAAGCAGTCCTTTCCCTCCCCTTCTAGAAATACGAATTCATATAAATGAATGTAAGTGAAGGGCAGTGTATGTTACATTGGAAGTTAGTTCTGATTAAGAAACTACTCGGGAATAGGATAGGTGATTATATGAACATTAACACTTTCATTGCCTTATATTGTTTAATGCTTTTTCTTATGTTTAAGAAGTGACCCAATTTTTTCACCCATCCCTCCAGCAGAACTTGACTTTGGGGGCTTAAAACAGGATGATGTTCCTCTGTCATGTTCCCCTCCTCCCCAGCTGTGACTCTGTAATGATCTATCACGAACACATGCCTGGAAAGCTTTAAATTTTGAGGTTTCCTTTGCACTCAGGAACTCGGAGAATATAGGAAATTAACAGTAGCTGGAAGTAGGATTAGTACTAGTTAGGAAAGCTGTTGACTGTTAGTATGTAATATATAATGTATCAATTTTCTTTGAAACTTTTGCCAGATAAGTTTCATTTTTATGTACTTCTTTAGTGACATTTAAAACTAGGTAATTACTATGATGGGGTAAATGATCATTTGGAAGACAATGTTTATTTCCATATAAATCATACATTTAAATCACAGTTAGTACTGTGCTTATGGGCTAAGCAGGTGATAATCACAGCTGATTGTGGCTAAGAGAGAAATAGCATTCCCAGTGTGGGAGTGCTAGTGATAAAAGCGAGGTTAAAATACCTTTCTGATTGAAGTAAGGATTATTAAATATTTGGGTTAGAGAAGAAGAGGAGGTGTTCAGAGGGAGAAGGAAAAGAAATGAATCTGTATAAATACAAGCCCAAAATCTTGGGATGCTAATAAACTGCCACTTGGACCACATAAATTGAGAGAAACTTTTGGTGCAAAACTAAGTAGCATTTATATGCTTATCTTTCCTTTCATTTTGGTTCCCCTGTTTATTTAATTTTCAGCATTCTTGCCTGTATTTAGTTTCTTCAGGGTAAATGGCAAACACCAGTGGATGCTATTGCTGTAAGTACCTTGATCATGATGATATGTATACTAGTGTACTTGAGCAGGGTCCAGCATCTGATTATGTTGCTGTAAGATACTCAAAGGATATTGGGTGTTTTTCCACTTCGCTACAGAATTTAGTGTTGAAACTAGCAGTGGAGAAATACATGTGAGAAAAGTTTCTGATGGCTAAGTTATCCATGCAAGCTTCCTTAGAGATTCAGGGTAGTGGGGAGAATACTTGAATCCAAAAGACCATCAGAAAATGTGGCGCTATATGTAAAATCAGATCTGAAAATCATTATATGATAACTTAAGGGTAAGAAATGTGGTTAAGACTGAGAAGAGCACAGGTAAGTTAGTGAATGTACAGCTTCGGTAGTTTAGAGTCAACTCGGTTCTGGAATAGTTTCAGTCCCATGGAAAATAGTCCTTTATTCTTTTTCAAGCATTTGCTTTTTGTAAGGAACCCTGTAGCTGTAGTCCTACCAAGAGCAACAGAAGGACCTCTATTTATGAATTCCTGTAAAGCATTTCATGTTTATTGCTCTTATTGTTACAGAATTTCTCCTTGGTAAGGGAATTCCCTCTGTTTCTGAAGAGAATTTGAGGAGAGGAAACTGAGATGGAAAATAGTGATTTGCAGATAAGCAGGAAGGGAAGACTGCAGCTAATAAACGGAAAGTGATGTTCTTGTGAAAATAAATGTAGTAACAAGTAACCATCTTTTTAATCTTCATTTTTGTGGTGTTATACTATTCAATGTTTTAAAAGTAATGTGAAAATCTCAGTTACACATGAATATTTAACTGATATGTGAGCTCTAAAGCTTTGGTTTGTGATTTGTCTCCAAAAATGGTACTTTGAAAGAAAGTATTCTAGAGTGGCAGATCACAAGTACACGTTGAAGCTTAAAATGTTTTTCTTTGCCCTTAGTGATGTTTTCTCATCAGTTATATATCTCGTTAGTTATTTTTGCTAGGAGTTAATTCAATTTAACGTTTGGAGAGAACAGTGCTCTCAGAAATAACAGCCACTTTCTCATGGCTCAATTTTTTTTCTTACTTTAAAAGTAATTTTCAGACTGTAGACATGTTGATGCCATGTGAGAGGGGAGACTGCTGTTTTGCAGGTTCATTTAAGCACAAGTGGAAGGCTAAACGAGGTCAATCACATCGACTCAAGTTCCTGCTGTAGTTGGCATAACCTGCTCCACAAGTATGGAGAGTAAGGAGAAATTATTTAAGCTAGATTAACTGTAAATCGGGTTTTATTTTTCAATTTCTCACTTTTAAAACCCATATTGATGCGATGGGGTGCTAACCTATCCTTTATTACCAGTATTTTCTAATGTCTGGAAGGATTCTTGCATTTAATATGAAGAAGTCTGTTTAAGCTCTTTTTTCCAAAACTGGACTGCAAATACTGTGAGCTGTTGGCATTGGAATTCATTCACTTCGTTTAATTCTGTAACAGTTTTCAGAGCTGCAAAGTGTCATGCTCTCAATGCGATGCTCATTCAGCCTACCTTTGACTGTCTCATTCCTGCCAGGTTGGTATCAACATCTTGGGCATTTGCAGAGAGTGCTGTTGCTTCTCCCTTGCCCCCAGGCTGATGCATAGGATCGTGCACTGAAGGAAAGGGATCGGTTTAGTACCTTGTCCAGTCATCGGTATCACACCACAATCCTTTCCTGGAGGTCGGATACAGGTGACTTCAGTGAGTGGGTGTCCTAACCCTAACTCTGTTGTGATGTGCTGACATATGTTTTAAAGACTTTGAGGAGGTGGTTTTTTTTTTTCCTTTCTCCCCATGTATATGGGAAAGCAGCTCATATCTGTAAGCATCCTAGACTTGGAGCTAGCAGATGCACCTGTAATCCTCAAAGGCCATTTCCTTAGATCTACAGACTTTCAGTTTTCGACACTACCACACACTTAAGAAATGAGCAGTTCCCTTGACTCAAATCCATAAGACACTCGTATTTCAGTTGAGTAATACTGCGTGTCCCAATAGCTGGGGTTGAAACTGGGCCAACTCTGGTGTTGCAATCACATTGATTTGTCAGATAAAGCTATAATATGCTTTGACACTGGTGTTTAGAGAACTTTGTATATTGAATAAATAGAAGATTCTGTAGCGTGTTGCAAATAGTTTGAAAGCATTTTAACAAATAGGATACAGTACAAAAGGGGTTTTGATGCTGGTTTATGAGGTTTGATTAGTTTTGTGTCTACTTCCAAAACACCTTTAAGAATTTTTCTTCTTTGTATAGCGTATTAGATTCTTCATTCAAATGCTCAGTAAAGGATTTAGCTAAAGTAATGAATATAAAATGAAAATTTTGTTTGGGGAAGGAAAGGCTCTGTTTCTGTGTTCTTATTTAAACACATTGTTTGGTCGTAATGTGTAATGCAGTAATTCAAAACTCGCAATGTTTTAGGACATTTGGGAGGAGAACCTTAACCAGGGTTGCAGTTTTCTTGCCTCAGTTTATCTGGGTAATGGACCAGTGTAAACTGGGAGACCCAAATATTTCTTGGAAGAAGGTGAAATCCAAATCTGAACTCCAAATTTTATCTGTATTAATGACAGTACATATTCCACAAACTTGGAAAGTGTACATAACTCAGCCTTAAAACTTGGCTTCAGTTCTTCATCGTTTAAAAGATGTGATAAATATAAGGGAAACACCAAATAAAAAGACAGAACATAAGGATACATGAGCTTAAGTACACTAAACTAAATCAAACACTGAATTAATCCTGTTTAGAAATACCACTAAATAGTATAAAACGGTAGTGACCAATTACACAAGAATGGGATAGCCTGTCAACTAGCTTGTAGTAAGAATACCTTGTGAGAAAAACTATAGCTTAATAATAGGTTTTAATCCTACCTTAAAAGGTAAACTTAAACTTTGTGCTAGCATCAGACCAAAGCTTCATTTAACCTGTTATATCATCTCCTGTGCTGGCCAACGGTGGATTTTAAGGAAGGAATATGAGAAAAGGGGAAACATATAGGGATACTTCCACAGGATGCTTTCCTAACCTCTAGCTATGTGTAGTTCAGACTCCCTGAGCTAGAGGTGTCTTTGGTTTTAGTAGCTCTCAATGAATGTTTCTTCCATGAGTTTATCCAGCTGCTGTTTGAACCTGTCTAAACTTTCAGTAGTAGCTTGCAGCAAGTCCTTTATTTCTGTAAGTCTCCTCTTCCTGCTTATACAGCATGACTTTTACTGGTTATAAAAATTCCCTGATCTTTGGGTAGGAGGAGTGGTTGGAAAAGTTAATGAGTTTTATCTGTTATTTCTGTAAGATAGTCTAGTAACAACAGTTGGTCTATTTGGTGTATGATAAATAAAGCGACTAGAACTTCAGAGTGGGACCAAAAAACCTGGGTTTTTTTGTCTTAGGTCAGTGGCTGATCAGCTGTACAATCCTAATCAAGTTATGTCACTTTTCTATGAGGCATAATATCCTAGTATTGACTTATGGTGGTGTTAATGCAGGTGAGTGTTTTCTGAACCAGGGCTAACTCATGTCCAGCTGGCTTTGAGCAGAGTAAGTGCAAAACTTCCTGTACTTGTTAATGTAGACATGACTTTATTTCTCCTTCTATAAAATGAAATGGTCATAAAACTCACGTTTAGTATGCTAAATCTATGGTCATATACTCTGACAACTATGGATGAAAGTGCTCCGAGAGCTACTTAGTCTTTTTAGACCATGTGAAGAAGGTACAGTATGACTGTTACACTTGGTCTGCAGGTCATCCTGTAGATATTTTTAATTATGCAAGTCACACCAGCACTCAAGGCTTACATTTTTAAAGATTGGAGGACACTGCCAGTAAGCCAAGAATAAAAACTTAATACTTAGAATATATTCTGCTTACCTTCTTATTGTATAAATTCCCTAAAAATATCTGTAATGCTCTAAAGCTCAATGTTTATTTTCAAAATGCAATTAGTGTAAGAAAATATACCTTTTGTAACCTTTTCCTTAAACCCCATGTGCATGCAAAAAAGTACAGTTGTAACCACAAAGCAGAACCTTTGACCAATGCCTTGTAAAGTTGTTCAGTGCCTGTCTGCTCCCCCAGTGTAACTCAAGATGCTGTCTTATCACCGGTTGGCTTTATGGAATTTGGCTGAATTTCGAATAAATTAAGGTTAGTCACTTGTATGGCACAGAATTCTATTTATTTTAGTTTAGAAGATGGTTAAATCAAGCAATTTTCTAATTGACCGGATTAAAGGTTTAGTATATCCAAAAGCTTTTGCTCATTGCATAAAAGTTTTATTTTTCTCAGCAGAAGTTTCTGCTCGTAATGTGCGAGGTAAGCTAATTTTGTCCGATTTTTCACAGAATCACAGAATCGTATAGGTTGGAAAAGACCTTTAAGAACATCGAGTCCAACCGTAAACCTAACACTGCCAAGACCACCGCTACACCATGTCCCTAAGCACCTCATCCAAACGTCCTTTAAATACCTCCAGGGATGGCGACTCAACCGCTTCCCTGGGCAGCCTGTTCCAATGCTTGAGAACCCTTTCAGTGAAGTAAAATTTCCTAATATCCAGTCTAAACCTCCCCTGGTGCAACTTGAGGCCATTTCTTCTCATCCTATCACTTGTTACCTGGGAGAAGAGACTGACCCCCACCTCTCTACACCCTCCTTTCAGGCAGTTGTAGAGAGCGATGAGGTCTCCCCTCAGCCTCCTTTTCTCCAGGCTAAACAGTCCCAGCTCCCTCAGCCGCTCCTCATAAGACTCAAGCTCTAGACCCTTCACCAGCTTCGTTGCCCTTCTCTGGACTCGCTCCAGCAATTTTTATTTTTAAGGAAGTGAAATAGGGCCTCTTATGAACTTCATCTAGTCATGTAAGCTCTAATGTTTATTTTAAAGGTTCTGGAAAGTAATTTCCTTCATTTATCACCTTCCCTCTTTTGGATGACACTAGTTTTTCAGTGAAATAATAAGATTTTCTTTTTCAGCAGAGTATTTAGTATGGAGGCCAGAAAAGCCTACAAGAAAATAGAATTTGAAATGCGTTGTCTTTAGTAGGAATGGGTACATAAAAGGCACAACACAAGAGCAACATACTGCCAATTATGTGAGCTTCAGACCTTTGTACTGCTATGAGCAAATGGGTCTCTAAGCTTTGTACCATTATAAGCTTTTCTGGGTTTTAGTCTTCAGTCTTGGACAGCAGTCATGGTGATTAAAGTATGTGGTGATAGATACATGGATCATCGTAGTAAATCCCTGCACGTTCTCTGTGCGTGGTCCTTCTCAGTGCTCTGGTGCTGAACCATGGAAGCGAGAGCTGGGTGAGGTGGTGATGCCAAAGAGGAGCAACTGGAGTTGAAGGCAGATGGATCTCAGCATGGGACATGGTGCGATGTGATGGGTGCGTTTGGAGAGACTGAACTCTGGGGTAGATGTTATGGGTAAATGCTAGGAAGATAGGAAGGAGAGGAAGAGGAACCTAAAATAGGATAATGTGATGGCAGGTGAGCAATGGGAAGGAAAGGTAAGGGGACGGGGAATAAACCAGAGTTACGGATAAGTGTAAAAACTGGGCTGTGAGAAATCAATATTGGGCCTGTAGGCAAGAGATAGCCAGTAAACACGGATGGCACCTGGCAATTCTGTGGATCAGAGCAGAAAGGAGTAAACTGATTCCTGAGGTGTCTCTGTTAATGAATTTGGAAATAAGATTAGTTCCGCATCTCAGTATTTCTTTGCTTAGTTTTGAACAGCAGAAGGTCCTTCAAGTATCCACACAGAAAATCTTCAGAGGTAATAAATGACCTTTCATTTTTACCTGTTCCTGCATTAAATCAAGTGATAGATGGTAATTTCTTGGCTCTAAAGATTCCAAAATTGCTCATGATCCATGCATGCAGTAAATGTTTGCCTTGAGATTAACATGTGTGTTTATTATTTTTATTTTGAAAAAAGTATGGCAAATTGCATTTTATGAACTATGTGAAAAGAACATCAATGTTGCAGAATGGAGCGTTAAAAATTAGGAAATACTACAATGGAGGTTACCTCCCTTACCTTGCTTTATCTCCTTGTGCAGTGAAGAATGAACTGGTGCTAATGACTGCTTCTGTCTTGTGAGGACGCTGCCCTGGAAAGCTGCAGCAGTTCCTTAGCACTGATTAATACCGTCTCACTAACTCACTTACCCGGACATCAGGCTTTTGCTGAAGCCATTTATGGTATCAGGTGCACTGTTGATAAACTTGATATGTGGCTTTCCTCTCTCAAAAGGTTTTGCGAATTATCTTCAAACAGTCAGATACTGGAATCTTGTCTTATGTAGTACTGCCAAATCTGGCACCTTAAAAAAAAGTATTGTGCCAAACAGTGAAATGCACTTGTTCTTATTATCTCATAACATGCAAACAGTAAGGATTTATTCTAGTTCCCCAAACTGAACTTTTGCAAGAAACAGATACCAAGAATAATGATGAGAATAGGATTTTTTTTTTAAGAAACAATGCTGCCCTTCTTGTACCTGACTGTGGGTGCATTTGTCATCTTTCCCACTTTCCAACTTCAGAAAACGACCTTTAATTCTGGTAAGTCTACTTGTGCAGATAGATCTGCCGCTGGCCATTTTACTCTTACAGCCCCAAATATTGGAGGTACTGGTTTTCCAAGTTCCTATTCCAGTTTTGGTAGTGCTTAGTTGTTTTTCTCTTCTTGTCAATGGCTCTAGCAATGGCTACAGCAAATTCTTCTAAAGCAGCAGACTCCTTGCTTTGCAAAGGCAGACTGGTTTGGCAAAGCCTGTCCCAAATTCTCTGCTAACTGGAATCCATAACCCTAATTCTTTCTGATGAGGAAAACCAGGAAAGAAGTAATGGTTGCTAAATCTTTACCACATGACTGACTAGGATACTTTATATCAGGTGGAAAGCACAAGTGAAGATGCAGAATTGACATTTATGTAAACTAGGTGCCTTCAGTCCTTCAATACATGATAATATCCTCTGGGGATGTGGTGTTGTCTTGTCATAAATGATTAGTGTTCTTAATACTTGAGTGAAAATTCATGTTTGTGATCATTGCTTCTTATCAGACACTATGTGTTTATATTACGCAGTTATTCTGTAGAGGAGTTGCTTACAAGTTTATGGCAAAGCTTTATTTTAAGCTTGATTGAATTTGTTTTATAACCAGACATAGTTTATTTGAAAAAAACTGAATAAAAGATCCTTTCTTGCAGTGCTTCCCTTTGAAGGCTATGTAAAATCTGTTTTGCTAACTCAGGAGGCTTTATTTAGCATAGCTTGATTACGTTTTTCCATTCTTTTTGTACTGGCTGTTAGAGACCATTATATTTTATACATATCAGCATGTTGGTATTTAAAGGCTTATTCAAAATTTCCATTCTTGGATCATTATCTGGAAAACCATTGCTAAATTTCAGTTATTTACATTTTCCTATTCCTTAAATTTTGGCATTCAGTAAAGTCTTAACTAACCTGTAAATAGTCTCCATCAGGATATTTGGAAACCACCCCGTAAGCACTTCCAAGCTTTGTGTTCATTTTGGTAGTTTGAGATAATAAAGAGTGCTACTTTTATTTTTATGATGCTGTTGCATGTTTCAAGGCTGGCATTTATTTTAAGTGGATAATAGTACACCACAGGTTGTTAGTTTTTCCCCTTATGATGCTGAACAGTTGAGTATGTTGGTCAATTGCTGATGGAAATATCTCTTTGATCAAGTTGTGTATGTGGTGAATTTTAAGACAGAGAAGATATCCCAAAGTAAGAGATTTTTCTTTCCTAAAAGGCTGCCACCTTAAGACATGAAATGAATCTTGCTGATGAATTATATGTTAATATTTGTTTTTGAATATGTAGCTCTCCATGACAGAAATGGTTTGGAGCGGAGAGTATTATATATGAGTTAAAAGTTCTATGGCCAACTCAGGAAGACTGGAGATTGTTTTGAATAAATATTTAATTAAGCAAACACTTCATTTCAGTGATCTGAAATAATAGTTTTTATTTTCATCAAGTTTACCACAAAGTGTAGATGAGTATAAATACCTGCTTTGAGTGAAAATCATTACTTAATAGGCTTGATGTGTTGCTTTTTGTAGCCAATGAAATGAGTCAGCATCGGGAGACTTGAGGAAATTACAAGTAACAAATGAATTATGGAAAGTTCATTTCTGTAAAACATTGAAAATGACCAGCATTTTGTTTCTAATACATTCATGCACTTTCATGGCTGAAAGCTAAACACTCGTACTATTTTTCAAGATTTGGAGACCTTTTGTAACACCTGCATTTCTTGTATTTTTATTGAGGGCATTCTCCTGTTGAGGAAAATAGAGGGTTATTTCATTGTAGCTTAATTCCTTTTACACTTACAAGCATAGAGGCAATGCTGACAGAAAAGGGAGATGGTTACATACTTTCTGAGGGCCCTGGCCAATCAAGAAAATGGTATGTGATCTATAGTAGCAGAACTCTCTTACTGGTGTATTTTAATGTGTATTGCAGGTAACACAAGGCATTTCCATGCATTAGAAAAACAACTCTAAACTAGAAACACATTTTTAAGTGCTTAATATGTATATAAAATGCTCTGCTTACCTGTAGTTAGTGTAATGTTGTTGTAAGACATGTATATAGCTGGAAAAGAAAATGAATGTAGTCCGAACTTCCAAATTACAAATCTAAAAAAAAGAACATGTCATGTGTGTATATGTATAGTTAAAGTATTAGTAAATGCCAACATTGGTGCATTTTTTTGTACAAGTATAGTACTCTACTTGGGAAACAAATAGTATCTATTTATAATAAAAATTTCTATTTATAATATGGATGTATTTTGTTCCATAGCACCATGTAGATCTATAGCAATATTTGAGTATTTAATTTTTGCATTAAAAATAGCTGAAGAATATCGTTATGTATTCTAATAGGGATGTATACTCTATGTTAAAATAATAGCTTACTAAAAAGCTCTTCTTTATTCATAGTATGTGTAGGATAATTTTATCTATGGTATCTTCATGCTACCCTTCCATTTCACTTGTTTCCTACTGTCATATAAAAATTTGTATTTAAGGTGATAAGTAGATTTTAACAGCACTGGAGAAACAAAGATTAATATACTGTATTGGCCATTAAGAGCTTGCATCCCACACAGATGAGGGCAGATAAAATGTGATTAGAACAGTCAGCAAAATTGTGGTTCTCAGAGAACCTTATTTCTAAATAATGAAGGAAATTTAGGTGGAGGAAAGGAAGTGTTTTGTGAAACAGGGAAATGTTCCAAGATTTGCGGCAAAAAAGAAAGGATGTCATCTGAAGTGCTAGGAAGCAGCGAAAAGTCAAGGTGAGGATTGTGGATATTTATAAGCATAGTTCTTGGAGAATTTAAATTTCTTTCATTGCCTTAGCTGTAATGCCTAGGGGCCACTGCTGATAGTAATTAGGCAGGTAACGAGACGTGATTACTCCTTGATATTAACAAATCTGCCTGTTTTCCAACTATTTCCATCTACCCATCTGTCTTCTCCTTTATGGCTGTTTCCTATTATGATTTATCTTAAACTTATGTTGTAGGCCTTTTGGGCTATCCATGTATGGTTGCTTCTCTGCTTGCTTGCGCTTACAACTGTAGGCCATCAGCCCAGAAGGCCAACTGTATCCTGGGCTGCATCAAAAGAAGTGTGGCCAGCAGGTCAAGGGAGGTGATTCTGCCCCTCTACTCTGCTCTGGTGAGACCCCACCTGCAGTACTGCGTCCAGCTCTGGGGTCCCCAGCACAAGAAAGACATGGACCTGCTCAAGTGGGTCCAGAGGAGGGCCACAAAAATGATCAGAGGGCTGGAACACCTCTGCTACGAGGAAAGGCTGAGAGAGCTGGGGTTGTTCAGCCTGGAGAAGGGAAGGCCCCAGGGAGACCTTATTGCGGCCTTTCAATACTTAAAGAGGGCTTATAAGAAAGGTGAGGACAGACTTTTTAGTAGGGCCTGTTGCGATAGGACAAGGGGTAATGGTTTTAAACTAAAAGAGGATAGATTTACGATTGGACATAAAGAAGACTTTTTTTTTTTTTATGAGGGTGTTGAGACACCGGAACAGGTTGCCCAGAGAAGCTGTGGGTGCTCCATCATTGGAAATGTTCAAGGCCAGGTTGGACGGGGCTCTGAGCAACCTGATCTAGTGAAAAATGTCCCTGCCCATGGCAGGGGGGTTGAACTACATGACCTTTAAAGGTCCCTTCTGACCCTAGCCACTCTGTGATCCCTTTAAGTCCTCAGGTTGTTACTGTAATACCAAAAAAATCATACTTGGAGATGCTATTTTTGGCATCTTGAGTAACAGCTTTTAAAACTTGTATATTCTACATACAGTACTTCTATCTATGTAGAGTTATCTCAATGGATTTTGAGGCTCATCTGCCTGACATATAGTTAGAATGCATATAATAACTATAGCTTTGAATTTCACTTGTAACTAAATTTCGTAATAACATTTCAATCCTTTCAGTGGAGATTTCATTAAAAAGTGAGAAATAGTTCGTGTGCCCTCATGTCACTGTCCCTTTTTCATGGATGGTTTTTTGTACTCATATTTCAGGCTCTTGGATGTTATCAATTAGGATTTTTTAATAAAACTCATTTATAAACATCTGTTTGTTTAAATTGTTAGACTGTTTTCCTTAATATTTTTCTTTTTTTGCCACACAGCCTGTGTGTGGTCAGAAAGTTTTGAGATTGTTGTAGGAAAGAAGTTACTTGCTTCTAAACTTCTCTGTACTTGGGTGGTCATTGAGTGGCTAGATACTGTCACTATGAGCCATGCTGCTCATTTATACATAGCTTTAGCATTTAAAATCTCTTCCTGAAGTTAATTGCTCTCATTATATTGACATTTTTCTGGTTTATAAAGGTTTAATTTTCAGGTTTATAAAGTTTTTCACAGTGTGCTCTTGGCTTGCTTAAATTTATTGTGGTACAGCAAAATTTAACTTAACAAATTATGTTAAGTAGTATGTATGGCAATATGTTTTTCGTTCATCTTTCTGCACCACCTTTTCAGCAGCCATACTTTTCAAGTGATTAGGAGGGTTCATAAAAATATTGCACTGTTATTTAGTATAGCACTAGATCAGATTGGTATTTTAAATCCTTTTTTTTCTGCCCATGTATCTGTAGCCTGAAAACCAACCTGAAAAGACACAGGCTTGTCTTTGTGCTCCGTTCTCTACTAGGATGGACGTGGCTGGTCGGGGCACCTTGTTTGTTTGGTATCTGACTTACCCATTTTTCAAAGGAGGACAGATATGCTGGCTTTTACAAACGCTTTCAAATTTATGGTAGGATGTTCTTTATAGGATATAATGTAGGGCTTTCGGTTTAACATACGTTGAGATTTTTTTATATATAAACCTCTTCAGTAAGGTGAGGATCATCCTTTCCTATTAGCTTTGAGCCACAGAATACAATCTGAAAAGGAAAGAAAGTAAAAAATCTCTATATACCATCATCATTTTGGTGAAGCATCCTGTCTCACAGCTTTTATATTATTTATTACTATTATTTGTGTGGTCATTTTAAATACTTACCTAGTAAAAATTGTCCAAACCAGGTGATAAACCTGGTATTTGAATTTTCAGCATGATAAAAGTATACATCCCAACGGATCATTGAGTTTATCTATATTGTTCTCTATAAGCAACGTATCTTTCAGAGGTGCTAAGTGTTAGGTGGTTTTTACTGTTCTCTTCCTCGTCACTGTTTGTCAGCATAATGATGTCTGTTGAAGCTCAGCGCTTCTCGCTTACATTCCCTATGGTGACTAGCTACAAAGACCTAATAATTTAAGCTAATTTTTCTATTGTACCTTTATAGTCTATGACATTCTCAGAAAAAAATAAGACATACCTTGTTTTGGAAATCTTACTGTCCAAGCTGACCTAATAGGCAAAAAATCCAGTCACCTATCAAAGAGAAAGTAGCTGAGTAAGTCTGCCACTCATGGAAAGTGTAACACTCCATGGGTAGGAGATTGCAATTTCTTAGTCTTACTGGATCATCTGTATATGACCTTGCAAAATAAAAATAAAGTGTATGTTCATGAACAAACAGTTTGTTGGACCTAAGGGTATTGTGTAGGAGTCTTCATGGAAATGGTGAGTCCAGAGTGGCCAGGGGGAAGGAAATGATAAAAAGTTTAATACTGGAGAAAGAATAGGACAGGAAGAAGGTGGTGAGCAGGAGGAAGAGAGTTGCAAGCTTTTGCAGGAGCATAGTTGCAGTGTGAGAGCTAAGTAAAGAAAATTGGAGTTTGAAGGTGAGGGTAAACCATTGGAAAAATCTTTTGTTGAAAGGTTGAAGTACCTATGATGCCTTGAAGTGATAGCAACGTACCGTGGTTTCATCAGCACCTGGAAAACTTTGAGTAAGAGAACAAGCCAGAAAAGAAGTTTAAGGAGTTTAGGTGGACGATGAATTGCATACGGTTTGCTAGTAGGGATAAAGACAGATGGATTTTGGAATATACAAATTGTTACTATGCTCTATTGGAAATGAAGGTAGAGCATTTCAAATTGCAGCTGGCTTTATAGTTGATGTTTATTTGCAATGGCAAGACGCTGGACTGTGCAAGTAAGTAGGATTCCTTTAATGGCATTCATAAAGAATGCTTGAGGCAGAAAAATGGAAATTTCAATATATGTGAACTTATGGATTGCATTAATGAAAAATTAACCTCAGTATTAGGCAAAATTTAATCAGCCTGAGTTGAGATTTGGACACTGAAATCCACCTAAGGCTCAGACAGCGGTTAAGCCCTATAAGCTTTTGAAGACTACCTAGTCTTTTATATAACTTACATAGTTTACCACCCCCTGTGGGAATTTAAACTGAATGATGATCAGAGGTCCCTTCCAACGTAAATTATTCTATAATTGTATTTAGTATGATAGTTTACAGCATACTTAGCTTTACTTCTTCAACTTATGCTCAAAAATGCCTGTTCTGGGGAAGTAGACATCTGTCTCCCATCTGTCCCCTACCTACAAAGGGGTTTATGAAGACAGACACTTGAATTCTGCCCCTATATTCCAGATAAAAGGTAAATGTAGTATGGGCTATATTGTTAATAATGCTCATATTTTCAGAGTGCCCTAATGGCATCTGGGAGGAGTTGTAGCCTGGACTGCAGCCAGCTGGATGGGTCTTGTGTCCCAGGGGTTTGCCTTGCATCCAGAGAATGGGTATCAGGCCCCAGACCCAGAGGGTCTTAGGAGTTGCCCTGTGCCTTGGTCCTATTGAGCTGGACCAAGGTGCCACCAGGGACTGAAGTCATCGGTACCAAACTGAGAACCTGACCCTTCATGATGTGCATGTTTATGGAGAAATTATGGAAAGCTGGAGTGGATACCTATTCATAGAGCTGTTTTTATCCAACTGTGGTTTAATGTGAATATATTTGGTAGGGAGGTGGTTTGGAACCAGCTTGTACCCTTTCCCAACTGAATGTCCTACACATCTACGGTGGCGTGGATTGGGAACAGTATTATCTTACTGGTGTGGAATCATCATAGGGGAAAAGATAGAATAAATTTAATGAGCAGGTGTGACACTGGAGTATAAGAGGCTACTGTGAAGAATAAAGAGTTTTTTGTAGTTTAATTCTCTATAGAGAGTAATGGCTCCTTGTAAAAGTTACTCTGTTACCTCAAATTTCTTCAGAGATGCTACAATGTAAAAATCATTGGGTAGTGTGTTTCATAGTCAAACATACTGTAATTAATACTTTTAGTCTGATTTATAATGGCATGTATTTTTAATTTAATGTTAAAGTTTACCTTGTGCATGGTATCTCTTTTTTCCTTTTCTCTTTAAATACATGTTTCATTTAGTGTCTACAGATCTTACTTCAGTGCTGACTATGTGAAATCTTACTTGCTATGATTTGAATTGTGGCGTCATAAATTAAAGTACTGAGAAGTTACCAATTTTATTTTCCTGCCTGGGCAATGTACTGCAGAGAAAGTAAAACAAATTTAACAAATACAGAAATTTAAAATGCATAGGTTTCTGTGCTGTTAACATAATTTTTGAATGTGAGTATTGAAGTTGAGACCTTCTCTTCAGTATATTGATGTTGGAAAATGAAGAGTCTGTGTGGTGACTGAATTTCCATTGACACTTTTTTTGCCATTTCTAGCAGTACTTACTTCAAACATTGAACGTTTAGCCCCTGTTATTTCAACTGGTCCTTGAAAATGGCTATTTCAAATCAATATTAAAGCTACGTGTCTCATGCTGGCCTGTCACATGATAATGTCATTTATTTTCACTTTTAAAATTGCTGATCACAGTGGAAAATAACTTTAAATACATTTTTAGCTATTTTATTATATCTATAGGTATTTTTACAGCTTAACTCTCTTAAGAGGTGCAAAAGAAGAAACTGATTTTTTTCAAGTACTGTTTTATTCTTTGCTTTCAAGTACCATTTTATTCTTTGCTATTCATTTAAATAGTAATGTTTTGCTCAGAAATGCTACTTCTGAGTTTCATGTGTTTTTATTTTAAATGCATTTAAATGAGATTTCATAACAAAACCGGATTTTATTTTTTTTGTCTCATAATAGAAACATACTTCAAAGGTGGATTAGGAATAGAGTCCATATTGATCCAAATTAAAAAATATAATAGTTGCAATTTTATCTTTGTAGCTCACTGAGGAGAAAAATGTTGTTTAGTGATTATTACAAGATAGAAAAGCAACATTAAGATTTAGGCTGGCTTTCTAAGATGTTTTTTAACTGTGAATTTCTATATTTTTAAAATGTGATAATTTAGAAAATTTTAGGGAAGTGGTTGAAGCTTAAAATTATTGGAAAAAAAAAAAAGCTTCTCTTTTGGAATAACTTTTTGGAATTTCAGGGTTCAAGCAGCATAGATTTTCAGTGATTTGACTTCATTTAACTTATTTCAGCAAGTACCCATGAAATAATTTTTTAATAAATCAAATTCAAACATGTGCTGGAACATTTGCCAAGATTATAGTGTAGTAACAGCTACTGCGGCCTTAGACATAATGCTAAAATTCTGAAGAGAAATTTTATATAACTTTTATTACAGCAGGAAAATATTTGGGGGAAAAATAATACTTAAGCAGCTTATTTTTCATTTTCTAAAAATGTTGGCATGAGGCAGAGACATAGACTCACTGATCCGTCCATCCTTCCCCAGTTGTCAGCCCTTCTGCGCATGGAAATAGGTGTCACCTTATGCCTGGAAGTTTCTAAGAATAAGCTTAAATGCTATTGTATGGATACCGTGTGTCAAAAGCTGTTTGTTGATTCTCTTTCTAAAATGAGTATATTTATTCTAAATATTATTTTCTTGAACATATATGAAGCTGCATAGATGAAAGCGCTGTGTTTGGGTAGGCTGGTTTTGTTACGGATCCTGAGAGGCATGATCCTTTCTGTTGTGCCAAATGAAACTGGACTGAAATCACTGCGTAAAGGATACCCCTTTCTTTCGGCATCTGAACATCAGTTTCAAGTGTGTTGCGTTGCTGAAAAGTTATACAAAAGGTGGCATAGTTAACTGAAATTATAAATCAATTTAGCAAATAAAATTTTATAAAGATTCTATGTGGGGAAAATCAGAAATGGGATAAACTGATGAAATAATGTTAAAATGTGATTATCTTTGTGGGCATTTTCCAATCACAACTTAGTAATGAAAGTTTGTTACAGTTGTAAGGTTACTGAACTGAGTAAATACTTGTATAAATTTTTCAAATCAGAAATCAAAGGACTGAAGTGACTTCAGTCAGCTGCAGATGTTTGGGGGAGTGTCCTTTGGTGAAGGCGAGAAGCAGCACATGAGGATGTATGGAATAGCTGAGGAAGCAGCTCTTTGTTATTCTAGAGTTAATTTTAAAATAAGATCACCTTGAAAATCAACTTATTTTGGTGCTTTAATCAGGTTTTCTTTTCTGTAGGCTAGCAGTGTAAACAATATGTAATTGATAATGTTTTAAAAATTAAAATAAGCATCTCTCAGGTGAGGAGCCCCAGTAAAAAACACTGTGCAGCTGTGCATCTTTTAATATTTCTTGGGGTTGTTTTTACTTTTCACATTTTAATATGATATAGTTCAAACACTATATCCCCTCTTATTATAAAATTTTAAATATGGCTTTTGAAATCACTCTTTTTGATACAACGCAGAATGTCAGAACAGTGGGACTAAATCACAACTTATTTGAAATCTGAAGGCAATAGAACTGCTTCTTTGACAGCTAATTACCCATTTCAGATTGCTGAGAGGCTAGGCGTTATGAGTAGGCATTTTTAGGCTGTGCACGATGAACTCGAATAACTTGCATAGTAAAGTGTATATATTGAGGTATGGGAGGAATAGTTCATTTTCCATTGTCAACTGCCAGGCAAGTCAAATTCCGAAAGAAGAATGTTACTAGTTACACATAATTTTATAGTAGTCTGAAAAGAAGCAGCACGTTTACATAATGTACATGTGAATATAAGTATACGACTTTAAGCAATGTCCTTTTCTGAACGAAATTAAAACAAGAAACTGTAATCTGTTGTAAGTTTAGCTCAAGGCAGCTTGCTAGAAGTTAAATAACATTAATGTTTGAGTTGGAACTCGTGTAGAAGAGGTAGACTTCATTTTTGTTTAAAATAATACAGCTATCTGGTTGTGAATGTCTCTCAATTACAGTGGCGTCCGTGGATCTTGGATCTGAATGAAGATTTGGCTAGAAATTCTCCACATCCTTATTCTGTGTTTTCCTCTGAATAAGAAACAGCATGTGTGAATTACATTTACTATAATCCGCTCCATACAGGAGGATAAAAATTCTATGAGAAATGATTATGCATGGTTTAAAATTATTTTGATTGTAGTGGATAGATTCCTTTTTAGTTGAGCTAGTTAGAAGTTAAAGATATTTTGAGAAGTAATGCTGAATGCTTAAGATTTTAATATTTAGCTAAACACAAACCTACGAATAAGAAGTAACTCTGCAGTTGCAGACAATCGCATTCCAATGGTGGTGTAACTTCCTGCATTTAACCGAACATGAAACATTATTCAGTGAAAAGGAAAAATACTCTTTTTCCTGAGTGTGCTACCCAAGCAATTAGAATGAATTGCTACTACTGTAAAGTGGGGAGTTACTGAATGAGATAATCTGTATTTAAGCTTCCCATAATATAAGCCTACGGAATAAAAACATGTTCCTTTATGCATCAACTTAAAATATTTTTACAGTTGTAGCTACCAAGTTTATAAAGAGGTTTCTCCTATTTTCACAAAACCGGAACGTTTTTGCGTGTTATGGAACTAAATTGCAATTTAACTACTGAAAGTGCTGTGATGCAGACAGCGTTTTCACAGGAGTTGCTAGCTCCGAAGAGATACCCAGTTCCTCGCTTTCCAGTTTCACTCAAAACAAAGGAATTTTTTCCCATTAATGCACGTATATGAGTATTACCAAACCGAAATGATGGCTGCGCGGGTGTTTTCAGGGGAAAAGATGCAGCTCAGTGAAAAATGATCTATTTCTAAAATTTTTGAACTATTAGTAATTTTTGTAAAATGCAACAACAGGAGTAACTTTCAATACAATACTACTAGGTAGACTAGAATTAATGAGTACAGTTAAGACAAAAAAATTAATACTACATATTTAGTGCCTCATTTCTAGTTTCTTGTCCTGTAGCATATGATGTGACCTTCATGTGGAAATTCAGTCTAGTATTATAATTAAAAATGGCATTTGCTTGGTTTCTCATTTGGAACTGAGAGAAAGGACTGTGCATCTTGTATAGTATAAGTAATATTCTGTATATGTAAACTTTAGATTAGTTTGATTTTAAAAAAATAGACATTATGAATAAACTAATGCTTGAGTGATAATGTATTTGTAATTCCTGTTACAAAAAAAAAAAAAAAAAGAAATCTGAATTTGTTTTCATTCATATGGAACCAGTTAAGGTAAAGGTGAAATCCAGTTTGTAATTGTCCAGTTTGGGCTGTTAGCTGAAGAGGTTACTGAAAGAAAAGAAAGTACTATTTAGCTTCAGATTCTAATTCATGCAGAAATGTTCCTTCTCAGATGTTACTTTTGAATTAAAAAAGGCTAAATTGCAGCTTTGACTGCAATTATCTGTACATCTTGGCTTCTAGATCAATGAAATCTGTCACGTGTGAGAGACCACTATCTAAGAATTGGAAAATCTCTTGTGAATAAATACTACATAAACTCATGTAAGAGAAATGCAGAGAGAAAATATTCATACTAGCTAAGAAATATAATTTTCGAGGTGCTGTTTCCATGTCTCCCAGCCAATTAAAGAGGTCAGACTCCTGGCAGCTTGTAAAACAGAAACAATTAGCCCATAGCCTCACATAAAAATGTGGCAAGCTATTGCTTATATTCCACCTTTGCATTTAAACCAAGAACTAACTGCTATTTCTATTTTTAAAAATAGAAGTCTGTTTACTTTGATGAAGCAATCTTGTGAGCTGCAAATATTTTTGACCCTCCCACACCTCTCCCATATTTTTTCTTTTGTCTTTGGTAGAAGTAATGAATCTCATGGATTGTATTTGGACTGTCAGTGGGATATAATATGATTTACTTTACTGACTGGTTCCCTTCCAGATGTCTACATGGGTTGAAAACTGGATTATGGTATTTAAGATACAAACTGTCTGCCCTTACTTGTCACAGAAAAATACTTGTCAGTTAAGCCACAAACTCATATAAATAAGACTTTGGTCTTAGAGCAACATATTTCTTAACTGATCTTTGAAAATATGAGTTCAAAAGCTCCGTTCTGCAGAATTTCTGATTTATATATGCCTTATATGCCTAATAAGTAAAAGTATTTTATTTATGGAATTTTAAAAGACAAACAGGGAAAGGGAAATGGGAGATGTGTTATATACTTCATTATTGAAAGAACAACTATAGCATAACTGAGAAGAAATAAGAAATGAGTAAATGTATGAGGGGATTAGTTAAAAGCACTGAAAGTAGTTTTTACTTAGCATATACTACGTTAAAGTTGTAATTTTTAAAAAATATAAAATATTGTGCATACCTTATCTAGGCATTTCTCTTTTAAGATGTTTCTTGAAAACAGTCAGAAATAGAATATTTAAATGATTACATACCTTTATCTTCTCTTTGTTTGTTTGTTTGTTTTTAATGCTTCTACTTAATTAGAACTGATCCATACTTCCACATTGTATTAGGCATTCAATATGCTCTGTAATTTCTACCACCCTCAAGGAAGCAAAATAAAAACCCAATTTGCTGACCTTACCAACATTTTAACAAGATACTTATTTGAGAGTATTTCTGCTATTGCATTTATTCTATGTCTCTGTGGCACTCCTTTCAGGAGGCTTCTCTGCATGGTAGAAGGATGCACATGATTTAAAAATAAGGAAATTAGCCAAACATTAGTTTTGCTTCATCCTGTGAAATAGTTCTTGTCCTTCACGTTGGATAGTCCAGCATGTTCTAACTGAACTATGAAATATGTGATTCAACCTTACTTAGGAAATTTGTTGTGTTTGTTGTTAAATGATCTAAAAGAGCGGTAATTCTCAGAACAGAAATACGTAAATGTGTTCATATAAATAACCCAGCCGTGGTGTCAGCATGGCTCTGATCAGCACCGTTGCCTGTTTTCAGGTTCTTTGACCTGCTGTTGTTCCTCTGTTTCAGTAGCTTTGCCACTCTTTAACCATTGAATTGAAATCTCCCATAGGTAAAGATGTCCCAAAAAGAGACTGGTCGCACGTACTCAATGGAAGGTTTTTAGTGGGGCAGTGAAGTGGTCTCACGGTTGCGTCCCTACAGAGCACGCTTGAGCTCAGGGCTGCAGGGGTGTCGCAAAAGCTTTTTCTGGCGGCTTGGAGAGGCTGTAAGTGACACCTTCTCTTGGTGCCCCAGGACCAGGGAGGGAGATGAAAATGGTTAGGTTGATTAAAATGGAGAGGATATTAAAAGAAAGTGAGGGCAGGCATCTGCTCAATGAGGAGTGGGACCACACTTAAGCAAAGACTTAAGTTACCGGAGCAAAATAGTTTGCAGCAGAACATACTTCCTTCCATGATGTAGGGGAAGAACTCAGGATTTTGGCTTAACCCTAGATTCTCATAATTTCTTTGCGGTAAGCAATTATTTGTGAAAGCTGGAGAGCGCCTAGATGGGGTGAGACATCGATTGGTGGGGCAAGGAGACCACACTTTGCTGGATGAAGGGAATGAAACCGAGATGAGAAGCTGGGCACTGGGAAGATAATGGCATGGCACCAGGGCCCCGTTAGCGGGCTGGGACAGAGGCAGGCATTCTTCCAGTAGAAAGGGGAAAAAATAACGCATCGTCTTAAGACAAGCACTCCATCTTAAGACTGGCATTTCCCAGTTTATGAATGCAGGCTTTTGCAACTCTAAATGCCATTTAATGCAGTTTTTGTGTGTAATTTTATTTGTTTGTGTTGTGGTAGGGCTCAAAGAGCCCAGTCATGATTATGGCGGCTTTATGCAGATAGGAAGACAGACCCTGTTCCAGAAGGTTTGTACCGTAAGGCTTGGCATGTGCCAAATGTTACGTGCAAGAGCAGTTCCTTTTTAAGACGGTGGGTGTGCTTGCATGGCTTAAATTAAGCAAACTCGTACATGTTAGCCGGGTTTTATCCTTAAGAGCAAGCTGAACTTCAACACTTGGAGCTGTGCCAGTAAATTCTAACGGGCTTCTCGTTATTTGCTGTTACAGACCTATGTATGTCTTTGAAGGACTGGAGCCCAGATTCTCCCACATTTGAGTATTATAGTGAGGACGACCTTTTTAATTTTTAGGGTAGGGTCCTGTTAAAATTAGGAAGTATTTGCCTGCTGCCTGTTGTTCGAATGGTGATGCTATTTCCTTTCGTTTCAGAGGTTAGAACATTGCTAATATTGGGTTGCACATTCAAATTAAGGAAATAATTTATTATGTAGACGTTACACCGATGTTCAGCACCAAAGAGCTCTTCAATGCAATGTATAAATTTCATTTATTCAGCTTTTTCAGATTTAGCTGCAGTACTGTCCCGCTGCATCTCAAGAATCTGCTCAGGAAATTTTGAAAAGTATTCAAGGAAAACTGTATTACTTTTCTTAAATTGTAAATATTGCTGACATATACTTAGTATATCTGGAGAAAGGACCAATTTCTGCCGCTGCCTGTTTGGTTTAAGCAGGCATATTTCTAGAAGCCAAATGTCTGACTATTCTTACAAGAATGAAGATTTCTCTTCGTTTTTCTTTCTTTCTTTTTTTTTTTTTTGTAAATTTATTTAAGGTGATTTGAAGAAAGTACAATTACTTTATATTAATTAAATATTTTTCTCCTTTAAAGAAAAAAAAAACAAAACCCCAAGACTTAAGTTGAAGAAATTTATGTTTTCCGTTGAGAAAGCCTCCTGGAAAATGGACTGGAAAAGCCAATGGCTTTCCTGTTTGCTCTGTCTCCCCTCTGACTGTGCTGTCTTCTGTCTCCTTGTAGTAGCCTCTACACTCATTCTCCTACTGTACTAGTTCTATACCATATCTCCTCCCCTGCTTCCCAGTAAGAAATAAGGCAGACTTGAAACTTTTTCTTTTTTTCTGTGATATTCCCAGTGGCATTCTACTTCTTAACTCTTCTGCTATGTTATTTCTTCTAAACAATATTTTTGTAGTTAAGATAAAGATTTGATGCTTGCTGCACTTTGCTTTTCTCAGTATTGCTTTGCGTGAGGTGTATACATTTTTGCACCATGCATATTGAGTGTATAATTTATTTAACTACAGCTTGTAGAATAAAACATTTTCTTGTGTAAGAGTACAGTATATTATGGTTAGAAGCATAAAATTTTTCTTTCTCTGGGTTCAGTGGGCTTAGGTTGTATCTTTTACTATCTTTTTTTTTTTTTCATAGCATATTAGGTTGTGGTTTACAAATGTAGTTTATCCTTTAAGCCCATATTAACAGATGGGCAAACAGCGTTGATGCTATGTTAAATTTATTTTTTGTGTGCCTTAGCCCTGAAGACAACCTTCAAGAAAATCATGTATTTAAATATTATTCTTAATGTAAGTGCAAAAGTAGGTACTTAAATTCTGAACGTGTAGATATTAGTAAACTGGATGGAGTATTTTTTAAAAAGGAATTAAATGATTCCTTTAAATAAATTTAATCAACCATTTATTAGTACTCTTGCCATTATTTGCTCTCTCAAATAATTTTTTCCTTTAAAGTCTATGCATAACATTGCAAAACCCTTTTGGGTGGCAGGTGCAGTTAACCACATCACAGTACTGCAGTTCTATATTTACAACAGGAATTTTCCTAGTTAAAATTATACTTCGCAAACAGTTTAAATTTTAAACTAATATTTTTCTTCTAATGAGCAGTTGGGAAAGGTTTTCCATCACAAAGCATAATATCCAGTGAAAAATACCTGTGTAACACCAAGTTTCTGAAGCAAAGCAATTACTGAGTGTCCCTGCTGCTCTCCCCAGCCAAAAAAATTCCCAATCCCTACAGGTAATTCTATAATAATGCAGAGTGATGTGCACATCAGTTTATTCTTAGTTAATTAAGAGAAGGTATTATATTTTCTTTTAATCTTTATTTCTGCAGGACATAATTTTCATTCTAAAATATTAATGATAGCTTTAAAAAAACTATGCCAGGCTCTATATATCAACATTAAAAAAATTAAAAATGTAAGCCGCTCTCTATATAAAAGGTCTTCAAGTTAGGCTAAATAACACGGAGAAGTGCCAATTTGTGATTTCCTTGTAAATTGAGGGGTTTTTTCTGTCCTGTATTATAAACTAATCGGAGAGCACAAAATTGCTATGGTGCATTCTTAAAAGAAATCCTAACATGCATAGAAAAATATGAAGGAAATTCAGTCGTGCTTAACTCACGCCGCCACCTCTTCAGGCAGCGATTGCCAGCCTGAGGACGTGACCTGTTCCGTTTCTGCAGCCAGGATCATTTGCAGGCTCATGATACCAATTTCATTGTTATTTCTAGACTCATGTCTCCTCTTGAGGCTTCAACTCCAAGCTTGGGAATTTTTATTTGGGTCAAGTACCAGTGGGAAATTCAGTACAAGAGCACTCTATCCATTTCCAAATTTTTTGTTGGGGGAAAAAAAATATTCTGGGACTGCCTTAATCACAGTATCCTACTGACTGTCAGAAACATGTAGTATTTCAGATTTAGCAAATCGGAAAGAAAAAAATGGTCAAGTCAACAGTAAAAATGTATGTAACAGGGTATTTAACACGTGTGGCTTTTATCCAATGTGTTATGGCCTGTTGGACAAATTTTTTAATTTCATAGTCTGACTGTGATCGTCTTATCTCCAGTTTGTTTTTTTATATAACGTACACGGCAAAATCATGCATATATGTCTGCAATTCACTCAAGGGTACTAGGAAATTGGTTTCTGCAAGTACACAAAATGTCTACTCAGGCAAAAATTCAGAAGTGTATGGAATTGTTTTAAAGAACATAAATATATGCCCATGCCGCCTCCAAACTGCGTGGTTAGTAAAGCTTGTAGTAAGTAACCTCTGTACGAAAAGGAATTCCTCCCAAATTATAAGTAGTTGTATTTATTTTTAGCTTACCTTTTTAGCTGCAAGTGATTGAAAAAAAAATCATTTTTTTCTCCATCCTTTGTAAAATATATACACTTTAAAAGATGTTTTTGTGTGTGTGTGTGAACTCATGGATCACTGTATTTTTTTAAGACTGTTACTTCTCAAAGGTTAGGGTTTCTAGTGGTATGCCATTGATAGAAACAGTCTATTGCTATAGAAACTGCCAAAATGCTGCTTTTGATCGAAAGGAGTATTACCTGTTTCTGCTTTTAGTTGCATTGATGTCAGGATAAAATAGTTCACAAATAGCACTCTAAATGGATATTTTTTTTTTTAGTGAGCTCACTTGAATTCACACATTCCACGGCTGAAATCTCAGCCCCGTTGACTTTAAACTCCCATCAGCTTCCTTGGGATCCGGACTTCTTTCAAGAAGTGTACTTCAGACGAAAAAATATTGACATTTCCTTCAGGTTTTCAGACTTTTGATGTTCATCAAAAGAATGTAATCACATTTGTTAACATGTCTACTGTTACCTTTACCTAGAGGATACTTTGCCATTATGTGCTGTGTTTCTTGAAATAAATCCACGTAAAAATACGATATTATTGGACTACTTTAGCTTTTAATAGCAATATGTACATAAAGCTCCAAATATACGAAAGTATAATTGTGAAGGGTTGGATTATTTTTAAATGACCTGTGAAATTGGGGGAGGGAGAGAATAATTTGTACATCTCATTTACTGATCGCCATTAAAATAATTTTGTCAAAAAGTAATGTGCCTTAGAGTATTTGAAATTAAACACACTAATGCAAGAGGATATCTAAGGTGAAAGATGTTTGTGTAATGCTAAACATAACCAAAGAAACTGTGGTTTTAGCAAAGGTACCATGCTCTATTTTATCAAGTGCCAGAAGTTGCATAATGAAAGTCTTTCAGTTAAAAAAAATATAAGTAAAGAAAACACAAAAATGCCACCCAGCTGGTAGAGATCTTCCTAATTTTTACCTGATTGTATTTCTGAAGAAATATGGCAGGGCCCTCGTAAATTTTCAACATGAACTGCATTTTTGTTGCCAATTTCCATATCCTTTTAAAAGTGCTGAAGCGTGCATTTGCTATTTATGTTTGCAGTAGACTGAGTACACTTTTACTATTTGTGGTTTCAGAAATTGGAAACAACCAAACAGTGGTGCTATGGTCTAAAAAAATAAATTTTAAACAGCTGTGGGACAGTATTTTTAGAATGGTAGGAGTCCTTCTGAAGACAGCCTTGTAACTGTGTGTCTGCACAGGAATGCTGCAGGGGGGGTTCGAAATCAGAATTGTGTTGTCTTCACACCTTCGCCTCTTGTCTGGGGTAATCAAACTCTGGGACAAATAGAGCTACTCGGAGGAGTACCTTCCCCCCTATATTCTCAGGCTATCCGTAGGGGTATTTGAATTACTTCAAACAGTTCTTATATCAGATTCTGTATCTCCAGTTCTCTCTAGCTTAACTATTCCTTATAAATGGCATACAAGATAGATAATTAACTCTAATCTTATTATAGAGATAAAAGTTGTAGAAGGCCAGAAATCCAGTGTTATAATTCTGTCTTATTTTGGCATGCCAGTTTTATTTGTTCCCTAAAAGTTGTCCTGTATAGTAAATTATTTCTCCAGATATAGCAGCATTTAATACTTTAAATAATTTGATTAAAATAGATACGTTTAATTTCTTTGCCATTAAATGGTGAATGCAGTCCTCCCACAGATAATACCATACTACGTTTTGGATATATCGCTCTGAAAACAACGAACGATTCCAATTTTCCTTTGTTTACAAAAAAAAGTCTTTTAATTATTTTTGTCTCATAACATTTCAGAAATAGTAGGCGTAAGTTTTTCTTTTACGCCGTCCAAGTAATTAATTAAATTACATAATTAGTTCAGATTATAAACCTAGAAAGAGTCCAAAATGATAACATGCTTTAACCCTCTGTATAACCTTGTCACTGTAAGGTGGCAGCTCCTTTGTGGAGGCTGATGCATTTGCTAACTAAATCATAATATGTACCAAGGTTCAATAATTTAATTGATTGCTACATTTGATTTTAGTTGTAGCCAGTTTTTGATCTAGGGCTTATGATCTAGGCTTTCTTGGATGTTAACTGTAGTTACTTAATATAAATTTAAATTCAAATGAATTCTGATTTATAACAAGTTTTAAAATTTCAACTCTTTCTAGAACTTGAATTATAACTATATAACCCTGCAAAATTTTGCAAAATCTTTTTCCAATGTACAGAAGAAATACAGTTACGCTTCTGATCTCAGCGATGCCATTGAGTTCTGTTCTGGCCGTGGTACTGTGCTGGCTACATGGAGCTCTTTCTGCCCTCATCCTGCAACCTAGGGGGTCATTTACTTTTTTCTTGTACTTCTGCGTTGCGCGGAGTCGTTGGCTTTTGGATCCGGCTTTCCAGCTTTGATTTCAGGTGACCATCCTTGCTTGCATGTGAGTTTTACTTAAATAATTGATCTGAACACGTGATCTATTTGTCGTCTTTTGGGATCCACCAGGAAACGTGATCTGTAGTAGCTTTTACAGCATATTCAGATTTAATTATACAAATAGTGAGTAGCAATGGTGTTGAAACGGTCGTGTGTATGATTACAGTCAGCAAAGAGTAAAAATAAAGCATACCACTGACAGTTACTTTTTGAGGTTGTGAATTACCTTTCTGTAACAAAATACTGTAATTTAAAAAAAAATTATATGCCCTTGTAGTTTTTAAAAGTTGAGGTCAATTTAATATTAGTTTTAAATTCTGACAATGAATGGCACTTTATCTGGGCTCCAAGAAATACACTGTGTGTTCGATATATTTGCTGTCAGTACAAGATGAAAGGATCTGTTGCAATTTTTCATTTTTTATTTTTAAGTAGTAGAGGAAGATACAGCACGTTCTCATGTGAGTTAGAACACTTGGATAAAGTTACTTTTTTGAAAAGTTTCACTGAGTACTTCTTTGGAAAAAAACAATTATAAGTGTCTGTTCAAAAGCATTTTAGCTAGAAAGGCGTTATTGTGTTAAGCTGTGAGTAGGGTTAGGTAGCTTCACGCTACTATTGGGGTCTCCTTATAACCCACATCTCACTACTAAGCCCTGATAAAATAGTATTTCTGTCTACACGGCCTTCTTCAGGCAGCGCTTGTGATTCTTTGCATCTTTTGCCTAGCAAAGGGCTCTGCTGCCAAAAATAATGTTGTAGGCATAAACTCACCAGTTTTGTGTTGAATTCACTTTGTCAATGAACCTCCTAACTCCAGTTCATTAAGTCCTTATTGTTGTCCCCAAAATATTAAAAAAGCCCTTGGTATTTAAAGAATGTATTATCCAGCACAAGATTTAAAAACTGCTAGATGAGAAGTGTATATATGTGTGTACATGTATACAAATACATATGTATATGTTATTGAGATGTTAATAACTTCAGATGGAAAGGTGATGTAACAATACATTAGAAATAAAACATAAGGAATGTTTTTCATTAAAAGGTAATATAAATTATTCACAGATGGAAATTAAATAATAAAAAGACTCCAGAAAACTCTCTTGATAGTAATTAATGTAAATAATGGAAAGGTTTTCCATAAAAATGGAGACCATATTTAGTATCAAGGAGATATTTGGTGTACCAGCTTTAGAGCCGTTTTTGACTAAATCATTTTTGCTGCATTTTCAGGAAGTTAATACAATTTTTATGACCTTTCAGATGGTCAAACATAAAAATACAAAAAACAAGTTTGGGGGAGATTCATTTCAGAACAGCTGAGTTTTGGCTACTGTTTGAATTATGTTAATTTGTACAGAGACTTGAATGCCAAAATCCAGACATTCTTGAATTGTGTGGACTGACAACTAAAGTTGGATCTTGAGTTAAAAGCGTGTCATTTAAAAATGGCAACGCTCTTCCAGCATGAAAAGAATAGCTGATAATTGATATTTTTAATAAATCATTCTAACTGGGTTTTTCAGTAGATTGGTATATGCCCCAGTTTAGAAAATTTTTTAAAAAATTGATATACTTGGAAGATAAATATAATCAATATAACTTTTCTGCTGATATGGCATTCCTGTTTCGTTATGCTCTGTTTGACAAGGTCTAGATGATCTTATACACTGTGAAAATCTGATTGTTTTATCATGTCATTGCTTCAAAAGAAAGTCTTACACTAACTCAGTAGACACTCAAGTACTGTTTACGTAATATATTCTCTACTCCTAATTATAATTGCCAGTTAGTCACATAGCTGGTATTTAGATTTCTGATATTGAGAACTGGTATCTTAGTAGGATGTATATATTTTAGATTAATGTGTGAATATCAGTTATCATTCAAGGTAATGCTTATGATAAATGGATTTTTATCCCACTGTTACAGAAAAGGCAGAAGTTTAGCAGTTTGCCAGATGCGTCATCCTGACAGTGACCCTCTACTAGGACTCAGCGTTAACATTTTTAACTACCTCTGATTGCCACCGAGATATCACGATCCTGTAGTTCTGCTAATCTGCTTTGGTCTGGGTCTACTTTGAGTTTAAGCACCAAGTGGACCACTACTTCTCTCTTTGTAAAGATAAGAATTGTTGCGGTGATTGAAAATTGATTATCCTGGCGACGTTCAAATGGTTTTAAACTGGTCCCAAATCCTGGTCTCTGTCCTAAGACATCTAGTTAATTGCTTCTTTTTTAGGACTCTTAAATGTGGATCTAGCAAGTCTTGGTGATCTCAAATCATGGTGATCTCAAAGTGGACCTTGTTTGTGCATTTGTTCCGTAATTTATAGTATGATTTTTGTCATATTCAAACGGGTAGGGTTCAGAAATATGTTTATGCTTGGGACAATCTGATAAATGCTAATCCATAGGTCAGTTAACCATAATTTTTTAGGGTTTTTTAAAGGCATTATGTTGGTCCCCTACTCACTAAATATAAAGCATTCTATAAAGTCAATAAACTTCTTATCTCTGAATTCAGAAAGGTATTTAAGAATCAATTTAGTCTTGCATCTTAGAAAGGGTCTCAGCTTTAAGGACCTCGGTTAGACCCACCATAGTTTCTTCTGGAAAGAGTGCTGTTTTCTTTGGTCCAGAGGACTTCCTCTTTAAATTTCTGAGCTTTGACCAGTTAAAATGTCTTTGTGTGGTCTGATGCCTGAGGGTTTGGGGAAAGAAGAAAGAGGGGAAAAAAAAAAAAAAAAAGACCTCACCCTTACTTTTTTCATAGAAATAGCAACTACAGACATCCCTTTTCCATTCCCATCTTTTTAGTTACTTGTACATTTTAGCCAGATACTTGGTCATAGATCAGAGTTTTAGGATCATTTTTAATAGCAAGCAATTCTTCTTTGCTTAAATTAGTACCTGGTATGATAACAGCAAAAATGAGAGATTGCTTAAAATACAGTGATGTTTCTAGAGCTATATCACAGCCTCGTTTTAACATTTGAAACCAAATTGTAATTTGTTTTGTGATTGGTTTAGGTGAGATATGATCATATCTTCCTCAGTTCTAAAAACCAAGTGAACCAACCTCCCCGCCCAGCTCTCCTCCACCTCCAAACTTCTCACCGGTGAAAACCCCCAAGCACAACGCACGGTTCGGTAGTGGAGTACAGGAGCAGGGATCGTGCGCTTGGGCAGGGTCCTGATCCTGCACCCAGCTTCCCATGTTGATTAGGCTTCAGACTTAAAAGAACTGGTAATTCATGCACTGAGATAATTAGGTAGCGACAAAGGGCAAGACTGTATAGAAGGAGGAAATAGAAGCCTTTTTTAAAGCAAGTACCTAGGGTCCAGCCAAACTTCACATAAAAAACCTCCTTGAGGTCCAGCAATGGAAACTGTTACGTAGGAGACAAGATGCCATATGGTTGGAGCGGTGGCTTGGGTGTCAGGAGAACGGACACCCAGTCTTTTCAGCATTGCTGTTGGTGTTATTTGTAATCTTGAGCAAATCTTTCCGCTGTGCTTGTCACACTTTGCCTGTATCTCTAAAGTAACTTTCTATGTACGTGAAAAGCACTATGTACAAATTAGAAGGCGTGTAACACTGATGATGTTTATTACTTATAGATGACATCAAAGTGTGATTGAAGGACAACATTATTTACTTTTATTACTGAATGTTGAAATTCTCTGTCATGCATGATGGTCGTAACTCAGGATTTCCATTCTAGCGTGGTACACTAAGAAGATGAGTTTACACAGTTACACCGTCTTGCTAATGCCAGCTAAAATCAGTGGCATATTTTAACCACATTTAGCTGAGTGAGGAAGATATCAGAGATATTAAATTCCCCCCTCATGGGCACAGTGTATGGACAGGGAGCAGTTTGAAGCCGGAGGGGTCAGCGTGCACCCAGCAGCCGAGCGGCACCTGCTTGCCGGTGGATTCGATGTGGCACACGCTGTTTCTTGCCTAGCAGGCAAAAGGTGAGGGGGCATGGGACAGGGATGGATGGACAGATAGCTGCTTATGCAGCTGAGGTGGTGTGGAGTCCACGGAAATATCACAGAAATAGAAGCACGAGCAAAAACTTCCATGTTGTTTAAAAATTGGGTTTCATCGCTTTCTTGCTTTGCCTCTGAGATTGGTCTCTGTGATGTAAATAAACTTCATGCTCATCTTTTTTCTGTCTTTAGGATGATTTGTTATATTATTACTAATATATTTATTAAAGACAATGAGTTAATCCTTCTGTAATCTAAAATACTGTCCCAGAAGACTGGTTTCACAAAGGTATTGACCATAGAAGAGAAAGTTACAACGTGTGTCTGTGAGAACTGTGGTATGCTGGGGATGGTTCGTGCCTGTTGTATCGTTTATAAGGGCTCCTGGGATCGTGCTAAGAAGTTAGGGTTGTACTTGGCGAGATGCAAATATTGCACATTGTTCAACAAGCGCGTCTTGCTCAGGGTCTCCTTCGAGGAGATCTCCTCTCTGGCAACAGCTACTGCGTCTGCAAGAGCTGGGCGCCAGAGCTGACGAGCTGGGAACCCCTTTCCTCTGCTGGGTTGCAGCGATGGTTTTAACCAGAACATTATTGGGGATGGAAGAAAGAAAGAATGGTTACATAGCAGTAATGTAAAAGGAGTCTTAAGAATTGTTTGTGATTTTATACTGAATTTAGGTTTTTTGCCGTCCCCTAATAGCCTTAATAATTAGTCACAATCATGGCCTGTTTCCAAACCTTTGATTGAAATAAATAAGGTGACTGAAGTGATCATTGAGCACTTATAGAGATTGATTTAAGTGAAGCAGGATTTGTAGGGAGAGGTGATTTATTACATAAACTGAGGCAGCTGGTTACAAGTGAGACGCTTTTGAGTGCTTAAGCTCTTTTTCAGGACTTCTTCATAATGTTCTCTGGGTGATGATACATGATGAGCAATGTGGATTATGGGCTGAGGATAAAGATCTCCTTGAGCACCGTTCCGCGTTTGTTATCAGTCTGGGATCAGGCATGCAAGCAAGAGATTTCTATCCTTCTTTCCTCCCTTTCCCACTCCAAAGAGTTTGATGCTCTGGTATTTTTCATTCTTCCTAGCCGCAGCAAGCTTTATGGATGTGCCTTTACAATATGAACTTCTGAAAATCAAGTGTTAGCATAAACAATTATGAAAAATTTCTCCAAATCTACATCGCTGAACTTCTAAATCTCACGGGCTCTTTCGGGTAGCCAGCAGTTTATAGAGCTGAGTCTCAGGCACTGCTCTGGCTGTGGTTGCATGCCTGTAACAGCTCACTAGCACTTTCTTTATGACCCTCCCCTAAGACCATAGCTTTACTTCCTACCCTGCCACTGTTGCAATTTGTGCTACTTTCATTGCTCTGCGTGAGTTTTGCTTTTACAGCAATGATTTGCTGCAGATACAGAAATGGATCTGAAATAGCCAGTGCGTAAGACCTGTAACGAAGTCATTTGTTGCCACCCTTGTAGCAATCAAAATCAATAAGGATGGTCGTGGACAAGCTGGGAAATTTTGTATTTTGATGAATATGGGCTATTCAATCAGGATAGGTACTCTCAAGCAATATTTTATCTTTTGATTTTTTCTGATTATGCCTCTACTCTTCTGAAAACGATGGAAATTATTTAACTAATACTTCCTAGTAGCTGTGAGATTTTAGGAAGATGCCCTTCAAAACTTGAATCCTCAGAAGTCTTGCAATGACTTCTGAAATAATCCAGGGAAATATTCACTGCACTGAAATCAGCAGCCTTAATAACTGTTGCTTTAAAATACATCAGGGCAGAGGAAGAAAAGGGAGATTAGCTGTAACCTGTGGGCAGGTCACAGTTTAAGCTTTGTAAGGATTTTGCTGCTCAGGTAAACTTTGATACAAAAGCATTGCCACTTAGAAATTTGGAACAGTCACTCACTGCTGGGGGTGCACAGATTCATTTTTAGGCAACGACTGTTACCATCGAGAGTAGAAGCAGCACGTCTCTCTAAGTATAGGTTTGCTTTGGATCTTGACATGGTTCTCTATGGAACAGTTTACTGAGACTTATTTAGACAAGAAAGCGTCCCTTTAAAGAAAAATTTTAAATACATTTGAGCAAATCTCAACAATATACTGGGAGATAAAAATGGACAGGGATGATGGATCTAAAAATGAGGCAATTACGGGATATGTAAATTTTTTTTTCAATATCAACTCTTGAAGCTGGTAGAGACAAAGTATTTTTGAGGTACAGCAAAATGTCATCTTTGTAGTAAATCAGACCTTTGCTATACCTCCTGAACATCATTGCTAACCATTATGATTTATTTTTATTTCTTCTGTTTACAAAAAGGTACATTGATTATTGATTGTTTTATAGGATCTTAATGGCTCTCTGTGTACTGTAAAATAGTATCTTCATCAGAAAAGGAAATTGAATTCTGACTTTGAGTCAACCTTTTTATTGCTCTTTGTCTGTAAACTTTTCCACCAAGGGTGCTCAAATCTTGCAAGTCGTATAGATGCGCTTGCTTTGATTTGTTGAACCTGTGATACTTATGTCCTCATTAAGCACCATAGGAGCTTTGCAATTAAGGACTTTATAACGTGCAACTGTATTGAAAAGGGTAAATTCCCCTGTGTCACTCTGATGGTGTGCATCTCATGAGTAAGCAGTAAAATGTGTCCAGTTTTATTGCTAGCTATCAACCGAGCTATTGAGAGTCTTAGGAGCTATTCTGTTCCCTTGATAAATTTTCCATCACAAACTCATATTCAATCACAAGCTTGTGTTTGCTGTGGATCCAGGTTTCTTGAAGCCGCCCTTGAAAGTCCCTGTTCTTTGCTTAAAGCAAAAGTCTCGCTCCTCTTCCTGGAAGTTTTGCTGAAAATCCACGTGTAAAAAAGGCCACTAAAAATGTTGTTGGTCTTACGCATGGCGTATGTTTGGCAAAGGAAAAATGTTTTGGAAAATGGCTATTACTTGCAAATGAATTTGTTTTTCTCGTTGTTAAGTGATTGTGAAAAAGTAATTTCATTTACTGTCACAGTAGTTTTCCCATACTTCACTGAGGATAATGATTGGTCACCTTTAAGTGATTTCCTAATTTACAAAACATGATTGAAATGTTAGATACAATCATTACTATTTCCTACCCCTATTAAAAAAGGGGGGAGAGAAATTATTTTAAATACATAACCTTTTCAGTAAAATGCAGTAGTTGCCAAGACATGTGATTTAAAAAAGAAATTCCTCTATATTGACAAACATGCAGTGTAAAAATATGAATTGTAGCATCATTTAGAAACTGTAGGAAGCAATCATAAGCTGTTTTAGTTGAATTAATTTTGAAAGTTCCATACAGTGTACTTAAAACTTTGCAAGTTTGTGGAAACTAAACAATTAAATGAAGGATTAGGATTTATAATTAAGACACATGTTTGCCCTTGGTTTTCTACAACAACATTTCCATAGCCTCTGTGTTGAAACCAAATTAATTATTTTATCAGTAGTTGTTTTTATCTTTTTCAGATGCTGTTCCTCTCAGTTGACTTCTAAGAAATGCTAAAATCCCCTCTTCCCCAGGGAAAAAAAACGCAACACAGAAAGACCCAAAAAGCTGTTCATTACTGAAGCTAAATTACAGGCAACAGGAAAACCCACCATAATTCACTTACATATGCAAAAAGTTTTGTTTTCACCACCTAAAATAATATTTTTAGTTTCCAGTTCTGCTATGCTCTGCAAAAACCACCAATTTTGTTCTCATCCATTTTTATAGAAATGCTTTACATCAAGACTTTTGTTTATAGAAATCTGATTTTAGAGTAAATTGAAAGTGCATACTTGGATACGTGAGTTTGCTATCCTTTTTTTCTTTGGCTTAGAACATTTGGTCTATGCTACAAATGTACAATGAATTAAATCATAAGTATACTAAGAACTGAGTTTGTGCTAACCAGGTCATTCCTCGTAAGGGAAGCAAAGCTTAGCACTAGGTTAATTAAGATGGATGTTATCAATTTTTTGTTTTCATGTAAATTTCATCGTAATATTGAGGAAAAAAGCCTGTGGACTTCAAGGAAAAAATGGATTTTGAGGCAAAAATTAATAAATGTTGATTAAAATTCAGTGTTAAATCTGTTCTGAAAAGTACGAACTGAAGGAAATTTTTGTTTTCTCTTACGGATGTAAGATGTTGAGAGGCTCGAGATGACAACAGGAGAGTCAGAGGAGACAAAATGACCTGCGTGTATAAGATGGATCCATGCTGTGATTTTTATCTCTGGATTCAAGCTTAGTTCTGCACTTAACACAAAAAGAAGGGGGCTTAAGTAGTTGGATTTGGTGTTCTCGCTTTAGAATATATATCTCTATGTGAAACCTGGGGTTTGATTCCACAGGCTGGGCCATTGGCTCTGTGCTGGTTTCCATCACTTTCCTGCCTAATTACTTAGATTTCAAATGCAGCCCATAGGGAGTCTTATAGGAAGGTGGCAGCAGCCCTGTCCAAGTGGACTTCAGGTAGTGCATGAGCTACAAAACCTCAGCCAGGAATGTGGGATCTTGTTAATAATTGTTTTTCATTATTTTGCATTCCTAAGCATAAGGTAGAAGATGATTGTGAATGTTGTCATAAGGCTATCAAGAAATGCAGATGTATGTATTTAAACATGGCAGATGTAAGATTAATCCAGCTTGGAGTCCTGATGACCATTGTTTAGGAAGAAGCCTGTAATTAAGATTAATTTTGTTCTTCGATTGCAGACCCTATGTTCAGTTATGAATAAGTAAGATCTTATGGAGTTTTGAGCTTGCCGATGTCAAATACACAAATTCTGGCCCTTCCCAGAGAGTTGTGTTTGGGGATCGGGGGGAAGTTTTACATGTTTTGGATTTATTTGTGCAAAAAATTCATAAGGAAGTAGATTAACATGTTAAATTTGCAATGCATGAGTTGGCCAGCGCTACTGTTTGGTGAGGACATTCTTCCCGGGAGGGCCAAGGGAATTAATGTTGAGTGTTAATGGGCTGGAAGTTTCCCTATGGTTTATTGCTCTGCAATTTCTCCAAAAAGACAAGGGAAGAAGCTAGCAGGAGGTTGTATTAAAAAGAAGCAAGTGTGTTAAATAACACAGTTGTATGGTGATGTTGCACCATCTAGATCCAGGATTTGGCTGAGATGCAGGTTGTATTTTAGAGGTGTGAGGAATGTTTGTCTTACTGATCTCTATGGTTTCATTAAAGTAATTGTTTAATGAGTTTATAATCTTGTAATTATTTTATCCAGATTAAATTATCCACCAGCATTTTTTTTAAGAAACGTCATCTCTCTTAATTAGTCGCTTCGTATGATCCTGAACACTTCTCAACATTTATGAACGTATAACAGCTCAAAATAAGCATCTTTGAGGTTACATCTATGAATGCAGAGATTAGAGATTGATGGGACACTTCTGTACCACAACATGCGGTAACAAGAGCAGGACTTACTCGGAGGAAGCTGCAGGCAGAGGATGACTAGAAATTAAACAACAACAAAAGAAATCTTTTCCAGCTGTTTTATTTCTGACAACCCTTCCCAAATATGAAATATGTCTGATTGCAGAGAGATTTCTTTCTGAGTTTGGACCAAAACCCCCTATCTATGTATTTCCAGGTGATGTTTCTTTTGCTGATTAGAATATAAAGATCCATATTAACTGGTCGCTGTGACTGAAGCATGTAAAGAAGGACTAATAGACACTTAACAAATGTTGGTATATATTGTCAGTGTGAAATAAAGCTTATGTAGTACTATATGTAACCATCAGGACAATTACAAAACGCGTGCATTGAGAAGCTAAGCAAACTTAGCTTTGTTGAAAGGAAGTTTGGAAAACTGAATTAGCTCAAAAATAATAAAAAACCATTTCTCTAATCAGTTTTATTCATTTCCCCACTAACAGGACTGTACAGGTTATTTAAAAAAAAAAACCAAAACCAACCAACCAAACAAATCCTCATCTTTATTTAGATTTAGCTAAAACTTTTTTAGCATCAAATAGGTTTTTTTAAAGTGCAATTTTTCAAAATTATTTCTACAAATATTTGCAATTCCTAGTAAGTTCTGATTTTCAAGCTCAAATTAATGTGCTCCAGAACCTTCATTTTAGAGATGAAATGTCCCAGCCTAATTTTTAAAAATTAGGCTGGATAGGAAGCGAGAGATATCATCTATAGTGTGTACTTTTGCCAAGCAGAAGTCTTGTTCTTGAAAGTTTTTATAGCTTCTCTGAGGGCAAATATAAAAATGAAGGACCTGTGTAGGCCAAGTAAGAAAGTTACTTGATAACATGAAACAAATCAGTGCATTTAATTGTTATTGTTCAATTATTATTTGCTGTCTGACCCAAAGGGTCTGAAGTAAAATAAAGTTCAACCTCTCTTTGATTTCCTGAATGGTTTTGAATCTGATTCTTTGACTGCATAACAAAGCGTAACACTTTGCTGTGTCTTGTTTTTGCAAGAAAGTTAACAAAATACTATATATTTTTCAGTAAAACGTGTGAGGGCTGACAGAATTTGCCACCATGAAAACTATTTTTGGCAACTTCTGTTTATAGCCTTTGAAGTAAGAACTAATAACATACTTTATTTGCAAAAGTTCTTCAATCAAGCCAGTTAAAAGCAGATTTCTTACTACATATTTGCCTCTGCATTATTGACTGAAGGAAGATACAATGCTACATGTTTATATTGGTGATTTTAAATTTTTGTATCTCATGAGCAGCAAACCAGTAAATTCAGAAGTTAAAGAATCAAGAAGTTAAAAATCAGCCACTTTAATAGCAGACGTTTTTAACTTTCCAGGAGAAAAGATAATGTTGTATCATTTTTCAAGCTAGGTGCGAAGAGTAATTTATAATCCTTCGTTAGAGCTCCTAACTATATTTCGCTGATGGATGAAAGGATGGAAGGAGATTTCATTCATATTTCCTCTTTTAAATATCCTCTTGCTCTTAACATGCGTGCACACTCAAAGCCATCTAGTCCCCCAGCTGTGCCAGCAGGGTTGCATGAAGAGAATCAAAGATGAGTGTCATTGAGTCTTAAGAACATGTAGCGTATTGAGAAGTCACATCATGAAGTGGTCATTTGTATTCATTAAATCTATGCTGAAGAAGAGGAGGTGAAACTCGTGCTTTACCCACCTTGACAATCCCCTTTTTTCAAATGCGATGGTAAGGATTAGGGAAAGAGCCGCTAATTTTTTTGCATTACCTCCGTTGCAGGAAAGGTCGGGAAGGATGTAGTAACTTTGTTATTTAAAAACACTATACAAATTTTGAGGATGTCCACCTGACATTGGTAAATTTAAAGCACTTTGTCATCCTGTGTGGAGAGCCAGCCCAGGTGCCTGCCGGCCTGCGGCTTAGGATGTGGGTTTCTTTGGGCCGGCTACGTCCAGAGGCCGGGGAAGCAGGCAGGGCATGCAAAATGGGCAGCAGTTCGGAGCTGCCGGTAGTTGCGCTACGACCTTGCATGCATTTTGGATGTGTGACCTCTGTGGCTTGTCCTCTTGTGCCATGACAACTCAACATTTTCAGGCTCTGTGTCGGTGATATTAATGGCCAAAATGGAATTCTCTAGAGCGGGTTGTAAGAGAAAGTGTAAAGTCTTGGGTTTGAAGCACTTCAAAAAGCCTTTCATAAGTTTTTGTCTTATGAGTATGAACTTCTTATTAATGGTTTGATGTGCTGCTTATTTTCTTTCGCATGTGAGGTAGTTGTCTCTCAACAGTCTCGTATTAAGTATTTAGTCAGTAGTAACTGTTATATTACAAATAGAATATGCTTATTAAACATCTTCAAACAGCTTTGCCTAAAATTTTAGTGGAATTTTTAGTGACATTTTTCCAGAATGTAGGATGTTATAGGGCAAAATTTTTAGTAGGTATCTCGGCACTTGCCATTTCAGCAGTGTGATATTTGATGGCAGCTTTATTCTGGTTACTCTGTGCCTGGGTGGTTACTCTTTACTTCAGTGTTTTGAAGTGAAAGAATTGAAATGTAGTAAAGAAAAGGCTGCTCTTTGTCCTATCCCTGGGTGTAAACCCCTTTAATAATCATAAAAAGTTTTCGAGCATTTGTAGTGGCATTTTTGGTTGTGTGGGGTTTTGGTGTCGTGTCTGTGTGTCCGTCCCCCCCCCCCCCCCCATATGCCAGTAATTGGTTTCTGTGGACTAGATGCTGATGAAAAGGATTTAATTTCTGACTGTTGTTTAAGGTGAAAAGGGAAAAGAAGAGGGTTGAAATATGAAAGGAAGCAGGGAAAAAAAGGAAAAGATAGTTTTTGCTTTACTTGACAGTTGATATTTGAAAAGTGTTGTCATTGGAGGCAATGCGAGGACTGCTGTCCCATTGACTGCCTACTGAGAACGATGTCCAAGTCCCAGCATTGCAAGGGGGTATTTTGGTGACGGGATTGCAGCCTGTAGCTCTGGCTGGGACACAAAGGGCTTTCCAGCCATGTTTCCCACTTCCTTTTCCTAACTACAAATTTTCTGCTGCATTTCCCGAAAGTGCGGCACAGACTGTTGTCTTACGCCTAGTTATATCGTTACCTGAAAATCTTGTTAAAACTCATTTAGTTTACTGATGAGAATTCTGCAAATGAACAGATGTGACTCCACGTGGGTTTTCCTTTGCAAATGTTACGTTGGAAAGTGAAATAAACTTTTTTTGAATAATCTTAGGAGTCTTCAGAAAGCTGAAAGGGACAGGAGGAGCTCCCTATGCTGAGTAAGGACCAAGCACACACAAATGGTTTTCAGGGCATATTTGCTTAGTGTGTTCTTCACTGGGGACTTTCAGAGGGGTTTCACAAGAACTTTAACATCTCCCCTGAATCTTATTTGCTGTAAAGCTTTATAATGGTGCCTGTTCCTCCCTGGTACTCCACCAGAACTTAGTCCTGTGGGTTGTCAGTGTGTTTCCTCTGGTGAAGTGATTATAGGCATTTACACTCTATATTGAATATCTGTTCTTTTTGGCTTTGGTCAACAAGTTAGGACAGTTCTTTTACAACTTTCTGTAGTGCCAGGCATGGGAACAAGGTGCTCGTATATTATAAACTTAAAATGATACAGTATTTTGTGCCAAGGCTTACTTTGCTAGGGCTTGTTGGTTTCTCGTATGAAGCTTTTCAACTCTAGCACATGAAAGCCTCCCAGATACTCTAAACACCCTGAATCTCTGCAGAGATGCTAATGAAACAGTAGTTAAGAGATTAAAGGCCTTTGGAGTATACAAGCTGGATGAAAACCAAGTCAAGAGAGGAACTAAACAGTCCCCTTGTATCCTCATCTAACCTGATTTCTTTTTGCTAGTTGTAAAGGTCTTTGTGATATTTGGAGTTGATGCGTGCTTCGCTCCTGATAAGCATGAGAAACCACAATAGTAATTACGAAAGTTCATTAATTGAGACAATTTCCCCCCCCTCCCCTATATTCAGTCTAGCAAAGCATATTTTTAAACCGTCTGTCTAAGGATGATTTCTGTGATTCTACATTTTCTCTATTTTAAAAACATTTGAACAAATGTAGATTAATACCACTCTTCCAGTTTCTCCAAGCTGTATACGAACATCTAACATCTAGGTATGACCACAGCAAGTTAATACATTTTTCAGTATCTCTTGATTTATATATGCGTGGACTAAAGTTGTAGTGGTAGTCATATTCTTTAAAACACGAGCTGGCATACTTTCAAACATGGTATATTTTTCTAGTTGTAGAAAGTCATCCATCTTAGGTTGCAAGCACTAACATCAGTTGTATCTTAAGTGGCGCACTTAAGGGATACTGTCAATGTTTAGAGTAGCTGATGCAACATAGGAAAGGGAGCTTAAAAACATAAGACGACTGTATTTGGAAGAAATAGGAAGTATAGGAGGAATTTGTTTAATTATTACTATGCCAGCTAAAATCCAGCATAATCAGCTGCATTATTTACCAGAAGCACAGTCTGTAATGATTTTTTTTTTTCTAAACTTACTTATGAAAGGTTTAACTGGTGATTCAAAATATTCTTTTACTGCATCTGAAATTGCACTGAAATTTCATGGGTTCCCCACATTCAACGTGATAATCCATGCCCATCTTTCTTTGGGTTTTCAGTCCTTACCTGTGTTGCTGTTCCATTAATTGGAATATAGGAATGTGATAGAAATATAGGAGTGTGATTGCATGTTAATTGTGCTTGCACATTAATCATTCTCACCAGCAGTACTCTTGTAATTTTTTAGTTGGTGAAAAGGCATGTGAAGGCATTTAACCATATTTCCTACGTAGTGTATTCCCAAGCAAAGTACCTCTGTTTATTTTATTATACAAAGAAATTCAGCATTAAAATCACATCTAAGGACAGTGAAGACTAGAAGTTTAACTTGCCCTGCTTACGGCTTTGAAAGAAATGATGAAAAAATTATTTCCATAAAGCTATGGATAAGGTAGGGTGTGTTGTTTCAAGCTTGGGTAACTTGTGTTAAAAATAAAATGACAACATATATATTATGTCACTCATTGTTACCGGATTTTTTTTCAAGATAAGTTATTTATCAGTGGTTTAGAACAAAGGGCTTTGTATTTTCAGAAGCATTATATGCTAATTGCCTATGCAGTTTGTGATGATACTTTGGTAAGTAAAAGTAACATCCAGAGTCAATTTGAAATCTAAACCAGGTAAGAGATGTAAGACACCGTCAGGATTTTACTGGTTATAGGCAGCTGTGATATATTAAGTGTATTATTTTTCATTAGTGTACAGGAGTAGATCAGTGTTAGTGACATCTTCTATATGACTCCTTATGTATTCATCATGCATTATGTAATGTTTGTCATTTATGTTGGTTAAAATGGCTGTCAAAATGCAAATGCTTAAAAACCTGTAGCATTAATTAGGTCATGTTATTTGAAATATCCTTGAAGTATGTAATGTTTTACCATGCTATTAGTTTCTGGCTTTTTTTTTTTTTTTTGTCAAGTGTAGTAGCTCAAAGTATAACTGTCAGACTAATTACGTGACATTTATTTTGAATAAAAGGTAACGATAGGGACAGTAGCAGATCTTGAGTGTTTGGTGGGTGGACTCCTGTGAATCGTCTGGGTTTCTTAATCTAAATATCCCTGTCTGGCTTTTGGGAATAGAGCAGTGTTGTGAAAACAGTGGCAGGAATGATTCCAAATCATACATAGTTTCTTTTACTCTCTCAGTGTGTACTTTATGAAATAAAATGTCAAAAGGTGCTTGGTCAGTGTTGACATGGAAAGTTAAGGTCTGTAATCTCACAGAAAAAGTGATCCAAGTCAGCGTCCAATTCACGTGCTGTAGAAGTCTAAAATCCTTTTGTAGTTTGTGCAGCCTAGAGATCTAGTCATATCGCCGTAATATTGACCCTACATTTGGTCAACTGAGTGGCTGTCTGGATTCCAGTGACTGTATCGCCTGAATCTCTGGATGATTTTCAGAGTGTTGAATCCCACGTGCATGATAGGTACTGATTGGAAAATGAAGCGAGGTAAATTAGTACTAAAACCAAAGCATCTTTTTAACAGTGAGATAGTCAATAGAATAGTTCAACAGAGGGAAGCAGTGGTGGGTTCTTCATCTGCCTAATTTTTGTGGTCAAATCTGAATATTAATCTCTTTAAAAAGCAGAGCTCAAGAAAATGACACCTGTGACTGTGAGTTGCCCCACTTCCATTAGCCTGTGAAACCTTTCCCTTTACCAGCTAGAGGTGTGCCTGCTTTTCAGGAAAGCTTTCTAGTCTTTCTGTCTTATCGGTGATACCTCAAAAGGGGGAAGGGCAAGTATGAAGGCCACAAATCTATGGTGTGGGGTTTTTTGGTTTCAGAGGAAAGGGTTTGGAAGAGTCCCATTTGTCTTCATACTACTGAGACATATTTTTTCCAGGATTCTTGTGGAAAGACTGCATGTGCCGTGGTCACCAAAAGATTTCCAGTTGGGCTGGTGCAGCCAAGATCTCTTGGATATTTACAAGACAAGCTAGGGCACAGTTAATGTTGATTTGGAAATAGCACCTTTTGCGTTCCTCGCTCCTGGGGTTATTGGTAGCAGATTGGAGAATGCTCGTCTTTAAGCATTTGTTTGGGTTTTGTTTGAGGGGATTTTTTGAATTGACGATTTTATTCTAATAAATATGAGTACATTTAATATAGTAGTTATTCTCAGAGTCTTCAAAAAGTGTAGACGTGAACCTTATTGAATCTTCTGAAAAAGTAGACGAATTAATAAACACCGAGCCCTTCCTCTGAATTGGTTCCTCTAGGACAAAACTACCACTGAAAAATTTAGGAAGTGCCATCGATTTTTAGCTATTTTTCTGTTTCAGTACATATAGATTAGTAGTTGATCTGCTGTTATCCTACAAGATCTTCACTAGTAATTCTTCGGCAACTTTGCCATTGGTCCTGGTAAAGGAACTATGGACAGAGATAGTTCTTGTTAGCGTCCCAGGCCAGCCAACTCGTGATCCAAGTTCTCTGTCTGAGGACTTGTGTTTGTCTTGACTTGTACCCAAAACCTATTTTTGTCTTTAAGTGCATCGGGGAATTTAAAGCAACAATAGTGGGAGCCAAGAGTCAGAACAGGAAAAACAGATAGAAATGATGTCAACCAGAGGATAGCAAAAACCTTGCTAGTACCATACAAATTAATGATATCAAACCGTAGAAAGGTTTGAGAGTTAAGAGAAAACACTCCTCCATAGGGAGGCTGCATTCAGATATAGGTATTCATATAAATCCATTAGGTGGTTTCAGTGTAAGCCTCACTGGAAAGATATTTGTGTGTCATAAAACCACAGTGTTGTACAGTATTCTGTCTTTGACAAGTCCATAGAAGAAGTATGTTATTGTCAGTGCTGAGTGTGGGAGGTTGTCTGTTTTCTGATAGTATTAAAGCCTGCATTTTTTGGCAGAGACCTGTTTATTTTTATAAGCACCTAATTTCCCTACAAAGCCGTTTGAGCTTCCCTTGCTTGGACAGCATCTCAATCAGGTTCTTAAAAGAGAAACCCCCAACCCCCCCATTGCCTCCCCACCCAAACGACAGCAGAAAAACTTCTCTTTTCATTTGCTGAAATGCCTGTCTGTACCAATAGCTCAAATCTTGACACTGCTTTCTGATAACACAGGTTCTGTAATGTTGCATAATGCACTTTTCATTCATCCTCTCCTTACTTGAGCTTTTCTTTCCTTGGCCGAATTTAGAGAGAAAGACAGACAAAGGATGCCACCATTTCTCTGCAAAACTTACTGATAGAAATGAGGAGCTGGGGAGCTTGGGGAACTGTGTCTTTTTATTTTCCCTTTTATCCTGTAAGGTATGATGTCCATTTACTCTTGCGCCTTCTGATTCCAATTCATTTGAATACTTGCATCCAATTGAAGTTTAAGCAAATAGTTTTCTACAGAAGAGGAAGACCTACTTGTATAATGTGAAAATCTTTCTGCCTCCATAAAATTGACTTTGCGAGCTGCGGTTTACATACACAAGCCATTCACACACATGCAGGAAGTTTTCTTGACTTTTGCTAACGACAGTAAAGTCAATGAAATTAGAGAATAAATGATTGGTTGTAAATATTTAGTGAACTGTGACTAAGCACCTTTTAATAGAAAGTGTCAGTGTTTTAATTCCAGAGGCTAGACTGTTTATGAATAGTTATATTTTATAAGGTACTTTGTCATGGCTCGCGAGATATTTACGGCAAATCTTTTTTTAGTGATTTTTTTTTTTTTATGAAGAAAACTCATATGAGAATTTCCTGAACGTACCAAGCAGGCTCATGATTGCACAGTATGACACTGAAAACAACTTTCCTTGCAGTTTGTATTTTCTTCTATCTTGATGGACTGGGGTTTCAAGACTAGTGTTATTACCATACCTACCTTTGTAGATAATGGCTTTGTGGGAAAGCAGAGGGGGGAAAAAGAGAGGAAAATGTTTGTGCAGTTCTAAAAAGATACTTATAGTCCCTACTTTTCTGTAACTGTCCGGACAGATGCCAGAGAAAGTTCCTATCAGGATATACGAGTCTGTTTTTTGGTGGTTTTGTTTTTGTTTTGTTTTTTTGTTTGTTTGGGTTTTTTTCTTAAAAAAAACCCACCCCACCTTATTAATATTATTTTTGTTGCTTGATTTTTAAGCATTACCTGCTGCTCCCTGTCAAAGTGATGGGAAAAAAGTAACCATTAGATGATGATTAAGCTTCTGGGGGAAAAAAAGGGAGGAAAACCCTCATACATGGAAGTGATTTTTCCATCCAGCTTTGTGCAATTTTGTGTTTTACTCTGTCAGCCATTGATGAGCAAATTTAGTCTCCTTAAATCCTTCTTAAGCTGAGGTTTAGGAAGGCCCTCAGTTGCAAAGTCTTGGAAAGTGATTCAGCGAGACTGCTCTACTGAAATCTTACAGACGTCTAAAGCCAATAAGGGATTTGGTGTTTTCTAGGCATCAGGCAAAAGCTCTTGTGAATTGTAAAAAATACCCCTCTCTTATCTGGAGGAGGAGGGAGGTGTTAGGAGCCTGAACTCTGCTGCATTTCAGCAGGAGGCAAGGACTCCCTTTAGTACATAAAATCCCCATCTCCAGGGACTGTTTTCCTAAATAAGAGTCACTCGTACATAAGCATCGCTGTTAAGAGTAGTTAGCAGCATTCAGAAGCTGAATACTTTGTAACTTCTCTAATATTTAGTATATTTTTCCTTAAAGGTGATATAAAGCATGCTTGCATGATTAGGGATTGACTTCTCTCAGCTGTAGCTTCACAAGCAGATTGGAGTCAGTGTAGTTTCATGGATAATTAAATACGAATGAAAATTAAAAGTATAAAAAGAGGCTTTTCTTTGTTCAGCAAATGTTCCCCATTTTATATTTTTTCCATACAATAGTTTTTAAATTGTCTCCAATTGATTTGATGAGTCTCTTTCGATTTGTCAAAGGCAAGATGAAAGTAAGTAAACATGGATAAAGGCAGTGGAGGCTAACCGTGAAATTTGTTTGAATCCTAGAAACTTTTCAATTTTTTCAAAAAGAAATGTTAAAATAGCACAATTCTAGCAGGTCATGGCCAAATGTTTTTCAGAAGACTTTTTCTACTTTTTAGATGGGTGAGTCAACCCTGCAGACATTTCTATTGTACCTGGTAATCTCCAGTTGCATTATAAAGCTAAGATTTAAAAAAAACGTATAAACCTGCAAAAATGAAGGCCAGCAATTTCACATATTTTTTTAATCCCCTTTATAGCCTGTCTATGTCTTCTTTTGTAAGCTTAGTCAGGAAGGCAAATGTGACTTCAAGGGGTTTTTCTCTTCCTGCTTTTACAAAGCAAAAGGCCAAAACCTGCAACTTGTTTGTTTGTTCCTTCGTCTTCAGTGATAATAATGAATGTGTCAGCAGAATTTTCAGAGGAAAAAAAAAAAAATGTGTTCATTCCATTGAATGGAGAAATAGAAGTGTTAAGATCGTGGCTCTTGGGTGGGTTCCCCCCCCTCTTAATAAGGAAATTGTCTCGTGGATCTTCTCCCATACGTGTCTGTAAAGACCACCTCTTCTCCCACTGGCTGCTGAATATCACTTCTCTTGCCATCCCTGGTAACCACACTAATTGCTTACATGGAAAAGGAATATTAGGAAAATATTAAGTGAAGCTAAAAATACATTAAATATGATATAGCAGCTGGAAACAGGGAAAGCCAGCACCTTCCACCAGCCAGATCTCCACGGACCACCAGCAAAGTGCTCCGGGGGCCACTGCAACCATGCAACCACATAACGTGCTTTGGAACATTTACATCAAATATCACCTCCTGCTTTTTACCTTGACCTCAGAAGACTTCCCCAGCACATGATAAACAATAAACTTACATAGTGTGCCCGAGAGACTTAGGTTCTAAATAAACTCTGTATGATGCCACACATTTTCGAGGAAGCAGAGCTTACCGTAGACCACACAAATCTCAGCCACGAGCACCATTGCTTGTGTGTTGAGTGATGCCAAGCTGGAGCTCTAAGAAGCGACGACTGTGCCTGGGTATAGAAGCACAGTCAGGGTGGTTATTTAAAAAAAAAAAAAAAAGAGAATACCTCGGTGTTTTGTGGCTGCCCCCTCCATGGCACCTGGGGTACCCCAGAGCTGTGGCTCTTGCTCTCTCTTCTCCAACTCCGAAACTGAAAGGAAGGAAACGAGAAGTGTTCAATAACTGCAGCATGAAGGGAGATGTTAATTACTTTCCTGTAACAGATCATTCCGATACCAAAAATTACATTCGTTTTTGCCTCTGTAGTGTGTGATTCAGTGAAACCGCAGCTTTTCTTGGAGAATTTGGTCTTTGACTCCAACCATTGCTTCCTTGGCTCCTAAGGAGGAAGAGAAAGGGCAAGATGAGATGCTGAATACCGTTCCCTCAAGCACGGCAATTCCTGACTTTTGTCTGTAGAGATTAATTCTTATTTTGGAAGTTCGGTTCTTTTTAAAAACTGCTCGCCACTGAGCATCTGTCAGTATTGGTTAGGATGCTGCACATGTACTTAATTTCTGCAAGAATTTTTTCTTCTGCAATCGTAGCAATGTGCTATAAGTAGTTGGAAGCGTTCGTTGGAATGCCTTTTGGACTCTCTGGTACGCTTTTTTATTTTGTCTAGCTTATCTGTTTTGATAAATAAGGGAATTAAGATTTTACCTGATATCATTTCACCTTTTGTTCTGCAGATACAGATAAGAAAGCAAAGTACAGTATCCATGATAATGATTTTCTTTGTTAACTCATGTACTGGGCATAACGCTGGGTGGACTGTGTATAAAAAAAAAAGAATCCCTTTTTAAATGCTTATATCTGATTACTGGTTTTGCCCCTACTTGAGCAGCCTGAAATTTGTAAATTGATATTATAATTTCATTTTAAGATACTAATTCAATCCAACTATAATTTGATAGTAAATTCTCTCCAAATTGTCAATTATTCAAATCTAAATGCTTGTCAATAAATAGCAATAGTCATGCACATTTCGCCTGAATTAGCACAGCTCACGTTTGTCTTTTTTTATTGAGAAAGGTCAGAAAATACAATCTTCTTTTTTTTTTTTTTGAAAGGATGCCAAGTTGTCCTTTACATTGACCCCTTTGAACTACCATCAATAAAGTGAAATAATTGACTATGCATTTTTTTCATGTGATGTTCTGTTGAGCCCTATGAGAGTGATACTTGTCCCCCTTTTTCATCTTTTATTCTTGACTCATAGCTTGTACGTGCTGCACTATAACTTCGGATCCTTCTTTTTAGTGTTCTTGTATTATTATTATTAAACAGACAGTGCATGTTTGGAATTGCAATTTTGCTTCTTTCCTTTGTGAACTAAGTATTTTTCATATTTTTGAAAATTAAATTTTTGAGTGAAGATTTTTTAGGCGCTCATGCTTCAACCCTAATTTGCTTATGAGGAAATCTTTCTGAAGTCCAGATATTCACATCTTCTGTTTCCTACTTTCCACTGAGCCACTTTTCATTGCAAAAAAAGAAAACAGTTTATTCTGAGAAATCTAAGAAAGCTGTTTCTTATTTCCTTTTGATCATCTCTGTACTCAAAGTGATTATTTAATAATTTTAGTGCACAAGAGGGTCGGTGTAGCCTATTGCTTCTGTGTACACCCCGTCCCTATGTCTTGGGAGGGACCTGGGGTAAAAGAAGAGAGGGCAAGTATCTATACTGTCCTTTGGACAAATGGGAAAACAGAGGTTTGATCTATAGATTGTGTATACAGGAATATCTTTTGCCAGTATTTTCACCCTCTGGTTTTGGGGTTTTTCTGTTGGGGTTTTTTTTGGTGTGTTTTTTTTTTTTTTTTTTTTTTTTTTTAAATCCCATATATTTCATTAAACAATATATTGTGTCAGTAATAAAATGAGAAAAATAACTTGTGTTTTTAATGAGGCATTAATTGTCTAAGTCAGGATTTAGTGTCTGTGCTCAGTATAACTGCTAGAGAGCACATTTTGGACAAGATGAAAAACTAAAGTGTAATTAGTAGACACGGATGTGGTCATCTTCCAAAGTCCTTGCTTTTGTTTTTGTAGCAAATAGATCAAGACTAGGGTGACTGTAAAACATCAATATTTTATAAAACCCTTCTTTTCTTGTTCCAAAAATTCTGCCAAATTGTACTTAAATGAAGTCTTCTGAGGAAAAAGCCTGTAAGAGTTCTTGACTATAAATACATTTTTGTGATTTTAAGAAGAATGCGGTATTTATAATGGATTGAACCAGAGATTCTCTGCTCTGTGTTATCTTTATAATGTTTGCCATAAAGTGCTTCCAGGCGACATCTTGACTTCTGTAATTTTTTTCTTCCTTTTCATTGGTGCCTGGAACAGATTATTGTGGGTTATAACATTTTAAAACATTTAAGTAATCCATTGGAAAGCAGGAAAAAGAGCGCACCATTGATATGAAATTGCACTGACTTTCCAGAAAAGATTGTATCACAGAACTTCCAGTTTCTTACTCTAGGGAGAAGGCTACATAGTTGGATTTCTGAAATAAAACACATTTTTAAAGCATTGTCTTTTTCAGTGAAATTGATGTATCTTATGGCAGAATTTTACTTTCAGAAAAAATGAAAGCATTGGTGTGTTCAGTGCATTCTGAAGTATAAACCTAAATTAAAACCAACTCTTCAAAAGAATTATTCCATATTTTAATTGTTGTGCATCTTTTCTTCTTAGTGGATATATTTTATCTGTGCCTAGTGGGGAAATAATTTCTATTTCTATTTTTCACTCACAGGTTCAGTGATAACACGGAGTAACTACTGTAACAGTTCCGAGTGGGTTTGGGTTTTGGTAATTGGGAGGTTGTGGTGCTTCATTAGTTGTGGAAGGCATGAACTGCCATGCCCCTCAGTTGTGAACTGTAACTTAGAGCACAGATTTCCAAGCTATGATCTGTGGACCACTGGTGATCCAAAAGTCACACTGAGTATTTTACGGCAGTTTTGTTAATATATATATATAAAAATAGGTAAAAAATTATCTAGAAATACTGCAAATATTCATTTCATAGTTAGATTTTGCAGTGTTTGTGAGGAATGCTGACATCGGTAATGCTCTTTTGGTCTCAAATATTTCCATATTTTTCAGATAGGTTATGTTTTTTGACACCTCTATTTTTCTCCCCATTATTACAGGGAGTACTGCAACATCTATCTGACACAAGTACTGCAAAGATGAATAACGAGAACACAGGCTCTCTACATGCATAGGTGGACTTTTCATATCATTTTGTTTTACTATCAAAATTAAATCTAATTTGCTAATTTACTGTTAAAATCAATCTAATTTGCAAAGCCTGATTTGTCAGTAGCACCCTTGTTACTACCCAGCAATGGGAAGCATAGGGGGATAACCGTTGCTTTTTCTGCCACGGACCAACTGTGGACAAGTTGCTTCCCTTCTCCAGGCAATGACTTCAGGAAGGGTAGTAAGGTAAAAGAACTGACGTTATAAAATGTGTTAACATCTGATAAGGAAGTGTGTTGAGAACTGGATGCAATTATCATCCTTTAACACCCAAAGATCTCATTCATGAAGTTGTATATGAATTTTTAAAACAATGAAAAATGGTCTTGACGTTTTGGAGAATATAAAAAGAATAATATTATTTCTCTAAAAATTAGCATGAAGCATTCATCCTCATTTATATTTTGTATCTTGTGGATTAGTTTAAATTGTCTTGTGGTTTTAATCTAGATTTAAAATAGCTAGGGATTTCCACAGTTGGTTAACACTTATAATGTATATATACAATGAAATGATGTTTTGAGTTCCTGCTCTCCTCATCATTTTTTCGCCCTGTCCTCATGAGAGCAGACTGAAAATTCATCTCTCTCGGCTTTGTTAAATTCCATTAGTGTTTGGGTATATTGTTGAGATGAACTTTTTCCTAGAGCAGAAATGACTGATCATAGTCCAGTCTGCATAGTCTAGAAAGACAGTTGTCTCATTTATTTCCTGAAAAACGGAAACCCTTTGTGAATGAGCGAATGGAACAAATTATGTTATACAACTGGAATAAATTATATCTTTTTCCTTTGCCAGTCATAAGGATTTGTAAAATTAATTTAAGACACTTAACTGTTAGAGTTTGGTGTGTTCTGATTAGTATACAATGGTACTGAAAAGGGTTCTTGCCACAGCTTTGTGTTGGGATAAATTTGCTGATTTTCAGCAGTTAGAAAGTGTTTACAATAGTATAAGAGAAAAAAAGAAACCCCAAACAAACCAGGGTGAAGTCTGTTGTTTTTTGTTAATAAGCAGGACTTTTAAAAGCACCTAGATAACATAGCTGCCCATAGCATTTACTTATTGTACAAAATCACGCTCGTTCTCAGCCAATGGGTATTGTACTTACAACAGTTTACAAAGAGTAACCAAGTTAGTTCAGTGAAACCATATGTTTCACAAAGAGTATTCTGTAGAGCTTTTAGCAAAACTTAGAAAATTAGATTTTGTTGGAATTTAAACATATTCACCCTGAAAGATATGTACCTATAAATAGTTTGTTGGAAGTAGACCTGTATAGCATCTTGCATCAAAATTGACAACGCTTTGCATATTGACAGTTCATAAAGCAATAGACCGTGGGGGAGGAAAAATATTTTAAAAACAGTTTACTCGAATGCATTTTCTAAGTTGTGTTTTTATATACATGAATTCGTTTTTCATGTCTTAACTGTAGTCATAAAAGTTTAAGTACGGATAATCTTACAACACTTTCTGCTTGAAATCAGACTTTAATTTACATATTTATTCTTCCAATAACATAATGTACAGTATTCTGCTTTCATTTTATGTGTGATATGGCTCATGAAGAGAAGTCATGGCGACTGGGGAAAGTTCCTTCCTGAGGAGTGGAAGAAAGCAAATGCCATTTCTGTCTCCAAAAAGGACAAGAAGGGAGGATGCAGGGAATGACAGACCAGTCATCCTCACCTTGATCCCTGGGCAGATCATCTAGAAACCATTTCTGAGCCTGTTAAGGATAAGAAGGTGATTTGGAGTTGTTGGCATGGATTTACGAAGGGGAAATCATGTGTGACCAACCTGATAGCCTTCTATGATGAAATAACTGGTGCAGTGAATGCTGTTTACCTTCACTTTAGCAAGGCTTTTGACCCCGTCTCCTGTAGCACCCTCACATACAAGCTGATGAATTAGATAAATGGATGGACAGTGAGATAGACTGAAAACTGGCTGAAGGGCTGGGTTCAAAGGGTTGATATCAGCAGCATGAAGTCCATCTGGAGGCCAGTTACTGGTGGTGTGCCCCAGGGGTTGATCCTGGGGTCAATACTGTATAATGTCTTCGTTAGTGACCTGGATGATGAAACACAGTGCACCCACAGCAAGTTTGTTGTTGATACAAAACTGGGAGGAGCAATTGATAGGCCAGATGGGTGTGCTGCCATTCAGAGGCACCTCAGCAGACTGGAGAAATGGGCCAACAGGAACCTCATGTACTTCCACAGAGGGAAATCCCAAGTTGTGCCCGTGGGGAGGAATAACCCCAGCCACCAGAACAGGCTGGAGGCTGACCATCTGGAAAGTAGGTTTGCAGACAAGGCTGGGGTTGGTCCTGGTGGACACCAAGTTGGACATGTCCCAGCAATGTGCTCTTGTGGTAGCATCCTGGGCTGCGTTAGGCAGGCTGTTGCCAGCAGATCGAGGGAAGGGATCCTTCCCCTCTGCTCAGCACTGGTCAGACCCATCTGGAGTGCTGGGTCCACTGCTGGACTCCCCAGTACAAGAGAGACATGGACATACTGGAGAAAGCCAGTGAAGGGCCATTAAGATGATTAAGGGACTGGAGCGTCTCTTGTACAAGGAGAGGCTTGAGAGAGCTGAGACAGTTCAGCCTAGAGAAGAGAAGGTTCAGGGAGATCTTATCAATGCCTATAAATACCTGATGGGAGGGAGCGAAGAAGACACAGCCAGTTTTTCTTCAGTGGTGGCCAGTGACAGGACAAGAGGCAGTGAGCACAGATTGAAATACGGGAACTTCCACTTAAACATAAGGAAAAAACTTTTACTGTGAGGTTGGTCAAATGTGTGGGAACAGGCTGTGCAGAGAGGCTGTGGAGTGTCTGTCCTTGGAGATACTCAAAACCCAACGGGACACAGCCCTGAGGAAACTTATTTGAGCAGGGGAGTTGGACTACCTATCTCTACATGTCCCTTCCAACCTCACCTGTTCTGTGATTCATGGAGTAGCAGTGGTATAGTGGCATCTTTTTTTTTTTTTTCCTTTTTTTTTCCCCTTCTGTCCTGCAAGACAGTAATTTTCCAGGTATGAATATGAATTTATTAAGGCAAAAATTGGATACAAATTCCTTACTGCATATATTATAGTGTATTTAAAGAAACATTAACAAAAGTTGCCGTTTCTAAAGGGAAAATTGAGGATATTTTTGGTTTCTACAAGTTATTAAAACATTCAAGATCAGCTTAAGAACAAGATTCAGAAGGTTCATGCTTAAACAAAACACTTTATTGAGTCAAGACAGAGTGACCTCCCATGGAGTTGGGAGACTTTAGCATCTCTGAAATTCATTCCCTGAGGATTTTGTGTTATTCTTGATTTATGCTGATGTCACTGAGGACAGGGTTTGTCTTTATGTGAGAAGAATTGGACTTTTCATTTGGCAAGATGTTAGACATTGTTAATCCTGCTGTCTGGCAGACTTTACTATTTAAAAACTCACGGTGTAAACAAGTTGCTTCCATTTTTAGGTGAACAAAGTTGCTCTTTCAAAGGTCTTGCCTTGTTTAGATCTTAGCTTAGTGGTACAATGAACTTGACTGATGCCTTTGGATGTTGCTTTCCACCATAGTAATTGAGAAGTATCTGTAGTGGAGACCGTTAAGTAAGCATTAATGTTTTCAATAAGCTCAAAATAATTATTTATTATGAAGTATCTTCCTGGTTTTAGAATTTTAATAATTATAAGCATCAATGAAGTTTATTTCAGACTCCAAATATAGAGTTCCAACAACTGCCTGTTAGTTGCAGGTGACATACCATTTTAGAATGTGATCATATCTCATTTTTAAGTATTTTAAGTTACATAATCAAGATTTCTTTTTGTGTACTTGTTTAACATCACAAGACTCCCCAGTTCTTGGTTAAGCTTAGTTTTCAGTGTTTCCAGCAATAAAACTTCTGTTCCTTCTGAGATGGTTACAGAGGGGTTTAGCTCTTTTTTCCAAATGTTTTCCTTCTAATTTGCTCCGAATGTTCCTTTTCTAAATTTTATCTCTTTACTTATCACAATGTACTTTTGAATAATTAAAGGTATTATGTAATGTCTCTCCTTGTTGTTGTTGTTTATGCTTTTCCAATATCTGCAGACATCATCACGGCTTAAGTTTATACTGAAAAAAACCCATTTTGTAGCTGACATTTCCATTTCTTCCTGTGCTTGCTGTTCTCACTGCCATACACATTTTGGAAAAAGTATTTTCCTTAAGCTGAGTTCCTTTTAGTAAAGATTCAATAATTTAGTAATCAAATTCTTAGAGTTAAAATTATAATATTTAAACAAGTGAACAGGACGTCTCCACTTGCTGAATGAGTAGATGGTAATTAATTTCAGTAAATTCCTGTAGCTTCACCTGGCTCCATGAAAGTAGGAGAGCGGGGAGTTACTGTTGTTGACATCGTCAGGGTAGTGAGAGAGATTCCTCAGTTATTAGACAAGAAAATTGTCATGCAAAGTGTAGGTCTAAGAAAGGAAAATGTATGGTCTCCCTCCAAGAGTTAGAGAAGGTATCAATAACGCTTTCAAGCATTATAGAGACACAGGAATACTACCCGGGGACAATGGGACGGGATGGGACGGACAGACAGAAAAGAGCTGGTAGAAGAAGCAATGCTGGAAGAGACTTTGAAGTCAGTACTGATTAACTCAACTTTATATGCAAAATAATGTAATGACTGTTATCCAGTTAGCGGAAAACTATATAGCCAGTTATCTATATACCTACCTACATACCTACTTCGATATACAAACTGCCTAGTCTGTGCAGCTGTATATGTACGAGCAAGTTCTAGTCTTGTGTCAGTCATGCTTACTTAAATACATGCAGGGTTAGCAGTTGGGACTATTTTCAGTCAGTGGCAAAGGTGTTAAAAATGCAGGATTTTGACTGGAATTAAGGCACTGAATTTAGTGCCTGAAATATAGGCACTTCTGTGTGCATCCGCACGTCTCCATCAACTATAGGAAATGTAGGGTTTTCTGTGTGTTGTTCTGAGACATGTCTTGGGGAGCTTAATGATGTAAAACTCAGCAATAGTTGATAGAACAAATCCATGTAGTTTGTCATGGACAGGAGGAAGCACCCAGATTTGGGCGCTGGGGAGTGCTCCCAGGTCCTACAGTTTACATGTAATATATGTAGATGAACATATACCTTCTGGTTTCCAATGTCCTCTGGAGAGGACTGCTTGAAATTGGGAATTGTGAGCCCTGTTGCATTCTCCATTAATTGTGGACGTAAGAGGAACCATATAGATTAGATAGGTTCATTTTAAAAGGCAGCATGATTCACAGTTGGCTTCTTGCATCTTCATATGAGAGAATGAGGCTATTCTACTCCTCTCTTCTTGGGTTTCACGATAGCATGGCTGCATCCTAAAGTGATCAGAGTAACACGGAGTAGCTCAGTGCAGCTGAAAATAGGGGACCTCATTATTTGTCCTTGCAGCTCTTAAGTTAGCACCAGGAAGAGAGCCATCCTGGAGTAAAACGGACGCTCAAAATATCCCGAGTCTACTTTTTCAACTGTTCTTTCTGTGAGGATGTAAAAAAAATCTGTATGCTTTGTTTTTATGTAATTTGGCACTTAAATTTGTTAGTACTTTTCTGTAATGGGCTTAGTGCAACCTCTTAGTAAGTTTACACCACCCCTGTATTAGGGAGAAGCTGTATTTGCCAACGTTAGTGTAGACCTTGCTTGATTATAGAGCATATGGACTGCACAAACTGAAGTCTGTGATATCGCTTAAATCAGCATTTCTGGTTTCCTCTTCACATTTAGGACAACTCCCCTAGTGCTGAGTGGTAAACGCTCCCAACAAGTCAAAAGTCATGGAGAAATGAACTCTCCCATTTGATCCCTTTCTCCTGATAGACCAACTGACTGCTTGGTTTAATTCTCCCAAACACGTCTCGGTGCATGCAGCGCAGTTTGCCTTGGTCCTGCCCAGAGCGGGTGATCTGCTCGGTGGGACTGTAATCTGTGCACAGCAATTGGAGTTAAGGAGCCCTGGAGCCCTGAGGGTGTAAAGTGCAGGCAGGTTATTTAGAAGTTGCCACACAAGCTTTTTAAAACCACTGTCGGGTGGTTACTGATGTGCCAAATAGCACAAACCAATCTGAATCTCCAAGAATTGCTTCTTGCAAAATGCTAGTGTTTTCTTCCAAGTTTAGCCACTGAAAGTCGTGGCAGAAAAAATTTAGAAAATAACCCTAATTTTTGTAATTTCTGTAATTTCTGTATTAAAATTGCTGTAGGTTTTGAATGCTTGTTTTTATTGTAACTTAAACATGATTTTTTTTCTAAACTTTAAAGAAAAAGCTAACGCAGCTACAACTTGCAGTTTGACTTTGTCTCTCTCATACTTACAGTAAATCCTGGTAAAGAACTATGTTCAGTGTGACGTATGAAACCTATGTAAACTTGGTTTCATTAATCCAAGCAGATAAATATATTAACTGTGAACTCTGATTGGAATTAAGATTACCTTTTCTTTTTACATGGGCTTTGGTGGAAGTTACCTGGTGAGCAGATAAACATGTAAATAGCAATACAAATTCCAGTGCTTTTTCAGGTAGAGCTGGTAGAATGTGCTGGTTAGTTAACATAACTCAATGCTTTAAATTGTTCCCTTTTTCATTAAGCTAAGGCAATAAGCAAGCAAGATTATTTAATTTTTAAATTAATGTCCCTTTGCTAAATTCACTGACGGTATGAGGAAGGAATGATGTCTACGTAACAACAATCCGTCACATCATCTCTCTCCGATATAATGTATCTTAACAGAAAATAGAAATAATTTTCAGACCTCGTTGTTTATACCTCTTTGCCCTATTGCAATCATCGTTTTACTTTGGGCAATTTCTTCCTCCCGGATTTTGTTCTTTCTTTCCTCTTCCACTCTCCGTTACAATGTGTCCTCCTGTGCGTGTCTAATCAATTTTCTGGTTTGGCACCAGTCATCTCTTTCCTTTCAGACTCTACTTCTGCCTAATTTGTTCAGCAACAGCTGTAGCAAACAAAATGGAGAGAGAAGAGCTAGCTTTAGCTTTAGAGACTTTGAAAAAGGTACTGTCCTTATTTTCTCTGGCGCGTCTATTGCAAGGACAGGCTCATTCCTTTGCTTATCAGAAAGAAACCTTTTTGTGTCATCTAAGGGACCAGATCTCAATATTTTTATATTTGTCTTCAGAGTCAGCCTCTTCTGGCACCAAGCTGAATTACTTCAATGTATTGTATTACTGATTTTCCGAAGTTTGTTGTTATTGATTTTTAGTGATTTGCAGTGCTTGTCCTTCTGGTATTTGAATTGCTGGAAGTTTTCTGGATGTTCTTGTGCTCAGTACTGTAAAACTGATTTTCTTTGTCACCACCTGGCTGTCAGGTCTCAATTTATATACTTAGGAGGACACTTGCTTATAGTATGGAAACATCTCTGAGAATTAATATGCTGCATATTCCAAGTGCATTCTGGCCAAACAGCTGACAAAAGAAATTTACTGTGTATTCTTACAATACTGAGGAGATGGGAGCCCAGATATTATCCAGTCTAAATATATCTAGTAGTTGATTTGTCCTCTGTGATTTTATGGGATCCTTGCCTAGTTTTAGATTTGTAACGGTGAGCAATTATGTCTTGATCATATTCTGCTTGGTTGGTCAGGTAAAAATGCAGGGTGGGAATCAGCTTGCTGGTACAGACACCCAGGTTCAGATGTCAGCAAGTAGTTGTCTACATGTGAGTTAAGTCTAGTCTCTAGGTTCCCATTATGTGTTGGCTGAATACCTTCCAAGCTCCTTTGATTTCTTTTGGATCTCTTCAGTATGTTTTTGTGTGTGTTTCTCCATGTGCAACTACTTGCCTTCACAGACGCACCTAGTCTGAGTCTGATACTTCAACAGATGTCCTAAGTCAGGAATTGCTGAATGCAGGAGCCTCAAGCTCAGTCATTCAATGCTGGAGAGCCTCAATCCTCCCGGGCAGACACACACACTCAACAGGTCTCTCGAACAAGCCCCAGGCCCCACAGTCTCCCCAGCAGCTAGTGTGGACCTCCTGGTTCCTCCAGTAGCCAACTCACAGACCCTCTGGTCTCTCCAGTATCTAGCCCAGATTTATGGCCACTTTGATACGTGGATCCCAAACCCCTTATCCTACTCACCGGCTACACTCCCACATACACAATGTGCACCCACTCAGGTCTTTCCCATTGCTGGCACTGCAGGCACATGGACCCCTGTGACCCACAGTCCCACTCCAGTTGCAGGCAGGAGCAAATAAATATCTCTGTGCTGAGGACAGAAAGAAGTATCTGCTTGCCCTATGTGAGATCTTCAGATGCATAACAACTCCTCAAGTCTGGAGGTCCCATTTCTGCTGCTGCAAATCCTTCATGTAGAAACAGAAAAGGAAAATTGTTAGGGATTTCTAGAAAAGAAAAGAAAAAAAAGCATATTTCCCACCAGTCTACCTCACTGCTTTTATACTTTTCCTAGGCTAGATTCATCACATTTATTCAAGGTGGTAAATTCCACATGAGTTGGGGCAGCTTTGTTATGGTATGAACTCAATAGAAGCCCCAGTAAGGGAAACTATTTATTCTAGCTTAGTGCACTCCCAGCCACCCTGGTTATACTTCCTTTCTGGCCAGGACAGCTTTTCAAGGCTGTGGAGGATGGGAGATTGCAGCAGCTTTCTGTCTCCAAAAGTCTGCTCTCCTGGTGGTCTGGCCACCTGGAGAGCTCTGCATCAGGGTTTTTGAAGCAAGCCTGTGCTGTGCCTGGCCCAATACCTTTCGCAGGCATTTAAAACCCTAAGAAATGGAGCAAAGAAAGTGCTTTATCTATTTCTGTAACTGCCCAAGATTTTGAGGTTCTTACAAATGTAGGTCTCTGCACCATGGGTAGCCGTTGTACCTTAGCATGTGCCAAGTGTGTGTGTTTACACATAGTATGCCATGATACTTCATGTAGGCATTTAGTGGCTTGGACATTTACCCCTTTTGATGAGCCTGGAAACATCATTACAGGAACTTAAATAAATTAGAAATAGAAGCTAAAAGTAAACAATAAAAGAGCTGCAGCAGTCTTTTTTTTCCTCTATGCTACTATTTTAATCCTCCTGTGAAAATCCGGGTAAGTTGATCACTCCCTTGTAAAAATGTTTCCTTAAAACGGACAAACCTTTGAAATTGGATCTTCTAAGAGGGCTTTGTTGTTGTATGACATGTCTAATGGGTAGATGCTTCTATTATCAGGACAGTTTTCCATATCCTTTTACTGTTTTGATGCACTGCTAATGATATATTTTGTTATATTTCTTCAGTATTTACCTGTGGGGAAACAGCTCTTTTCTATTTTCAACAGAATTTTTATATGTTTCATAGCAAGACTTATTTATACTTCTAGCGAATGGAAGGTTCTTTAAAAGACTCTCTAATGAACCGTTAAAAGCAAAGCACATGTGAAATGAAATTTGTAAGTTATATTAAAACATCAAGTTCAGGTTCAGTTCCCAGAAGGAAGGGCACCAAATTTTGGTTTCCTTTTTTTTAGGGTTTTCTTTTGGTTCTTAACCTACCTCGTATTCTGCTACTTGGCAAAAAATCTGAGCCCCTTGACTCCTAGTTTAGTGTTTATTCTGCTATGCAGAAATACAATGGCAAAGGTGAAGAAGAAAATGGAAGGTTTTACTACTTTAACTGCTTGTGCATTTGTAATTATTACCTCTGGTAGCAGAACGGGGGGAAAAAAAGGTTGTGTTTGGTATCTTACAGAGTATTATCTTCTAAGCATGTTAGAATCTAGAGCTGATGTCAAGAAACATATCAAATGCTATACAAATACGATTAACAAGTATCAAAGCTTTAAATTTTTTTGAGTGTCTTAAAAAAAATCCCGTATCCATTGCAAAGAAAAAGGAAGCGTCTGTGGGTAGGTGTGGTGGTTTTTACTTTTTGCTGAAACCACCATGCCAGTATCTAGTTTTCTGTGTGTGGGAAAGAAGCTGGCAGAAGTTACGTGGGAAAACAGCGGAGGCAAACGGAGATAGAAATAGCTTTTGAAGGTAGAAAGAGTGTAAGCGAGGGAGGAAGAAAGTAGGTGCACCTGGAACGTGATTTTCTATGCAATCGAGTAGTGCAGTTGATTTTACATCTCTCTTCTTCGTGTTTCAGCATCAACTCTGACATATCCTTTAGCATCAGAATGGAGCAAAAAGATTCGATATCTGTCCCCTCTCAGATCAACGTGCTGCATCTTGGCTGCATCTCTTCTCCTTCTCGTGCCATTTAGGGAGCTGATAGTGACTTGTGAGAGAGATTGCTAGACGCAGACAGGGAGGGCATCTCAACGTAGAGGCAGCATCCTGCCTCCAAAACAGAGGTTTGTTCTTGTACTTCGTCGTCTTCGGAAAAGAAAACCAAAAACCTTTCATTTGTCTGTGTGGAATGCTTGGTAATAAAACTGTGAACAAAATAAATTTCTGTTCAAGGTGATAATAGTGGCAACCAGGCGTTTACTTCTCTCTTACATAATGGTTTTATTTTGCATTTTAAGTCTTAGAAAGAAAGAAAAATTACTTTTAAATATTAAAAGGCCTGTAAGTAAGAATGAACAACATATTATGGTTGTGATAACTGAATTCTGTTTGGTTTTATATACCTTGTGTGATTTGAAAAAGAAGTAAATTTCCCTGTCAATTTACTACATTTTTTATTAATGCACCTTAACTTAAAAAAAAGAAATATACTATGTTTTATCCTATATGAGCACTTGTTTCGAATCTGAGATGTCTTTAATATTATTTTACATTCCAGTGTAATATGGTAATAAACATTTCTATTTTTATATGTATTTCCTATCTAATATCCAGGTATTTGCAGTTTATAAAATATTTAACAAGAACTGGATTGTTTGCTGTGCTGTGCTTATAGTCCTAGGAAGTAGCTGTCATTATAATTCATGTACATCTGCACTCCTGCATAACAGGGAGAAAATTATTTGAGTTGTGCTCATTTTAGAGATGTTGTACAACACATTATTAAACACAGCCATCTCTAAAGAGATGCTGATAGTCTCAACAAGAGAGGCAAATGATAGGGAACAAATACAGAGTGTAATTTCCTCATGCTGTGACTAGTATCGTACAGTGGCTTATGCTCAGATGTTGCCCAAGTAGTTCTTGTGCTCTTACACATATCAAGCTGAAAGTTAATATCATTAAAATTTTAAATGCTGTTTGAAAAATACTGGATATAATTTCATTATTAGATTAAAAAAAACCAACCTACTATATAATTCTTTAGTTGCTTATAGACAAAATATTGTTTTATTTTACTGCAGGATAGAATTCTTTTGTAAGGAAATAACTGATATATTCAGTCGCCTATGAAGTTTTGAATCTTGCTAGTAAATAAAATGTCACTATTTTTATAAGAAACTGTAGTGTTATTTTTAGCCTGTGCTATTTCATTTACAGTGAATATGTTTCACTATACCATTTTTCTTATTTTAAAAACTCATGTTTAGGAGGAGAGAGAATATTTTTTTAGAAATGGCCTGAGGAAATATTTGAAAGCATAGCAAGCTGTCTTTCACTGTAATGATATAAGACTGGAACCGCATTTTTTTTATTTTTCTATGCATGTAATGATAAGGTATGTTCAGTGAGCCAACGTTGGGCCCCATTGACACCATTTTGGAATTAACAGCTTTAAGTTTTAAAAATAATACAGCCAAAAGTCAGATACAGAGGGACCAAAAGTAGAGCAACCAGTAAACCTTTAGAATGGTTAATGACTTTGATTTCATGAGACTTCCATTGATGGATAATTTTCTTTCAAAAATATTGCGCCTGTTTTAAGATGCTGGAGTGCAAATGCCAGATACTAGATGTGAGCGAGGTTGTTCTGATGGAGAGATTCAGCTTTCATGAAAGCTGTGACGTGCAGGTGTCCAGGCGAGTGTAGACCATAGCTCTCCACCAGCCTTGCGCTGCATATAGGTGATGTAGGAAGTCAGCTGAGCAAATTTCTTGAAGTAATTTACCCGTGACTGGCTGGTTTTTGTTTGCCACAGTTCTGGGAAACCAGGGGGTTTTGCTGTCACAGAGGGAGAGAGGTGTGGGTATAGGAGGCAATTGATGTGGCAAGAGGAGTATCCCATTTTTCCAGAGCTCTCTTATCACTTCTGTATACCATCACAGTCACGTTTCTCTGGTCCTTCACGCATAGGTAGCAGGACAAAATTTTGCGTATACTATGAGAATGCCTGAGTCAGTTCTTGATCTTGTTAATCATAACATGGAAAAAAAGATGCCCATCTTTTTTATGTAAATAAAAGAACTGAGATAAGAGATAGTGAAGGATTTTGATGTTCTTGAGTCCTCATCACTTACACAAATGACTGAGTAGATAGGCAAAACCAGTGTTACTTATTAATATCATCCTTCTTGACTAGGTAGTATGGTTGATACATTGGGAAATTGTTTCAAAGTTGTGTGTAGCACAGAGAAATTTGTGAAGGGTTTCAATATCTATATATATAACCACGAACCATACCTTGAATACCCCATTTCTGCTGTGTGGGACTGAACTGAAAATGTAGGGTTTGGAAGCAAAGAACAGACTGTAGTCAACTAAACCGAACAGCATCTTTTTGCACTTCATGTGATGAAGAGAAGCCACATACAGTAAGAGACCTTTTCCTTTCTCTAGACTGCAGTTCAGCTACCCAGATGAAGGTAGGGCTTAGGGAGGGCTTAAGCTCTCTAGACTCACTGAGCTGGACTGATTAGGCGTGGAGTTTGGTTGCAACCCACAGTCATTTTGGACACTAGAAGACCTTCACTGGGTCTTCAACTGCCCCTCTGAAAGAGTGCAGCTACCAACAAGTAGTAAATCTGTCAGCCCCACTTGAATCGCTTACATGTTTCAAATTAGGTGCCCCTGTACTCTGCCTGGATGCGGAGCTGAAGCACACCATCCCAATCTCCGATGAATAGTTTCAACAGGGCTTTTGGGGCATTGTATAGGAAAAGCTCAGGCTCTGCAGTGGGTCAGAGGTGCTACAAACTGAAGGTCTAGCGTGCACATTTTCTGCGGTGTCTACAGTCCCTTTTAATAGGCTGGTGGTGGCCACTGCCCGACCCAGATCAAAGGAGCAATCCCAGCTTTAACTGAATGACTAGCAGTTAAGGCAAGCGTAGAGAGCAACTTCTGGTATTACTTAGAGAAGATAAAGCCTTGCAAAAAGCCTATCATACCAATTTCTCATTTAATGATTCCTGTTGCAATGACTTAGCCTTTTGTTTGCGATATTATATGAACACTATCATCTCTTTATGACCTCCTGTCATTTAATCTTGCAGTGTAGACTTTAAGAGCCTCTCATATATTACTATGTATAAAATTTTTTACCTTTAATTCATAGTAGTTCCTTACATATCTTACCACTGGCATCTAGATTTGAGATAAAATACCTGTTAGCATTTTATCTTTTAAAATAGTTACTTGGTAATTTTTTAGGCGAAGAGGGTTGCAAATACAGAATTACTCCTAGTAGTGCACATCCTACAGCTTTGCCTACTCTTTTTTTTTTTAAATGTTCCTACAAACTGGATTTTCCTCTGTTTTCCTCAAGTTTTCAGTGTTTCTCACCATGTATTCTAATACACATTCTTGCAGCAATTTTGTTCCTTCAGTCAGATTATTTTGGTTTATATTCCTTGCACCACACTGGGCGATCCATTTCCGTACATATAGGTGTATTAAGCTTGTTGTTATTTTTCAGATTTTTTTCTTTTTATTTTGCTGGAGACCACCTACTTTGTTTCTTTTTAACTCGTTTTCATAACCTTGCCATAAACCTTTCTTTCAGGTTTTCCTTAGGAGATGCTCGCAAGCCACTCCATGAAACTGCAATACTAGTGGAAGACATCGTCCACACTCAGCTGATAAATTTGGTAAGAAAATAGCTTATAAAATAATCTTCACTCTAAAACTCCTTGAAACAGCATGAAATTTTCATGATCAAATGACTAAAACCAGATTGTTCTCTTTTTAGAAGCAAATAAAACACAGGAACTGAGGGTGACGTTCTGTCCTCAGTGATCTGTAGAAGCTGCTGTTAGGCTTGCAGATAGAGTGTGTGCACTTTGCTTATGGTTATAAACTGTATTTGTCATATCTGCAACCCACCTAACCTTGGGAATAAAGCTGAGTTATTTTTTTTGTTGAAAACTTCAAGTTGTTAGAAAGAAAAAACTGGCCAGTCATCTGAAGACCTCATTGCTAATTTTTTTCTGTTCTAGTATTTGTGTTAATGCATTATTTGCTTAATACTTATGTTCTAATATTCTTACTATTTGATGTTTTGATTTCTGTCAAAAAATAATTGCATATTTTTCCTTATTGAAAGCTAATGAAAGTGTTGTATAAATGAGGCTGTTTCAAATCATGTCTGTCAGAAGCAGCTCTAAATTTGAACCTCTCCATAGTTTTTAATTAAAGTTCAACACCACCTCTTAAGCAATCAACGCCGGAATTTTACACTGGGGCACGAATCTGCCATCTGACATTTTGTACACAAAGGTACACTCTTATATGTCACCTGTAGCTTAGCATAACAAATGTTTTTTTCTTATTATAGTGATTCTTCAAATGAAATTACCAGCATGTATGGGTATGCACATTATATGAAACTAATGTATATAAAGAGTACTAATACATAACTAATATTTACATATGATGAATCCCTGGATCAGCTAGAGCTTTGAGCTGCAAGTTCCCAGATCTTTTCTCTATATAGTGAGCCCTTTCAGCAATCAGAAGGTTTTTTAAGTTTCAGGCTAGGTTCTGTTACTACATTAACGAGAATGAAAAACTTTTGTAAACTGAGAAAATTCAGAATGGGGAAGACCACATATTATAAATATATGTGTGTGTGTATATAATATATATTTATATTTTATATACTTCCATATATATTTTATACATAATATTTATATAACTATATATAAAATATTTTAAAATAAAAATATAATATAAATAAACCTCCCCCTGCCCACTCTTTGCCTGCAGGCAGGTGCTTTCCTTCAGCTTTGCACTTAATCCAGCAGCCGTTCGGTGGCTTCCTGAATGGCAGCAAACACTTTAGAGGCCCTCCCAGCTCCGGGTTAGTCTCTGTCTGCTCATACCTCTGAAGCCCGGCGGTGTATCCCTGTCTCTGCAGTCTCCCGGAGTCTTTGTGCTGTGGCTTCTTTACTTATTATGCTCCTCTTGGTCTGTCCTAAACGTGCCCTGTGGCTCCTGGGGAGGGGACAACCTCTCTCCCCTCTCCGGAGGTTTCCCACTGGTTAAACACACTGCTCCGGGCATATATTTGTAATTCTTATTCTAGCTCTAACTGCTACAAAATAACGTTTTCTTTTTGTTAATGACCCCCTTAATTTATGCAGAGCGATGGTTGCGGCTTCGCTCTTCCTTTAGCAGTAATGTGGTGAAGAGTCTGTGCTTTTACGTCCCACCGAGGCTTAGCTGAGCTTTACATCAAAACGTGCGTTTTGAGAAAATGCAACCTGCAGCCATGTGGTCTTTGCACTTAAATCAAAGCCGGGCACTTACTTGGGGAATGACCGTGACCCGGGGTTAACCCTGCGTGGGGTGTAGGAGCATGTACGATTTCCTGACAGAAGGAAGAATGGGAACGGAGCGGCAGATAAACAGCTTTTCTAACCTTTCCCCTCTGAGCCCACGACAGCGCTTTATTTCTGAGGAAGTGAAAGTATCTTTAATAGCTCATTGCTTTGACCTCTGACATTCACATGCCGGAACTCTTAAATCAGGAGCTTTTTACATGCTCCGGACTTCTGATAGGGATTTTTGCACATTTGTCATCCTTAATAACTGCACATCCTTATTGAGCTGTTATTATGTATTTATATTAAATTTTCACTTTAGATGTAGGTGTTCGTGTGGGTATATATCCAGTACAAGAAAAAAGCTATTTTTATAATTGAAGCTGACTGCAGATGTAAATTTATTGCTTACTACCTGGATTTCGTCATATTACTCATCTTAATGGACTACATAGTTCTTACTATGTAATTTAATGATTTCTTCTCAAAATTCATGTCCATTTTGCCATCCATAATACATGTTTAAAGCTAAACCGTGGAAATTACTTTTATGCCTGCAACAAAGCTGGCGCGTTGCATACATCTTTCATAGTAAACATTTGTAAAAAGTGCTCATACTTGTTGATTAAGTCCAGGTTTGAGCTTCTAAATTAAAAAATAAGTTGCCAGCGTGATTACCTTAGGTTGGTTGACTTTTGATATCTCAGGGGTTTATAGTTCCAGCTTCCTATTTGGAAAGTTGATCTGAACTCTATTAAACCAGGGTCTGGTTTGGACAGATTTATACGGTCACTGCTTCAGACCACTGTATGCTTCATGAGGTCCGGCTGCTATAGCAGATGACTGCACTAACAAGTCAAATTCTTGAAAACCAGACATTTTTAAGTCTGCATCACATTTTATGATTGATTTGTTCTGTGTGTTTTGAACAATGTGTACACTACTTTACATTAAGTTAAATTCTGCTAAAAGTATAAACCAATGTATAGAAGGAAATGAGCATCTCCAGAGGATGATTCACATCATCCTAAAATAAGTTTCTGAGTTAGATGAGATGAATCTCTTGAGGAATTTATTTCCTCAGCTAGCTAATAAAGGGATCCTTTGGTGGCTTGCTGGGGCTTGAATATCTCGGGGATAGGCATAAAAGTTGAGAGATAAATTCCATCCAGTTTGTGTCAGACTGCTAACATGAGTTTGAAATTTTTTTTGCATATATTGTAATTATAATAAATGTTTTGTTATTTGCATATCAAGCAATATAAAACCACTCCCCCCAGAATGAGAAAGTTCTGTACATTTTTTGTTCAAGCATAATGTATTTGAAGAGCACAATGAATTTAAGTTTTAATTGGAAATCAAATTCACTGTTGATTGTGTTTGTTTAGGAACTGATCTATATGTATTTATAGATGCCTTAATATCACCCCTAAAACTGCATTTATTTATGTATGCTAAGACTTAGAGGTTCCAGTCAAGGCTATATTGTTCTTTATGGTTAAGCACAAGTAGTAGATGTCTGTTATAAGGAAAATTGTGCCTACAAAAAGGTTCAACAGGGAATGCAAAAAGATGTTAATCAGAAGGGGACAAGCCTTTAAATTACTTACCATTTGAAGTGGAACGAGGCCTCTTTTATTTTGTTCTTTCATCATATCCAGTACAATTTTCATGTGCAGTAAGAAGGTTTTGAAGCATCATTTGCTATAATAATCTGTTAATATCTATTCAGACCCTTAGAAAGGGAACTCAAAGATCCTGCTTTAGGACAAATCAATATTATTCAGCACTTAGTTACGGCCTCTTTTTCTTGACAAAGAGAAATGGAATAGGAATTCTTCTTGGTTATTAAACTACCATTGAGAGGTTTGGCATCAAAATAGCTGAAGTCTTGCACGTACACGGATGTAAAAGCATTTAGAAATTGTTTCATGTAATATTTAATAAAGAGGAAAAGTCTCTCCTCACCTTGTCCATCTCTGTCCAGAATTTTGTCATAGTGGGCTGGATCATAGGAAAATGTCATATTATTAGACTAATATTAAAAACTAAGGATCTCTTAGTATCTTCTCTTGATAGGGTCATAGCTCCGTGTTCGTGCTTCAGATGTCATGTTCAAAGGCTAACAGACAATAAGATCATGATGTGCTACTTACATGGAACAGGCTATTAAGGAGTTACCTTCCTTGTGCTGGAATGTATCAAATGGGCATTTATTATCTGAGTGAACTACCAGCAGTTTACTCTCTAGACATGCTGAATATGGTAGTAGTAGTACTGACGCCTGCTTTCACAGAATCTGATTATTCAATTTAGCACTAGATCTGAACTTCAGTCCTTTACGTTTTGTTTCTGAGATATCGAATGGCGTCTGGGAAGAGAGTAGATTTCTTTTTCCCCAGTGAAAGACATTTTAGCAGTAGTAGAGTTCAGCAAGGGGATATGAAAATTTACACATATGCACACCAAAAATACAAATGTGCTTATAAACAGCAGAGCCCAGAAGTCCCTACCTACTGGTAGGTAACGTTTTCTGTCCGTGAAAGACTGGCTGCTCAGAGGGAAGGCCACAGCTCATTGCAACAGCCTTGGACCGCATCCTTTAAACGTTTTCTCCACTGGAATTCTTTGTGAAGTGTGATAAGTCATGGCGGAGACTGTAATGAATGATAGAATTCATGTTAACAGAGTTGTGGTTTACTCCCTGTCAGCTAATGTGTGTCTGCTAGAAGATGGACTCTTGATCTCTTCAATTGATGTCAGATTATTTAAGTCAAACCCACTTGGTTGGCTTTTTTAGAATGCAGTACTGTCAACTTAAAGGAACTTCAGTTGATCAAAATCATGTTGTACGTGATATCTGTTGGGATTTAGATGATCACTTACTTTTGTCTTCATATGGAAGAATTTAATTTCATACAACTTGTGCTGCTACCTAATACTTATTAACATTCCACTCTTGCTTCCTTTGTAGGAGCATGATTTGGGTCTCGTGTTACATATATGCATATGTGAACACTTTGCATATGCACACAGATAATTTAATTTTTTTCTCATTTATTGATACTGGAAATTAATTGACTTACACAGATAATATTGCTAATTGAGAATCAGTCCTTTGGTCTTAACCGAAGCACAGAACACAGGTCAGCAGGTGAATAATCTATACTGGAATACATATATTTTTTTAAATTGTGGCAGTAATTCATAGGTAGAAAGCTTACAGTGAGATGCAGAGACTCAGCAGTATGTCAAGTCCTGAGTAAGTCTATAGTAAATCCATCATGTGGAGTAAATTGCTTTTTATAGTAGGGACTTAAATAAAGGTTGGGTAGTCATTTGCCACAACTAGGAAAAGGAATGGTGAAAATACAGAGACAAGCATAAGGATAGGTTTACTGATACGAAAGGGTAAGTACTTAATCGTGATCAGCGTGAATTTTATATTTTCAAAGGGCTGTACATTTTCTGGATGAACGTGGTGTGCTTTCTTCGCTTCCCAGCTTTATTCCTGCAGCTGTTAGCCATTTTATTGCAGTTTAAAATGAAAGGAGAAGGAGGAGGGAAAACTCACCTTCACTTGCCCATCCAGAGAAATCGACAATGGCAATGGGAGAGAGGAGTAAGAAAAAATGAGGATTTAAACAGAAACAGGGATAAAGCCATCGTGGTTCTTTACAGCCTGCTCTTACAGGTTTTTTTTAAAACCAAATCACACTCGTTATTCATTCACAAACTGGATTAGTCATTTTAATGTATGTAACCTCTGTGCTGTTCTGAAATCATACAGTTCCAGGTTTGTTTACTGCGTTTTTGAACTCTTAGACCTGTAACCTTTATATATGTTCATGTAGAATTTCTGACGTTCCTTTTAAAAAAGAAAGAATTGAAAGGAGTGTGTTCATTAACGAAAATTGCCCACTGATAAAAAGAAACCGTGTGAAGCACTGTTCACTCTTGATCTCAAAGTTACATGCAACTGTCACTTATGCCACCCGAGTAACGGGAAAAGGCCTTGTTTTATGAGTCTGTTTTAAAACAGTAATAAAGTTTCCTGTGCAGGACATTAATTAGAGGGGTTATCAAAATAAGACAAACTAATATAATTTGTGATTGTACAAAATAAAGGAAGTTGAGGGTACCATAGGGACCTAATGAATCACAGGATGGAAACAATCTTCTGGCTAACTAAACATTCAGACTTTGTACTAAGTCATAGGGTGTATATACAACTCAGCAAACCGGAACACGCTGTGTGTTTACATGAATGGGATAAAGGAGTTCACAAAAACCATCTGGGAAAAATCCTTCAACTATTTCATTCTGTTCCTACTGTAGAGTAAATTAAACAACATGCATACATTTGCAGCAGATGCATGGCACACCTGCCCTGGAAGAAAATAAGTCTGTAATATAAAAAATTCCCTGCGTACTAGCAATGGGTATTCCCTGGATACCAGCTATGGGGCTGGATGGGATCCACCCAAGGGTACTGAGGGAGCTGGTGGAAGTGCTCACCAAGCCACTGTCAATCCTTTATCAGCAGTCCTGGCTAACCGGGGAGGTCCCAGTTGACTGGAGGTTAGCAAATGTGATGCCCATCTACAAGAAGGGCCGGAAGGAGGACCCGGGGAACTACAGGGCTGTCGATCTGACCTCGGTGCCGGGGAAGGTTATGGAGCAGGTCAGCTTGAGTGCCATCATGCAGCACATACAGGACAACCAGGTGGTCAGGCCCAGTCAGCATGGGTTTATGAATGGCAGGTCCTGCTTGACTAATCTGATCTCCCTCTATGACAAGGTCACCTGCTTAATGGATGAAGGAAAGGCTGTGGATGTTGTCTACCTAGACTTTAGTAAAGCCTTTGACAGTTTCCTGCAGCATTCTCCTGGAGAAACTGGCTGCTCATGGCTTGGACAGGTGTACGTTTCCTTGGGTAAAACACTGGCTGGATGGCCGGGCCCAAAGAGTGGTGGTGAATGGAGTTTACTCCAGTTGGTGGCCGGTCATAAGCGGTGTTCCCCAGGGCTCTGTGTTGGGGCCAGTTCTGTTTCATATCTTTGTCAATGATCTGGACGAGGGGGTCGAGTGCACCCTCAGTAAGTTTGCAGATGACACCAAGTTGGGCAGGAGTGTTGATCTGCTGGAGGGGAGGAAGGCTCTGCAGAGGGACCTGGACAGGCTGGATCGATGGATCAAGGCCAGTTGTGTGTGATTCAACAAGGCTAAGTGCCGGGTCCTGCACGTGGGTCACAACAACCCCATGCAACGCTACAGGCTTGGGGAAGAGTGGCTGGAAAGCTGCCCTGTGGAAAAGGACCTGGGGGTGTTGGTCAACAGCTGGCTGAACATGAGCCAGCAGTGTGCCCAGATGGCCAAGAAGGCCAATGGCATCCTGGCTTGTATCAGAAATAGCGTGGCCAGCAGGAGTAGAGAAGTGATCGTGCCCTTGTACTCGGCACTGGTGAGGCCGCACCTCGAATACTGCGTTCGGTTTTGGGCCCCTCACTACAAGAGAGACATTGAGGGGCTGGAGCGTGTCCAGAGAAGGGCAACGAAGCTGGTGAAGGGTCTGGAGCACAAGTCTGATGAGGAGCGGCTGAGGGAACTGGGGTTGTTTAGCCTGGAGAAAAGGAGGCTGAGGGGAGACCTTATTGCTCTCTACAACTACCTGAAAGGAGGGTGTAGAGAGGTGGGGGTCGGTCTCTTCTCCCAGGTAACAAGCTATAGCACAAGAGGAAGTGGCCTCAAGTTGCGCCAGGGGAGGTTTAGACTGGATATTAGGAAAAATTTCTTCACTGAAGGGGTTATCAAGCATTGGAACAGGCTGCCCAGGGAAGTGGTTGAGTTGCCATCCCTGGAGGTATTTAAAGGACGTGTAGATGTGGTACTTAGGGATATGGTTTAGTGGGGGACTTGACAGTGCTAGGTTAGCGGTTGAACTCGAAGATCTCAAACCTAAATGTCTCTATCATTCTATGAATGTGCATTTGTTAGCATTTCCCATGTGTGATGGAAAAGAAGAGAAGGAACTTTATCTCTAGCAGGAGGTTGTTAATTGTTCTCTGTGTGTTTACATCATTTAAATGTGGTTGTTATTTTAATTATGTTTGCATTGGTAGGATTAAGTTTTTTCTTTTTTTTCTTTTTAATGAATTAATATCTTTGATATGAATTTTTGTGGTTGCCATTCTCAAAATCGATTTTGGACAATTTGTATTGTTTAATTTTTTGAAAGATTTTTGTGTGACTCTAAAAGGAAGGGCTCTTTTTTAAAAAAAAAGCTTTTTTGTTCTATTTACAGACTAGTAGAGTAGGTTTTGTTGTTTTGAATATATTTTTTTCTGTACGATGAAAATTTTGAATAGACTTAACCCATTCACTGCCATTCTAGAGAGATCAGATGCTATTACTCCTGCACCAAAGGAGCTCAGCGTCAGCGTGTCTGTCACTTCTGAATGAAATGATAGACACCTCACTCAGAAGTGTCTTCACTGTGAAGTGCCACACAATGTGGCACTGGTGCCACATCAGGCATGAGACACTGGTTTCTCAATTTATTGTTAAAAAAAAAAAAAAAATTCTTTTCTAATATTTCCTGATTGGCAAGGACTTGACTTTAGATTACTTAAGCAAATGGACAGCCTTTCGTCCTTAATATATTAGAGTATTATAGAATGTTTTTTAAGGAGATGTTTTATGGAAAATGTAAATTGGAAATTATGACATCTTTTGTGTGACTTGATGAAGTCTTGCCTTTTCTTCGTTGGTAATTTATATGAAAGGTGATGTCCTGAGTTTTCTACTCTAAAGTTAGCTGTGACTTGTTCACCATATTCAGACATTTTTATTCTAAGCACAAAATCTTCTTCAGGAGACAGTTCAGGAGTCCAGTCAGGGATTCCGGGCTCTCCCTTAAGAAGAGAAGGCTCTTACTTGGTCAGATGTTTTCTTTCTCATGGATCTTTCTGCAGAGTCAACACGTGCTGTGAGACAGAGCTGTTGCTTTTTGCCTGGTCATGCAGAGATGCTGCTCAGGATCCCGTGGTGATGGACTTCACAGATCTAAAAAGTGGAAAGACTAAGTTACTATTACTAAGAAGCCTAAAAAAAACAAACAGAAGGAAATGAATAATTATGCCCACATAATTGTAGCAAGGTGTTCGATAGTGAAGAAAAGAATCCAAACCATTGACTAGATTGAATGGAAAAAGCAATGTGATCAATGGTTAAAGATTGTCTTATAGCGCATATAAAATATGAAGAATGAAGGCAGTGCAGGCAGCTATAATCCCTGTATTTCCTAATTTTCAGTATCAGTCTTTGGGCCTTTGATAGCAATGACATAGATTTATGTGTGTTGTACATGTATGCGTATATATGTGTCTATATATACAGGCCTGTTTTTTTCCACCGTTAACACATCAGATTTCTGTTTAGGCTGTTGAGCAAGAGGAGTTAAGTATGTATGAAATTTCATTCTTGGGGGCTTTGGAATCTATGGCATTCTTAAACATATATATACTCAATTACCTTGGCTTCTGGGGCTTTTATGAATCAACTGATAAGCTGATCCCATCCTGAGTTTCCAAAATACAAATACATCCTCTATTTATTTTTTAATATACTGTTAGGAGTATAGCACAGATTAACAGCTATTGAAATCTTGGATGAGCTGTGATGAGCTGAGACATTCAGTGTACAGACGCACTGTGTCCGGGGTGTGTTGGCTACTTATATTGATATCACGTATTATTTTTTGGAGCCCTATGAAACTTTAGGTGATTAGCTCTTTAGAAAAGAACAAATGAAAAAGTTAAGAAGTTGAAGAGTAATCATTAGATTTTTATTGCACAATATGATGCACTCTGGGGTAAATCAGTATTTTGTCAATGGTTTTACTCTCTAGTCTCCTTAATTGAAAGTGTTTATGACTGAACAGGCTTTTACCAAGAGTATTTTTGACGTAGCCTAAAAAATGTCTCAAATCATTTAGCTGGGCTGAAATGAAGGAGCAATCTTTCAGTCTGTGAAAAATCATGATTACATCCCAAGCTTCAGAAGTCAAATGGAAAACTAATATTCAGGGTTTCATTCTTTAACTTGCTCGTATGATGTAAATTGAATATTATAAGTATATGAACATGTGCATAAAGTCCATATCTGCATGCAAAGACCCATCTTATCTACTAGTCCGATTCTGGCAGCAATTTGTAAACTAAATGAAAAGTATCTGAAATGTATCATGGTGTGCGACACACGGATATTTGATTAGGAAGATGGACCTCAAGTTAACTTTCAAAAGCATCTGTGTATCTTTGAAAGCAGCTCCAGAATCCAATAAACAATGGGGTTTTAATTATTATTTTTATCATCTTACTTGCTTTATTTCAAATAAATGTCCAAATATGTTAACTGTCAGCACCTGGTAGAGGGTAACATTCCTTCTGCTTTTCCTCTGAGAACTTGAGTGGATTCACCTGAACAAACATAAAGGCAAACAAACCTATTTTTCTATACCTGAGATAATGATGCCTGATCATCTTTTGTGTCAGAGGACATAAATGGGCACTTCTAGGATGTGACTCGTCTCCTAAAATAGTTATTTAACCTTCTGGCCATCCATTTAAAATCTGGACTTCTTAAGTGAAGCGAGAGGCATCTCATCTCTATGACTTTAGGCACTAGCTGTATTTTTTTGATATTTCATTTTTCATTGATTCTGTCAAACAAAACTGTAAACTTTAAGTTGTGAAAGACGCAAACTGAGTTATGGATATCCGTGGTGAAAAAAAGAGTAGTGTTAAATTCTGCATGGTCTTTAACTCATAAACCTTAAAGGTCATCTCAGAGTGTTTAACAGAGTAAATTCATTGTAGTTTTTAAATCGCCTTATCTGATTTCAAGCAAACCTGATAGTTTCAGAATAACATTTTTTAGGAAGGTTGGCTTGTTAACAGTGTTACGCAGTTACAAGGAAATGTGGTCACAGCTGGTTCTGGTTTCTTAGCTAATCCACCTGATTGGAAACAACAGGTTTTTGATATTTTTCCATTTCTTACACTGACACCTAGTGTTCAGAGGTCTTGAGCTTCTAATACTGCACTTTGTTATTAATAGGTAACTGTTGATACCGAAGTTCTCCACCTTTGTCAACATCTTCCATTTCTGTTCTTCTTCAAAAGCAAACAAGAACTGAAGGCAAAGGTGTTACCATCATTCAAAAAAATTTTACTTTGGAAATATGAATAGTACACCACTACTGGAAAACTTGGCAAAAGCTATTTTACTTCTTGAAGCGCTGCAGAATTTGTTTTCTTAATATTTAAGTGCTTTAGTTTTGGCAAATACAACTCTTTTGTGTCTGTAAGTGTCACTGGCCAACAAAAACAGTGATAAACCAGCAGAAACCCTTAGATCAGTATTTATTTAATTGTGGGGGATGTCAACGCTCTTTATTTCTGTCTTCTTTTATCGTCAAGCCACGAGTTCTACCTGATAGGAGTGTTGATGGCAGCGCAGTCCTTGAGTGGACGGAAAATAAATTCTACACAAAAACTAGCACAAACAGTCTTTTATCTCAGACTTGCAAATAAATGGAGTAATCCAAGTATGGACTTTAACCTGTTCCTCACAAAGACAACTGGCAGAGTAAAATATACTCTCTAACTCTTATACCTGTGATTTTGCTCTATGTTAACTGAAGATCTTTCATCATTTAAGACAACATATGAAGAATTTTGTGTGGCTGTGTCTGAAAGTATCAATGAATTTTTGTGTTTTAGTGGTGGGTTCCATAGAAAAGTGAAACATATTCAGGCAGAGAAAAATCATATTAAACTTATCCTTGATTTGATCATTCTTCCCTTTTTCTTTTTGTGACTTTTCCTGTAGGTGCACCAAAAAGCTGCGTTTCTGCACCAATTCATATGTGTTTTAAGTTTCCTATACACTTACTCCCTTGCCGTCTCAGAGAACCAGGAGGCAGTGATGATTCACTGAATACCCTCCTAGATGATGATCTCCTCTTGAGGATGCCCTTGATTCTTACCCTATTTCCTAACAGGCCAGAATTTGGCTGTAAAAACATTCTCTTCCCATAAACTTTGGTAAACTGTATTAGCCAGATGTCTCAGTTTAATTCTACTAGGCTGAAGTAGAAGCTTTAGGCTGAAGCTTTCCCTCCAGAGATGTCTCTTTCCTTCCAGACCCATCACTTGCACAGTCTGTAGATTCTTGTGCTATTAAGACCCAAAATTAAAGGAAAAATAATTGTTTAAGAGAGCAGTGTGGCTGGTTCAAGACTTTTTTGCATGAGGTGATGGAATTAGTGGCTTAGTCAGAAGAAGGCAGAAAGGAAATAAATTTGAGAAAACTTTCAGGAGCTCTGTACCAGTTGATACAGAGATGATCCTCTCACAAAAGTATAAGCTTTACAGTCAAGCTAATTCAGCTGAGTTATTTTCAACATGGTTATTAAGTACAGTGGAATCCAGGCAGTAGTTGTATTTGTGATTTACATAAATATTCCCAAACTCAGTTAGATCTGCTTTCGTACACTCTTCCTTTAAATTACAATATATAATCTACCAGCTTAGACTGCCCATTTTCTTATAGCTTGGGTAAAGGCATTGTACTTCTCTGTGTGCACATGGCATATTAGATACTATACTACATCGCTGCCTATCAATAGTTTCTATTCCTGTGAACCAGTCGCAGTGTGCTTATCGGAGAAATAATCAGAGGCAACAGAGAGAAATGTTACTTGTAGCATATCATTTATTTGACTTCTTTCAGGCACTTATTTTCAGGGTGAGGTGAATTTGGACCCAGAAAGTTGATTTGTCTCTAGTTACTACAAAGGATGCCTTGGGTGACCAGCTCAGATGTAGACATCTATGTGTAGTCGGATAACTCCCACCTGAGAGTGATAGAGCCCCCAAGACAAAAGCCTTGAAGCAATCTCCCAAAAAAGGAGGATAATTGGAGCTTCTGTGGTGGCAAAAGGAGATGATAACAGTGTCAAAAGCAGCAGAAAAGTCAGAGAAAATAAAGACATACTGGAGACCCAGATTTCTGGCCAGGAAGAGGCACATAGTGTCCCATGTATGAACAGTTTCAAGGGAGGGGATTTATGAAAAGTCAGGCTGGAGCTGATCCAAGACAGAGTTAGAAGAGGGGAAGTCTGTACATAAGCTGAAAACTGCATGTACTATGGTTTTTTTACAGATGAAGAGAGAAAAAGAAATAGGAAAAGATTTGGAGAGACAGGCTGGACTGAGATACGGGTTCTTTAAAGGAGAATATAGACTGAAGACATCTGCATGCCGTGAGCAAAAGTGCGAGAGAGCAAATAAAAATTGAAAACTAAGCAGGCAGGATATGATGCATCTACTGAGGTGGGTCAGAGTTGGGAAAAAGGCCAGAAATTTATGACAAGAGAAGGTGTTCAGGAACAAAAACTAAGTGCAGCTTTGTGGGAATGCATATATTCTCTCTTATAGCAGAAAAATTATGGAGCTAAAAGAGGAAGCCAGGTTGCAAATAAGGAAGCCTGAGATTCAGCAGAGAGTTGTTTAAAGAAGTGGGATAAAGAAAGATTAAAACAAACTTGTAGTGGAAGGAGTTTGAAGAGGATCTAATGACTCTCTCTCAAAGTGATCAATAGCAAGAGAACAGGAACAATTGAAATGAGAGGCAGAGAGTTTTGAAAGAGTGACTGTGGCTGGTGCATTGGAGCTTGCAGAAGGTCCGGTTTGGAGAATGAGTTTGGGAAGCAGCTTTACAGGACATTAAGTGCTGATGACAGGGAAGCCGTTGGGAAATAACAAATGGGGTGAGAATCGGCAGATGTGTTGCTCCCAAACTGAATTTCAGATGAGGCCAGAGAAAGTAGGTGGGTAATGATGAAACAGGTGGAACATGGCCCTTGGTGTCACCATGAAGGAAAGCACAGGACTAAGAAAAAAGGGAGAGGCAGATTTTACATCCCAGCCAAGAATTCATGGTAAAATGGAAAGTCTTGTGACAAGTGCTTCTTCTGTGGACATCACCATACACGTGGAAGTCTGAATGCGTGCATCTCTGCACTGTCACATACATGCAAGCATATATGCATATATATATATAGATTAATAATGAGCACTTGTATCATCATACACAGCCTGATGCTGGTATATCAACTTCAGTATACTCACAAGATATTGCTCCGAGCAACCGTTCTCACCGTACTCAGTAACTACTTATAATGTCTAGTTCTTGAATATGTTTTTACATCGTTTGCCATTTTCCTCTTACGTTCTGCCATCATCATTCCAAATTAGGGGAAAAATTGGATCGCTTTACTGATGAGAAATTAAAGTGCAAAGAAGACTAAGTGGATTTTCCCAGTGTCATGAAACAGATGAATGGCAGAGCTTAAAAAAGTCTCCTAGTTGTAGCTGAGCGGGAAGCTGTGCAAAGCTATTTTATATTGATGGTCTATGTCTCAGCCAATTGGATTTTTATTTGACAATCCAAAGGTGTAATAACTTTTATTGTAAGAGGAAGAAAAATACATCAAGGCTAATAAATAACGGAGGACCTACTAGGGATATGCATAAATGCGTATCCTGTTCCTATGTATATACAAGCTTAATTGTGTCTCTTTTAATTTTGCTGTTTGATTCAACGGGATTGTCAGGTAATCGTCCTATTGAAAGAACAGAAGAGGGTAAAATTTCAAATAACTTTGTTAATCTCTTCTGGCTGTTAAAAGAAAAGATTTATTGGTATCAAATTTTATTGCATTCTTAGAATTTAGGGATTGATTGGCTGCTAGTTTAGCTTACTTGTCTCTTCCAGTTAGAAACCCCAACACAACAGAAGAAAGACATTGCATTGAAGCTGACATGCAACAAGTGAGGGAAAGTTCACTTGGCTTTTTCTCTCGGCACCAGGTGCAAAAGTTGGCTAAAAGTGCTGTGGCAGGCAGTTATTTTAAAGCAGTTTCTGGTTTAGTGTTTTATCAAGCCCAGGAGTAAAATATTCTGCAACTACTGCAGTTTCACAAAGCTGCTTTTTAAGGTAGAACTCTGAATTGTTTAACTAATTAAAATGGCCCAGTACAAACATTAATCATACCATAACTGTTAATGAGAGGGTTTGTGGGATTTATGTGGAGGGCTGTATATGGTATTTTAACAGTGTGTATCATTTCTCTGTTTAATACACAATGTGCTTGCATTCTCTTGCATATACCAGAGGTTCTTGAACTCTTGAGGAGTATTTCTGATTTTCTACATCCCCTCTTATAAATGCTGGAGGAGGTATATTCATTTCTGGGGAAAGACGACTCTAAGAGTGTCCTGATTAGTGACTTGACTTGATCTGATAGGTTTTTGCTTGAAGAGCTGCTCCATTACAGTTTTATAGTATGCTTTAAAATAATAGTTCTCTAAACTGCAGCTTTCTCAAAGTGGGAAGGTGGTGGCTTAACGATGACATAAGCTCCAGAAGTGTAGAGTTCAAGTGGTTTGCATGTGGGATTGCCAAATAACACGGTTTTGGTTTGTTTTCATTTTATTACACCGATTCTCCTCCCCAGATGTCTTGGATTTCTGTGGTACCCCCCTTCGCCTTTGATTCTTGCTCCTTGTAACTAACAATTTTTATTAGTCATCCCACTAGTACTCCGCGTTTTTACTCGGCACCTGTTGTCTTCAAAGCACTTGGCCATAATAACTGGTTAATCCTCACACTAGTCCTGAATTTCACTGTCATTCCTGCTCACGTGTGAAAAGGGAGCTCGATGACTTGCCTGAAATTGTGTAATGGTTTTGACACCTGTATTAGGACTTAGTCTGCCTGTTCTGTGTCTGCACTACCCAGGCTGCTCCTCGGCCTCTCTACACGCTGAGTTTGTGGCACGCCAGTTCTAAATTGAGCGTTTCCTTTTGGTTAATGACACATTTTTACCCGGCTTGCTCTGGAATTTCAATCCTGAACCTTGGAGGAGAACTATGCTGGAAGGAGCCTCAAGAGGTCATCTGAGCCATATCTCTGATCCTGAACTAATTTCGGCCTTTGTTCAGGAAAGCTTTTAAATATATACATATATATGGATCCATATGTGCCTGTATGTGTATATATGCATATATATACAATTATTTATTGAATCAAGTCCCATTTTTGGAGGAATTATGGATAACTGCCTAATCAAAGTTTGACGTAAGCTACCAGCAATTGCTTTGAAATACTTGCACAGAATATCATGATTGATGGTTGCTGTGGGAAGTACTAGTATGACAAAGGAATTTATACTGGGAAAGGCGATGCTGTTAAATCTAGTGTTGTGACTTCTGGAAGTATTGCTTCCTTTTTTTTTTTCTTTTCCTTTTTTTTTTTTTTTTTTTTTTTTTTTTATGGACCTGTAGCAAGAAATCTATTCACTACCTCAAGTAAGGTAGTGATTTTGCTTCTCTAATAAACCGTCAGCTAGTATGACTATTCTTGGCCTGTCCATCTGAAAGCTACAACTTTATGGAAACAGAATGAAATAAAGTGTTCTCTAATACGTCACAAATCATAGTTAAAACTGGAAATCCAGTCTGACACTGTGGTCTTGATTTGTATGGTTTGCCTATCCTTTTTTGTTTCTGCAAAGCGGTATATGTATTTGAAGGCTGGAGTTTCAGCCAGGATTTTCAGTCTTAACTGTGAATTTCCTTCCTTTAACAGGTTTAAAGCAAGCCTTTCAGATTGCTTGAGTATAGCTTTTAGGGCTTGAATTTCCTTTGTGTTCATTTTGGTCCTTTTCCAATATTTATCCATACATTTGAAACTCCTTCAAATGTCTGTGTATGGGAGCAGTTACAATAGGAGGTGGTGGCATTTCTATTATATTACTGTTAGAGTTGATTCAAATGATGCCTGATTTTGAACACAGTCAAACACTGCAAGCCTAAAATTCAGGCTCTTGCTCAAGCATTACAGGGTTCCTGTCCTGCTCAGAGGTCTCTATAATTACTGTGTCTGGCTGGAAAACAAGATTCCATTTCCTGAAAAATTTAGAGGTTTTGAAATTTGCTTTTCTTTTTCAGCAGAACAAAACTGAAAGGTTTTTAAAAAATTTTGTAAAAATCTACAGAGATGAAGAAGAATCTGATCTAGCCAGTGGGTCCAGTGGGTAAGACAACAGCGTTGGAGAGGAAAGGCCAGTGTTTAAGTCTCTGCTTGCAAGAAGAATGTAAACCCAAAACTGAGTGTCCCATGTGCTGAGTGCCATAATATAGGACTGATGAATACATCTTTTGATGTCATTATTTCTCTCTATGAACTTAACCATGGACCTGTGAAATATTGCTCAGTACCTATATACAAAATTGTTTGTTTCAAGAAATATGATTTTTCCAACGGAAAAATATTTCATTTCAATGTACTGACCAGTGCTCATGATTAAATTATTCATATATTTCATATATTTCATAAATTATTAATACTGTTTGTAATTATTTGTAGTTCAAAAATTCAACTTAATTCTTATAAATCTTTTGCTTCAGCTATAGCTGCGGGGTTTCATAAAAGCTTGACTGCTTCATGTTTGTTCATTTTTAATGGTAATTAATTCATATTAGTGGTGAACTTCATTATTAACCAAAAGTTATTTTAAACCTTTTGCAGGCTTAAATCTGTTATGTTATTATAATACAATACCAAATGCAGCAAAATGTTGTCTGAACAGATGATATGATTCAACGTTAGATATATCTATTGGTAGTCTGATCTAGTGATGGAATTTTTTGTCTTAGCATATGCAATCCTCTGATATTGCTTATAGATAAAGAAGAAGGTTTCCTTGTTTAAGGAGAGCTTTCTTCCCCCTCCATTTGTTCTCCATAGTTTCATATTAAGACAGTTCTTGAAAAGGTGATCATAGAGTAAACTTAATCTGAGCAATTTAAATGAGGGGAACGATGAATATTCTTTCTTTTCCAAAAAAAATCAGTGGACTTGTTGCATCAATACTACATGTTTGCATGTTTGAAGTCTGTCACAGTTCTCTGCTATATTCTGTTATCACGTGTTGGTGACCTCCATTAAAAAAATTATGTCAATCTTCTCCATTAGAATAAAGTCAGTATTATAAAGTTTATTTTCTTCTATACATCCTTATGAAGAAAAGGCACTTTAATTCCAAAAAGCAAATGTTGGCTTCTTCCAAATTCTTGCTAAACTTTCCACCTCTTCTAATATCTGCAAGAATGTCCATAGCAGTTGAATTTCTACTATTCACGTTGTACGTTATGTTTGTGTGTGTGTGTCTGTCACTTGCTATCTGTCGTCCTGGACTGTAAGCTTTAGGTGACAATATCCTTCTTTTTTATGTGACTGTGTGATGGCCAACATTGCAATCCTGTGACCCACCAGTATCAGTAGCGTATTGTTGTATGCTGCTACGACATAAATAATAAACAACTGAATAAATGTATAATAAAAAATGAGTAAATACATGAAAAAGGGATTTATTGTTTAATTTAAGATCTTTGAAGATATTAGAATTTCACGTTAAGGACTTGAAATGACTCCAAATAGGCCCTAGTTGTGATGTTTTGGTATAACTGTGGTCTAATGTAACTAAGATGTCAAGCTACTGAAGACTCTGTCTTGCAGGACTGTGTATGATTGAAACAGCTGCTCAAAATCATGGTAATGAAAGGTTTACATCTCGCCATTATGCATTTTGTATGTATAATCTGTATATTTGCGGTCATGAAGATGTATACACACCTGTTTTGGGGAGCAGGACTGGGGTATTCCTTGTTTATAGATTTAATTAATTATTTTGCTCTTATCTGCTAACTACAGCTCCTGCAGACTTTTTTACCCTGTACACACAAAAGATGAGTAAGAGGTATGGCTAGTTGGATTTCTGTATCAAATCCTTCTTTATCACATAATTTTGGTTTTTTTTGTTTTTTTGGTTTTTTGGGGGGGGGGGGGTGTTTTATGGGCAGTTAGGCCCTTCAGCAGTTAATCTAACAAAGACTTAACGTTATACAAAAGTTATAGATATGGTGCAGTTCTGGAGGATGGTTAACACAGAGTTTACATTTCATATTCGGAGGGAAATGTATTGCTGTTACGCCGCTGTACGCAGTGCATTTCATTAGTGTTGGAGACAGCAGGAGGCTATTTTGTGGAAATGTTTCTGTCACTGTCAGTAGAAACATGACCGTCTGGTTGAAAAATAGCCTGTGTCTTGCCAGTTTCCTACTTCTAAGCAATTGCAGTAGGAGGATGTTAATCTTAAGCTGTCACAACTCATTTCAAATCTAAATTTTTATTAAACTTCCAAATGCTTCAGTAATATAAGTATGGGAGACACGACTGTGTTCTTATGCAAGAGCTACTACCGTTCTCAGATGCAGGAAACATTTTAATTAGTGTTTATTAGTATTTAGTCGTTTGGCGTGCTGGAACTCCCAGCCAGGCTCTGCAAAGGGATGTGAACCCCGTAAGGTAGGCTTGAGTCTACTACTCAAGAGCACTGGATTGCAGAGCTCTTTCTGTCTGTTTTGCTGACTGTAGACTAGCAATTGCATGCACTCAAAAAAATAATCTCTAGTGTATTTGTTGTAGGTATCCATGCCTTTTTGGAGAAACCCTGAACATATGGGCTCTTATAGTGATGTCAGGACCCTTTCTGGGAAGATCTCATCGCCTAATGGAAAATGTAGTTTCTTACATCCATTTCTTACATACATACATTTTCTTTGAAAATATATTTGTGTCAGAGGTTTTTCCTGTGACCACAGGTTCCTTTTTGATTTTTTGCATTGCAAGCCTGGGCTAATGGTTACAACCTGTGTTTGGTGGATGGGCTGTTGGAAGTGTGTTTGGAATGAGATGCTTTATGTCCTGCTTGACAGGAGAGGGTATGCATGATTTCATAATGAAGAGAGAAAGGTAGGATTCAGGTCTGGATTCAGATACCTAAATTCAGGTCTATATATGTGCATCTATATGTCTGCTGTAGATATCTAAGTACCCACTGTAGCCACTGAAGCAGAGTCAACTATTCAACTCCATAAACATCTACTGTCCAGTCACCTGAATAGCCCCCAGGCTCCTTTTACTGTTTGGGAGCTTAGACACCTACAGACATTATACATGCATAATTTGAGGTATCAATCTCCAGCCTAATTCTACCCCAAAATTCCCACTGCAAACCTCTGAAGTGAAGAATAATAGAATCACAGAATGGTTTTGGTTGGAAGGGACCTTAAAGATCATCTAGTTCCAACCCCCCTGCCATGAGCAGGGATACCTTCCTTTAGATCAGGTTGGTCAAAGCCCCATCCAGCCTGGCTTTGAACACTTCCAGTGATGGGCCATCCACAACTTCTCTGGGCAGCCTGTTCCAGTGCGTCACCACCCTCCCAGGAAAGAATTTCTTCTAATATCTAATCTAAATCTACCCTCTTCCAGTTTAAAAGCATTACCCCTTGTCCTATCACTCCACTCCCTGATAAAGTCCCTCCCCATCTTTCCTGTAGGTCCCTTTAAGTACTGCAAGGCTGCTATAAGGTCTCCCTGGGGCCTTCTCTTCTCCAGGCTGAACAACCCCAACTCTCTCAGCCTGTCCTCACTGGGGAGGTGCTCCAGCCCCCGAACATCTCCGTGGCCCTCCTCTGGACCCACTTGAAGCAGGTCCATGTCTGTCTGATGCTGGGGGTCCCAGAGCTGAACACAGTACTCCAGGTGAAGAAGTGTATGTTGAATTGTGACATCTTCATTCTTGGGCTTCTTCGTATTTTATATGCATTGCTGCTGTCGTTATTGAGCAAAAGCTTCTTTTAGCCCTGTGAAACAAGTGGGTGTCATTCCTTTATGTTTACAAATATGTGACAGAATTCAATGGTACTTCATAGTGGTAGGACTGAGTTGATGGGACACGCAGGTAGACCCGTGTTCCCGAGATAGTTGTTTATGCTCACCTTATTGTCAATGAGATGGAAATCTCCTCTCATCTTAAAGTAAATATCTACAATATTTATTCCATACAAGTGTGAATTTCTGTTCACTTGAACATATGAGCTCAGGTATTTTAGAGAGAGAAAATAATGAGTAATGCTGAGTTATAGCCATTAAGTTAAACCTGTAGATTTCACTGTTTTCTCTGTAATTGCTGCTCTAATTACAGCCTTGTTCCTGTGTTTTCAAGGAACCAGCCATAAAATGACATGCACAAGCAGTTCTAGCTGTAGCAGTATTAACCTTGAGGTATCCTGTCTTAACCAAGCCCCCTCAGCACTGGTGTGCGGGGCCGTTCTCCCTCTTACTCTCCTTCAGATGCAGCAAATATCAAATCCTCGTGTGCAAATGTAGTCTCAGGACAGGGATGCAGATCTCCCTTCCACAGCCTGGCTTATGGCTCCTGGCTCGAGCTCCACCCCGAGGGCTGAGGGTCAGATTTGGATCTCCGCTGGCTGGAGGAAGGAATTGAACCCATCTCTTTGGCGGCGGCTCTGATCCCCAGGTGATGACCCATAAGGGACTCACTTTAGAGAGTGTCTTTGTCTGCATACAGATTTTTTAATTGAGGTGACCCTGCTTTTGAATTTTGTGCAGAACTCAGTGCTCCCGATGTTTGCTGAGGGTATCTAGAGGACTAAATCCTTCCAGGGAGAGAGTTGTTAGGTGAGACGCGGGACCCTGAACATTTCACTCCTACTAAAATGATGTCATTGTGGCACACAATTTTAGGCAAGCTCATAAAATACAGTGGACATCCCTGGCAAAAATGTAGGTGCTTAAATTCCCCTCGTGTTCCACTTGAGGAGCAGTGAGATGTTTATGGGTATGGGCTAAGTCCTTAGACCAGACAGATTATAGTCTGCCTGGGTTGTCTCTCTGGAGCGGTTCAAGGAAGATGATGTTGGCTTCCTTTGCGCAAGTCATCAGAGCAAAGGACTACAGGGTGCACTTCTGCCAGAATCACTGGAGTTGTCTGGGCACTTTGGGGCTTTTCCCTTCTAAGTAGATAATACTTGAATGAGATATTGAGATACTGATGTTCAGCAAATGCATCTTGTGGGGTAAGACACGAGGAATGTTTTCACCACTTAACTGCCATGCCTTAGCTGGTTACCTCTTCTCTGAACTAGTGTTCCTATTTACTCGTGACCGAATAATGAATTTAAGAAGCTCGATGTTTTATTCCTCCCTGCCAACCAGCATCCAGGCAAGGAAAGCTCATTTCTTGCTGCCAAGAAAGATGTACTTGCTTTACTCATTGCAACAGCATCTTCCTGATGAAATTGCTGTAGACTGAGAAAATTCAGTATGGGATAGGACTGCAGGAATAACCCAGAGATCTAACAGCTGGAAAGTTGTACGATTTAACCAAAGGAAGGAGTTAATAATTAAGATGATATCACTACTGTATTTAGTGTTTGCTAGAGCCGAGCAGTCAACATAAAACTGTCTGAATTCAAGACATTTTTATGCTGTATGTTTTGGGAGTTTTCCACAAGACGTACCGTAGGCAAGCTGGAAAAGATGTGTCGTGCCACTGAATACGAAATGACATTAGAAATTTTTTGCCAAGGTGCTTTTTCTTCACAGCATATTCCTTATGTTATTCCTTATTCCTTATGTTATTAAGCATGATGTTCAGGGAAAACATCCCATCTGGATAGCATTACCTGTAGGATGTGCAGCTTGTATGTATCTTCTGGAGGTTAGCGTCTAATGTTAAACAAAGGAAGCTGATTAAAAACATCTGTAAAACATTTTCATAGTTCATATTTTATACAGCGGGTATTGAATTACCTTGCACATGACTGCATGTCTGAACTAAAAATAATAAGGTAAATCTTTTCCTTTTATTAAAATTAGTATAATATTAATTTTATAGTTAAACTACATTTAACTGTTTCCCTACTTGGCACTAGAATTTAATGCTGCTGACATCACTATGTATTTTACATGCCACTGAGAAATAATTGTTCATTTATTGATGCAGTATGCTACAATAAGCACATTTTAGGTGCAGTCAAAATATAAACATTAGATTGAAATACAATTTCTTATGTAAAACTGTGGCATTTATTAAATGCTAAAGGAGAGACTTGCCAGCTAAATGTGTAATGTTTCTGACCGTTAAATATATTATGTGAAATAGTTATAGAGAATATATAAAATGATTGTAGTACTGCCCACTTCGGTATTATGTTGATTTATGAATTCAGTTAGAGTCCCTAGTAAATACCAAAATTGCTGATTCTAGGTCAGTATTTATTAGGTTGGTAAATTTTATGGAGAGGAAGGATTTGTGCATCCCAGAACTGACAGAGAAAGGTGTTATTTATGTAGTTAGAGTGCGAATGCAATTGTAATTTCACAGCTGAGCTGAAAAGGGTTATATACTTTCCTCATATTCTAAATTACTTTCTAAAATAGCTTCTAAAACCATGTGTATTACAATAGTAAATATTATTTAAAGATCTAAAAGGCTAATGCTCGAGATTTACTGTTCAATATCATAAGCCGAAGCTTCCTACCTTTCCAAAGTCACATGCAACATACTGACTCACATGCATGTATCAAAACAGAGAGAGGCAAACATGATTCTCTGGGAAAATATTTTGAAATTCAGCAAGTGTTTTAAAAATTATTATCATTATTGTTTATTGTAAGTGTTCTAAGATTGTGAAAATGAAGTGTGGCTCATAAATACCACGCAGCTTGAATGGCCAAGGGCAGTTCTCATCTCTGACATGCACACTCCTACCCAAAGCAGTTTCATCCAGTTCGAGTACTTGGTTTTATTATGATTTTACCAAAGTTCATAAAAAATGCAAGTGGAGCAAACAATATGGTATGTATATACAGTTATTTTTATTCAAGGAGACTGGATCAGCACGAAAACATTTTTTAGAACAACGTAACGTGAACAATTTCCATTTCATCAATTAGTGGCCTTATCTGTACTGAGAAGTGTCTGGTATCTTATCTGTGTGCTGAAAAGGCAGCGAGGTGTTTTATCATTTGAAAAATAAAAAGACATGTTGTACCATGCTAGTGAGATTTACAGAGTTTATCTTACTGTCGTGCTTGGGAATGTAAGTTTCAGCGCTGATAATACAGCTCATTAAATGACTGAGAACAAATAATGCTCTTTTTTTAACCATATCTTAAGACAAACTGTCTTATGATCGTTTCTTTGGCTCACAGAGAGCTTAATATTTTTGCCTGTGTTACTGCATGAGGTGTTTGGAGTTGACTGATCTCGTAGCCCGAGAGAAGTGAGGCTGCTGCAGCTGCACGTCCCCAGCTCCGGCCAGTACCGAGGCTGAGTGTGGATTCCCACTAGGCGCACGCACGTATACATAGGCACACTCGCACTACATATATAATTATACGCACGACCAGCCAGAGAGATCAACGCAGGCAGAAAACACAAAATTCATGCAAACACAAACAGCACCTTTGGCCTCATCCTGTTCCCTTCTTTGGCTGATCAGGATGAAAGGGTGTTAGTGGAAAATATGCATAAATATGCATACATACACATATACATATGTAAATATGTATGTCTTTATATACATTTATAAACACTATAGATCCCTCCAGCAGCTTGGCTTACATGGTCTCATAATTTTGGAAGATTACTGAAGCACTAACAGGAATGTAAGCAGATAATTATTTTAAAAAACACAATTGGCACAGTTGTGATCAGATAGTTACTGCATCCTAGGACCGAAATTGTCCCAGATTTCTGTCCTGTGAAGGTTTAGAAGGAAGGATTTTGGGGGTAGGCGGAGAAAAGCAATTTTCAGTAGGTTTGGAACTATATCAATTCACCAACTGTGTGTCTCTGCTGTGTAAATGATATTCCCCCATCACATACTGAACTGGATGATTACTTCAATGGGTGGTTTTATGGCCAAAACCAGCAGCCTGGGGCTCCTGTGTCTTTATCACAAACTGTACTATATGAAGTGCAAAGCTGCAAAGTTTACTTGACAGTTTGAAGCCGGAGTAATTTACTTCACCGAGACCTTAATGCAACTCCTTACAGTACATCATCATCATTTGAACAGAAGGGATGTGCTTTAAAGCAGGAATCGGTGGTGTCTGCCAGACGGGGCTCCAAACCAAATGCTAGATGAAGAATTGCTGTTCCTGAGTTTGCTTACTTTGTAATTGCAAGTGCATTGGGGATACTGGGCGAACTGTTTAAGAATGTTGGAACACCTGCGTATGGCACAGCACCTTTATTTTAACAACCCTATAGGTGCTCATACAGCAAATTATCACCCCAATGAATTCCCTTCATTTTGAGTTGAGTCTTTGCCAAACAAAAGACTCAGCTGATAGAAAGCTGGCTGAGGCACAATTGATTTTGGATTATAACCCTGAATTTAACAGCATGGGTCAATGGATGCCTTTTTTTTTAAAGATGCCATGGTTACAAACCTGTTAAAGCTGAATTAATTTAAGCACAAATTTTGTTTATCAGTTCTTTTAGAACTGGACTGGGGTATGTCCGTGGTGATTCAAAAATGACTGTGCTCGTTGTCGCACTGAAAATAATATTAAAATATTAATGTCTTATTTATGTACGTGACTTTTGTATAATGCTTGACCTGTGGAGAGGTTGCCTTACTTATTTATTCACAAGGCATTTTTATCTGTTTGTTCCTGAACTGTATGCCAGCTATATCACAGATAAATTGGACTGAATAGTCTAGAATCATTGCTCAGTGTGTTTTTCGAAGAAAGTGTCACTTAGAAAACATGACTGCTAATTAAAATGAATAATGCGTTTAATTAAAAATAAAATCTGTGCAGGGCCCAACAGGGTAAAGATATTACACATATGCTATGCTTCACCACTGTAAGTTAGTTTTTTGTACCTTTCTTTTCTCCGTCATGAACTTTCCCATTCTGTTCTCCCTCCTTCCCATTCTCCCTGTTTATTGTTTCTGGTTTCATTGACAGTCTGATCTCTCAAAGTGCTTGACTGATTGTTGGCTGATGAAAAGACATTGGTTTTTATCTCAAAATGCTGCATGAAAAGATAAAATTCTGGGATTTAAAATTATTAAGGTAGAGGTTTATTGCTTTATTTGTTCTTGGAAGATATATATCTTTGTAACAATTGAATTCTTATGAAAGAGCCACCAACAAAACTATTTGAGCTGTAATGGAAGGGTGGAGACAACTCGCCTGCCTATTGAAGTGCATCTTTCATCATCAGAACAATAGCTGGTTCTTTTCCCTTGTCAACTGACCATCTTTTTTCCTTCCATTAATTAGCTGAGATCTTGAACAATTCTGTCCTTGGCCTTCCACTGCCTGTTCTGACAATCCCTCAGGATACTCGGGGTAGGATGACAAATCACAAGAAAAGAAGTTCTGATTTTTGTTCCTCTGCTGTTGACACAGAGCTGTGTCTCGTACGTATGGAGATAGAACCAATTTCCAGAGTTCTGCACTGGGCTTCGTTATTTATTGATTGTGTAAGTGCACACAAATTACCCAGCGCCTCTGAGCTGCATTTCTTTGTCTGTAGAGAGGAATAGTTCTATGTCTTTAAAACCATAAATAAAATTTCTCTAAGTGCTATCATTAAGCATCCAGGTAGGAGGAAACACCTAATAGGTCTCTCCCACCAGTCTTTTCGTATGTGCCACTCAGATGGCTGCTCAGGGGGACAGAAGGGGAAGCACTGAGAACATAAGAAAAAAACCTCATTCCCTTTTCATTTCGTATGCCCAGTGCTACATAGAGCTGCTGAGGAGAGCTTTTAGGAGAAGAAATTGTAGGGGAAATTCTGTTCAGCTATCAGCCCTCTGGGTGCTGCAGATGGAAACTTTGTAGATTTTGCTTCTGAATTCCAAACAATTATCCACAGGCATGTGCAAATGCAGTTTTTTCACAAGGCCAATCAACTACAGCTGGTGGCTGATTTTTCTCAGGTATTGCAAAACCCTTTTTACGAGGGCAACCAATTCAGCAGAATAAAGATGTTTATAATTCTTAAAAAATCAATGCATAAGTTTTTAATGTTTACCAAAAATTTTTTTTTTCCTTAAACACTGCCAGTAAAGTAGTGAGCTATTTCTGCTGGACTTTATCTCAAGTGTTTTAAAGCAATCAAAATTATACAAAACACATCAGGCCTATGCTTAACTGCAGACATCCTTACCTCTGTAGCCTGTAATTTTAACAGATGACAGATAATCCTTTCTGGGCTGTCGATTCAATGATTCATCATTCACACCTCTGCAACTAGAGGTGGCAAAGAGCTTGAGGTAATAAAATGGAAGGTGGCAGTAATTTCTAAGAACCCAAGGAAGATTTTGAGAACTTTCCAACCCATGTTGGTAAATGTAGCGATTCAGGAAATGCATATCTATGTGCGTCATTTATTTTTGAGTACCAGATTAGCTGAATGTGCATTTGATGACTCTTGGTGTGAAAAGACGATGCAGAAAAACATCAGAGGTGACTGAACGTATGTATATTGCATATATACGGCATTGCATTAGCGGCAAAAGCTTAGATTTTCATTTCTTCTAGGCCTGACTTACGAACCTAATCAGACAAAATATTGCATTACCTGTAGTATCTGCATTGTCGTGAACAGGTATTTTTGACTAAACAGACTGTAGGCAAGTTATTTCTTTTCTGCAAGAGAAATGAATTCATCCATGTTTCCACTGGAACTTAGTGAGCATCAGGCCTAAAGCTTATGGTATAAGGTTTCCAGAACAATAATTATTATAAGGCTTGAAAAGAGATCTGTCCTGTATTTGAATGAGACTAAAATATCTTGAAGTTTTATTTGAAATACAGAAGAGAACCTCCTCTACACCAGGGTTCAGTGGTGTGCATAGCTGCCTGGCATACACAGGAGGTTGATATTCAAGTTTCTGCCCAATTCAGGAAAGGAAATTTAACTCCAGCTTTCTCTCTCCTAGGTGAGATCCATAAAAGCCCGATTCTCTTTTGTTCATTTTTTTTACCCTGTGTGAACCATTTCACTTTTTGTGAAGAATTAAATGTCTGTTGGCCAAGTAGAGTGACAGGGACCATGTCCTTATCCCACCAGAGTCTGGTTGTTCATGTATGATGAGGTTTTTTTTAAAAAAAAGCTGGTTTCCTGATAAAATAAAACAAGGAATTATTGATACAAAGAGGAGTCCTTGAAAGAGAGAATGAGAAAGATTGCCCGTGCTTCATAGTCGGGTTTCGGCATCCAGTAGTGATGGTTAGTCTCGGTCTCTGGTATGTGTGTTTCCTCTGAAAGTTTTGCAGAATCAATTCTCTCAAAACAAAATGCGTTTTGTGAGAAAATTGGTAGCAAATTCTACTTATGCTTCGTTTGGCCTTTCTGGCTTCATTTGCCCTATTCATTATACCCTACACTTAGTTGCTAATCTGCTTCAGTTTGGCAGTTGTGCAGTCTCATGGCAAAGCTCTTGGTTTTTGCAGTTTTCCAGCATATTGTGAGCCTAACTGTAAACAGAGACTGCTACGATACATGCACTTATACATATAAGTAGTTCTCCCATTCCTTATGAATTTATCAAAGCTTTGCATTTTGCTTTACATGCCTTTTTATGCACATGCACTGGAGAGAGATCTCTCTTTGTAGTTAATTCTGAATTGAAGATGGTTGAGAAGGGAATTGGTAATGCTAAAGCATTAGGAAAATGTCTAGTCCTCCTGCATGGATTAAGAGGTGGTGGTGCTTGAACCCACTCACAGCGTGATTAAGAGAGTTAGGCGTTACTTTACTAAGAACTACTGCTGCTTCTCTGATAGAGCCCGTTTTCATCCGTGCGTCTTTATGACTGGCCTTTTAAAGCTCAAAGTCCAATGAATGGTGTGAGAGCTTTTCCTGTGTTTTTGCCTTATTCTTTCCACCAGCGGGCAAAAGTGGTATATGTCATTTTTCAGAGTGCCATATTTCACACTTCAGTTTAATTTGGCTGATAATGATTTGTTAAGCAAATGTAAGTATGTAGAGCACATGCTGGCTCTCACACCTAAAGTGTTCAGCCACTTCAGCAGTTCCTTTAAAATCCCACTCCTGCCTTATAAAAGCTGCAGGTGCAAAACAGTTTGCCTCTGTACTAGCTCAAACAGGAGATAAAGGTAATATGGAACTTTATGTTCAGTACAACTCTTTGGCAAGTATAACGCTGTAAGAAGGGGACTGGGTTGGTAGTTTCCATCAGAAATACATGTTCTAATGAATGGGCTTGCTCTTACCCCATGAACTGTTAAAGAGAAAGGACAACTGGTCATGATGTGCACCAAGACTGTGACAACTAGTGAGCATTAGCAATGGAAAATGTGGCTCTTCTTCTTGCATTTGGAGGGAAGAGCTATTTTTGAGACTCTTTTGATCTCCGGTGCCCTAACTATGAAGTGATTCTTCTCATAGGGGTTACATAACTTCTAAATCTTATTTGAAAGTGGAGGGTTTTTTTCAGCCGAAGGAGAAACACCATATTCTTCTAATCTTCCTCTCCCTCCACTATGTAATGCAATGTATCTTTCAACAGAATTTTCTTACTTTCTTTGGGCTTCCCACAAATTTCTGTTCCTATCCCATTTCCTTTTCATCAGTGGGCTTTCTAGCCTCATCTGCTTTCAAGGATTCAATATCATCTTCACACTGGTGTTTTGAATATTTCTCTCTCCGCTCTCAACTCGTCTGCGCTTACCCAGGACTGCATTTTGGCGTGTTTCCCCAGAAGGGCTTTTTTATCCACTGAAATTCAGGAAGGACAAACCCAAGCTCCTTATCTTTGCTCCCTTACTCTGTGAGAGTTGATTAACGCTATAATGTTCCTCGTGACCTGGGGCCTTCCACCTATTTTTTTTCTCTGTATCTTCATTCTGGGCCATATCTAAATCTTGCCACTTTTTCAGCATAATATTTTAGATAGTTATTTTTCATATCCATATTGCCAAAACTGTTGTCTGCTTCCATGTTCCATATGATAGGAGTCATTCCTCCCTGTATTTTGAGTAGTGTTTGACCATTTTGTAGTTCGAGGAGAATATTAGTGTCGTGATCAAAATCATAGTTGCTGCTTTCAGCTCAACAGTATTTTGCATTTACTCTGCATCTCTTTTCTAGCCTCTTAACAAAACCAGTAAAACAGGAAAAAGTGAAACTCTAGAAGAACACTTTTTAAATTGGATTCGTTACTTAGTTTGCTTATTTCTAAATTAATTGAACATTTATTAGTTTTTGGTGATGATTCTTCACTGAAGACTTACTTTTTTCAAAAGTCATATTATTTGAGTACATAAAAAACCCATAAGCCTTTTGAAGTAAGAGATTTATTTTTGTCTTGGCTAACTTGAAAATGACCAAGTGCATTTTTCTCACATACTCAAACCAAAACATTTTTCTTAACTGAAATTGGGCATAGAACATGGCAAAAGAAAAGCTAATTACAGAAAAACGAGAATAGGTGAGAAAGGGATTTATAGTGAAATTTGCTTTTAAAAACTTAGCAGTACTTTTTGAAAGGTAAAGAGTTTTAGAATATTAACAAAAATATATAAATGTGGAAGGACATTCAAATTAAGCTGTCACAGGAATCCAGTCACACGTTGCTGTGTTTTTTTGTATTTTCTCTAAGAAGCAGGGGTATGGAATGCTTTTGACTAGAGATCATGTTTTACTAGCCAGCATTTGTGCTACTGGAAGAGATGTGTGGAGGATATAGTAGAAAATTTTAAGAATACTCTAAAACACAGATGACCTTTTGAAAATTAATATCTGTATTTTGTGGAAACTGTGCTAGAAACTTGAAGAGCAAGAGGTGAGATGCAAGCCCAGTCCCATTTCCCACACTTCCTCACCAATGACCTCAACCCCGGCTTAGGCTCGAGTGTAGTTAGTACTGAGCTCGTCTTTTCCTGAGCGCAGGATGCCACTGATGTCAACTTGCAGCAAACTATGGACGGGGTATTTTGTGAAGTGGATGGCAGCTAAAGATCAGGTGCTGATTTAATTTAGTACGTTAGATCAGGGTTGAATTGTGGTCCCAGTGGTGGAAGGGAAGCGCACGACTCGGTTTTCCCTTAATCTTACTCATTATTGAAACAGCTGCTGCTGAGGGAGGTGGGAACACGCGTAGGAAAGAAAAGAGGATAGATAAAAATAGTTAGAAGGGGGAGTGCCCTGATTACCTATTCCCCCATCGAAGTGAACACTGTTTAGATTATTTTCCTTGACAGAGAGATAAACTGTGTGGCACATTATTATTCTGGTTTAGATGGATGGAGAGAATGGCACACTTGAAATTATGACGTATAATTATAAAATAGCTGTTCCGACACACCACTGGCTACACCACTATTACAAAAAGTGAACTTGCACTAGAGCACAGTCTATCTATCAGAAATAACACCTGCATAAAATAATGATGCAGAAAATAAATACGAAATAGAAGACCAGGACAGGAGATCATGTCAGTGTTTAGCTCTGCTGAGACCGAGGGGATTCACTTTCTACTAGGTAAGTGTGAGTTCAAGTGCATTGCTGGATTGCAGGAAACTCCTTCTGACATAACTGTAAAGCCTGAAAATGAAAGTAATATCTATAGACTTACTTTAAGACTTGGCATTTACACACTGGAAGTAGGAGCAAAAGGAAATTTTGAGAATGAATATATTTAATTTCTAGGATTCGTGTATGCATAACTGTCCTGAAGCCAGAAATGCCATTGTATGCACTGACTGGATAATGCATGCTATTAGTAGAAGCTGCTTTTTAATATTTAGATGAGGAATTTGTCACTTTACATCTAAGATAATATTACTATTACGATCAGATCCACTGCTTTAGTCTGTAGGTGTTAAAAGCAGCACTATTTCTACTTAATTAAAAACCCCTTTCATTATAAGAAGCTATTAGCAAAAGTACATTGATCTTTTAAGGATACAAATCCACTGAAATTAAGCTAGATTTTCAAACTAGGGGCTATTTCATCCTATGTCTGGATATAACGTATGTCAAAGAATTTCCCGTTATTGCTACAACACTCAACTTTGTGTTTGGGCTAAATATTATCCATCAAAAAATCATTTAGCCTTGCTTTGATTTTGTCGAATATGGTCTTCAAGCGAATAAATGCAGATTCACTAAGCAATCTGATGTACATCTTAAACCAGTATCATGATGGATGAGGCATTTCACGGAGACAGAGGACATGTGAATTCTGTTGGCGAGTCTCTCTCTGTTCGCGTTGACTGTGCAAGCCTGAACTTCTACAACTGACTGAAGGTTAAAGAAATGGGAAGCACCCTGATGCATGTTTCTATGCATTGTGAGATAGTTATTGGAAATCTGCCTATCAAATTATCATTTTATATCTAGTTTCTGTCATTAAATGTCATTTAACAAAACATTCAGGGCTCATCAACTGACTATACATTAGATGTCACTAAACTTATCAGTAGGACAACAAACAGTGGACATCACAGCAAAAGGTGGACATCATAGAGTGCTTTAAAGAATTATTTGCACAGCCTGCCATCATACTGATTAGACTGAAGATGATTGGAGGGAGATATCTGAAATATGGTTTGTCTCTGAAGACAAGTAATGGATAGAAGTTAGAAGTATTCTCCGGTGGGTCATACTCAGGAAGGGGTCAGGTACTGAAAAGATGACCCAGAATCAGTAAAATGTAAAGTGACCTTAGATGAATTAATTTTTATTTCTGTGTCTCAGGTATTAAATTAGAAAAATGGAGATAATGTTACTGAGTTTCCTTGTAAAGTACTCTGAGACTATTAGAAAAGGGCAGTATAGTATATATGTTTTGTGGTGTTGTCTATTTATTAACAACCTGAAATTTGTCCTGGAGTGGGGGACCTCAGTCTCAGTTCCATCGTCCCTGCCACCAATTTCACTGCAAGTGTCTGTAGAAAGCAGAACCACTCTCTATGTTGCTGCCTTCTCACGAGACAAATGTCCTCTTTCATTCATTATATCTGATAAATTACAGTTTATTACATCTGTAAGGTATAAAAGGAAATATGTCTAAAGAGAATCTAAAAACCCCAGCAACCTTAAGTTTATTAACAATAGTACCTCTGGACTATAAATCACTGTTTACATGAATCCATTAAAAAGGCCTCGATTCTGGAGCTATTCTGTAAAAACTTGTGTTAGGTCTTTAGGATTTAGCCTATAGGGTTTTAAGAAGGCAAATCTTAACTAGACGAAATTATAAAGTTAACTGTGAGGTATGAGCTCAGCCACTCTGCATTTTATTTTTAGTTGCAGTATGTGGCTAAGGATGCAGAGCAGAGATACTCACATCTGTAATGAATATTTTTTTCTAAATGAAGCTCAAACATGTATTAGCACAGCCTATTTATCTGAATGAACCAAGGCTGCAAATAATTAAGGAATCTACTCTGGGAATACTTACACCATCATAGAAGCTGATTTTCATTCAAGTTGTATCAAAAGAAACCCCAATAACCTTGGTCAACTCGTTTTACACACAACTGCCATTCATCAGCCTAGACTACTTGCTGTGAATGAACCCGTTATTTTTATGTATTTATTCGTTCTTACTGAAGAAGTCAGCAAATTTCATCTTGTCCTACGTCTTGTTCGGTGCACAATGGGACTGCTGCTGTGAAGGAGCAGACCTTATTTCTTTTACTCCTTATTAGCAGTGCTGTTGCAGGCTTTTCCTCGTGATTGATAGGTATTGGGGAGCTGGCTACCGCCGACTTTCTGAGTTGCCGGTTGTAGCAGCAGCTCAAAGACATGGTAAGGTTTGTCTCGCCTCCACCTGTTCTCTCTGTCTTTTGCAGGGTCCTCAGGACTGGCTTTCTACACTTCCACTTTGTTGACGCACTATTTTTGATAAGAATTTTAATTTTGGTGTAGCAGTAGATAGGGGACCCTATTCCAAATGGAGGGAAGGGTGACTGTTGTGCTGGAACCTGTACAAACAGAAGTGAACCATTTCCTTTACTCAAAAACTCTGTAAGAACATACAAAATACAGGGGGAAAGGAAACAGTCAAACGGCTGGAGACATCTAGTCCAACCCACTCAAAGGAGGACTGTCACCAGTATTAGATCTGGTCAGCCGTGGCTTTGTCCAGCTCAGGCTTTGGAAGCTTCACGCAGGAATTTTTGAGAGCCCCTCCTGTTTACCTGCTGCAGTGCTGCTCTATCCTCCCCGTGAGAAAGGCTTTCCTGACATCCTACTCGATCCTTCCAAATTGCAATTTCTGGCAGTCGCCCCTCGTTATATCATCTGACACTACCAAGAATAATTTGGATCCGTCATCTTTCTAATTGCTCTTCAAGTATTTGTAGGCAGTAGCCTATAATTATTTGATCCCTTTAGCTTCCCAAAACTTAGCTGATTTCTTTGCATATTAATGCCAGGAGCCATTCAGTTATGTTTATAGTTCATTCATATCTGAGATATTCCGTGCTGATGACTGGAGTGCATTAAAATCTTTGAGTTTTACTTCCATTCAGTACATTAGAAATAATTTCTTTCCATATACCTCTTCTATGAGTTGTTGTACCTTTGCTCCCAGGCTCAAAATCTCAGTTCTTCTCAACGCTCAGTGAAAATTATTCTCCTGGTTTGGAACCATGTTTAGATTTTCCATCTCTATTTCATTCTGCACAGATCGTCTTTCTTCATACTGTTTTATGTCTGAAGCCTCCTTCGCTTTGCTCCTTAATTTGACTTGCAAAACTAATTAAGCTTTACTTTTGGCAGTTCTTTATTCCTATACTTCTTGACCTCTAATGGTATGTCTTTCCTGCATGCTGCAGATCTTATTCCTCCTCAGAAAGCCACTGATTGAAAAGTGGGGTTTTTTGTGAATGTTAGGATTTACTTTTTTAATATTGCAGGTCCAGGTTCTAAACTGCAAACTAGTGACTGTGTTGACATTGTTTATGCTACTGTCTCTTAGCTTTATATTCAAATGACTGATACTATTTGTAAAGCTTTATGGAGGTTTGCAGGTTTTTAGTTTAAATGTTTACTTGGTTTTTGGTTTAAATGTCACTGAGAATTATGATTATATATGATATAAGGCTGGCTCACTCTAAATTAGAAGAGAAACGTATCGGGCACAGTTTTTATGGTTTCTGTGTCTGCTAAATCACCTCTGATTTCACAGCTCTAGGCGCTGGGAAATATTTATAGTTGTTGCTTAGGAGTGCATACAAGTTTAGAAACAAAAACCTCTTAAACCTCTTCTGAGCTTTAACTTGGTTGGGGTTTTTTTATATATTTCTACATTATTTTGCAGATGTTTCCTATTGCATTAGAGAAGAATCGTTAGCAGTGAAGGAGTGCTGCTAATTGGTTGGTGAGAGAGGCAAACAGAGGATTTTTTTTCTCCTGGTCCTGTCTTTGCCCATGTGCAGTGAGTTGTTCTGTGCCTCGTTTTACCTATTTGTAAAATAGATGTAGAACAGATATCACTGTCATATGGACGAAAATGTAAAAGTCACGTAGGTAACCTAGCTTTTCCACAATAAAGAAATCAACCTTAAAAGCAACCCAAAAAGGGAGCGATCTGTATTAATGGAGAATGTTTTATTTATTACTGTTGGTAATCTTATCCCCTACTTTCTTGACCTGTTAAATCTCCTCAATAATCAGTGTTCCTTCTTAAATCTTCCCCAGCCTTCATCTTTTCTTCCTCCACTCTACACTTCTCTTTGGATCACTCTTTCCTCATGTCTTTTAGAAAAGCATCACCCACTCTGTCATTCTGAGAACAGAGATTTCTTTCTTTCTTTGGAATACCTGTATTGATTTTACTCACGCTTGTTTTGACTCCTTTTTGGTAATCATAGTTATCAGTTTGAGACTGATATTTGAGTTCACTTTCTTATAAATACATGATGAAAATGGAAGTGTTCCATTGATTTTGATGAATGAAGGTATTTTTCCACTTGTTTTCCATGTGGTTTTGGGGTGGGTTTTTTGTTAGAAATTAATCAATTGCACTTTAGCAATTGCACTTTAGCCTTATATAGTCTTCCCCCTATTTCCATAAACACTGCAGAGAATACCTCTAATAACTAGAGAAATATGTCCCCTTTTGCCCACTCCTTAAACTGCGTGCTCGTGCAGAAATATCAGAGTCTCTTCTTGAAGAAATCTCTGCTACCACTTTTTAGGAGCTGAACGATCTGAATCCTGGTGGTTGTGCTAAGGCTCAGCCTTTACCGTGGTCGGAATCACTGTGCTCAGATGCCAATCTACAGCATGGTTTTCCTGGAGAAAATCAAGATTTTTCTTTCCATCCTTGCTTTTTTGTCCTGAGCCCCTCCTCTCCTCTTGAAGATTTTGGTGATGTTTCTGTGTCTCTTGAACTCAGACCTTTAGCGCTGACATTTTCCTTTGTGGCTCCCAAAGGATAAAGATAAATGCTGGAAACACTGGTTTTCTTCCTCCCCACTGGCATCATTGACGTTATCTTCTTCTGACTCCTCTGGTACCAGTAATGGATGTCCTGGCTTTGTGCTCAGCCTTAGTAACTTAACACGTGAGCAGTTTCAGTGGGGCTGCATTTAATTATAAGATTGTACAGTTGGATTCCCAAAGCAGAGATCTCCTCGGGGCAGGGGAAATTGTCTTCTCCTGGTGGATGTATATAGGTCCACGGCTTGGACCTGTTGCGTGTTTCCAGAGATTTTTGCAAAAGACCAAATACATCTGTCCCTTGACATGAATCTCGTTTCCTCTATTTTATCAGACTTCTTGCTCAGTCAATTGATAATTTTTTTGATTGACTCTGGACTGACTGTCTGCCAAAGCCGATCATAACCGTTTTGAGAACGTGCAAGTTTTAATTGTGAAGCATTGGTAGGTAAAATGTTAAAAAAATCACTGAATCCGACCAAATGTCCCCATAGCCAGTTGAACTCTGATGGTAGGCAATAACTTGAGTTTCAAGAGAAGAATAAGAAATACGCCATGTATGATGAGATTCATGGCGTATTTTCTTGGTTTCTTACATTCAGCAGGTGAAGTCTGGGCTCTCTAGATACGTTAGGGACAAGTAGCCTCCTGACATTTTCCATTGAAGATCAGACCTCTTTAAATGCAGGAATCATGGAGTTCTGGGAGACACCACATGGCTGAAAGGTTTTATTTTATGACCGCTTTCATAGACTGTGTTAGAAGTTTAGAAGTAGACTGTGCACCAAATTACGAATAGAACACCATGAAAATTTTTGATCTAGAAAATCTCTGCAAACAGCTTTCTCTATCTTGTTTCCTTTATCCCTGCCAAAACCTCTCTGCGTCTTTCCTCAAAAAACTTCATGGCTTATACTCACCCCCTTCATGTCATCCCTCCTGCAGTCTTGTGAGGTCGGCCCAGTCTCTGATGGGCCTAGGAAATCAGTCTCTGTTGCCTCCAGGATAGCTTTTTCAAAGAAATGCTTTCTCCCATACTGCCCTTAGGCTTAGGAGTAGCTTTCCTGAACACTTCAAAGATATTTTCCATTGTTGTTCAAATTATCTGTGAAATGCCCTCATATTTTAGTGTATTCTACTTTTCAGAAAAGATAGTATTTCCATGAAAGGTTATTTCAGAGCATCTCCACACAAGTCAGTGTGAATTTAAATTATAAAAAAGATCACAGCATTTGCACATTCATATCCCAGTTGTGGACTCTATACCAGTTGCCAAGTTATCTCTTCCAACAGTTTAGAATTCAGCCTATCTTTTCATTATAGTTTAAAGCCCTCCCATTTTTTTATGCCAAGAACATACTTAAGAAATAAAATGCTTTAACTTTTCCAACAGTTGCATTCAATTTGAAGGATCTAGTAAACATTACTGAAGCACAGCTAAGGGAAATCCCTTATGGCTAATAAAAGTTTGGTAGTCATAGCAGATAAATTTTGAAGTTTTCATAATAGATTATCTAAACATCTCCAATGCAAAGCATAAAGCAAAGCAGACCCAGAAGCTATTAGATAGTTTTAAAACTATGTTCAGATTCTGCAGAGAATCTGAATAAATGTAATAATTTTTAAACTATCGATGTTCTGGCAGACACGTTGCTACTTTTTTCCCTTATTGTTACCGATATCTCTGTTTAGAATTTCAGAGTACGTTTTATGGGGTTTTTATGTTAGCAAGAAGATCTTCCTACCTCCCAGTGGTTTGATTTTAACCATTTGCACAGTTTCAGTCCATTGAAACTGTCTTTTAGCAAGAGGAAGTGTAATAATTTATCCTTACAGGGATGTTGTGACTCAAACACTCTCGTCTCTTCCTGTTGCTTGATCCAATGTAATTAAATAATAGATTTAATTTCATAACTTTGCAGTAGCAATAAAGAGGAAATTATGTTCAGAAGGCATGTTTATTTTTTTTCCCCAGCCTTTTCATGGCTTAAAAGTGATTCTTTCTCTTCGTGCTAAAGTAATGTGAAACACCCTTTTCAAACTGATGTCCTTGGGAAATGAATGTTAATTAAAGAATGAACATTAAATAAGAGTTAGGAAATCAGTGCCGTTTTTCAGACACAAATATCTGTTGTTCAGATTTTACATTTATGCTCCTTTGTGTTGCTTTCTTTTCTTTCTCTGAGCGAGAGCTCCCTCCTTTTTTCTTTCTTTCATCTTCCCAAGAGACAATCCATCATCTTCATGCTATCATCTGAACAATTTACCTTGTATTTTTGGAAGCTCTGAGAGTTGTAGTTCATATAAATAAAAAAGAAAATAAAGCGAATCAACACATGCATATAAAAATTTGGACTTCCTTTCCTCTTATTTTTACATGAAAATGGGTCGACCTTGGACTGCAACTATTGTTTTCATAAATTTCCCTCCATTTTAATCTTTATCTTGGATTAGAAGATTCTTGGAAGGAAAGTACTATGGATTTAGGATTTTGAAGCCATTTTGAAATGAACTGGAGAGAGATTTCTTGATGAAAGATTACAGAACAGACTGAGACTTCCTCTAGTGTCATAATGTACACTCCACGCATATAGTGTGGTTGAAAAAGCACTAAAACTAAATGTTTTTCACTTCTTTTTTTTCTATTATTGTTTTCTTTTTCTATTGATAATTTGGGTACATCTTGCAAGATGATGCTTACCTGTCTGTCAAAATTCTGCAGGCACTATAATTTACCTTAAGCCCAGACACCCGCACGGCCTGGCTGCCATCCACAACCATTTAAACTAGTAGTTATTTACATGTATTATGTGTCTCACTGCTTAATCTGAGCCATCCTGTAGCATTTAGTTGTAGTCACCATGCAAACTGAGAAGCTCCCACTTGGTCGACGTGTGCGTTTGAGCAGATGAGAATAAAAAATAAGAAGAAAAAGCAATGTGAATCATTTCAGGTAAAATCTTTTAACTTACAAAGTCTTCCACCACTAGCGTAGTATTTCCAGCTACGAACATAATAGTGTATCTCTTCAGGGCTGTGAATCATTGTAGAGCTTTTGAATGGAGAACGTTGCCATTTTGTATTTTTGATTGAACCTGAATCCTTTTTTTCTCCTTCTGTCTCCTAGTCTAAATTTTCAAAGCAATGTCTTGCTTATGTCCTTTGTGGGATTTAAATTTTTTAAGTATGTTTTTGTCCTTCATTTTGAGGTGTTTGAAGAAAATTTTTTTAAGACTTTTGTATCCGTTCAGCCAGAGGATCAAGGTCCTGTCTTCTCTATATTCAGTGCACTGATGGTTGCCTGCTCTTCATAGTAATACTTGCTTTGCAGTTCCTTCATTAGCCTGAGGCTTACTTGAAAAGCACTTCATCTCTGTGCTTGGAATAGGTAAATATGTCTTATTTTCCCTGTGACAAACGGTGAAGCCTGATTCCAATTTGCTGTCATATGGAGATGAAGAGTATTTATTTAGTGTCCTGGTGAAACTAATACAAGGTAATTATTATTTTCCTGTGCGAGCAATGTAAGGATGCATGGTTTAAACAAATGTTACTCTCTACAGCAATGGGAGAAAGAAACCTGTTTCTATTAGATGGTCTCTCAATCAACAAAGAACAGGGTTTTTTTCTGCTTGCAGCATTGGAAAGTGTGTAACAATAATCCTGAATGGTGGTTTCTTCTGGGACTTGAAACCAAAGGACAGGAAGCTGTGGTATAATGTAAACCTCTGCTGGTTTGCATGCCATAGTACTACTGGAGAAAGAAAAGAAATAGAAATAATTGATGGAGAGGAAATAAATCGGAGTTAATAGATTAAAGATTTGGAAATAATATTATCTTCAGTTCTTAAGAGGGGCAATTTCTAATTGTTTGTTTGTTTGTTTGTTTATTTTACTAAAGGAAAGGTGAATGCATTTATTGCTGAAAAGATTGCACAGTCTTATTTTTTCAAAGTAATGTTTAGTACCAAAAAGGCATTCAAAGATGTAACTTAGATGGAAGTAATAGTTATAGTTGAGATTCTCAACTTGGAATACCTATAGTGATACTGCTGTAAAAATGAAACGGCTCGTTGTGAAAGTTTGAATCAAAGTGTAGTTAGTTTTATTATAATTTCCTCCTAAACACCAGCATTTATTTAGTTTAAATACAGGGAAAGTTTGCTGCCAGGGATTTGCAGTGGGATGGCACCATTTACCTCAGCCTCTACAATATCCAGACAATCCTAGAACGTGGACAGTCAATAGAAGGCCTCTATGCTGATCTTCTTCAGAAATACAGAGATGTGTTTGCAGAGGTTGGAGTACTTTTGGCTGTGAGAATTTTTCAGTTTCATATTGGCTAATGAATCTTTCATATCTACAAAGTTCACACTTCACAAAGCTTTTTTCACGGTGTCTTGCTTGTTCTAGAGAACACTACTCCCTCGTTTCCCCTTGGATGATATTTTTTGAGCTTATTTTTTCTCCCCTGTAATAATAATAACTAGAGTAGAAGTTTCCAAGTTTGTTTTCTTGCCTGCTGTTATCATCACCAGCAGTGGGAGAGAGCATCAGCAGTGGCCATTTCCAGCACTACACCAAATCTTGAGTTAACAAAGTCTATGTAGCCACCGAATAATTTGACCATATTAAAACTGAATTCAATGAAGCTGAATACTTTCCTGCACTTAGAGACTTTATAGTTTTAATGTTGTTGGTATAATTTCACTTTGTTTGGTCAGTCTTGCCTGCTATAAATGTCAGGTGTGCAATAGGGTTTCTTTTGTTTCATGGAGAGTAGAAGAATTACAGGTACAAAATATTGGCCCAAAATGTTGATTTGGGAATTAGAATTGAAAGAAGGAAAAATAGGAAAAAGTCATGCCTAAAGCTTAAGTTGAAATGTAGTTATTGTTCATAAATGCATTAAATTCTTTTCCCTGTGTGACAGAAAATGCAACAACAAGCTCTAATTTAAGAAGTTTGTCTTAAATTATTTATGAAGAAGAGATTAAAAAAAAAAGACTGATTTAAAGCTCATCTTTTGTAAAATAGCAGTATTATTTTCACTATTTACTTGGAAATTTGTTTTCCTTATTTAATCTACTCAATATAATTTAAAAAAAATCATACAGTGTCTAATAGATGCAAATCTTCCCTTTCAGTAGCAGAGCCTAGGCTTTGAAAATAAGTTACCATTTTTCTAATATTTGTACCTGTTTATATTTTAAACAAGAATGGTTCAGAGTGTCAACAAATATGAGGCTCAGCTATGGTTTATGCCTGCTAAAAATAGAAAATAGGGAGCACAAGGATTCAGCTTTCTCTAATCCCGGTTCATGGTGGGACTGCTGCTCTACTGCCTACTGAACTGCAGGAGTTACTACACCATATCCAAGGAGCTGAACAAACGTGCAGAATCCGTTGTGAAAATTGAATTATTCCACACATGAGAAAAGGTTTTCACCTATTTTTTCCCCTCCCTTCTCCTATGGAGCAACACTTATGTCTCTTAGACATTGGTAAAGAGTGGAGTAACGAGGCCCGTAGGTCTTCGTCGGCAACCTGGATGGGTGACACAGGATATGCTCAACAACTTTGTTGGTAATACTAAATTGAGGGGTGGCTGACGAATGGCAGAGCTTCAATCCAGTGGGAGCTTGATAAACTTGAGGATCAGATGGACATAAATCTGGTAAGTGTCCACATCTGTGGCAGAATAACCCCATGTATGACTGTGGTTTGGGAATCTGCTGCTCTGAGATGCATTGTAGGGTACAGTCTGAAGTCATCCTGGGTGGCCAAATACAGTCTAGCCTCTTCTGATGTTGTATTTATACTTTCCTTGAAAAGAAATGGTATGTGCTTTAACTTAGAATTGTTTTGTAATGTTCAATTTTATGACATTGGTCAGTAGAAAGCCTTCCCCTTCCAGCTGCAGGGTTTTCCAGGAGGGTGAAACCGTGGGTACACCACAGGTAAGCTCTAGGAGCACAGCACGTTTTCCTGTTAGCCCATTCTATCACACAGGCTGAGTCCATGTAGTTTTCTAAAGGCTGTGTACATTATTTCAAAGTTTTTTTTCTTTCTTCGGTATCTTTAGAAGGAACTTGTTCGTAACATGAAGAATATCAGCTCAAGCAAGCTGCAGGATCTTCTGCTCTTGCTATTTTCTCTCCCTATAAGTATGCACCTTCTTTTGTTGCATTTCTTCTATTTGGATTATACTAACTGTGTTGCTAAAAAAACAAAAATCAAAACCAACAAAACCCTGCAACCTTTTCTATAATCAAAAGAAGTATATGGGTTGTTAGTAGAATGAAGAGAGATGATGATGTCCAAAATTATATTAAATGTTAAATTTTAACAAACGGGAATAATAACAAGATATCTTTGCATCATCATACTAATCTGTAGGGGTCTTTCATAGCAGTGGTATGGTTAAAAATGTGCAGGCTGAGATGTAGGGCTGTTTATTGTAGTTCGTAGGACTGGCTTTCACACAATTTTAGTCTGAAGGCAGCTGAGGAAGGGGCTGTTTTCTCCTGCGTTTGTTAGAACAGTCTGACTTCATAGAATCACAGAATCACAGAATGGTTTGGGTTGGAAAGGACCTTGAAGATCATCTAGTTTCAACTCTGTTGCCATGGGCAGGGATACCTTCCACTAGATCAGGTTGCTCAAAGTCCCATGCAACCTGGCCTTGAATGTATATCAACTACTTGTCACCTCTGATGTCAAAACCATCGTTGAGTATTGGACCTGTAGACATACTCTTTGTGCTTTCAGAGGGAAGGAGTCCTCATGTAACCTGCTTATTGCTGGAGATGCTTTTGGGATAATTCTTCTCCAGCTGCTAGTAACTGGCTGTAGATTCTCTGTATCCAGATCCAGCTCTTCAGGCTGGCTGAACTGTGGAATCCAAAAGCTGTTGCCACCTGCTAGAAGGCAAGATAAAGCAGTTGAACTTGCTTCAGAGACTAAAGAGTAAGGTTTTTTTTGAAGAAACAAATATAACAAATTATGTACTTGAAAACAAGTTCTCAGTATATGCCAGGGACTGTGGGTATGAACTGATGTTTTCTTATTCTCATGATCTGTATCGACTGAAATTCACTGTATGTCAAGCAAGAAAGTGCTCCTCTTACCACTCTCTACAACTACCTGAAAGGAGGTTGTAGCGAGGTGGCTGTCGGTCTCTTCTCCCAGGTAACAAGCCATAGGACAAGAGGAAATGGCCTCAAATTGCTCCAGGGAAGGTTTAGACTGGATATTAGGAATGATTTCTTCACCGAAAGGGTTGTCAAGCATTGGAACAGGCTGCCCAGGGAAGTAGTTGAGCCACCATCCCTGGAAGTATTTAAAAGACGTGTAGATGAGGTGCTTCGGGATACGGTTTAGTGGTGGACTTAGCAGTGCTAGGTTTATGGTTGGACTCGATGATCTTAAAGGTCTTTTCCAACCGAAATGATTTTATGATTCAATGATTCTCTAAAGCCTCAAAATGTGATGCAGAGCTTTATCTTCTCAAGGTCACACATAATCACCTGGTGTTACATTAAATGGTCTTCAGTAGAAAATACTTAGATTTGAAAATGGATACCTAATAAGAAGAAAATGGATTGTCTTTTAATCTACAGATGAAAGTTTTATGTTTTAGACAGCTTGTGACGATTTAGTCATGCTGTTTAACCCTTGGGTGGTGATCCTAAATCATTACCTATTAGCGTGCTCTAATGGACTCCATAATGTAATTATCTTCCCAGGATGTGCTAACTGCATAAAGCCCGGCCCTGTCCTGACTTGTGGAAACAAATTCTGTATTTTTCCTGTGTGTGTTCGAATTAGAAGCTCAGGTGTCAGCATTAGTAGCATGTGAGATATTATATGGAAAGATTTAAGTGAAAACCTGTATTTACCTTTTCTATTTAATTGCCTTCAAAAAAGTATTGGGATGCTCTGTTTAGAAGACATTTACGGCACTGTATCTAAATACAGAATATTCTTTGGTATTTTTATGGTTGCATAATTTTGATCTGGAAAAGATGAACAAATAGGACATTTTAATGCATATTTAATAACAAAGCAACCTTCCTGCCTCAGAAAAAAATTCGGCCAGGTGAACTATGATCTAATTTTCCTCTATAATGAAAACAAAATCATAGCTCCTGAAGCATTATTCTTGGCTCCCAGCAGTTTCAAGGCATGCAAACATTACCATTTCGACTCCGTCCTGCAGTTTAACTGGAAGGATTATGTCACAACATAGTATGTTTGTTTTCCAGCTTTTTGTCTGTTTGTCCATCAAGACGGTTTTGTAGCAGAAGTATCAGTGATTGTTGACTTTGGAGGTAGTGGAAGAAAAAATAATTATGAAAAAAAAAAAAAAGCAGACATTACCATTGAAGTGACTGTGCTTCTGTCATAGGAGAATGAATACTCCTTTCAACAAATCTATAATTTGCAGAAGTTGCAAAAAGAAAATAGCCGTAAGGTGACTGTTAACATACTTCAGTTCATCCTGCCAAGAAAGTTAACTTCATAAAGTCATTAAACCAGTGATTACATTTTAAAATATTATTCCCCAGCCATTTCTTCTTAGACTTGAAAATATAGTTACTGTATATACTACCTTCTTTGTAATGTGAAAAATTGTAAAATACACTTATTTTTCATAAACTCCTAATTATTAACAGAGCTATTTGCGCTCTATAGTTAAAGTCATTTCAACACTTCCGTTATTTAAACTTCACTTTTAGGGGTTCATAATTTGGCTGTAATAAAAACTATATTCAGAGTCCGAGGTCTCAGATATTGTTTGCTGGTATTTGGAAATTTAGCCTGTTTTTCTTTAAAAAGCTAAGTAATTTGAATCGTTTGCTTTTCTTCAAGATAATCCCAAACAAAATATTTTGTAATGTGGACTAAATAATTTTAATCATTAAAAAAATTAGGAAAAGACCGTGAGTATGTTGGAACTGCTGCTGCTGCCCCAAATTCTGGACTGGCCCTGGATGTCACTGAGGCTTGGAGAAGGGAGATGGTGGGAAATTCTTGCCATATCTTCACTGTTGCCATATAGTTGAGTTGCCATATAGTTGCCACTTTCGTACATGAAAAGTTATTGCAGCGTTTCTATGGCACCTATCATCTGCGGTCACGGGCAGTAGACCTGCTGCTCGCAAAATAAAACCCCCCCGTGCTTCAACTGCGGCGAGAGGTAAAAGACCTCCTGACTTCAAGGTTGCATAGCTAAAATTGCTTTTCTGGAATGATAAATGCTCGGGTGCTCGGAGATGGATCGTTTCTTTGGTATGGCTTCCTGAAATCCCCCTTCATCATGTAACGCGGCCACGGTAATGACTCAACAAGGCCTTCAGCTCCGGAAATTAAGGAATCGGGGCTTATTGCATATTAATGGCAACTCTGGGACAGTCAAATAAGACAGTTTGTTAGAATACTAATTATAGCAAAGCACTCATGTTGTGGTTTGAATGAGTCAATTATGTGTGTGTTAAAACTATAAATACATCTTCCCCCCAACCTCGGCTGTGTGGTACATAATTTTTTTTTAATTGCTTGGATACATATTTACCTGAGCATATCCTGGTTTCCCAGGTAAATATGTGTACCAATGCAGAACTCATTATGGTCTGTTTGGATAAATAATCCATATTTTATAACTGTACAGGAAGCAATTATTTTCGTATTTTGCTTTCTTTAAGCCAAAGAAATTAAATGCTGTGTGTTCATTCCTTAAAATAAAATAGATGCAAAAGTCGAGGCAATACGAGAATAAAGTTTTCATTGTTTCGGTAGAAACCGAGAATATTATTCCAGATTTTGATCTTGTGTTTAGCCCAGAATAACTCCGTTAAAGTAAACAGTGTTATTCAGGATTTACTTAGATGCAAATGGGACGTGACTTTGGCCTCCTCTCCTTGCTCTCCCTTTCTTCATTGGGAGGTTCCTGTACGCAGCTTGCACACAATCCTTGCTTTAAATGATGTTGTCACATGTTTATTGCTTGGAAAAGTCAGGTATTTCAGCTACGCACAGAAATTAACACATCTGAATTTTATGGTAAGAAAATTAATGTCTTACAGAGTCAGAGAATGGTTTGGAAGGGGCCTTAAAGATTATGGTTACGGTCCTATTTGTGTTGGGGAACTAGGGCATACTTTCACGTCGGATATTTCTGCCATTGTTTTATATGGTATTTGGAAAAGCTGTGTTGTGTTATCACCGTGCTAAGGTCAGGTTTTGTAACACTTTTAAGCTTAGTGGGGCCAAAGTCAGCCTTGGCATAAATCCATTAACTGCAATAGATTTACACCAGAGATGAATATTGGCTCGTTCTTGGTAAATTTATTTTTATCCAGCTCTTTATATTTTATGTTAGAAATATAAGTAGCTTGCGTGCCCTCAAACTAATCAGAATAAGAAACAGTTTTGCTTATGCCAAAAAATAGAACTATCGTTTTTCACATTCTTACATTTTTCAAGTAAGATTATATTACTGTGACTTCTGAATTCCTGAAATCTCTCTGGTCTCTGTGACTGCAAGGGCCAAGAGAGGGTTTCAGGGGGAAAATCTGAAACTCTTCACGCAGTATGTTTTGTGTTGTGCATACGAGATACAGTTAAGGTTTTGTATGCATGTGATTAGTGTGGAAAAAAATTAATGCAGTCCAGTATTATGATTTATGGACTGAATCTTTTGCCCACTGAACACTTGCCAAAATGAAAATCTTTTTCCCCTCCTCTCCTCCTTTGGATATTAGAAACAGCTACTGGTTTTGTTGATCTTTTTAACTTCTGAATAGGCCTATTTCAAGTCATAGCAGCATGGGAGCTCAGATTAAGAATATACTTATTCAGCCAGTGATACTGAGTGAAACCATTGCTAGTGTGAGTATGAAGGATAGGATTTCTTTAAATTATTTTCAGGTGCATTAATGCATTTCTGAAAGAAGAATATAGATATTTGAAAATAAATTACATTTCTGTTTATCGATCATGTTACAGGTGTGTATGAGTTTTAATATCAGGAATTTTTTAAGGTGTCTCTTCTTTTGATAACTTCTGTACTGTGCTCACTGTCAGTCCATCCATCAGATGGTTAACGAGGATAAGAGCAAGGAAATTATGATTAAATCTTGCCTTTCGGGCAATGGTTTTGAATTTAGAGGGTAAGGTGTATTCCCCTCTAGAGGGTAATTACCCTCTTAGAGGGTAAGGCTGTGAAGCATCCTTTCTATCCCACCTGCTCTACAGCATCATCTCACGCCAGAACCAAAGGCGTGCGAGGTGCAAGGAGCAAATCCCGTAGGCTTCTCTTGTGCGTTTGGGTTGGCCCTCCTTAGCCCGGTACTTTGGTAAGCATCATCTTGCGCAAGTTTGGTTTCTAATCTTGTACTGGTTTTGATAGGATCTATTTGTGTATAAACTAGCCCAGTTTTCTGCACCTACTGAAGGTGAATCCAAGGCTGACGTGCTTAGTCCCTTACTAAGAGATTTTTGCTCTTTACAGCACAATTTGAGGAGTTTGGGGCCTTTAGAGGCACTGTCGCGATGGAGGTGAAGATAGTTCTTTGCTTCACACTCCTTTGGCCAGCTCTTATCAATTTTTGTGGCATTCGTTGCTGAATGCCATCTTTATCTCTTTCATATCTGAATGGCCTGGTCTGCTCAATACGGTTTTTCCAATTACTTTATTAATAGAGTCGGTGTTTCCTATCAATTCACTTTCTTTCCCTCAAATGAAATAAGAGTATGCCTAAAAAAGTCGTCATGCGAGTCTGATTTGTACTAACGATAAGTCAAGCAGGGGTAGAGTTTCTTTCAAAAAATACTTAGGTAAGCTGTTTAAAATTAATATTTGTTATTCTAAAAAATTTTGAGAAGGATCAGCCACCCTTCCACAGTTGCAGATAAAGTGCTATGGCAAGAATTTGGCATTTTTACATTGCCTGAGAGAATTATATGTTCATTTTCTGGGCTGATGTAGTGCAAGGAAAGAAAAAAAAGGATGTAGCGCTTTTTAAAAGCAATCATTTTAAATATAAACAAAAAAGCTTTTGCTCGAGATTTGTCAAAAGTCTTTCAGTCTTTTGGTAAAATTGTTATTCACTTCTTGGCTAACAAGAGCTGAGTGAGTGACACCTTTGAGAGTCCCAGCTTGTGTTTTAGTGCATAGCTTGTATTTTGCTATGCACTACCATGCAAAATATTATTTAAGACAAACCCTAATGAATAAATTTTTTAACACAGAAACCGCCGTCCTAATTTATTAATTTATTTTAGTTGCAGCAAGCAGCTGAAATTTCTCAGCTGAGAGGAGCTCGAGTCATCTCTGCTGAGGATCTCCTGTTCTTAATGCGCAAAGATAAGGTACGGTAATAAAACCGAATTTTCTTACTTAACGTAGTAAGCTGCTTATCGTGTTTTAAAGTGTTTGCTTAACCTGTGTGAAAGGGGTCCATCATCATGAATAGCTTTACTTAAAAGTATGGCTTCTCTGCACTTGTATTGTATTGTGCACAGCACAATAATTGCATAACATTTTAATTAAGTCTCGTTTTTGCCACTAACTTCAAATATGAATAGATTTTTTCACTAGCTTTAGGGTGGGTACTGTACCTTAGAGCTCAAAACAATTTCTTAATTACGGTATAAATATTGATCCTTATCCTTTATATCCCTTTTATTAAAAATCAATCATTCTAATTTCCTCCTAGTTATGCAGGGTGTAGATGGGACATTTGACAGTGCGACCATTACGTTTTTGTCATCTAGGCTGTCAGTAAATCCTGTCTTGATTTTTCCTTTATAATATTTTTCCTGTACTTTATCTCACTAAAATCTCCAAATTTAGGGATAGTCTTGCTTTGTCTAGATAATAAGTAGAGCAGGTCAGTAATTTAAAAAAAAAAAAAACAACAATTTTCCATACAAAGATTAAATTCATTTTCTTTCTTCAAATTTCAAAGTTATGAAAAAATTATTATCAATTATTTTTATCAACATTATTTATTCTTCCTTATCTCCTTTTCTTCCTTAGTTCCCCCCTTCCCCCACCCTTTTCTTTCCCCTTTGTTTTTCTTTCCTCGTTTGATAGGTGAAACCTAATGACCAAAACCATATCAAAATTAAAAAACATTAAAACGTGAAAACCAATTGCAGTTTCTTTACCTGATATGATCCATAAGCCTATACTGAAAGCAGTGGTCAATATGGGTGTCAAAGTTCATGAAAATGTGCATTTGTAGGTTTGAATTTCCAAACTCAGCAAAGATTTTGGAGTGCCCTAGAGAAGCCTGATTTCTGAATTTCTGCTTTCTGAAAGTCAAACCCATTTGTGTCTCACAGTTGGCAAGCAAAGTACCAAGGAGCTCAAATAAATAAAATTTAATGTGGAATTGCTGCTGACACTGATTTACTTTCTATGTACAGATTTTCTGCAGAATCAAAAATTATGAACATTTTAAAAGTTATATTTACTGAGTAGCGTGTTACACATTTGTATGTTTGTGTGTTACAACATTAGTCTAAATAAAAAACAACTCTATATAATACTAATTAATATAAATGTGGGGTTTTTTTCTCTTAGAAGAAGCTTAGAAGGCTACTTAAATACATGTTTTTTCGAGACTACAAATCTAAAATTGTCAAAGGAATAGAAGAAGATGACCTCCTTGAAGGTAGAAAAAAAATTACTTCATTTGGGGGAGGCTTGGTATTTTATAGATGCACTGAACAGCTCAATGCAAAGTATTAATGTCTTGCTTAATAGTTAAAGACACAAAAGTATTGTCTTCAGAGTAATTGGGTTTAAAATCTCTGCTTTTCCATTTGAAATACTTCAAAAGTAAGTATTTGCGTCTACCACCCACATGATAAGTAAGACTACTTAATGTCAGAACTCTGTTGAAGTAAGAAACTGGTGCTGATTAAAGAGCTAATTGATTTCAGCATGTATAATTTAAATGTGGCAGCTACCACGTGCAATTGAATGGACATTTGTTAAATTATTATTATCAAAGGGTTTTGACATGTTTTACAAAAAAACCCCATAATCTGAAGTCATTGAATACTAATACATGACCTGGGCTTGTTTTCAGTGTGGTTTAACATTTTATATTTTGAATCTGTAATTTAAAGAATGGGAAATACTTTTCTTTCCCCGTTCCGAGCAAGTCACAGATTTTATAACCAATGCATTTAAAGGAAAAGCTCTTTGAATTAAAAATAAATTAATTTATGCCATATAATTTGCTGGTATAAAGTTTTATTGATTTATATTAACAGAAGAATTAGCATTTCCTTTGTAAAAAGTTAAGTTAAAACTTATCATAGCAAATCTAAAGCTTGCCATACTTTTATAACATCTAGCGATGTCCGTACACAACTTTTTGTATTTAACTTATTTCCTTTCTCAGAGCCTTTTATTTTTTTTCCCCTTACAATGAATTCCTTGTGTTTGGTTCCTCTGAGCATCCACATTGATGTTAGGTAAACATTGTACTTCTTGCTTTGACTTAGTCAATCTGTGAATAAGTTTTAGTCAACTCATTTGAGAATTAATTTGCCTGTGGCATTTTATTTTCACCACACGTGAAAGTATATTGCTTCGTGCAAACAATCTGGCAGTATAGCTTCCTACCTGACAGCTTTGGTTTTTTTCATACTTAAGTCTGTGTCACTATTTAAAACAAATAAACAATTTTTGTAAGGCATTTAGATGCTCACGCAATGCTTCCTAAACACAGTTCATCTGGGAATTAAAGATTGCATTTTCTGGCGGGCTTTGGTAATTGAAGCCATTAATTTCCTTTTGTGAAGCTAATGCCTTTATGGCTGCTATTCTCTTTAGAACAACAGAGAGCACCTTGCCAGGGTTCTCTAGGTTGTACTGTAGAGCAATGGTCCGTCACCTGTGGAGCTGCATCTTTGTGTTATGGTTTGCTTTAGGCTGTAGGTAATGAGGATGTTCTGCGTGCTTTCAGGAAAGAGCATTTCCTCTATATATTCGGTTGGACAAGTGAGGTTTTTGTACAACCAGAGAAGGGTGGTTTCTTCTACAGCTCTGTCTACTGTGGATCCTTCTGTGAGAAATAAGGATATATGAGCAGTAGACTAGGTTCCTCTAGATGATGAAAAAACACTAGGTTATCCTAGAAAACACTAAAGGTGATTTTTACTACAGTGCTACTGCAGCACAGCAGTGACATCACTTTGGTCCGGTAGCACACCTCGCATGAGGAGGACAGTGAGAACAGGCCTTTTCTGCACAGTGCATCTGATTCTAAAGCATGTCCCTCCTGGGGACATTGGTTGATGTTTGGAGAAGCCAAATAACTTAAGTTTGTTGTTCTTTGCTTACCTTTGGGAAGACAAATTCAACAGTAATAACACCAACAAACGGCAGAAGCTTGCTCAAGACTTTCTCAACTCCATTGACCAGACTGGAGAGCTCTTAGCCATGTTTGAAGATGATGAGATTGATGATGTCAAGCAAGAGCGAATGGAGGTAATTCTTTTCTTTTACTGATGCTCAGCTCCAGCAGAGAAAACTGTGAAATATTTCATACATCATGCTGGTCTGATGCCTTTTTCATGCTGCATATTATATCGTTACACGTTTTTTCCTTTTGCCCAGATGGTCTGAAGGAATCCTATTTCCATATTTTTCCTATTCCCTCAAATGTTTCCTGATATCTAAGCAAGCATGCTGAGAAGGAAGATTATGAAAGGGTAGTTATGGATCTTTCTGTCTGCCATGTATTTGTATTTCCTTCCTGTAGAAAGCAGATTATATTTATAAACAATTCACACACATTTTTCAGAATCATTTCTTTTAGAAAAACTTTTTCTAAAAAAACCTTCTTTTTTCTTTTCTTTTTCTCTCATTAGAAAATTGTTTCAATAGCATTTGAGGACTCCTTTCATATAACACAGCTTACAGATAAAATTAAAATATTCTGTGCAAACATGCTCCAGTATATGCTCTTCTCTCCCTCCTGCATTCAAGGCCTATTTTCTGATCTATGTACCTAAGAAAAATTATGTCTACATTACAGAATGGAGTATCATATCACTCTCAAAAAGCTAGCTGAGATCAAGAAGCAGTATAGCTGTGTTAGCATGGAAGTCCGTGGAACGATGGTTTTGATACCAGTTGGTATTGATACCAGTTTTACTCAGTTTCACTGAGGTTTAGCTATACTGGCACAAGGTATTAGGTCATAGCAAGTACACCTTATAGTTCTTATCAACCCTATGTCCTCTCTATGAGTAGAGCATCTTCTTGAATGTTGTTTGCTCTGAAGTATTTATAAGATCCAAAGGCTGGGGCCAGTTGTATGAGGTTCAACAAGGCTCAGTGCAAGGTCCTGCACTTGGGTCACAGCAACCCCATGCAACGCTACAGGCTTGGGGAAGAGTGGCTGGAAAACTGCCTGGCAGAAAAGGACCTGGGGGTGTTTGTTGACAGCTGCCTGAATATGAGCCAGCAGTGTGCCCAGGTGGCCAAGAAAGCCAATGGCATCCTGGCTTGTATGAGGAATAGTGTGGCCAGCAGGACTAGGGAAGTGATCGTGCCCCTGTACTCGGCACTGGTGAGGCCGCACCTCGAATACTGCATTTGGTTTTGGGCCCCTCACTACAAGAGAGACATTGAGGGGCTGGAGCGTGTCCAGAGAAGGGCAACGGAGCTGGGGAAGGGTCTGGAGAACAAGTCTGATGAGGAGCGGCTGAGGGAACTGGGGTTGTTGAGCCTGGAGAAAAGGAGGCTGAGGGGAGACCTTATTGCTCTCTACAACTACCTGAAAGGAGGGTGTAGAGAGGTGGGGGTCGGTCTCTTCTCGCAGGTAACAAGTGATAGGATGAGAGGAAATGGCCTCAAGTGGCACCAGGGGAGGTTTAGACTGGATATTGGGAAATTTTACTTCACTGAAAGGGTCGTCAAGCATTGGAACAGGCTGCCCAGGGAAGTGGTTGAGTCGCCATCCCTGGAGGTATTTAAAGGACGTTTGGATGAGGTGCTTAGGGACATGGTTTAGTGGTGGACTTGGTAGTGTTAGGTTAACAGTTGGACTTGATGATCTTAAAGGTCTTTTCCAACCTATACGATTCTGTGATTCTGTGATTCTGTGACTGTATCTGTACTAATTAATAAACTAGGCCAGGGCCGGTTCTCTGGCCCTGAAGGCAGGTGACATGGCCCAGCTTGGGTCCCTATGGCTAAATTTTCTGTGGGTGGAGAGGGCTACCCTGTCTTTTCAGTAGTCTTGTCCATAGTGAATATGGAGAACAGTCCATGGCCTCTCTTTGTGCCCAGTTCCTCCTCATATCTTGTGTGGGCAACTGGATGTCAAGGGCAAAATGGTGCCAGGAGCACGCTCACAATTCCACACTAGTGTTTGGGCCAATTTCCATCCTTTTTAGTCAGTAGTATAGTATATGTGGCTGTTGGAAACTTGCTATTTTTAGAGTGATTTTTATACCCTTTCAGTGGTAGGAGCTGGTTACTTTGGTTTGATTTTCTTTTCTATGCTGAGGTGGCTGATGCATTCAGTAATATTTGTGTATTTAATATTTGAGTATTAGGGCCGCATTTCACTTTCAGGATTTCATGGAAAATTCTAAGAAATAACCTGGTTTTTATCCTGCCCTAGTTGTAAGTCTCATTTTTTCTCCTTAATGGAGCCCCTTTTCAGAACTGGGACTTTCCCGGTCCTGTTTCCCCTTCCTTCTCCCCATTACAATTACTCAAAATCTAATCAAGAATCCCTTCTCTCTAAGAATTTGGCTAGTAACAAATCCCATTTCTCCCCAGCTGAGAATCAGTGTTGTAGAACAGTTGTTCCCAACCACTGTTTATGTTTTGGAAACTGATGGTTTCTTTTCTTTTCTTTGCTTTCTTACTTACTTACTTATGCAAAATGTTATGTTTTGCATAAAGGCAGGCAAAGCCTTTGAGCTTGTACGCACAAAAATACATAACAGCACTCTTCTGAGTGAATGGGTTATGTGCTTGACTTTACATTCTCTTCTGTCATTCCAGTATAATATTTTTTTTGTCTAAAAACTACACAAGCTGCTACAAGTATGAAGTTCCCTGTCCTAGACAAGGACAAATCTAACTCGATGTTTGTCTGTCAAGGAATGTGTTCCTGTAATCAAATATTTATCTTTCATCTGACTACATGTTTTGTTTTTTCTCACTAGACTATAATTCATGAAGTGTAGTGTGTGTATATATATATATATCTCTGTCTATATGTAAAGTAATTCTTCTCTCTAATGCTCTACTTTATTACATTTTGTGAACTCTTGGTCTGTTTCCATGTTAAAAAAAAGAAAAATCGAGATCTACTTATTTTACAATAGATCCATGAACTGTGTACAGGTGTGAAGTCAGTACTATGCATTTTTTTTCTTATTAGTTTTTAAAACTAATGACAAAACATGAAAGATTGCTTGAGTCATGCTATTCAAAATGTTTCACATATTTTTGGCTTTGTTTTCTTTGGGATTTTGTTGTCACTTTGAGGTGGGTGGAAAGGAATCAAAGATAGTAGGAAATGTGATCCATTCCTAAAGGCGGAGTTGTTAGCGGATGGGCTAATCTCGTGTATCACATTTTCTTTGTGCAGTAGATTGTTTAATCCATGCTCAGTTTTGGAGGAAATCCAATAGACACTTTAAAAATTCTAACAGCGTTCTTTAAGGAATTAGTATACTTAAATCATGAACTGTGATCTAAAGGCAGTGTTCCTTTTAGGTATCAATTACCTCAGAAATGTGTGGTTATCTTGGTTTGGACAACTGTATATAATTTCAGTTCCACTTTGCCTTGGGCCAAAATCATGCTAAGTTGTCCAGAGCAGATGATAAACATATATTTCTGATGTCATTATGGGCTAAACAGGATGAGAGTGTTTAGCAGTATGGTTTCAGTTATGATACAAAAAGCGAATATTGTTTATACTCATTTCTTTTAAAACATTTTATAAAATTAGAGCTAAGACTTCATGAGATCGCTTGCTGTTCTGTGAGGTCTCTTCTGTATTTGTACCATGGAGGAGTAAGCAAAGCTCCAAGCCACTTTCAAACATTACTAAAGGAGAACAAACAATTCTACACTTTTGACTAAAAAACACCCACTAATGCTGTCATATTAAAAAGAAAGGGCATTGTACAGGATTGCATATAGAACTTATTGATGTATCCTGTGGCTTTAATTTGAAGCAAAGGGACTATCTCTAAAACAATAATAATAGCAATGTGGAAAGGAAAGTGGAATACTCTTAAAATACAGGGCAGAAATTAAGAACAACCTTCACATTACTCTCTCATAATACAAGACTATGTTATCGATACATTGTGATTAGATGACTTATTATCAAAACTTCAATAATAGCAGTAAGTAGTAGCAAACCAGCCAACTGTATTGGCAAAATCAATACGAAATGAAAACTGGAATAGCACCTCTGTCTCACTTTATAACAGTTAGTATTTTGCCCTCCTAAGGTAGCGGTAAAACACCGGTGAGACGCTGCTCCGCAGAGTAAGAACAGTTATAGATGGAATAAACTATTCTCGTTCATAGATGTAATGGAACTGTGCAGGTGAAGGAGAGCTATCCGGATCATAGAAGTTGTCTTCATAACAGGTGACAGTCTCTTGAGAATAACACATGTAACGGCCATGAACCTAACACCCCTTTTTCATTGTACAGGTTAGGCTCTGGAATAACCGGAGCTGGTGGTGCTCGGGAATTCAATTTCCCTTCTATTGCCTGTTGTATGACAATTCACGAGAAAGAAAACCTCGCAAGTGGATTGCAATTTTGCTTTCCTCTGTCTCTTAAAAATCATTTAGAGGGGAGAGTTAGGATTCCTGTGGGATATGGCTGGATTGGTGTGGGAAGAAGGTGCGTGCTCATTTAAAATCTTTGCATTTTTCCTTATTTTGCAGTTTGGGTAGAGATGCAGTTTTGGGTGTTTGTGTCCTTATGTTGCTACTCTGAACCTCACAGGTGACCTGTCCATAGTAAAACTAGCTGCAGGTTTGGCTGTGATTTTGTGAATGGTAAGCCCAGTTCTGCTAATTTTTGTTATGAGCGCCACTATCAAATTCTCCATGTCTTGTTATTAAAATCAAGTAAAGCTATTTTAAGACTTCAATCAACGTCATTGCAAAGCTGACTTCTCTCTCATTCTGTACATATCCATTTTTTACCATTTGTTTTCTAGTTCCAATACCTCCCCCACCAGGAACAAGCCTTCCCATCAGAAATCTGAACTGACATAGAAAGGAATGCATAGAGCATCACGCTGTGAATGCTCTGTTTCACTTTTGGTCCCCTAGGATTAAAGAAACACCATTCATCTGTCACTCTGACTGCTAGTTTAGGGATATATTTCCAACACTCAGATGTTACATGGCAATAATTCAGTTGCAGTAACTACATAATGCTTTCATAGTACATTGCAAGTTTGAATAAACAGTGGAGGGAAAACAGCTTCCCTAGAAGAATACACTACCTTGAAAGCAGGCTAGATGCCAGCAAAATGTTAAAACTAAATTACATCCCGACAGAAAGGGATTGGCAGAAGCTTGTGGTTCTTTAATGTGTATTGTCCTATGAATTACGTTAGGTATTTAAAAGCTACAGGTAGATATTATTGTTCTAGGAAGTTCATTGTGGATGTGATTTTTCCTGTACTGCTCATTAGTATGCTGCTGTTAGTGGGAAATCTGTTCAAAGCCCACAGAAATGCAATGAGCCCTGTGCAAAATACAGTAGATTGCAATACAGGGTAGATGTGTTTGGAATATAGCCTTTGTTCACATGAGGTTAAATTGCTCCCATTTAATTTTGTCTGTGTTCAGATACAATTAATTTGTGTCTGGACAAGACACCCAAACACAGGTAAATGCACCTTGAGGTACAAGAAATCATGCTCTGGAAGTCCACTCTGTTTCAATCAGAGAAATAAGGTAGACCCGGCATTTAGTTGCGTCTATAGTAGTAAATTAGACAGTGGCCAGGAAGATTCCTTCCTATTGGAATATGATCACCTATTTTAAAACTTTTGTGTGGTCACGCTTTGACCTGAGCCAAGTAGCGTTGTCCCAAACAATTCCTGGGCACAGTTTGGGAGTCAGCCTGGGCCAGGAGCTCTCTCCACGGCACGGTTTGGATGTGGCCGCTCTCTTTGGGAGGCTTGGAGAGCAGGCGCACGGCCACAGGTTGCTCCACGCTGACTGCCCTTGGAGCTAGGGCATGGACCTGGCGTCTTTTAGTTGAGACAGCTAAAATTTGGTGAGATAATTCAGAAAAAAAACCTATGAGCTCTTCTGTTAAGGGAGGATCGGAAAGATGGTGTTGAAGTACTCAAAGTCATTGTACTAATTTGGAAAAGATGCACAAAGAAAATAAGCAGGAAATGATTTAGAAACAGCTCTGAGGCCTTTTAGTACTACTGTGCTCATTTCACTGGTGAAAATTATGCCAGCGTAAGTGCTGTGTGGGGTCATTACTCTTTAGGGAGTATCTGCTGGTGCAGGGTGTATCACTAACAAACTGGGATTTGATTTAAAGCCCATATGGAAAGCTTAGTGCTGTAGTACAGACAACACATACTTAATAGAAACTGCATGCTGGAAGACAAACTAAAAAAAGTTTTATGTTTCTAAGCATGAGGGCATTGTTTCTCAGAGCACATCTTTTTTGCTATATCATTTTTATGATAAAATTGTTTTTCTGTTTCTTCAGAAAGCATTATTTTTAACCTTCTTACTGATTTCAGATTCTTGTCAACAGAAGGTATATTTTGGGACAGAATCTTTGCATTTAGTTGAGTGGTGACTTCTGTTATCTCATGATATTGTGCCCAAATCTAATAATTTCTTAATTTTTAGAATCACAGTTTGTAAGTTACCCCTTCTTAGATTTTAACAGCTACACCCTATGAAAGAATATATCTTGGGGTAAGATTTGGCCACAGATGAAAATGTTTAAATTTGTTTTGGGTTTTTGTTGAGTGTCTCGTCTCCCACTGTAGTTACTGGAGACCCAGGCAGTTTAAACAGTGGAATTTATAGATCTATTCAGCTGATCAAATGTTTGTATCCTCTTTACAGTGAGCTACACAGCTCTGTAGACTCCTCTGGATGTATTTAGCTCGCAGGGAATTTCTCTGTATTGCCAGTGACCGTTCTGCTTCTATCCTGGCTGTCTGTGGGGACTGGAGTCTCAAAGACTAAGACAAAAAGTATTAGAAGTGGACAAGGCTTGAGTTTTGGGGAACTGGTAAAGGGATGGAGCAGATAAGCCTAGAAGTACGTACGGTTGCTCAGTTTCACTTGAGAATAGGAGTGTAATCCCTGTTCCATTTTTGTGCTGTCCTTAAAAATACTCTCACAGATCTATCATCCATTTATCTTGTGCTGGTCCACATATAGAATTGCAGCTTTCTAATAGTATGCCATTTACACCAGCAACTCAAGTTATAGCCTTAAATTTTAAGTCATTAAGTTTTGCACCTCGAATACTGTGTTCAGTTTTGGGCCCCCCACTACAAGAGAGACATTGAGGGGCTGGAGCGTGTCCAGAGAAGGGCAACGAAGCTGGTGAAGGGTCTGGAGCACAAGGCTGATGAGGAGCGGCTGAGGGAGCTGGGGGTTGTTTAGCCTGGAGAAAAGGAGGCTGAGGGGAGACCTTATCGCTCTGTACAACTACCTGAAAGGAGGGTGTAGAGAGGTGGGGGTCGGTCTCTTCTCCCAAGTAACAAGTGATAGGATGAGAGGAAATGGCCTCAAGTTGCACCAGGGGAGGTTTAGACTGGATATTAGGAAATTTTACTTCACTGAAAGGGTTATCAAGCGTTGGAACAGGCTGCCCAGGGAAGTGGTTGAGTCGCCATCCCTGGAGGTATTTAAAGGACGTTTGGATGAGGTGCTTAGGGACATGGGGTAGTGGTGGTCTTGGTAGTGTTAGGTTTACGGTTGGACTCGATGATCTTAAAGGTCTTTTCCAACCTATACGATTCTGTGATTCTGTGAAAAAAAGGAGACAGAAAATAAGGTTCCTTATTCTTTACTCAACATTGTCAAAAATGGGCTAAGGGATCCCAGTGATGGGACACAGAAGAAGCCATAGTATTAAAAACCTTATGTCTTCCAATACATTTATGTATGGACCAAATAATTGCAACCTTCAGTGTAAACCAGTATCGTCCTGACCTGTGTGTCCAGGCCAAATAAGAAGTTGTCTTGAATTTGAAAAGGGACTTATAATGACTAAGTGAAGTACTCAAATAGGAGTGGGAAGGTTCCTGCCCAAGGACACTAGATTCCTGGACAGTGATGAAAAAAACCCAGAATCTCTTTCTCCCACCCGCTTAAGCTGCTTTGAGAGCTCGGTGCATCGCTATCACAAGTTGGGCTGAATTTCACTTAACTGTACCTGCCTAAAAGTTTAAACATCCCAGTAACTTAGGCCAGCTTCTCTACGCAGAAGTGAGAGAGAAACAACCCAGGGGGAAGTTCATTTCTTAGATCAGAGAGAAAAATGCTTTTTCTTTGCTTTTTTTCCCCCCAAAAAAACCCATTTAAGTCACGTTTGAGTGTAATTCATCAGATGTTAGGAAAAGTACTTCTGGTGCCTCCAGGGTGGTTCTTTTTGGAGACTGAAGTTCTGTGTATGCAGTGGGACCTTGATGACATGAAAAAAAGAGCGTAATGATGATCTCTAATAGACTATAGGGTCAACACCACCTCCCTATATAGTGTCTACTTCTTTTGATATACATAGATGCAAAGATTAAAAAGAACGTAGATGGAACATCAATCAAGAAAAAACCTTTATTCTCTAGGCAGTGTTTTTTTCAATATTGCAAAACGTGCCTTACCAAAGTTAGAAATCCAAACATAGAGGGAATTAATTTCACTGCATCATTCCAATGTTTCCAGATGAGTGCGAAGATAGCACAACTACTAGCGTCTCAACTGTAAATTAGCTGTCTGGGCATCAAAGTGTTTGTAGCCATTATTCAGTATAAAAATAAGCCTGCCGGTATTAATGGTTTCTCTGATTACTCATTGCTTGGGAATGTTTGGGACACTGGGAAAACACTATTTCTCTTGGGTAATGGTTGAATTGGTTAAAAGTAAACAGAAAATAAACAGAAACAGTTTTTCGTTATTATCTATACGGCTGTAAATATTGTGTCATTCTCGTCGGAATGGGAAAAAGCTATCAAGTGGGGAAAGTTTCTTGTTATAGCCAATAATATCAATAGACTCTTTACGCTGCTACAAATCTGAGATTATTGGGGTTTTCTTACGCTGGGGTTGATTGCTATGGTTACAGAAAGTGTGCTATTTGTTTGGGTCTTCCGTCCTGGTGAAACGTTGTTGTCTTTAGAGCATTTTAGTGAAGGTTGCTCATACTGCAAATTTAGGCGGTTTTGCTGGGAGGACAAGATGTTATTTGCTTTTCTGTCTTTTAGTTCTTTGAGTATTTTTTTGCCACTATTTGCTTTCTCTGAGGAAGAGGAAGATTCCGGGCTGTTGTATTTTGTATTTTTGACACCCAAATGACTGCGTATTAACTTAACTTTTGGAAGGAAGCTTTATATAGATATTATTTATATCTATAATTAAATGTAGACACACATACATATAAACAGTATTTCCACAGAGCATTTGATTAGGAGCCAAACGTAAGACTAAAGAAACATTCTCCTTCTAAGTGTATTTTAATACTGTGTTTATTTGTGATCCTGCGTTTAAGATGTTTGTTGCTTAGATATACTAGTCACCGTATGTTGGTACTGACAACGCGGTTATTGTTTATGTAAGCTTTGGAGAATTGGGAACAAGGAATGATGCTGAAGTCTGACAGAGATCCCATTGGTAGTAGGTTATTGAAATTGCTGTCATGCTTTAAAGTAATTAAACAAATCAGTGCTGATAATGATTGGTATTTCTGAGGTTGTGTAGAGATGGGGTAAGACAAATCTTTTCTGCAAGAAAGGATTTAATTCAGATGCTTTGGGGGGGGGGGAAGTTATTTTTTCAGGTCTTTGAACCTTTATGTAGCAAATTACTAAAGCTCCATTAGCCTAATACTTAAGTCCTTTCTGAATGAAGAAAAAATGGCAACAGTTTATTTCTTAGGGTAAGATGTTAACCGGGCCTATACTGAGAACAGTTTTAACATCTCAAGCTTTCCTGAAAGAATTAGTCACTTGCATAAAACAATTTTCGAGACTGTTTTGCACAGAATTCACAAATCTCGAAAGAAAAATCCATGGAGTTGTAACACGAATGAAAATTATGTGACAATTTCAAACACAGTATTACTCTATGACATTCCCGCTTCTCACCTGTTGCAAGGAAGAGATTTTTCTGACACTGCTGTGAAGAGCGAGACTGAAACCTCAGCACGGAGAACCCGTATTTTTGGCAGAAAGCTTCACAACCACCCGCTTCTCTTGCTCCCACCTGCAAAGCTCCATGGTGCAGGAGCACCTTGGGTCATCAGCCACTGTTTGACCAAGCTTCAGTGTCCGCTTCTGATTTTCTCTCTCCTTCCATTCAAGGATTCATATCACAAAAAACTTTCTGTGGAGGAGAGTAAGATCTTCTAACAAATGAAGACAATAGAGGAAGGTTCCTTACGGCATGAAATAGAAGGGGGGTTGATGGTGTTCTTCTATTTCAACTACTGCAGAAGAGAGGGTTCTGAGATTTAACAGGCAAGGTCCTGGATTTAACAGATAGGTGAGAACATTCACAAACCAATATTAAGGAAAGGATTTTTTCCTGTTTCATCCATAGGAGGCTGATGCATGCCTCTCAACCTAAGGCAGATAAAATTTAATTTATCTGAAGGTTCATTTATCTGCTGTTTCTAGACATGACAGGTATAGTAGAGAAGCCCCTTTTTTCCTCTCCTTACTCTCTATATTGACTAAGGGAATAACAATGCCTTTCTCAGTATTAGACTCCAACCGGAAACCAGCACCTAGTTTTAATCAGGCTCATGGGTTAGCCCTGCAAATACCTTCTACAAAATGACTAAGAATCCCTTCCTTTGAAATTGGCATTTACCCTCTGATAGCAGAGTGAGCAAACTATGTGTCATCACAGCCTCTCCATCCACAGTTTGTAGCATACAGACAATACAGAGGAGCGCTGAAAGTAATTTTGAGGCTGCGCTCCGGCTAAATATAGCCAAAATGAGCTCAGATCTATTGAATTGCACAACTTAATGGGAAAAAAAATCTATTGAAGGTTATTGAATACAAAGATGTTGCATTCGGTTAAGGAAGTGCTTGAGCCACAAGTCACCGGGTGCTTTACGACTATTCAGGAAAATAATTATTATAAGCTTGTCTTGTCGTTATACCATTCCCTAAGCCTTCACGGCTAGCTACTGTTGGAGCCTGGGCTAAATGGAGATTTGTTCTGTCCCTCCTTATGTATATTTGATCTTTGCTTTTCTCCTTTTGTTCTTGATTTGGGGTTTGGTTTTTCCTTTTTGCTTCTCACCACAGGATTAGCCAGGACTAGTGCAATTTTTCTCCTCAGAAGTAGAGGGGTAATTTTGCTAGCTTCTGGTCTCTATTGCCCATGGTATTTAATTGAATTCAGATAGGATTTTGTGAACCTTTGTCACAAGCACTTAAGCAAAAAATCGAGAATCACTTGATTCACTCAATAGTCACTATCTGTGTGTCGTCATCTTCCTTTGAGTAAGTTCCAGTCTAAAAGCTAGCATATCACAAGATTTGATTGTCATTTTATTGTCATTTTTCGTTCCCATTTGCAAAGCCACCAGGGGCCAAGCCTTCCCACCTACAGTCACACTAGAGTTCAGATGTCATTAGGAAACGCAATGATCTCTTGTCTAAGGTGAAAGTCATTAAGATAATCTAATAGTAAACACATTGCTTCCTATTGAGTTAAGAGGTATATTAGAAATACCAGCATTTTTGGTTTCAAAAATCCTGATCCTGATAGGACTACACTTGTAACCTGCAACTTAGACTATCCCTAAAGTAGGATCCTATGGCAGATTTTTAGAGGAGATAGTGTTTTAGTACTGAAAGTAAGAATAAGAACACAAGTACAATGAAGAATATGAAGTATGCATGTTAAGGGGATTTTAGTTTTAGAGGAGATAGTGTTTTAGTACTGAAAGTAAGAATAAGAACACAAATACAATGAAGAATACAAAGTATGCATGTTAAGGGGATTTTAGTTTTACCAGCTTTCCATATAAATTAACATGCAAGCAATTAAAGTGAGCATAGGACATCTCTTAACCAGGGTAGTTGCCTACCCTTGTACTGCATTTTCTTGAAGCATTTCTCTCTTTATGCATTAAACTCAGACATGATTAGCTGTTGAATCTTATACACTAAATAAAAGCAGTAATTCATAGCATGGCAAATAAATATTGAGTCACGATACCAGAGCAGTCAAATCTCTGGAAAGCAGGCCTGCCATTCAGAAGGACCTTGTTGACAGACTGGAGAAATGGGCTGATGGGAACCTTATGAAGTTCAACAAAAGCAAATGTGGGATGCAAAAACCCCATGCAACAGTACAGCTTGTGGGCCAGCCACATACTGGGCTGTGTTAGCAAGAGGTTAGCCAGCAGGGCAAGGGAAAGAATGCTTCCCCGTTATCTGGCACTTGTGAGACCGCATCTGGAATCTGTGTCCACTTTTGTGCTCCCAAGTACAAGAAGGACTTTGACATACTGAAGCGAGTCTGGCAGAGGGTCACCAAGAAGTTTAGGGGGCTGGAGCACCTGACATATGACGAAAGGCTGGGAGACTAGAGCTTGCTCAGCCTGAAAAAGAGGAGGCTAAAGGGAAATTTTATTGCTGTCTACAAATGACTAATGGCAGGATACGGAGGAGATGGAGCCAGACCCTGCCTGAATGCATGGTAAAGGACAGAATTTGGACCGATACTTAGTAGGAAAAAAAAAATGCTGATCAAAGATTGAGACTGGTTGGCCAGAGAGGTTGAGGAAGCCTCCAACTTTGGAGATATTCCAAACTTGACTGGTCAAGGTCCTGAGCCACTTGATCTAACTGGACATCTTTTGAGCAGAGAGTCGAACTAGAGATCTCTGGAAAGGTCCCAAACTTTTTCTGGTGTAAATTATCCTACCATCCTATGATTCTGCACTGAAGTTTCCCATTTCAGATATTAAAATGGCAGGTGGGGTAGAAACAGAAGAGCTTTTATAAAACACATAGATGATAAACCATCTCAAATTTCTAAAAACTGTTTAAAAATCTAGGTAGCGTATAATTGGACTTTCCAGCTTCTGCACTTTCTGTAATCTATAACTGCTGGTATTTCCTGGAATAGACGTTTTATGTATACAAGGAACAGGGTTTTCTGTCTTTCATTTTGTCTCAGTCGTTGTGGTTTATTTTATCTATAATGTTGCTTGCTGTATTCTTCCGTAAGAATATGATCTGGCTGCTGTGCAAAATTGCACTCGGTGATAGCTTCACACATGTGTCGCAGCTATGGAATCAGAAGCAGTAAGATTTAAGCATCTTAAGTGTCTGTTGAAATGGTAAAGTAATATAATTAAGCTCTACATGTTGCAAGATGGGAGATGCATCCTTACCCAATCCACTAGAAAACGGACCCACAACGTTCCTAACAGAACAGCGTGGGTAATAAGTTGGCATGGTTTATTAACTCTACACAAGGTAGCGTGTTTCCATTTGTATGTTTTGCCCCTCAGGCTTTCAATTTTGTCTCCTCTCTTTTCTTCCATTTTGCTCTACCATCTTTGATTAAAATTGAGGATACCTAGACAGTTATACACTTTCATTAAATGAATCAGAAAAGGTTATTTTAATTTGGATACTCAGGAAAAAAAGTAACAGTTCTCATTTTCAGATAGCTAGCTTACATAAAGTCCTGATGGAGTCAACGTGCAGAGTTTAATCTTACAGATATTCTTGAGATCAGCATTTGACCCTTTTAATAATCTGGGGTTCACATTTAGCTAACTTCAACGTGGCAAAAATTAGGCATTGCTGCTGCTTTGACTTGACAATGTACATCCACAACTAGACCTAAATTTTCAAGGAAGACAAGACCATAATACTGTCACTAGGAAAAATACTGATTTTGCATAGAGAATAAATTTTGGTAATTGATTTATGTGAATTCAGTAAGATCTTTATCAAGTGGGGGGCCACAGCTTATTTTTGAGCAAAAAAAAATATTCTTCTCAGTTGAATGTGTGGATTTATGACTTAAGATGTAGCTCTTTTCATGTTTGTATGCAGGTAGTGGCAGGCTTTTAGAAATTCTTTGGCATAATGGTGTCTGTATCATATACACTATACTTTTGTTGTTCTAAAAGAGATTTCTTTAAAAACAATGGCAAGAAAGCAATGTAAAGTGGTAATATAAAAAATACATTGGTGCATATATTTTATTCTCAAATAAATCTTAAACATTTTTTCCAGACTCCTGAGTAGCACATGTAAGGGGCAAAGATATGGACTCCTTGGTAGCACTGGTACGTGCTGTTGAAACTTTGCGTCTGGAACTTCGGAAGCAATCATTAAATTTGGGTTTCCATTTGATCAAATGAAAGAAGGACGGGTAGTCTCTTGTCAGAGGGCTGGATTTTATTTCCCAAGGCTAACAGCCATTTCCAGGACTTTGTCAGACCTACTAAGAGTTTTTTCTGCCATTGTCAGATGGTATTATTTAAAATCAGTTCATCCACTTGTGTGGGATTCATATCCTATATCATACAGTGACTCTGACAAGAAGATGCTTTTACTAGGAGTGTTATTCAAAGCGCTGTTGATTTTCTCAGGCTGCAGACATCTGCAGAAAAAGCTTGTAGAACATACAGCATCTGGTATCGAGTCCTAGCTCCTTACACAGACCATATCAAACAGCTTAGAAACGGAACACATACTCTACATCCGCTTGGAAATAATTTTTTTTATGTTTATTGTAGATGTATTAGCTGTCAGCTCATATCATCAGCTAATTATTTTATATCTGAAAATTGTAATAGCATCCTCAGATGTACTAAACGTAGGCAGATTTCCAGCTACTAATCACACCCTTCTTAAAATGGGAGTTAACTCTTGATGTACTCCAAGGCTGGAGATCTGATTTCTAGTTCCAGTATTTAAAGAAATGTATTAGTGAGATGACTGCTGTCTCTCCTAACCTTATTACCTTGAATTGTGTTTTAAAGAAAGAGACAAAAATGCTGCAGAGACATTGGCATCTTTGAGAAATGCTGGCTCTGACTCTAAAAATGTCAGAAAAATTCAGAAACCCTGAGGAAGCCAAGCAACCACCACTGAAGAGTAAATTTTCTCCAACAGCGGATATGATGGCATGAGAATCTACAGCAAGTTCTAACAGCACAGTCAAGGGATTGATGCCAAACTGTGGTTGTTAGCGTTGCTACACTGTAAGCACCTTTAATACTAAATAGACTTCAACCCTCAAAGCTGTCCTTCCAAATGGTGTTATTAAAGGGATTGTTCTTTGCATCCCAATTATGTTAAATTGTTAAGTATCATATTTTGAACTGAAGGCATTTTTCTATTATTCTGTGATCAGGGCTATGTGATTTTTTTAATTTTTCTTTTTTTCATCGATCTTTGATTCCCCTTGCCACCCCTCCACCTCCAAAAAAACCCCTGACCCTTCCATTTCAGTCAGTTTGAACCCCCAAGAAAATCTAAATAGAATGAGAGAAATCCTTAGAAATGTGAACAGGTTTTGACATTCCCAAAATTACATTATTTTCATTTTCAGGTTAAATTTGCAAAGCTATCAGTGCCCACCAATAAGAATATCAACCTGAACTATGGCATATATTCAATACCTTTATAATTGATTTTGAACAGGAATTAGAGCCATGGCTTCCTTCTCAGGAGATAATCCTGGTAGTAGGGTTCTGGGGTATCTCTTGCTAAGCTCTTGAATTCAAAGCTTTCTACCTTTTAAAATCATTTGACCAACTGTAGAGTGAAAGTAGATTAAAAAAAAAGAATTCTTTCTCTATTTAAAAATGTTATCCGTTTTCCTCTTTTGTAAGTGACTGAAAATTTTGCATGTTGAATTGAACAGTGCTACCATCTTTGGAAGGTATTGGTTTCATTGCAAGCAGTTTTAAGAACATGCGCGGGGAAGAGTCTCTTGTTAAATTTATTTCTATGACAGGCTGGATGAATGAATACTATGTTCAAAAGGTATTATTAATGCAGCATAACAATTTCTGTATTGGGCACTGCAAATTAAGAAGATTGAAAGTCAAATTCCCCGAACTACCCCTTTTTGTTAATGTCTTACAGTTGGAATACTCTTTATATCGCTTTTAATTGCTGATTTGAAATAAACAGTGGCTTCTCTCTTGTGATGGGACTCAGAGGACCTGTGCTGACTTAGAAGAACTGAAAATCCAAGCAGTAGTTTAATAGTTCATGATTAAATTTACAATTCAGGTTACATTTAAATGAATTCTTTTCAAGTGATTTTAAAATGACACATTTCTACAATGTAGAATTACAGTGAAGACTGGTGGCGTTGCTTTGAATTATTATGGTATTCTTATGGCAATTTAGAAATGTTTCAAAATATTTTCTAATTATGCATATCTCTCCAAATGAGATAAAATTAAGCAAAGCATTTTCTTAAAATAAATGTCTTAAAATACTCTTAGTAATTCAGAATATTGTACCTCAAACTTCATAATCATTTATAATTCTGGTACACTGGTAAATTTTATTTTTGTGGGTATGTGCGGCTAATATTAAATCAGATTTATACTCAAAAAGAAGAGTCCAATGTCTGCATATTTAGACCGTGCATCAAAAGACTTACTTTTGGAACTAAAACTAGCATCCAGTATCCAGCTCAATTTATGAATTAGTGCTACATTATTAAATATAGTTGAGAATTTCAGAGGTCATTGACATCCAGCATTTAGATACTTTCTGGGCGATATAAAGGTCTGTCTTCGCTGAATTATGTCTTGTTGCAAATTAAAGGAGTTTTAAAGTAATTGCACTCGTGTAATATCGAACAGCAGAGGAGTGCCGTAGGATTTAGCTGAGATAGTGTTAACATTAGCTCATTATATCAATATTTGCAAGATTCAGATTCTCAAGGGTTGTTTCTTTGGAAAGCTGCATATATTCATTATCAGTTTAAACCATCAGTATACGAACTGCCTTTGTCTTGGAAATATAAAGAAAGACTTGTCAGTAGAAGATGAAGCCTCTTTACCACTTTACAAGGGAAGGGAACGTGTAACAAAGGCTGTAGAAGTCTGAAATTTCAGCGGAACGTATTACTTTCGTGGTGTGTCCTATACTAAAAAACTTAAAAACATTTCACAAAAAATGTTTCTTCTAATGTGTTGTTTTAAATTCTATATTACTTAAGCAAATATTTAAATATTATATTAGCTTTTCTGCATACTTGACATGAATATAATTCTACCTTCCTGCCAAGTATGTCAAAACCCAAATTCACTTTCATTTGCCAGGGTAAATGTTTATTTTGTTTTCCCACATAATGTGCTCTTTAAAGTGTCACCAGGATACCAAATCTGATTGCTTTTTAATAGAGACACGGTGAGGGTTTTTTGCTTTCATTAGGAAACAGGATAAACTATCAGGAAAGCTTATGGTAATGAATATACAGTAGATGCTCTTTGCTCTCCTTCCCCTCATCTCAAGATTTTAAAAAAAAAAAAAAATTCCATCAAAACTATTGTAATGGTATCTCATTTTGTATCAATGCACGAAGGCTCTGTAGTAGTAAGGGGTGTTGAGGGGCAATCAGTATTGCAGAGCAGGAGACCAGGACACGTAGGACCCGTTTCTTCTGTTAAAGGCGATGTAAGCTACGATGACTCGACGAGGCTCCCCAAAACAACTGTGTAGTTTGTTTTGCTGTGAAATGGCTGAGATTATTTAAGATATAATTCACTGGAAAGCCGCTTTAAGAAACTGTGGTTTCAGTAGTTCAGTACAGAACATCTACGTTTCAGATACTGAAAGCTGCCAGCATATGCTTGCATAGTTTTTCTCAAGTCAATTAGTTTCACTTTGACTTTCAGCCTTGACAGTCTTGAAGTATTCCCCTGACCTTAACTGAACTAACAAAATCTGGAAAAATTTGTTCACAAATTAAAATTTTGAATTTTCTGCTTTTAAATGATATATCAGTAAAGTTTCATCTAAAAGTTTCAGTTCTACTTCTTACACAAAATGAAATGTAACTGCTTTAGGTATTATTGTGAAAGTTTTATGCAATTCAAAAATACATTTTTTGAGATTTCCCTTTTTTTTTCCGGAGAAGGGAGTGGGAATGTTTAATAAGAGAACTCCTCTAGTGGCTATGGATGGTGGTGATTGTTATGAATTAATGACAGCATATGTTTCTTTGGTTTTATGTAAACGCTTAATAATTTTGTGGTATATTTATCAATAGGCATAGTGCAAGGGACTAACTAAATAGATTGTTCTATATTAGCCAAATTAGCCGATGGTTCAGATTAGCTTAATTCCAAATGCTAAACCGTTTTGTTAAATCCCGTAATCTTAATGTTTTCCTTTTCCTCTCTAATATTAGAAAGAGAAAAGAGAAAGTAGAGGGAAAAAAAGAAGCATTTGCCATTTGCTGATTAAACAAACTGCCTTTGGGAAAAGAATCCTTTTATGATTCTATTTCTCATGTATATAGTGGAGATAATGCTCGCAAGGCTACTATGGAGATAAATTTGCTCGTATTTAAAGAAATTAAGAAACAATAATGAATAGCAGCGTAAATATTTTTGCATATTTAAATAAATAGCAAGTGTCACACAGTCATTAGCATTTGACTAATGAAATATTCACACTGGGCCAAATTCTGTTTTCAGTGTCATGAGTGAAGTCCCACTAAAAAAAAAAAAATAAATCCTAATGCTTTTGTTCAAAACCTTTCAGTTCAGACAGTGGTTTTTAGGGTCTCCTTACTCTTCGTACCTGGGCACGTTGTACAGTTTTGATTTTGCTTTTTTCTCCCCAGCCTGTGCAAGCTGGGTGTGCACGGCTAGCGTGCGTAATGGCATCACCGCGCACAGACTTTAGTCTGGTTTAGTATCTGGTTTAGTATCACTAAACCAGATACTGGTTTAGTATCACTGCAAATAACCCAATAAGCTTTGCAACAGTTGTGAAACGAGCCTTAAAACGTGATTAATTCAGCCTTCGTTTGCACTTGGTCATGCTCAGATGGCAAATTAGTAGCAGAACCCAGGTAGGAGTTTTGAATATTGAAGTCCTGTTCTTCTGATCGGGAAGCCTGGGCTATTCGAGAGGCAGCAGGCAGCCCAAGTCAGCCTGGGAAGCTGAGAGAGACATCTCTCTTATCAACTCTTTTGAGCTTAAAGAGAAATGTACTGTCTTTATAAAAACAAATGCAGAGTGTACGTAATGCATACTGGCCACTGTTTTTCTGAGGGAAGCGTTTTCTTTTTAACTCAATGTATGACTCACTTATTCCCTGAATTTCGCGATGTGATTTTTATCTGGAGTTCCATGTCTTGCAATTATCAAATTAGAAAGGCTATTCCAAAAGAATAAAAATCTAACCACAGAATTAGACTCAGTGGCGTAAATGCCACAAGTTGAATGTGAAATGTCTTTATGCACACTTCTTGTGTTAAGGAAGCAGGAATACATTTTTGAATCCCACCCTGTATTGGTCTCTGATTATAGTGGACAGAAAAAGTTTTCTAACAGAAAAAGTTAATTCAAGTAACTGGGCACTCTCCAGTCACGTGCCAAGGAGAGCACATCTACATACATGTAGTACCATGTATTTAAATTTTAATTAATTGTAATTAATTAATTTTAATGCTTTCCTTATAGACATTCATGAATACACTTCTTACACAAACTCATCATAAAAGTTGCCAGATTTGGACTTGTTGTGGAAAATGGCTGAGCTAAATGGTTTTACTCACTTTTGTAGTTACTAAGTTATGTGGATTAATGAATTAGTGGCCTTCCTTTCAAAAACCGCATCAGTGTCTTGTGCTAGGCGCATCCCGTAGTTCGTAATCTCCCCGTTTGCGTTAACAAAGCGTCTGTATGGCTAAAGGGTGAAGTGCTCGCCTGGCAACCAGACATCTATTTCTATCGGGCATCTACAGTCCTGTGCCTCCAGGGAGAAGGGCGCATCCAGAGGTGACACATTCTCTTACCACGCCTGGACTAGGTGTGATCAGCCTACAGAAGCGCCTGTCTTTTGCCCTTGGTTATAAAGGGTGACTAGATCAGACTAAAACACCCAGCGTTGTATGAGGTGAGTCCTAGCCCAAGAGGCAATGCTGTAGTGACTTTACGAAAGAACCCAGCCAGCTTAGCAGCAGCTGGAGCTCTCTCTAGAGCCATACTGGCCTGGTTTTCATTCCAAAATACCCTTATATACAGAGTCTAAGTTGGATTTCTAATCTGCATGTGGGAGCGTATAGAGAAAAGGCTCTTTCAGGTTCTGTGTCCCATTTTCACAGAATCACAGAATCGTATAGGTTGGAAAAGACCTTTAAGAACATTGAGTCCAATCGTAAACCTAACACTACCAAGACCACCACTACACCATGTCCCTAAGCACCTCATCCAAACGTCCTTTAAATACCTCCAGGGATGGCGACTCAACCACTTCCCTGGGCAGCCTGTTCCAATGCTTGATAACCCTTTCAGTGAAGTAAAATTTCCTAATATCCAGTCTAAACCTCCCCTGGTGCAACTTGAGGCCATTTCCTCTTGTCCTATGGCTTGTTACCTGGGAGAAGAGACCGACCCCCACCTCTCTACACCCTCCTTTCAGGCAGTTGTAGAGAGCGATGAGGTCTCCCCTCAGCCTCCTTTTCTCCAGGCAAGAGCATTTTGAGAGCCCATTTCTCTGCTTTCCTTTGACAAGAGGGTGGTAACCGTGTATACTAGGTGCAACCTTAAGTTAGGAGAGATGTTTGTAGGGTGAGATCCTACAGCTATTGAAGTTAATGGAAGTTTTGCTGGGGACACCGTAGAACCAGGATTTCATCTATAAGTTGTAAGACCAAATTCAGGCTTAGGAATTGGATTGCTATAGTGCACACCAAATTACTTGTGCATATAGCAAAAATTTTGTGTCTTGAATTCCTTATTTGTGCATGTAAATTCCACCATTATTTTGGAAGTCAGGCTTTTTTTTTAAAATACTTTTTCAAGAAACAACATAACTGAAAAAAACATTTTTAATTATAAACCTTTTTCATTCCACTCTGATTGAAAGGGCATCACGTGCCAAGGATGCCTGCATGGATATGCCTATAGCATTCCAGTACTTGTGAATCTCCTGTGCAGAATGGTAATTTCTTGTGCAGGATGATGATATCCCAAAGAATGGCAGATACTGTGAGAACTGGGTGTTCCACTGGAAATGTAGAGAAGTCTGTTTTACTAAGGGTAAGGGAAAAGACAGAATAATAATATTCACAAATAAGATAACAGGAGTAAAATGAATATGTATTGTTTATATGGCCTGAAACTTCTTCAAGTTTCTCCTAGTCAAAATTTTCCTTAGTCTTCTTATGCTCCTCCATTTACGGCGGAGCTCTAGAGGCTTATTCAGGAGGGCATTCCACAGCGTCTGTCAGCAGGCCTGAGGCACAGAGAGTTACAGAGATATGCCTTACAGGGTAATGACTTTTATCACAGGTATTGCTTACTAGTATGTACCTTGGCTTCACTTGGCTTTCCTTTTGTTTCAACGTAAAGAGTGTAAGAACGATACTCTTGAGGACTTCCTTCTTCTTCATTTCTCATTTAACATTAAGTAAAACTCTCGAATGTATTTTCAGAAGCATATGTTGATGCTGGCTATAAATAGGACAGAGTTTTACGATGCAAATTTTTAAAATTAGGTTCGTTCTCTTACTTGTATTTACCATTTAGAGCCAGTGAACGAGAGGGCAGGTCCCTAGCTGTTTCCAAACTTACCTACTCTTCGGTTTAACCAGCTTTACTGGATGTATTCCTTAACAAGTTGTGGCTGTACAGTGACTAATTCTGGACGTATTGTAATTGAGTGAATAGATAGAATATGTCTGGAGCTTCACTGAAGCTAATTGTGTGTAGGATTCATCTCCCACTGGTGAACTTTGGGTTGGAACAGCCCCCCTTGGACAAAGAGGAGCAGGACTGGATCCTCCAACCCTCTTCGACACCCAGGATGGTGAGCAAGCGTGCGAGGCGTGTTGTGCCTGTACCGCTCCGAGCCAGCCTCCATCCAAGACCATAAACAACCTTTGAGCAAAAAACGCTCCCCAAGTTTCTGACCACCCGACCAAAGAGCACATCAGCCTGGCACGGGTGGGATTGCAGTGGAGTGGAAGGAGTGCGGTTTCAGGGAGTCAGATTATTTGTAAGGTAACTCTTTAGTTATCCAGTGCTAAATTTCCTCTCCTGGATGCAAGTGGCTGTACCTAAGTTGGGTTCAAATCCAAGCTATCTGCAAATAACAATGGGGGAAAACATTATGAGGGTGAGAGGTACTTGAAGATTTTTTGAGATGACACATAATATAATAACTACAAGAAATTTGCATAGAATCCAATACAAATATTAAGTAAATACACATTTCTAAGCTGTCTGTCCTTTTATTTATCCACCTATCCATATCTCTAGTCATAAAGCTAAAAGAAATATTTTAAAAATTTCTCATGGCTTACAATATTTTCCTTTTGCTTACAAGTGAGCGTCTGTTAATTATTGTATTATTGTTAAATAGAGTGTGATGGCTGATTTTGACTGCAAATAAGAGGAAAAAAATGTAAAACTCAGTATGCAAAAGGAAGCCTTCTGCTGCTTGTATCTCCCAGATAATGAGTGATGCCTATTTTGATGACCGAAAGCTTTACTTGTGAGATGCTACAGCTGTTTATATTAACCTCATCTATGAATTGACAGAGAGTCAGGATAAGTGCTCAGAAGAATGCTATCCAGAAGACATAAAAGTATCCTAATATTAACCTGGTATGTGAAGTTTTTCATGTACAGCCAGATGGAAACCACAGAAAGGTGTTTCAGTGGTCTCAAGAAAAGCGAGGGAAGGTCAGTCGTCTTAATATATTAATAAATCCCACATAACTTTTTAAGTTTGGTAGCAGAGTTTATCCAAAATTATTTTATGTTTTTTGGAAAGCACTGGTAGAAGATAGCCATAAATTTAACACATAGTTTTACAAAATTCATGATGATACTTCTTATAGCAGAAAAAAATATTTGCCTGTAGAAATCAAAGGTATTCCATGAAATGGAAATGTTTCGTTTGCAGGTTCCAGCTCCACGTTTCAGACTAGCAGTAATAAATTTAGACAAGGAATTTGGATATGATATGGAGCTGGTTCAAATAAATACATTATGTGTAGATTTTGCATATGTTCAAGGGCAAAGTATTACAGGGGCAGTGAGTCCCTATCAGGAGGTCAGTTTTATTTATTCCTTAAGCAATGAGATCATGACTGCTGGGAATGAATCCATTCATTTTGTTATTGTCTGTGCAATTTCATTTGCTTTCTTTCTTCATAATTCCCTTGAAATTTTTACATAATCTTAAATAGACTTGCCAGCTCCCTTCCCCCTACTTATCTGCACATACTTTGTTAGATTACATTTTACATACTTTGAGGAAGATGAATGGAATTAACGCACACCCGGGGTACAAAGCTGCCTTTGTGTATACTTGCATTGCTTTGAGATCACAGCAGGAACCAAATTTACTGAGTCATTCTTTAGTCTTGGCTTTTGCTTAGCCCTGAAATGGAAGTTGCCCTATTGATGATGGTGTTGTTCACTCATCACTCATCAGAGCAGGATTCATCTTGCTTTTCTGAGGATGTCTGTACTGGGGACATGTAGACCTAAGCCAGGGTCCCTAGGGCTCCATTGCTGATGTCCACAGTTGATGAACTTCAGACAAATTCATAAATGTGATTCATCTAACCTATTTTCAACATCTAGTTTAGGATGAAGTTGCTCCCTAGAAGTGCCTATTATCTTTTTTTACTATAAAGGGCTTTAGGTGACTAATTAGGATACTGCAGATGTCTAACTTGGTCAAGTGAATCCCATCTTTAGTCCCTGGACAGAAAATCACCAATTTTTTATAATGAAAAATTAGAAGTGTCTTTAAAATGTCTATTTTGATTTTTATTTGTCATCATCCACAGCTTCCTTTCATGTCATTTACAGTTGTAGATCCTTAGCATCTCTGCAACAGTTAAGATTTTTTAAGCTTCTATTTATAACTGTGAAAATACATTAAAATTGAGATCATCTTCGTCTGCCAGAAAAAGACCTCATGTTTTCTTCTAATATTGGGAACTTTGTACTAAACACATGAGCACTCAAAACCAGTATTACATCAAAGGCCTCAAGTTTGCTGTGCAGACTTGTTCAGATTAATGGTTACTGCAGAATGTATGGTATGTTCTATAAGAGGTGGGTAAAAATGATAAAAATTCCCTGTATGTCTGTACTTTATAGTCAAATCAAGTATTACGTTACAAAAGCTATTGATCTTTCCCCAAGTGGCATTTTTATTTTCTGTATAAAACTCTGAGTAAGCTTAATCTTTGAAAATGCTTACTCTTAAAACTTTTTTTTTTCTTTGCTTAGTGATTCTCAGAAGAGTAAATACATTTTTCCTTCATGTAACAAAAATCTTCAGATAGTGATAATCCTCAGGTAATTTCAAGATATGGAAGACTAAAAATGTGTTTTCAGCATATTTTGTGAGCTCTTCAATATTGAGCTACTTTGTGCTTTATTTATCTTTTTTTTTTTTTTTTTTTTTAATCTAGGTAATTTTTGACCTACAACCTGAGAGCTGTCAGGTACAGCATACAGCCCCCTGTTATTCTCTAGTCTAAATTTAAAAAAAAAAAAAAAATTATTTAGCATACTTTTTTAGTTAATATCAACCATTGCAGGGCAAGTTTGTTTTTTCCCTAGGGTAGTCACCTAGCTCCTTTGAAGCCGTGATAGGTACACAATGCAGAGGTCTTTAGCAAAGGAAATCAGGAAATCACGCCACAAGATGAATATGCGAGCAGTTTGGGATGCCAACATCTTCGTCGTTAACATTGTTGCCAAACACAGGGGTGTCCAGCCATGTTGCATACGTTTTTCAAATGTTCCAGCTTAGCAGCTACTCGGCACATTTCCTTCAAGCACGAAATAGTTGGTAAGCAAATTAACATTTGGCCTCTTGCCTTCCCCCCACACAAAGAACTTTGTATGTCAAGTGTGAAAGCTTTAAAATTGAATCAAAATAAGATTATTTTTCACTCTGGATGATAGGTGACAACATGCAACTCTTTACCTTTTCTTTCCTTTCCTTTTTTAGTCTTCCTTTTTAGTTCTTGATGCTGAAAGAAAGATATAATGCAACACATTTTTGGAAGACTAAGCATACATTTACCGTGCCAGGTCCTATCTACTGCATCCTTCAGCATGTTCCAAGGAAAGCATGCAAAGTATTTTAACTCTGCTGTACGCCACATTACTCAGCTTCTTAACTGCTTAGAGTGACTGGTACTACTATAGAGGGAGGAAAAACTATATATTTTTAATTATTTTGATAAACCTGCGAGGCAGTGTCGTTGATGTCATTTATCGTATCTAGTTTCAAGCTGAGATTGCTTCAAGGTGGTGTGTCATTAGGGGTTTCAATGTTTCTTCATGTAGGAAAGATTCCCAGCAAACTTGCTTTTATACCGATGAAAGAGGACTTCAGTCCTGTTGGAATGACTTGCTGCTCCTTCCCAGAACAGAATTTGGAAAAATTCACTTGTATAAAACTGAAGTTGTTTCTTAGTTAAAAAGTCCTGTCTCATTTCTTGTTTTCAAGAAGAAATAGTTGAAAAATGAAGACTGTGAAAAAGAGCAAGTGGGTAGACTGTGAAAAAGAGCAAGTGGGTATTCTGTAGACTTAAAAGAAAGCATTACTTACAGGTTATAGCATTTTCACAAACTTTCTGTGACTTCCCAAACACTGAATGCTGTTTCCTTTAAACCCCTTTGGCCTGGAGTAACGCTGTGTTCACAGTAATGTGCTCACTCTTTCTTCTCCCTTTTTATCCTGTGTTATTGATTCATTTTGAGTTTATAAAATATACCTTAGAAATGTAGAGATAAGGGAACATTAAAGTTTTCCAAAGCAGGGATGATGTAAGAGAAAATAATTACTGTTTATAATCTTGAGAAGTGAAGAGGAAAGATGATCTGCTGTTGTCTTCTGCTTCACCGTTTCCTTAAAGATGATATACCTATGCTATCCATCTGTTTATTTCTCCGGCATTTGCTGGATATTTATAGACTATTCTAAAACTGGTAGGACTGATGGAATGGCTTTTATCTCTTAACTGTGAGTTTCCATGCCATGATGTGGGTTTTTTTTGTTAAAGTGTATTGGGAAGAAAATATAGTCCAGTTATTTATGATAAAAGCTATTTTATTTGGTGGTGGTTTAGAGCATCACTCTAGAATCCACCTTTAAGAAAGGCTTCTTTTAGAGAGGAGAACTGAAGGGAGAAAGCAATTTTATTTTCAGATATGTTGGTAATGTTACTCCATAAAACATATTAATAGAGAGAAAACTTAAGTTTAAGTATTCATTTAGTATATAAGAAGAAAATTAAGTCCAGTGTTTAGACAACTACTGTAGACAATTTGTAGGGAGAAATGAAGTCCCTATTGGAAAAATCCCTCAGGATTCTTTTACTAAAAGAAAGGAACACCTTTCTTTTAGTAAACCTTTGATTAGTATTTTTTTGTTTCTTATAAAGAAACTTGCAATGTTTCGATAGTGAACATACTGTGAGGCTTATTGGCTAGCCTTTGGCAGTATGCATTTTCAGAGCTTTATAGTGTATTTGCTGAGAGTAGCTATTGCTAAATCATTTAATTTAACATAACTACTCTTGGGATTAATCTGGTTTTGCAGTTTCCATATTACATTATGGGATGCCTGTAAAAGTTAAAGTATCCTTGTCAAATTTCTAGATGTTTTTTTTTCTTTGTCATCTCAGGTAAGACTTTGAAGCATACCTCCTCACGTTAGCATTTCATGTCCTTTTGCTTTCCTGTGCCTTCCTTGTTGTTGCAAAGGGTTTTAAATCCCTGGGACTGCTGGATATGAAGGGTAATAGAAATGGCTTGACGTATATGTGGCAACAGGTAAAAACTGAATACCCTGGGGATTGATGCTGGGGCCCATATTGTTCGATATCTTCATCAACAATATGGACAAAAATGTGAGCAAAGATATAAAATGCACATTCTGCAAATCTGTTGATGAGAGTAAATTAAGAGTGGCTGGCACACTGATTGACGGAGCTTCAGTCCAGACAGGTCTTGAAAACCTTGAGAGCTGAACCAACAGAAACTTTGTTGAGTTTCTGCATCTGGGACAGGGTAACACCATGCATCAGTACCAGCTGGATACCAACTGTCTGGGTAGCAGGCCTTCTGGAAAGAACCTGGGGGGTGATAATGAACACCAAGTTGAACATGAGTCAACAGGTTGGTCTCATCATATTAAAGCAAAAATCACAGTTTTGCAGAAATGTGGCTGGCAGACTGAAAGAAGTTGCCATGCCCTTCTACTTGGTGCTGTTGAGCCAAATCTGGAACACTACATCCAGGTTTGGGTCCTTCAGTTCCATGGAAATGCTGAGAAACTGGAAATGTTTAGCTGAAAGCTACTGAGAGCTGAGGGCCCTGGAGCCCAGGACCTGTCTGAATAGGCTGAGAGAGATTACTTAGTTTTACCTAATCTGAAGAAGAGGAGGCTGAGGAGTGGTGAGATAGCAGCCTACAACTGCTGAAGGACAGTAACAAAAATGGTAGAGCCAAACTTTTCTTAGTAGTACTGGGTAGAAGAAAGAAAGTCAAGAGCCACAAATTGTTGCTTCGCAGGTTCAAGTAGGACATTAGAAATCTTTTTGACTAGCACAACACTGGAGCACGTTACCCAGAGGAGACATAAAATCTCTGTCCTTGGAGGTTTTCAAGACTTAGCTAGAGAAAGCCATAGCTGACTTCATCTAGTGTTGGCAACAGTCCTCTTTTAAGATGGAGGTTGGGCTAGAGACCTCCAGAGGGAGGGTTTTTGGAGGGAGATCTGAAGCAACAGTTCTGCGAGCCTGCACATTTCCATGTGTAAAATTTCAGGAAAATTTTGTCATATTTAGAGAAGCTCAGTCTATTTGATTATCCACCTAAAGTTAAATTATTTCAATATTACCTGGGTGTGCCCAACTAGTAATTTCTGACTGGCAAACAAAGACACAAATGATTGCAGAATTTAAACCATATTGCATAAAAAGTTAGCATTTTAAATTATTTGAAGAAGTTATATCTTAATATGTGAAAAAGTTAAACCCAAATTAGATGCCTTTCTAAAACATATGGTGAAATTACACAAGAAATTCTAGGACTGCCATTTCTAGGATGTATTATGTGAGAAGTGTCCTGTGCTATGCAGAAGTTCAGATTAGATGATCCTGGTGGTGCCTTCTGTCTTCAAAAGTATGACTGAATTAATTCAGAGGCAAAACAGATCTCTATTATGATCATGCTAGATGAGGATTGAAGTTATGGCATGTATTGTGACAATTATTTTTAAAGGATACGAAATCGGTCTAGGCTTACTTAATGTCTTGATGGAATAGATTGACTGAAAATTTTTACTTATCTGAAACAGCAGCTCCACAAAATGTAGTCAAGATGCCAGCAGCGTGCATGGGAGAAGAACTGAAAAATGCTTAAGTAGAACATTTTCTATCTTGGTGACTAAAAGTAGAAAAAAATACAGTAGAAATGATTGACTGGGTAGAGAAGAAAAGAAAGAAGGAATATTCAGGTCTGTTCCTGGACAGTTGGTGGTTCAGTTCCCAACTAAATTGAGCGTGTTGTCTGTCAAAAAGATATCATAATTGATGGATTGGACTGTCATAGAAGAGTGACCTAAAAGGTAGAGAATAGAGGAAGAAACTGTGTATTTGAAGTACTGTTGTGGGTTTTATTCCCCCCCCCCCGATTTGAGAAACTGCTAAGGCCAGATGCTGGTTGTATAGCCTGTCTCCAAATACTCTTATCAACAGCCCTTTTGTTTTCCATTAAATCTGATTAAAGAACTCCGCAATTTCAATTCCATCAGATGTAAAAGCGCTCGGGGAGTCACAGCAAAATTTGTGTGTGTGTGTGTGTGTGTGTGTGTGTTTTCTTTCTTTGTTTTTGTCTTTAATGCAAACGCACCTGTACTTTACCTTCTTTGCGCATGGTTTCTTCAGCTGTATGGACTCACTGCAGAAGTAAAGCCTTGGTGCCATCAGCCACTCCTGATACTACTTTATGGTTCTGTTCTTTCCAGGTGTAATGATTTATTCATTGAGTTATTGTTTGGAAGATAGTTATATTCCTTTCCTTGATGTTTAAGACAATCTACTTTGCTTGTCTGAGAGACTTGAGTAAGCTCTCTGCTTCTGAAGAGGATAATTGTTCTCTTTAATCTAACTACCGCTTCCTGCCTCTGATACGCGAAGGATTTAATCTCTTCTAGAGACCAGATCCCTACCTTGTGAAAGTCAACCCTGCTCTGTTGAAGTAAACAAAACTCAAACACGCGCTCAAACCTAACCATGAACTTCAGTGCTGTTTCAACCATGACTCAATTATGGCATAGCATATATGTGGAGAGGAGGGGGGGTGTAATGTTTATGGTTTCGTACCTTGACTTTTTTGAGATATAATCTTTTGGTTTACACTGGACTCTGTGTGAAACATGTTCTTAAATCTAGTAGTGAACATTTTAAGCCTTTTTTTCTTGAATGAAGTCTAATTCAGTCTAATTTCCTTTCTTCTCCTGTAGGCGTTCAGAAGTATAAAAAATCAAGCATAGATTAACAATGAAAAAAAAAAAGAAACAGGCACATTTACCACTTAATTATTACAGTATATTGAATGTCTATGTGGGAAGGGGCACTTCAGTGCTCCTTTCTGTCTGGTACATCCTCAGCGCGATGGAGTTTCTTCATTTCACTACTGCTAATGATCCCATTTTAAAAGCATACGGGTTCAGTACTGCTCAGTGCCGAACACGTTGGCCTCGGTCCAAGAGAAGGCTTTACTTGTCTGGCCATCTGTGAACACGTAGGCAGACTACTCGTGTGCTTCAGTTTAAATGTGCACCTCGGTCAGGGCAAGAGTGCTCAGCACCTTCCCTAACCCAGCCCTCGTCACTGCCGTAGGCGAGCGGTGTGCAAGCAGACTTTTAAAATAAGAATTGACACGCTCTTCTGGGTACTTTAACTCAGGAGACTAATAACCAATCCGTGGTTTATATTTCTGCGTCTTAACTTGTTCAATGCATGTTTTATTTGGGGAGGTTACTTCAAAGTTACGGCAGGGGCGCTTTGCTGCTATAATTTCTGTTGTGGAATGCAGTGCTTGTTGGAATAAGGTACATCATGAACTTCTACTCTTTTGTCAGAGAGCAGAAAGACAAACACGAATGATGGACTCGGTTCAGTATGCAGAATTCTGTGAAAGTCGGCAATTGAGTTTTTGTAAGTATTATAATGGCCGCACTGTATTCAGATGTTCGATTATTATTTCATGTAATAGAGAACACAGCAGAACCTCTTGGTTTTTTAAAGCACTTTTGTTTCATCCGCAATAATAAAGCTTTAAATTCTTTGTCCACATAACTCCTGGGAACAGTTAATTTAGCATAGTTTCAGGCTGTCAGGCAGAGTATTTTATTTGAATATTTACCAAGCTTTCTGTATGCTCAAATACTGTGCTGGTGGGGACGACTGCAAAGATAGAACTGGCAAAGAGTTAATGGATTAAAACGCCCGTACTTGCCTGAAGGCTGTCATGGGGGTGTTATAGTCAGCATATTAGTAAAGTTTTATGGTTGCAGGTTTTTCGGAATGCATCTAAAATTAGGGAAGAGCAGCAAGTTTTGCTTTTAGTTCCCTATCCGCAGACACAAAGAACTTACTAAAGTGTCTCTTCTATTTTAAGCTGTAAGCTCCTGCTGTGGAATTTATTCAGCATTAGCCAAATTCATCAGTATACGCCATTCCAACACTAATAACATGATGACAGAATTAGGGCTTTACTAGCACTGAAAACCAACTTACTAGAAGTACTTGTGGGCCACAACTATAATGAGCTGTAAATTAATGGGCTTGATCATGTAGCAAAACATCATTACAGAAGCGGTTAAGTGATGACTAAGGTTTTGGGTCAAATGTCAGAGAAAGTGAGGTGAAGGAGCCAGTAAAAATCATGACAAACCAGCACATGATCCTACAGCACAGACTTGAACACAATGGTGTCTTTAAACGAGAGACCTTATCTCGTTCTTCCTTCTAAATTCGAAGAAAGAGTGACTCATTTATGGCAAATAAATGACACATCTGAAATACTGTTCTGTGTCAGCAAATGTCAGCAAATGTAGGAAAACATGTTTTGTAAGCATTTCTTTTCCTAATTCAATATGTTTTGTAAGCTCAGTTATAATTTGGCATCACACATCTGTGAGCCATTAGATAAATGATACTTCAGATTAGGGTGACTTCAGCAAATGAGAGGTTTGTGATAAAGTCATCTTTAAAACCCAAAAATTATCATCTGGAGACAGAACAAATAGAAATCCTAAATTTGCAAAATAAAATTGAATGTTGCTGACCAGGGGATTGTCATCTATAAAAAAGTCTCAACGGTATTTTCACAGTGTTTTTAAATGACCATGTCTCTACAGTTCTTTTCACTGACTTTTAATGTCATTAAAGAATAAGAGAATTACAGTGCTTAGAAAATAGTAGCAAGAGAGACACATGCACAAATTCAGTTGCGTAATATGATCTCAACTAGATAGCACAGACTAAAAGCCATGCAGAACATTTGTTCAAAACTAACACAAAGGCTATTTTTGCTTATTTTCTTATATTGTAGTAAAAAGTGAATGTATTGCTATGTTTAAAGTAGTAAGCCCTTTTTACTGTAATATAAGCCCGTGAAAACTGTGTCACAAGAGAATAAACCTGGAAGGGACTGCAAGAAGCCTGTTCTAACAATATATATTCATAATTACAGCTCCACATATTTCTGTGCAGTTTTAAAGACAGGCAAAAGAAAAGGTCCATCAAAGACCGAGTACTACACGCTTGCAAATTTAAATTCTAGCGAACATTTTGTAGTCCTGCTGTCACCTTCACACTTTTTCTCTTGCCTTTTTTTTTGTCCTCAGCAATCCTATGTAGCTTTTTCATTCTCTCTGAAAAAATAACCATTATTTACACCTGTTTTCTGTTTGACACCTGACTTCTCTTTAGCTTTTTAGTCCTCATGGAAGACTGTCTTTGAAAGAGCTGTTTCAAATGATTCTCCCACCTTGTGTTTACTTCATTGTCATTGTCCTGTCTTCACAAACAGCCCTCATTAAGAACTCCATATTACTCGCTTCTTTCTGTCCAAGTCTCCACAGCTTTCCGTGATCAGCTTGTCCACCACTGACCTAAGTAAGATTGTCCATTTTTTGGTTCTCCCGTGAATTTCCACGATGCTTTTTCAGTTCCACTTTGGTATCTCTCGTTCCTCCTTTTACTCTCTCAGCAAATACCCTATTTCTTTGTCCCATATTTTTCTCTGTACTTTCTCCTAAGTGTTCTTATCCATTAGCAGTGTGAAGTTCTCACATGAATGCTGATCATCTGCAGATCTGTGTCTATCCTTATTTCTTTATATCCAAAGCATAGTTTAAAAACACTCATCTACAAATCATTTTGGCCAGCTTGTCAGCACCTAATCCCTGCACGGTTAACCCAAGGACTTCCTAGTTCTTCTCTCCTTCTTCATTTGTCTTTGCTGTTAACACAATTATATCATTTTATCTGGGCCCAGATTTGTGTTGATTTCTTCTAGTGCTTTCTGTCATTCATCAAAGATGCGAGGCAATCATATTCTTTCTTTTACAATAAGATATTCAAGATCAGGCTTCTCCCATCTACGGTCCTCTGAGGTAGACCCTTCCTTGTTCTGAAATCTGCCATATGATTGATTGTGTGTTTTTCTCTTTACTCCATGCTGCTTATTGGTCTCCAAAATGCTGTCTGTGAAATAAGAGTCTTTTCCCCACTAATGCCGTTTTGGTAATTCCTTCCTTGGCCAATCAAATCACATTCGCACTCCTTGTTTCACATTTGCAGTATTTTCTATGACAGGAAAAAATGCATTCTTTTGGCCTACCTGTTGTTAACTTCTCCTTTCCCCTTATGGTTTTAACTGACAGCAAAGAAAGCATCCAAGTTTCGTGACTGGTTGGATTGTAGCAGCATGGAAATAAAGCCAAATGCAGTTGCAATGGAGATTTTGGCATATTTAGCGTATGAGACTGTGGCACAGGTAAGGGAGTATACTCTACTGATTGAACTCTAGCTAAACAAAACGAATCAGTACTAGGATGTACTTCAGCCTCAGGTGACTGTGTTGTAAGCCCCTTCAGAAGCATGCAGTAACTACTTCAGCTAACCAAGCTAACCGGATTCCTGGCTGTCTTTCAATTTACTGTATGACAGATGCGTACTATACCGTATTCATCCATCTGATACACAAATAGAAATGTTTTATAATGGTTACAGAGGCGAGTGGAGTCCAGCACGAACTTTATTCAAGTCCAAACTGAAACCACATACTTTGCTATGTGACCTTTGGCAGTGCGCTGAGGCTCATTCAACCCCGTTGCACAATTGGATTAAAAAGTAGGATTTCCTGGAAAACAAAATGTTACCTTACTGCCAAGCCAAGCCCTCTTGGGTAGATAGATTACTCCATATATTTACAGAAGTGGAAAAGAAAGGTTCCTTAGGCTGCAATATCTCTGAATAATTTTGTTTTCAACTGAGAAACACTAAGAATAATCTGCCTCAACCCACAACTCCTCTCTCTCTTCATTGTTACGATGGCATTTGTAATTAAGTACCAGGTCAGTAAACCTACCTGTTTATTGGCTGTTTTTGCCCCTCCAGTTGGTCGACTTGGCCCTGTTGGTTAAGCAGGACATGGCTCCCAAAGCTGGTGACCCGTTCAGTCATGCCATATCTGCCACCTTCATACAGTATCACAACTCTACTGAGGTAAATCTTGCTTTTTCACATATTAATGCATTCTGTGTTTTACATATATTTGGTAGTTTGTTGCTTTCAAAGTAGATGTTCTTGAATCTGGTATTGATATAGACTTCTGTTATGGAGTTTATGAACATTGAAGTTATGGATTTAGATGGAAAGACATTAAATTATAGCTCCAAATGTTAAATTCTTAGCAGCATCTTTATATTTAAATGTAAATCCTCTTTTCTTGGGTGGAAATTCCTTCTCTCCGTATTGAAGGGTCTCTTTATTGCAGATTTGGAGATTAAAGTTGTCAACAGTGGCAAGTGCAATAAGTGCTGTATTGCACGCATTGCTGCGATACAGGTATTATAGTAACCTCTAGAATGAGCAAATTTAATTCTGTATTACATCTCTTCTAACAGCAAATCTAAGAAGGCAATAATTTTTTTTTTTTTTGTGATTTGATTATATAATGGCTGCTTGACATATTGCTTTTATAGCCACATCTCTTAGGGCAATCTACGAGTGTGAAGACCAGTCTTGACTCTCCTGAAAACACACCACCTCCTACACCCACACCCCCAGCATCAGCAGGACAGCAACATCTTGGAAAAACCCCGTCAGGAGCCCTGGGGAATGGTGGAATTGGACAGGACTCTACCAAATCCAAGCAAAGGAAAAGAAAAAAGGTATTTGGTGCACAAGCCTGAAAAAAAAGAAGAAGAAACCACAACGTCTTCAGGAAATAGCATGCCTCTTTTTAAATATTAATTTTAACCTATATCACATGTTAACTACCGATGTTTTTGTAGGGCCAAATATGTGGTTTGATGTTCTTTCCATCAGAACTAGGCTAAAGCTTCTCAGTAATGCCTGCAAACTGAGTTTTGTTGAGGTAACAACTGCTGCTTCTAAGATGAGCTGCTCCTCTACAGCCAAAGCAGTAGACACCATCCCAAATAATCATCCCCTTCTCTGACGGCAGCAGCCAGCGCAGGTTTTCAGGGTCAAAGCGTAAGCAAAGTGGGCAAAAAGGTGGTTGTGATTTTCCTGCTCCCAGCAGCCTTAGGCGACTGCCTTTTTTGCCTATAACAACCTTGCCTGACCTGCTTTATTCTTATGCTGGTTGGTTGCATTCAATCTAAATATTTGTTTACTTTGTATAAATTATGGACATCTCATATTCAGAGTGTGAAATGCAAATATTACAATTCCTGTTGTAGATCCTTAGTATTCTATCTGAGAGAGATATATGTACCTTAAAACCACAAGGGAACTAAATTTGATTAAATAAACTGGATAGGAAGCGCTGTGTTAGTCACTTAGGGCTTTTTTGAAAAAATGCGATGGCAGTACTCATTTTCCTGCAAAGCAATGGAGTGACTTGTGATTTTCTCATGTGTGTTATTATTCTCCTACAACAAATACTCATTGTTCACAGAGTTTAACCAGTGATTTTTACAATGACAGATAGAAAAAGATGTATTTTCTCCTTCTAGTGTCGTCAGTGCTGTAGATACTCTAATACATTCACCTTCCTCTCTGCCCTTATATATTCCATTTAGAAAGCCTTTAGTGAATCCTAAAAAACTCTCTGAAGACTTCTGCTTTTTTCTCTTCCTTGTTATGTTACGTTTGATTATGTTTTGTTTCTGTGGATAATATCCATTCTAGTTCCTAGGAACAAGAATTTAGCTGGAGATGTAGGTTTTGATACATTATATTTCACTAGTTTTATGCGTTTATTTTGAATTCCTAGTGTTTGACTTAATGCCTTTTGAAATAATTATATTCCAAAAAGTGCACCATTTTAATGAAATGTTCCCATGACTTACCCAGTTTGGTTAGATATATACTGGATATAACTGAGGCATTGAGACAAATGAGTTAACTTGGTGAAGAATGTTATTCTTAGTCCATGAAGGCCCAGTCCAGATGAAAATATTTGAGTTTCACATTCCCTTTATGAATGTCAATCAGCAAGGGAAGAATCTGCCATCATATTATGAATAATTCTGTGTGTACACCCACAGGCTCCAGTGGACGCAGCACTCTTGAAAATAAAACATTTTGTAAAATCTATCCCAAGTTTGAAAGCTTTAGTATATAGTGTAAATGTATGAGGGGGCTGTGTATGTGTGTACATTAAATTTCAGTGTATAATTTAAGTTTTTGTCGTTCTTAGTACATTCACTAACATCATTTTCATGAATGTATTACCGATCAGCCATCATTCTGATAAGTCATCTGAATTCTGGCAAGCAGCTGTGTCTAGATGGAGCCTAAACCAACATTTCAGTTTGACTAGCAAGGAGAAAAGAGTAACTTTTTCTTTTCAAATCCTGGGGATATTTTTGTAAAAACAATGGACCAGTAGCAGTGAATTCTTATTTTTCCTGTTTAGGGTTCTTAATGCAAGAAGTAATTTGAAATTTGAAAACATTCCAGTTTGAGGTAATTAAAATATTTTTGCATCCCTCGAACACCATTATGTCACATGTTTCATCTTCAAATTTCAATCTGATATTACTCAATGGTGATTTTGGTGTCGAATTGCTTTCCACTTTGGGTACTTGTTCAATATTTTCCCCACCCCTTGACATCGTAATGAGAGCCTGAAATGTTTTAAAAATAGTTTCTGTGGTTATTGCAGTATGACTTATATGACCCTTTCATTTTAGTTTGAACATTTTCTGCTCTTTTCAATTGCAACATACAGCAGCACTAGGTGAAAGATTTAAGAGGACAAATATGGTGTTCTTTGGGTCTCTTAAGCAAAGTTCATGTAAAAGTCCTCTTTGATTTGTTAATAGCTTTTTTCTCTAATGTAGTGTGTGGCAGCAATGATGTGTATCCTCAGGAAAAAAAAATTGGTCCATTTTATAAAGGTTTATTTTCATACTTTATGCACTGTAGGTCTGTTGTGTGTTTTTGATTTAGTAACAATTTATGTGTTTTTCTGTTGCAGAGCACTGCAGCCTGTGGTATAGAGGCTCAAAGCGATGCCATCCAGCCCAGCCACATCAGAGAGGCCATTCGACGCTATGGCCACAAGATTGGCCCCCTTTCCCCATTCACAGTACGTAATAACAGAGTTATAAAAAGTTATATTTATAATCTTAAAGAACTTTGATTTTCAAGTGGTCAAATGAAGAAGCTTTGGAATTGTTGAGAGCAATTTGTGGTGACTGTAATTTTCTTTATAAAAGTGGCATAATTCTCTTGGGAAATAAAACTTAGTAATTTCTGTCTCTTTTTGGAAAGACAAAAAAGTTTTTTTTTCTTTTAAATATTATTTTCTTTCAATTACAAATTATGCTTTTTTGTTAGTGCTTGAATTTTCTGTTTTTGCAAAGTTTAGGTTTACAGTTATTTTAAATTATATGTATTCCAATATGGTGAGGAGCACTTTATATTCTAAAATTAGTTGTGTGTCAGATACTGCTCCTATTGGAAGCTGAACTCTCAAGTGACACATTTACGGTTGGAGAAAGAAGAGAATGGTTTCTTTAGACAACTTTGAACCTCCACTAAAATGTAATAGAACTGAGCTTGTGGTAAAACGCTGATGGGTTATGAGGTTTTGCCATCATTTTTTCTATGCAAATTGCAAATCCATTGTTCAGAGCAGCCAAACAAATTCTTTATTTAATTTTCTCAGCTGATAAAAATGTGAAAGTCGTCTGTCTCCAATGTCATAAATTGGGGTCATTTTCTTCTGATCTGCTGTTCTATGTGGCGTATAGCCTTGCTTACCTCAGAATATCTCCATTTAGGAAAGAATGAATGTCAAAGAAATCATTATAGGAAAAAAAAACCCAAACACCAACCTAGATCTGAGCTCCTAAAAATCAGGAAGAAATTGTCCATTTTTGGAGGGATTTTAGGAAAGGAAAATGATTCTGAATTTGAAGGAAATTCAGCTACATAAAAATTATACAGAAGTATGTGAAGACTGTAAATACCAAGGAAATAATGGGACTTGACCTCAGAAGTGAGGAACAAGAAAAAAAAGAGTAAATGAGTATGTGAAGTTATAATTTTCCTAGTGTCAAAACTGATCAATGCTTTTATAACTGGCAGTAAATATTTGGTTTATTAATGATAGTTGATACGTGTTTGCAATGAATTACCTTTACATAATTTTACATCTCCCTTTTGCCACTCACAAATGCTAGATTAATATCATGTAAAGCAGAGGATAGAACTTCTAGTCCAAAATAGAGAAGTGTGTTTAGCAGAAGTTTGCTAAGAGGTGTAGCTAAGAACATGGCAATAGCATCTGAAAGCAGAGAATGTATTTAATTTTATTATAAAGAAGCAAAGAGCGTACATAAATAATTACAGAGAGGTAAGTCTTCCTTCCCTGACCCTCACTGAAAGTGGTTTGGTTAATTATTAACCAAAGTTTGAAATTTCTCTGCAACCACAAGATACAATAAAGTACTGTGTTTTGGGTTGGGTTTTTTTAATGTCCTACAATCTTGTAAACTTCCCAAACAGTACAACTACCTGAACAACTTAATTTGTTGACATTACCTACTGTCAACGTGGTTGATGAGCAGATCTTGTTCCCTCTAAACAAACCAAGAAGGAGAGAGGGAATCTTGGGTCGTCTTCTAGATGCACACAGATGTTGTAGAGCTGTAATACGATTCCCTTTCTAATGAGAAAGTTCAGGAAAAACATTTTGAGAGATACTATAGAGTATGCTTTTAGCTCTGCCAATCTGCCCGCTTTTCCTGTCAGTGCCCTCATTGGCAGTTTTGGAGACAAACACTGCTATCCCAGTTGTCCAAAATGACGGTACCCCAAACTTACCGGTGCAGAAAGCATGAAGGTAGATTGATGCTTCCTTTGACCCTACCTTCTCGTATTGAAGACTCTCAAACTGTTGTATCAGAAGTATTCTCTCTAGGCATTTTGAACAGTACTGCGGCAACACTTCTTTTGAATGACTTGTTTCTCCTGTTGTCAGTGCCTTCACGATAGTTTCTTTGTGTATCTGTGTGACCTCCTAGGATGACAGAACCAGGAGGAAAGGTGGCTTTACTCGATGTGCTTCTTGTGATTCTGTGGTGACGCTTTAAAACCTGCAGGGAGAGAAATATTGAATGGGTATCTGTCATTAGATTCAGTGAAGTCATGCTTTTGGCTGTTTCCATCCTTAAATCTAACCTAAAGGTCATATAGAGAAGTTAGGAATATACCTTTGCACATCGTCTCTTCCATTTCTCTTAAGCCTGTTGATCATTCTTCCACATCAGATCTGATTTATAGTCAATAGGTGCCCTCAGAGTCTGCTGTAGGTAAGGAGGAAGGATTTTCCTGCATGTCCAGGTATTTTACGCTAAGTTTTCTGATGGCATTTTACTGTTCATGTTAACAGTCCTACTACAGAAGCAAGGAAAAGAATGAGTATAGCTCACTGAAGAAACACTATTTTTGTGAGCTATATACATGTTCAATTCAGTCCCTAAAATGTATAGGTTAGACTGAACTTTAAGTAAAAGACATAGTTCTACATTCTTACAGTAGTAACAAGAAAGAAGTGCAAGTGTGCTAATGCCAAAATGCTATATTACTGCAGTATAAGTTTATGATACTTGTACAGGAAGAATGTCGAATCAGTCCTAGAAACCTAACCCTGTACACAACTATCCCGAAGAACATGATGTGTTAAGAACATACAGGAAATCTCACACCAGGAATAATATGCAAAATAAGTTATTCAAAGTGTTCAACAACAGTTTTTTGAAAAGAAGAGCATGTTACTGCTCTCGAGTGCTGACTATTGAGAAAAGATTGGAGAAAGAAAAAAAAGAATCACTTTAAATGCTTTCCTGTCTTCCAAAGTAACATTACATGAACTCTCGCAGAGTACGGTTGTTGGGATTTAATAAATTATTTTAATTTTGTAGGCCTCTGCTAATTCTGAAATTTTCTTGGATATGTGACTACTGAGCAGTAAGGAGGATTTATGGAAGAATTTTACCCTTGCTGTAAATTAGTAAGAAATAATGGACAGCTCTGGACTATTTTTTCGTTTTAAATAATTTCCATCTCGTGCCAGCCAATTATATGAGGCAGAGAGCAAACATCATCTTTTTCATTTGGGAGATTATTTTTAATTTAGCTAGAGTTGTTTTTTGGCTTTTTGCCATGCTGCCTAGTGTAAGGCATTCGGTAGTCCCCCTGAAATTCACTGTGTATCATTTTTAATGTTTATGATTTAAAAACATTGGTTTTTGAAAGACTTTATCATCTGTACAAATGGATTGAGTTTAGATCAGCAGTACATCTGGAGAAATGAATAAAAATCTGGACCTGCAAAGTATCTGATAGTATTTCCCCATTTAAAATTGCAAGATATTATAAAATCAATGTCCTCTCTATGAAAAATCCTATGCAGATGATTGCATTTTAAACCAAAACCAGACAAGAATATTCTACTGCCCTTGGTATTAAGATTTTGTCAATTCCCTTCTTTTTTTTTTTTTCCTCCCTGCATTATAGTTTTTAATCTTCTTTTTTTTCTCACCTTCTTATTATTTCTCACCTCTGGTGAGCCAGGACTTCTCAGTTCTTAAACTAAAGCTAATTTCTGCACTGTGTGGAAACTCACCCTCAGTGGTGGCAAGACCCATACATAATTGCAGAGATGGATGAAGGTATAGATATTTGACTAGATTGCCAGCTGGGAAACCATCCTTGTTTTCTCCAGATTCAACATCACACTCCAAAAATGTGAAAACACCCTACCTTCCTTCTCCTCCGTGGGATTACAGGAAGGGATCTGCCTTGCTTTAAGACTTGATTAACATCTTTTGCAGTGATGACTCATTCATATTTGACCCAGGTACTTGCCCGTGCACACCTAAAGCTAAGTATCCAGAAAGGTCTCTGTGTTTGAGTCACTTGCCATGGAGACTGTGATGTATGAGGCCTTGATTCTGCTCAGCTGAATAAAATTTACTTGTTTCCTTGGCACAGTTCACAAGAGGATATGAACTGATAGGAGAGTCGTATTCTGGTCTTGTATTTATCCTACTGGTACACAGCCTTCATTGTGGTGTCGGTTGTTTGGCTTTTCCTTAGAGCATTTTTCCATTCCTCAAGGCCATTCTCTGTTGAGAGTGGAACAACCAAGTACACCAGATCAGAGGACCATGAGAACCTTACACATGTAGGTATTGGCTCTGATCTTGTCTTGGTAGTAAAGTGGTGTTTTCATCAAGAAACTTCCATGTTTGGGGGACTGACTTTGGGATGGAGGCATTCAATAGAAGGTTTACCCATAGGCAGACTGAGTTCTTCCCTGAGCACCATCAGTCATGGTCTCCTATTGAAGCTTGATGTTGGAGAAGACAGAATGAGTGGATCTCATAGGTTGGTTCCATACCACGAATTTCCAAAGTCAACCTTTTCATTTTAGATTTAAACAAGAAAGCAGTAGTTCATATCCAGGATCCCTCTCAGATATGTTTCTCTGGTGAAACTGTCTGATGTACATCTTGCCTTATGTTCCAGGTCTTCGTGTTGGATTCAGGATGACAAGTTACCTCATTTTTCCATATGCCATCTCACAGCTTGGGCACCAGGTTGTTCTCTGTGTTGGGGTTCTCATCGCTTCGCTCCATTTCTTACACACTACTGCTCCAAAGGATTAAAAAAAGTTAGTTTAGTTTTCTCTACTCATTTGACTAACCTTTTTCATTCCTCAAGTCTGTCGCTTTAAAAAAGTGAAAGAGTAACGTTGGGGTGCAATTGGTGGCTGTCTTTCCACATCACCCATCCTTGTGTAGGATAACATGACTGTTACATTTCTTTCTTCTAGCTAGAAAACTCATCCCCTAGTGGTTTTCGTTCAAATACTGACTTTCTGAATACAGCGGTCCCTTGACAACTGCCAGTCTGCTGGTTATTACATTGATCCATAAAAATATCCCTTCTAGTGGCTTCAAAGAGATCAGGTGAGGGTTTAGATCCTTCTGATACAGGTTTTTCCCTCCATAGACACCATAGAGAATAGCTCAGACTTCTGTCTAACGTTATATCAAGGTTTTGCACTACCTGGAAGATAAACATAGCCTATGTCAAATAGTTCCTGTTACTGAGATCTGAAGAAATGGCCATACCTGGTTATATAAAGATCTGCTGTAGGACTGTTAATGTATCTCCTCCGTGTTTGGTTAGACACATGCCACCAGACCTCTACATCGCTGAAGTGTATTTGTTGTGGAAGTCTTTTTTAATGTAGATTGCAGGGGGCTACTCAGTGCTCCATCTACATTTTTACCAAATTAAGACACGGTGGTCATTGTTACTGCATGAAAACTCAAAGGTGTGCTTGTATGTCTGCCCAGAGAATTGTGTCATTGGAGTCATGCACTGTGTGAAGATGCATGGAAGTAAGCCCTTGAAGGAGAGGTTAATTTGCTGTAATGGATTTGCATATATTTTGGTTGTATATTTTCCCATCTGCCCGTCTTTTCTCAGTTTTTTCAGGCTCCCATGGGGAGAGAAACAAAGGGCTTTTGGGACAGTTTAGCCAATGCAAAAAAATAACCAATTATGGCTGAGAATCCACTTGACCGGGAATCGTAATGGCATCTCAGTACTTATTCTGAAGTACTTAAGGAGCTATTCCTGAATACACCAAGAGTCATTTTGTACTCAGCATCCAGTGTTTAACTGGGTATGAAGCTAAGATTACACTTACTGCGTTAGTGTCCTGGTGTGCTTTGCTTCCTTGTGTGATAGGTTTCCCAGAAGAATTGAGGTGTGTTTCCTAAACACAGTCATAGAGGGCCAGCGACTGTGTAGCCCAGAACCAGTTATGTCACTATCTGAGAATTAATGTAAATTGTTCTAAGCGAATAAATAAATATTTCAAGACTAGTTAGGTAACTATTAGTTTTGTTAGATGGATGTTTTTTACAGAAACAGAGATACTGAGTATTTTCAAGCATTAAACCAATTATAGAGGTGAACACTAGTAGCAATAATAATTGCCATGACAGTTGGATTTTTATAAGACCTTTGTTATGGACATCTCAAACTGCAAACTGTTTGCTGGTAACATCCATTGAAACGTTCTCTTTATATTAATGGGGTAATATCTGACACGCTGTGTTTGGCAATTTTCTCTGAAAGAATTGCAATGTATTGTATCTTAGGTCTGTGACACCAGAATGAGGGACAAGGGAAAGGCAAGAGCAGAAACAAAGCAGAATTTCTTTGAATATGCATCCCAGGATGCTTACTGACTGTGAGAAACCCCTGCCATACGGAATTCCTCATAGAACCTGTGGCTCATGGACTTGCGTGCCAGCTGGCGGGTCATGCTGACTGATTCTGGTGGTGAGGAAACCAAAGCTCATTATGGGATAATGGATGTTCTCTGACTCCAGGCTTCTGCATATATAAAAAGGAATTTGGAGCTTGTGCCCAATGTGGGGATTCCACAGTTTCTAGGTTCTCCACCCTGAAGTCCAGGATATTAGTCATAGAATCGTAGAAAGCTTTGGGTTGGTAGGGACCTTTAAAGATCATCTAGTCCAACCTTCCTGCCATGGGCAGGGACATCTTCCACTAGATCAGGTTGCTCAAAGCCCCGTCCAACCTGACCTTGAACACTTCCAGCGATGGGACTTCCACAACTTCGCTGGACAACCTGTTCCAGTGTCTCACCATCCTCATCCTGATAGGACTCCTGCCAGCTTCATTCTTCCAGCTTTGAGAAAGAGTTGGCCTAGGTTGACCTATATTCAAATGGTCAAAATGATTTTGCATTCCGCTGCAGTTTGAGGCGTACGTGCTGGAACCTTGCTATTGCCAAGTTGTACTGATGTGATTCATGTTTTATTTTTGGTTTTTGACTGAGTCTTGCTGGTTTTGACTGGTTGAACCTTGATGGATCCCATCAGTTTTAGTTGCCAGATGCAAGCATACTTTCTTTCCAAAATGGCTAGATTTCTGAAGGAAATCATGTGAAGAACTTCTATTTTGTAGAACACTTCAAAATATTAGTGTTACTTCTAAAATGGAAAACCTGAATGTAAGTACAAGTTTTATCTTTTCCTACTGAATAAGTCAGTCCCATACATAGAATTTAGATTTTATTTCTGTTTAAAAAGCAAATATAGGAGAATATTTTATAAAAATAAAACATTATTTTGGGACTATGTTCTTAATGTGGTTAATATGTATTTGTAAAGCACGAACAGTGATGTTTTCTGACATCTTTCCCTTTTTTGCTGTTTCATCATGATTGCCCCTCTCTTCCATCTAATTTGGTGATAAGTGTTCCTAATAAGGCAGTTTTGGAAGAAGAGTTAAGCTGTGTAATTTATTCTTTAGCAGCATTTGATGGATGTTGGTTTGGACAAAAAGAGCACTTTGAATGTTTTATAATCATATGGTAAATGAGAACTAACATTAAACTAGTGAAAATGATCCGTTTGCATTTATTTTGACCTTAATAGCTATGTCAAAATGACTAACATAATTAGAGCATTTAGGTTTTGTCTCCAAGTGCAAGCCACAATGGAAAGCAGCAAGTGTACTCTAGATTCTTCTGCATTGTATCATGTCTAAGGTAGTCTAGACATATATTTTATCCCTATATTCTCTACTAACAGTATTGGGTGGTACTCAGTATTGCCTGCTTTAAAGCATGGTCCAGACTTTCAAGGAGCAGAGACATAAATAACTGATTTAAAAAATAGCGCCATATAATTTTGCAAGACAGGAATGGGAAATATGTAACTTCATCAAGTGGGATGATGCAATTCCATGTGCTGTACCTGAATCTATTTCTCTGTGCTCTGTGCATTTAAGTTAAGGAAGTGAGACATTTTATGTGTATTAATTCATTGCAGGCTAAATGTTGCTTCCGTGATCAAGGAAAATGGGAAATTTGTCTACATAGGATTAACAGACTTTTTACATTGAGAGATGAATTTATATTTGGGTATAAAACTAGTATATATGAATATTGTGATGTTTTTATATAACATCTATTTGTAATTGTACTCTTCCACACACGTTCTTTTTCTTATTATTCGTTTAGATAGTTAAGGAGTAGAATAATCCTGAATACCCAGTCTTTAAACGTCAGCTCAGTCTATCCCGGGATCTCAAGTACAATGATATTGGTATTACAACCCTTTACATGGAGACTATAACCACATGATTAGATCATTTCATGGTTCATTTGGATGAGTGCTCTAACTATTAGACACATTGAAGTGCGACCTAGAATGGAGTAAGAGGATTACTTCTCCTACATGTACAGAATGGGTTGGAGTTCAACGGGAAGTCAGTGGGAAGTCATTTTGAGAAAGAGCAAATTGCCATGTCGTGTAGCGTGACCTGGGTACGTCCCTCTTTCTTCATGAAACTTTGGTTCCGGACTCTTACTGACTTTACAACATGGCAGCATCATTGATTTCAATAAGATTCAGGATTTAAATGGAGTCCAAATCAATACCAAACCAAATTATAACAAGCTCAATCTCTCTACAGACTAGCCAAAAAAGTAAAATAATAATAATATGTTCGCTTTATATTAATCTAAAAAGCTCATGTCTGTAAAATGCATAGTGAAAATGATCTGCAGTCTTGACTGGGCCTACGTATAATCCTAATATTCATCTGAAAATTATTCTAAATAATAATATTTAGTATGCCAAGGTATTCACAAAAATATCAGGTGGATATTTCTTACCAGGAATACAAGCATAATGTCTCTAGAGAAATTATTGTAAGTTATTTGAATTGATTGTATTTCTAACAGTTGGAGTAACAAACGATAAATAATTCTTTAAACATATATATGCTGTGATCAATATATAGTGATTACCTGAAACCTTGGTATGAACAGTGTGAGTAGTACATGAAGAGTTTGTACGTAGTACTTGTGACCATAAGAGAGCAACTCCAGTAAAAAATACAGCTAGCACCCTCTAACCTGAAATGAAAAACAAAGTGGTCAGCTACAACAGTAGAAGACCACAGGCAAAAAGAATAAGAAAAAGTTTCCAAAACAGATTCTTTGTCCCCTCTAGTTTATGCCAGTTCTGAAATGAATGTTTTAGATGTTTAGTTAAAGACAAACTGAGTTTATAAATGTAAATTGTAATCCTGCACAGACCTGCAGAAGACAGTGGCCAGTATTCAGCAGCATATGCGTGTGTAAATGGAGCATATTGAGTGAACAGAGGATATAACCAACTTTTGTTTGGGTATTTACTTTTTGGGGAGAATGCTCCTTCAGGCTCCAAATCATTTCAGTATGAAAAGACTTGCTAGTCTAAACCTTCTCTTGTTAAAAATTTCAGTCCCATAAAATTGCTTAAGGATCATAAAACAATGAATATTTACAAAACCATGTTTGTGATACTGCTTGTGACATGCCCTGCACGAAGAACATGTAACACCAGAGAATGCTATTTGGCAGAGACTTACGTTATTTGGGCCTTATAAAGCCCACCTATACTCTTATAGGTTCTTAAATAATAAATGCAAGTATTCCATGTAGACTTCAATACGTTACATGTACATGTAAATAATAGTTTCACAATCAAATTATATACTTAGTCAGGACCTTTCACCTCTGATGTTTTAAAAGTGCTTGTTCTTGATCCTGATTGAGCTCAGCTTTTATGCAAATGCTTAAATCCATTTCTGTTGCAAAAAATACTGAAGTTCATCACAGTCCTTTAGTCATTTCAAGTTAATAAAGATGATATTGAGTACTGATTTCCCCTAGAAAACAAAATTTGTGGAATAGTAGCTGAAGACCTGGCAAAGCTGAGCTTGTGAGAGACTAAACCCGCAGATTCTGGGGGTGGAAAGAAGAGAGGGAACCTTTGAAAATATGAAGGATAGTGTGGCAGTATGGTTTTTGTGGAGCTAAACAGAACAGAACATTTTGAAAAGCAAGTTTGGTTTAGGTGCCTTAAACTTCAAGACAAATTCAGCTTCACAGTTGGTCTGCAACTTAGTCTTTCTTAACTGAAAGAAATTTCTTTCTGCGCATTTAAGACCAAAATAGTAGTGAGAAGAAGTTCTGGAATACAATCTTCAATAATTGCCTCAATATGCACAATGTGGATACATTACATCTAATTTTTTCTAAAGCACTTGATTGATAAAAAATTTTGAATGCTGCTTCCGAAAGAAATTAGGTACATAGAAACCAAATAAAAAAATCTCTGATATTTAGGGTCCTGTATATTATATACTGCCCCTTTTGATATTCAAAATCAATTGATACTGATTTTGAAGAGGTCAGGATTTCATTCTTAATCGGTTTTCAAAAATGAAATGTATGTATTTATGTCAAAAGGCATTTGAAAACTTTTCCTTCAGTTTCTAATATAGAAAAAGTCAAATTGACATTTTTATTGTTTCTTCTCATTTTGAAACCAAAAGAAGCATTTTATTGCATTAAACAGTTACGTAACGATGTCTTTGTCTATACTTCAAGCTATTGTCTGTAGTTATTTGTTATTCTAGCGTTAACACTGTGCATTTGAAAAATATGAGTTATTATTCTATAAAACCAGTAGGAAGTCAAATCTCAGTTTGGAAATCTTGTTCCCTTCCCTCCCAACCCCCAACCCAAGGTTCCTCCTTTCAGATTTATGAAAGAAAACATTTCTTTCTGTAAAAGGTTTTTGTATGCCAGCATCTGGAAGTGTTTATTTCAGTGGCGTGTAATCTATCTGTGGATTTAGTTAGCACCAGACCCCCTTTTGTGTACTCCTGACTTAAAATTTTTATAAATGATCTTGTTGAATTTGTGCCAGTGTGCACATGGTTTGGCTGATTGCTGCATATATCCTTTACCTGCCAGTCACCTTTGATTTATATTCCTTCCCCTCTGCTTTTTCCTTCCAAAAATGGTGCCACTGAACTGTCCTCTAAATCATCTTATTGGATAAATTACTCCAAGATGAGATGGTACGCTTTTGGCGGACTCCTCGACAGAAGGCATTCCTATAATCCATCCTTGCCCGCTCTGTGTAGAACCATTCAAAAAGAGAACGAACAGGGGAAATCGGGCTCCCCCTTCGATCTCAGCACTATTTCTTCCAGTGCTATTCAAAAATGCAAAATCGGACGTTTGATTTATATAGCTCTTAATACCGTCTGAAGACACACAAACTGTTTGAGGATCTTTTGCCTACCCTCTCCTGAAGTGAACTTCTTCATTATGAGAGTTTAATCCCGAGAATATGGTTATACGGTTTTCTCCCAGAAAGCTTAACATGTGAAAGAATAGCATATTTAACAGTATTTTAAAGCATTTCACTTGGAATAGATTATACAATATACATGACAGTTCTTTCCATGATAAAAATCCCCATTGGTTTCCTTAAACTAAACAGCTAATACTCCTTCAGAATAACAACAGTTCTGTAAGCTTTACTTAATGACATTACTAATTTGGAGAGTTTTATGAAGTTTCCTGGAGAAAAGCAGGTGGCTTGGCAGTAATTTAAAAGGTTCACAATTTGTGGTAGCGGTTTCAGGGGGTTTCATATTTCTAAAGAGGGAGACCAAGCTGCATATTGCTTAAGAGTGTCTGACACAATGATGTATCATTTTGGACTAAGTTTCCAGAAGTTCGTTGGTCATTAAATGTGCTGCTTGACTTTATATTGCAGTTTCCCAGCTGTCTCTACTGGGGGTAATCTTAACGCTCAAACAGAATTTATTAATGAAGGCATCAGCTTGCAGTCCTGATGAAACAGTAAGTTGCCCAGATGATTTTATTAAACAGGAACATAGATTTTTAGATAAGACAAAAATGTCATTTAAGTAGATGTGAAAAGAACTGGCTCATTTTCCGCAGAGCACTGGGAAAGTATTTACAAACGGTCTGGATAGTATTTGATATCCTGTGGGGACATTTAAAATTCTTGGATTGCACATACATCAGTGTCTTACTACACAACACAGTACATGAATTGTTGCGAGCAGCGCGCAAGGCTTTCAGGCAGTATAGATGTGGTTCTGTTGAGGTAGGAGATGCTGGCGTGAAATGACTCTGCTAATGTCGTTTGCACAGCCGCGTGCAGGGCTGCTGCTCCATTGTGTCGCTGCCTGTTCGAGCATGTGACACTGGAGGTACTGAGAGAAACACGTGCATCTCGCTAACCACAGGAGCTCACAGTGTAAGATTTTATTACTTTTCATATCTAATAATTAACAAAATTCTGATTTAGCAAATCGATTTACTAGCTCTGTTAGTGAGAAGATAAGAAGTAAGCTATGAAGTTTTGCAATCAGCTGAATCTCTCATATACAACAAAGCAACTCCTAATCTCGTAAGCCTTATATAATTATTTTTTTCTAATTGTATGGCCGGATTCAAATACATACTAGAGACATTTTACATGCAGTTGTACTGATGTAAAAGGATCCGAGGGTAAGAATACATTACTTTTTAAATGAAGTGTATGTTCTTATATGCCTCCTGAGAGGCTTAAAAGACCTTAGTATAAAGGAGAATCTGACTTCTGGTACAGATTCAAGGCGATCTCACATGTAATACAGCTATGTAAATACGCATTTCAAGGGTAAAGTGAGCAAATATAATTCTACAGCAGATACTAGGGAAAAAAGGTAACTTAATTAAGTGCTCCAAGATATTACACAAAGGGAAGATATATAAACGTGCCCGTCTTCAATAATTTACATTAATTTTTGTAAAGATAGTGACATTGCATCCATGTAGCATGTACATTCTGGCACAAAGGTTAATACATAGAAACTTGATAACTGAAGAATCTGAAGAATGAAATTGCAGAATCTTAAGAACAACATTTTTTTCTTTCTTGTCATTACACGGAATAATTTTGCAGCTCCCTGCAGGTTTCATGTTCTTGTGAGTCTGTTAGATTTTGGACAATATTATGTACTTACACCATTACATAATGCAAGATGAGTTGTTGTAGTTGTGTTCTGTACAATTCTTTCAGGTTTCCCTTGAAAATGAGCATTCATTCATATTTCTTCTTCCTGAAAGATTTAAAAGTGCTTTATAAACTAAAACGACTCGTATTTGTCCGTTCACCTGTAGCAGGGACTGAGCCAGCTCAGATGTGCAATGCAGCAGCTGTGTAAGCCTGCAGCGATGCCGCGCAGCTTTGTAGGACAGGATGTGAGCTGTCTAGATGAAACATTATGAGAACTTTAGGATCATGTAATATAACAACTGTTTGAGTTGGAATTAATCTACGGTTGAAGAAAATTGCATGGCACTTAATTTCTCGTGAACATCTCTCTGTTTTAGATGTTATTTCTACCACTAACACTTGACAGACTTGTCCTATTGTATTGAGCTTGGATAGAAGCTATACCTGTGGAGATCTCTGGCATCACTGACTTGTCACTTTGCAAATAAAGAATGAAAATCTCTAGAATAACAGGGTAAATCTGGAAAGGACCAAAAAATAATCTGGGAACACCAAGACCAAGTGGAAATATTTTTTTATATTATTTTATTTTCCACTCTAGTTGCCTACTCTCGTGTTCATGAAGTCCTATAATAATACTCAAACTTGAGCACCTGTTGAGCTAGGCATTGCACACCGGAGAAGACAAAAGATTTCTGAAGTTTAAACAGGGACTTTTCGTTTTGTTTCTGTCCATTTGCCATGCCCCACACAGTGAGGTGTCAGTTCTCATTTAAATCTCTTGATACCACTAATAGCAAAAAAAGTTGTTTAGTGAGCAGTGGTACAGATGATCTTGATTTCCTCTGGTTTGTGTCCTCTGTCCTCTCTATCCCCCATGGCAATGCTGCTCCTTCTCCCCTTATCCCTGATATGCCTCCAGGCAGCAGAAGGCAACGCTGCTATATGGTTGCTAGAAAATCTCTTTAACACCTAAGTTCTCCTTTTCTCCAAACTAGACCCATTTCAGGCTGCGTCCTTGGTAGCGCTTGCAAATATTTGTCCAGCTGAATCAAAGAAAACACCAGACTTGAGGCAAATGAACACATTTTATGAATTTCAGTTTGGGGTTTCTGTATTTCTTCCCTTCCTTGAGGTTCTGCATTATTCCAGCTTTCTGACTTTAACTTCAAGGTCGTGTAAACCTCAATTCAGCAAAGCAATCATCTGCTTAATTTTTAAACTATACCTTCAGTCTGACAAAAGCACGTGCTAAATTGAGGCTTTCGGTATTATTAGTAATATATGTTTTGATTCATCTTTTATTTCGACATTCTTTTTTTAAAATGTATTGCACATAGGAGAAAAAGATGGAGGAGGATGCTTGGAGGAGGAAAGGATTTTCAGAGATGTAAACAGAGGTGCAGAGAAGCATACCTTTATAGTTTATAAATATAGCTATATCTAAATGTATATTAGTAAACAAAACTAAGAAAATAGTCTTTGTCACGTGAAAAGCTTTAATATTTTTTATTTGTAGATAACGTGATTCTTCCTGGCATCTTGGTTTCTCTGGACATTTAATTTGTGGTACTTCTTTTGTCTGTGCTGGTGACCTTAAAGGCACCAGTAGTAGATTTGATGAAGACAAGATACTGGCATTTCTGCTGCTGGGATGAAAGGTAGAATGTTTCAAAAATATATTTAGTGGAGAGAGAGGATAGGTTAAGCAAGAGGTGGACTGAAATTTGAGATTCAGTTATTTTTTTCTGTGTCCCATTTCTGAAAATAAGCATGGATACTGCTCAGCTGTGGCAGTGCAAGTTATGCATCCGTGTGTACTGTAAAGTTAGGTGCCAGACTAAGAGAAGATAGCTAAGGGTGCTTAAAAAGTACTAGCAATAAGCATAAAATGGGATGAAATGAAGATCGGATCCTTTTTCTGGCCTTGTAATATTTGCCTCACTGGAAAGTTTTGGAAGATACTTAAAAGGATTTAAACTTAAATAGGATACAGCACGGGGTCAATATTGTGTTGTTAGCAGAACTAGAGAAAAATCACAAAATGAAAGGAAATGCTCGAAAGGAATATCAGGCTCTAGAAAATGAAAACAGTTAATCGGGTACCAGTCACGTTCTTAGTGCCGTGCACTACTGCACTTATATTTGTGACTGTGATGTCCAGTTTACGATTAAGCTTCCACCAGGACTTTCAAGTACATCTCTTGCATCTGCTGTTCTACAGTGACAAAACCACAATCAATCAGGATGGTTTTCTTGCTTTTAAACCAAGAGCTTCTTACTCCTGGTTTTATCACCCTGGATAATTCAATTCCCTTCTCAGTGATTAAGTTCTTCAGTTATTTATTGGTAGAAGTTATACCCTTCCCTCCATGCTACTTAGTTACAGGAGAGAGGATATGAGGAGGGATTTTTTTCCTTGGCGAGACGCTCCTCTGTGTCTCTGCAAGTATTTATGTCAGTTAATATGCACATGGATAAACATGTAAAGCGTTGGTCTTTCATAAAGATCCTGAGCTACTCTGCAAAGCCCTGAGAACGTGTGTCAAATAGGTGGTTTCCTTCAGGCTTCAATTGCTGAATGACTATGCAACCTGGAATATACCTGCGTGGTTCAAAAACTTCTGGTTCTGTTTTACTGATTTGGAATGAATTCCACAGCTAAGAGCTCTGCCTCAGAATTATATGCCTCTACTTTCACACAATTTAAATTCCAATAATGCTAGGAGAATAATAAGAAGAATACGAAATAATAATAATAATAATAATAATAATAATAATAATAATAATAATGAAGAATAAGAAGAAAAATAAGAAAAAAATCACAGAATAAATGTTTGCATAGGGTTGCTAACACTGGCATAACAGGTAGGTGGGGAAGAGGCTGGTATCCAGCCTGGAGAACTTGTACTAATGCACCATTTCAGGCTGTGTACTGGCACGGGTCGCTCTTTAAATGTGGTGATGTGCTGACAGGATTGTCATTTTTGATGGTAAAGAATTGAGACAACAGGAAAAAAAATAAGACTCCCTAGAGATCTACGTGTGTTAGTTTTACTGCAGAAGGTGATAAAACTGCTGGAAGCAAGCAGTCTCCATGCAGAATTATTGCAATACAAATGGCCTGGAAGTGAGACACATTAATTTCACTAGGTTAATTTTGTCAGCGGTGAAGGGTTTGGGTATTTTTTTTCTTGCAAGGAGGAGGACAAATTATTAATATTTACCATCAAGAAGACTGTAGTTCTAATTGATGTTTTGATACGATACTTAAATTACTATCAGGAGATATAGTGTAGACTCGGAGTGTAGATTAGGTGCTTCTGAGAAAAAGCATACAGCTTTTTCTGCATCTGTTAACAAGAAAGTTTAAACAATCTCACCATTGTGCATGGAGGTTTTTTTAAAAAAGAAGCATATGGTACAGAAGAAAGGTATATGCTTGTTGCCACTTTGAGAAACTTGGGATTTAATAGCTTACTAGGTAGATGAGGTCCATCTACGTCCATAATTTACTCCTGTAATACTTAAGTGATAAAAAGAGATAACTAGGTACAAAAGAGAGAAATTGGATGGCTCAACAAGTTGATAGAAAGCTATTAATCACAGCTCTTTAGAACATGGTGAAAGCCATTCATGTGATCAAGGAATGTTAATTTTGAGACAGAATTTTATAACTAGTTCCAAATTCTCAAAAGTGGCTAGACATTTTGAATGCTTAGCCTGAAATATGTAAAAGAGTACTGGTTTTATTGGGCTTTTTTAAAGGTGCATGATGGCATTTCCTGAAAGTGGGATTTTTTCTGGAGTCTCAACTTCCATAACAGAAGTAAATTGTCATTTAACTTTTAAAAAGGGGGGAAAAATCTTATTGCTAATGCTTTTCAATGTAAGAACATCAGTCAAGATCCAGGCCTCCTCTGTATTTGTATATTATTTGTAATACACAAATGCAAAACAGAAGTTAATGATGGCTCAATAGATTTTGCAATATATATATATATATATAAGACAAATGACAAGATTTGATAAGATAAACAGGAGAGTAAAAGGGAGATAGTGTTGTTTAGCTTGTGAGGAAGTGGTCTCAGTACATAAATGATCCAATTATTAGAAGATATTTTTTTTTCTTCATAGCACAGAAGAGTTTTAAGAATTAAGTGACAGTGGGTGATGAAGTTAGTCTGCTGTTTGCTTGTTCCTACCAAAAAGATGAGACAGAAGATGGGCTGGCTTGAATGTTTGATGTGTGCACAGCAAAGGATGGCGAATGCACTGATCCCGGTTGGAATCTGGTATTTGATGGTAGATGTGCTGCTGCACAGGGTGAGGAGACGTCATGAAGGGACGTGCAAAGTAGCTTGTAATGCATGCAGCTGAGAGGAGGATTCAAAGTGATGGGCAGGAGAAATGGCCTGGGCAGGAGCCTTCTGACGTGGTACAAACAAGAAAATGTTGGGTTTTTTCAAAGCTAGATTCATAAGTGTTTCTGTAACTTCCTCAGTGAGAAGATCAGAATCTGGACGAAGGGTAAGGAAGGCAGTTACATGCCACTAGGGTTGTTATCTGGAAAGAAAAAGATAAAATATAGCTGCAATCTGAGTGCGAACATAGAGAGCATGTGGTATCAGAGATGACGCCCGTGTTATACACCTTGAAGGTGGTGGTGGTGGTCACGAGGTTCTTCATGAACGGAGATGGAGGATTTGGAATAGGCGGAAGATGAGGAATTCTAGTTTATCCACGTTCAGTCTGAGCTGGCAGCTTGACATGAGAGCTTTCAGAGGGGCATGAAATGAAAAACTAGCCCTGAATTGTTCAGCCAGGAATCTTTATTGGCTGTACTATAGGGTAAGAAACACCGCCATGTCTGTGAGCAAAGGTTACCATGCGTAGTATGATTTGCTTCCCCTAATTTATTACAAACTTCCCAATTCATCAAAGTACAATTTCCTTTAGCTTGCTGAAGCAACCCCTTACATTTCTGATTTTTCATGGAAAGAATTCATTCCCAACTTCATAAACTTTATTTTTAAGAAATCGAGGTTCAAGGTTTCTAATAATGTCTTTTTCCAAAAAAGTAATATTTCACTTTAAACTGATGTGGCAGTATTCAGTTGCCTGTAGTCAGCAGCAACCTTTTGGCTTTAGTACTTACTGACATATACCCCAAGAACAGCACTAGATAGTGGGAAGTTCTGACCTTCACCATTATAACGGAGACAGACTTTGTAATATCAAGTCAGAGAAACTTCTCCCAGAGGGACAAACCCAGGCTATCCAGGTTTGGATATCCTCATCTGTGGTAGTTCTTTAACACCATGCCAGGAAGTTTTGCACGCTCAAACACTATGATGTGTTTTTAAGCCACGTATCAACTGAATTCAACACACCCCCTCCTTTACCTGCTATGAAGATGTGATTCTGGTAGGGTAGCCCCAGCATCATTATAGCTGCTTTGAATTGAAGCAGACACGCAGAATAATATTCTGCCTTAGGACCTTTGGACATGTTGTCAGGGTGCAGAAGAAATCTGGAGTCAAGTGTGTGGAAGGTAAAGGCGATAAGGCTTTGCTGGTTGGTCTGAGAAGTCCCTGATGCTGCTGTAGTTTGTATTATAGATATAGGCAGAGTGGCTGGAGCTCTGCATTCATAGCGGGTGTTGCACGTTTGGAAAATTTACATTGCAAACTCTTAAACTTTCCAGTTCTCCAAACGTAGTTTATTTAGGGTCTGGTTTTCTTGTCAAATATTTTTGGAAAAAAGTTAATTGGGGATTGTAAAGGAACGAAGAGGACAAGTTAGTGACAGAGAGTTACTGAGTTACCATTTGATAAATGAAGTGTAAGCAAACTATTTTCATTCCAGAAGAGCCAGATGTTAAGTATTTCTTCTGTGAATTAAGAAAATGGGAAACTTCTACAGGCTCTGGGGCTGTATCTTGCAAAGTAGTGATTTTGAAAGAGTGTCCTGGAGTCTTGAGGAATCAGTTGAACATGACAGGGCCAAGACAGCGCTGTAGCTGAAGGGGTTGATGCAGTCCTTGGGAAGGCAGGCAGGGGAATAGGAAATAAAAGAGTTTTCTGCCGTACCGGGGCAAGCGCAGCTAAAATATCGTTCCGGTTTGAGTGTTCGTGTTTTAGTAAAAACCTCAACAATTGGAGAGGGCTCAAAGATCTAGGGGAAATTGTGAAAGGCTAGAAAATCCCGACATGGAGATACACACAGTGCTTTATCTGTGGAGTTTATCAAACTGAAGTGTTGTGTAGTCAGTCTTTAAGGACCCACTAATGAAGAAATCTCTCATGTTTTAGGGTTTTTCAGTCATAGCATTCAAAGTTATAAGGGTATTCAGGGTGGGATTCCTCTGGCTAGATACAAACATCTGTATCTGAGCACAATGACTAGATTTCCTTTATAGTCAATTGAGAGAAAGAAGCATTTCTGGGCTGTAATTTATCTCTTCCTACGGTAGATGTTTAAGAGGGCTCCAATGGACCATGCAGTGGAAGTGCCTTTTTCTCTGCCTTGACAGGACGATGTGTGTAGATATTGAGATTGCAGAGCTCTAGGTTAGGTGAGGGGCATCCTTCTCCTAGTATGCAGCTTGACATTTAAGCTAGACAAATTCAAAGTACAAATAAGGCATATATATTTTGAATATAACTAAGTGCTGAAATAACTTAACCAATGATTGTGACAGATCGTCCATGACTGGAAATTTTAAAATCAGGATGAGATGTTTCTGTAAAATCTATGCTCAAGTTCAACCACAGCTATTAGGTCTGGAGAGCCGATTCAAGAAAATTGTGTGGGTTGTGTTAGGCAGCAAAGTTAGATTAGGTGGTCCTTTCCATCCCTGAGAGCTATGAATGAGACTTTGCTGGTGCTTCGGTACACTGTAAATGGAAATCCACTTTGACTGCAGGTCAGCAGCTTCCCCAGTTTGAATTCCTGTTGTTCAGGTGCATAGTTTCAGAGGAAATAATATGCAAAATTTGTCTTAATTTGCCTTTCTAAATGTAGCAGTTTCGCTTCAGAGTTACAATTTTCAATACCTTTTCATTAGTTTTGTGTTACACAACGTAGTCGGATCTTTTTTCGAAAAAAATAAACATCACAACTATGTAACGTAAGTTTTTGGGAAGAAGCTATTGATTTTGTAATTATGACATTTCTTTTTAGAAATAAAATTTTGATAATTCGTTATTAGAACAGGTAGATTAGAAAAAAATCAGCATTGCTCTTAAAAGTCAATGGTTTAACCCTTTTTTCAAACCCTCAGAAAATTTGGGTCATCATTTCTATATGCAGAATCTCTGTACACTCTTATAAATGTTCATATTACTCATATTGTGAATAAAATGGGCTAAATACACCACCTTAATTAGAGTAGTGGAAATAACAAGTTATTTCCATCCTTTGAATGTCTTTGGCAAATTTCCATTGTGTCAACATAATTAAGATATATTAATATTAATCTGGTAAGTACTGTAACTTTACATAGTGGAAAAATAAAATAAAATGGACCATGAGAACATTTTTCAATATCAGTTTCAATTTTAATACTTTATATTGTTGTGAAAAGTTATAAAAATGTGTTATTATTTTATTACCCCATTAAGAAAACAACGCAGCAACAGATGCTTGTTACCCTGATTTTCTCAGTCTGTTTATGGGGATGTTTTATCAAAATGGGTCTTTTAAAAGTTATAAAGATGTAATACTCTCCTAAATTAGGTCATAAATGCCTAATGTGGAAAACTAATACATTTTATTATTTTTCAAGTATGGGTTTATGTATATTAAAATATGCAGCTGTTAGGAAGTCTGGAGTGTGTATAACAGAAACATATTGCATTACAAGATGTTAGTGTCTCTCTCTGAGTACGTACATTCTTTATGCATATACCCACACGAGTTTTTGGCACGTGGAAGAGGCTGCATTACCATTTTGGCTCAGTATTATTTTCTAATATCATGGATTATTTTTTTATGAAGAGATGTAAACGCTAAATACACGGAGCACATCCATGTATTTTCACTCTGTATTTGCCAAAATCTTCTCGTACGCAAATGGAGCAGTAGATCTAAAATGGGTATATAAACAACATTAAATTCCATCACATCAGCAATTGGGTGCTGCATTTCTGAAAAATGGTAGATGTTCCCTCCCCGGGAGAGGTAACAAGATGATCTCTTAGTTTAAACCTCGTTCTGTCTTCCCTGCTACCCAGCTGGGATGGATTTGTAGCGGAGGAGGAGGAGGGCTTCAAACACCTGCTTGTTGCAGGGAGCATGGTGACCATCACTGCTTTAGGAGATGGTACAACCAGAAGGATTTTCAAATTTCTCCATAATTTGAGGTGAACGGACCAGTTGTCAAAGATGCACTTGCTGAACCTCATACTTCACGTCTTCACTGATGAAAGCTTTTAATGGTCACAAAAAAAAGTGTGTAAAGTATACACCAAATTTTGTGGCAATGATGGGAGTGCAACAAATTAATAGGGGCCTGTTCCCCACACGCATCCCCTTCCTTACTAATTTACGTATGTGGGAAAATCTATGTATAGAATTATTTTGTTATAAAGGGGAAACAGGGTTTTTGTGACCTTTTATTCTAATTTTGCAGCATTGCTTGTCCACTTTTAAAAAAAAACAACAACCAACCAAGAATCTTCATGCGATGTTGAGGCCCTCATGCTTGTGAAGAAGTGATAAATATATACAAAACTATCTTACCGTCCTTCAAATACTTCCTTTAAAACACTCTTTTTTTCCACGATGCTTACAAAAACCTTGTCAGTAATGAGGTTGTCAATGTGCTGATACCAGTCATACTGGAGAACATTTTTTTCTTTGCATTGCCTTTTTTTTTCTGTGTGTACCTTTTGCCCTTCCATGAAGTTTGTTAACATCTGAGGAAGACGTTTTATTTTGTTTAATATTCCTCTTGTACTTTAGAAAGCAGGGTCATGGGCTGTGAGTATGGGCTCAGCACCACAGCATTAAAATAAATAATTATAAATGTCATAAAGCAGCAATTTAAATGAAGATAAATTAGTAATAGATACTTTTAATATAAGCAATGTGAAAACTCAACATTGAACCAGGAAAACCAAGTTATTTTTTAATATTTGTAGCTTCATCTTTGGTGTGTCTTACCGAGCTCAAAATAGAATATCAACAATCCTGATCCTGCCATGAAGGAAAACTCTTTCTTCTTGCTAGGTCTGGTCTCAGTGTGTGTGATTTCATATAACATGGGGTATGTGGAATCATTGCAGACCTTATCATTGCAGACCTCTGTCCACACACACTTGCCTTTAACCTCACTCTCAAGCTTTCTGTTTGCAGGAAGGGCTGAACTGTGGAACCCCATTTCCTCCATATTCTGAGGAATTTTCCATTTGACGCACTGCAAGCTTGCCTCTGCCTATGAAACCCTTCTTTCTTCAAATCCTTGAGCAGTTGGGTTTAAGTTTTAGTTTGGGTGACATGTGAGTCATGCTGCTTCACTCACTTCTGTGTCTGAAGTTTCCACAAGTTCAGAGATACCTAGCCCAGGGTTTTGCTTCTGGCCTAATTCTTATGCTGGTGATTTTCCATATTCTTTTTTCTAGACATATTTGCTGTGAGGATTAGAAAGTTTGCTACTTTTTCTTACTAGCCAGCAAATATTGATCCTGTTGTGTTGTGGCTGTGTTTATGTTGACAGAGTTAGTTAGAAAAATCTGCAGCATGGTGGCCTCTCTTATCCATGTTCCATTCACTTATTTGTTTGGGCGAGAGACACCTGGTTGGTGTGGCATGATACTGTCCTCAGGGTGGCTTATATTCAGGTTTTCAACCTATGTTGGACTTTGTTGTTGCGTGTCATGTGGGGTCTTTCCACAGGGAAGCATCTGAAAAAGGAGCTTTTGCAAAAAAGGGCCTGGGGGTCCTGGTGGACACCAAGTTGACCATGGGCCAGCAATGTGCCCTTGTGGCAACGGTGACCAACAGGACCCTGGGCTGCATTAGGCAGGGAGTTGCCAGCAGATCGAGGGAAGGGATCCTTCCCCTCTGCTCAGCACTGGTCAGACCCATCTGGAGTGCTGGGTCCACTGCTGGGCTTCTCAGTACAAGAGAGACATGGACATACTGGAGCAAGTCCACTGAAGGGCCACTAAGAGGATTAGGGGACTGGAGCATCTCTCATATGAGGAGCGACTGAGAGAGCTGGGACAGTTCAGCCAGGAGAAGAGAAGCCTCAGGGGGACTTTATCAAGATGTATAAATGCTTGATTAGGGGGGAGTGAAGAAGACAGAGCCAAACGTTTTTCAGTGGCTCCTTGTGAAAGGATAAGAGGCAATGGGCACAGATTGAAATACAGGAAATTGCATTTAAAAAGAAAAATTCTTCACTGTGAGGGTGATCAAACACAGGAACAGGCTGCCCAGAGAGGCTGTGGAGTCTCCATCCTTGGAGGTACTCCAAACCCAAGTGGACACATCCCTGAGCAACCCGCTCTAGGTCATCCTGCTTTGAGCAGGGGTTGGACTAGACAATCTCTAGAGGTGCCTTCCAGCCTCGATGAGTCTGTGAATTGCAGTGTTGTTGAGAGCATGTTTAGGGATTGTGTAAATTCAAGTTTTCTGTCTTCTCGTCATTCTCTGGAATTCAAGATCTGCGTTCAAAAGGCTTTATAGATGTACCCGTTACAGTTAAAATCACGCTGTAACACATTTGCCTCCCTTCTAACCGTGTTAGGAATTGCACATGAAGCCTGCATGCCATATAGTTCTAATTAACCTAATTGATCACAGAGGCTGTGCAGCCAACCACCAAAGTGTTGATAGGGCTTCACCGGAAGCTCAGCTAGTCTGTCATCATCTGGTCTCAAAATGTGGTTAAGATGATCCTCCCCTTTCAGAACTGTAGGTTTTTATGAAGTCTGAAATTCAAACCGATGTGCAAAAGGCTGAATTTGCTGTCATTTTCTACTTTTCAAGCCTTGCAAATAGGTGACTTACTGGAGTGTCCTGGATGTAATTCACATTCATGAAGTAGATTCTATAAAGGCAGCATAAAATACACCATGGTTTCATTACCAGGGATCCAAGGTCAACAGAGAGTTTGTCAGTCCTTCTGCCAGCAGTTTGTGCTTCAGAAAAGATCACTCAGAGGTGAACCTTTACAAAACTAAAAACTTGAGACGTGTTTTTCTGAGTGAGTTTCATAAGAGGTTGTTGTTCCTGGTGCCTAGATATGCCTGTTGCTTCATTACAACCTGATAACGTATCTTACGGCCTGCTCCTTGTTGAGGCGTATTTCTTAATTTAGCACTGAGTCAAAGCGTTCGTAACAAAGTGGAGCAAGACTTGGTAAACAGTTGGTTTATGGCTTCAAGGTTATTTTTTGACATACTTTTTCTGGATTAAATATTTCAGAACCAATTTGGTTATTGGCTTGTCTCTTCTTTCTGAACCAAACTAAAAGGCATTAACACTTAGATGTACACTTTTCTAGGCCCTGGCTTCATTAATAGAATATATCTTCTCTATGTGCCTTCCCCAGAAAAGTGGGAGGAATAATAATAATAATTCAAGATTCTATCTGAAAGACATTTTTCTCTGCTGTGCAGCCAGATTAGTTTGGGGTCTCTACACGCTACTAATACCAATCCGAGGACTGTCAGAGGAGAATAACGAAAATGGCATTTTCTGAACTATAAGGTGCGTTGCTTATCCTCAGAAGGCACGATAGCTCATCCGGAAACACATGCCCAAATTGTGCGGTGTTGAGGGTGCTAAACTGGACCAGGCTGCAGGGCCACCCACGTGCTCTTGCTCAGCAGGGACCCAGATGGCTGCAGCTGTACCAGTTGGCTCGTGTTATAGGAGGGTGCTGCTGCAGCTAATTTAAATGTTACATACGTTTTAAAAAACAACAATATTTGGGGGTAGCAAAGTGCTGTAGGGTGCACTTGCAGAGGGTGCAATCCAGTGCCTCAACTTGAGTATGCTATTGCGTGGTCCAAGGCAGCCACGACGACAGTTCTCTGCATCCTCGTTATACCCTCAGACTTTAGAAATGTAACGTTTTTGTCATCCGACCCACGAATGAAAGGTGCGTGCTTTTCTGAACTGTTCACTTTCCAGTTTGTGAGGTGTGTAAATTCAGAACAGTTGTACTTTGGGAACTTAATTTCTGCTGTTTGTAAAAAGAGATCTGTGCACTCTTTGAGAACTCCTATCTTTAAGCTTCAGTACACTGGGAGGGTTGCTTGTATGACCAGTCATTCTGCTTGACAATATTGCTTACTGAACTTCGCAATCATTCAAATAAAAAGGAACAACAGTTTCAGGAGTTTCAGTTAACAGTCTGATTTGTTGACAACTGGCTTGATGTTTAAAGGAAGGCAGTAATAATTTATCATTTGATGAAAATGTTCATGATTAGCCACTCCTTTTTTTTTTTTTTTTTTTTTTTCCAAAAGCTCAGTTTTATACGGCTAACATGGTTAAAATAACATATATAATCAAATAAATTGTGGAGTTTTATATGGTTAAAGTAAAGAAGTTCAGATTTTCCAAAATAGTAAGATTGGAATTCACCTTTCCAAATGCAGGCATACAGGAGAAGGCACTTTCACAGATGTATGTCCTTATAAACAGCATATTTCTCATCACTGACTATAAATGGAGATGGGGGTGACTAGCTCAGACTGAGAGATGTCTATGGTCTGAAACGAAAAAAGTTAATTGAGATGAATGCACCTTAAATAAGCAGAAAAGATTACGGGATATCTTAACTATTAATTCCTGTAGAAGGTGATGAGTTAGCACTGTAATGACTTAACGATAGGATTGTTAATTACAGTACAAATTATGTGTGTTTTATTAAGCCTAAAATATTAATAATTCATCCCATTTTTATATTGAGGATACTACTTTCCGATTTTTGTTGCATGTCTCAGTACTTGTTAGTCATCTTAGAAGAGTTTTTTCATACCCCATATGCCTCTGGATTTCCTTACCAGTTTTATGATCACACTTTATTAATTATGTAAATGTGTTTTCTTTCTGTTCCCAATGAATAAAATATACAAATTACAGATTAAAAAGTAGAGGGTAAGAGGAGAGCTGGAACTTACTATATCAAAAATATTCTCAGATTTATTAAAAAAGTAAAAAAAAAAGATAATTTTTCTCTCTCTTTCAACTGCAGCTATGAGAGATCTCAATTATAACAGTAATTAGTAAAAATGTTTTAAGATAGAAGTTGATTTTTCTGTTGGGTTTTTCCATCTCATGTTAATAGTAAGTACTTTAATACTCTACAGACACAGAATATTTTATGTTTCTAAGTATATTGTATGAATTTTTAAAGTTTTATTGAACAGCAGCAGAGGTTCTGTGTAATGTTATTACATCCTATCCCTTTAAACAAGTTAAGTGTCAGGAATTACATAGAAAAAGAACTGCATTTTAAATGTATGCTTAATAGGAAGGAGATTCAGTGTTATGAATAGACAGGTATTTCCTTGCAAGACGAATACCCAAATAGAGAAAAACGTGGCACCCAGAAATTTAAAGTAGTTGATGGATTTGAAAATTCATGTCCACGACAATGATGCTGTTGGAGATTTCTGTAATTTTTTGTCATGTCTGTTAAAATCACACCCCGAGGCTCTTACTGGAACTTGAAACCTCATTGAGCAAAGTAGTGTATGAACGCAAGTCTCATTGTAGATGTGTGAAGTGGATTAAAATGAGAAATATTTAGTTGGAGCTGTCAAGGACAGTGATGGAGAGGCAGGATCAGACGGAAGAGATGAGAGAGCAGGCCAAAGGCAGAGGTAAGCAGTATTGGTGCGCATGTCATTAGCTCAAGCCGGCACAGAAATTGCCTAAAAATAACATAGAAGATAAACAGAAGGCGGCTGAATTACTGTAGGCCCCAGAGAAAAGGACTGAAGAAGTAGGTCTCTTAAAGGGAGATCCTAAAGGGATGACGAGAAGTGGAAGGCAAGTGGGGAGAGGATAAAGTCACGACTGCTAAAGGAAGCTGTGGTTTTAAGGATATACAGCTGACCGTATCCAAAGCAGCTAAATAAACCAGGACAAGTAGGCTACAAGTGCACCCATTAGTTTTGATCGTGAAGCCACCTTTATGCGTCTTGGGGAAGGTGATTGAGGGTTGTAGAGGTGGCAGCTGTTAAACTGAAAGAAATTTCTGACATTTAGGTTTGCTGCTAATGGGCTGTACTGATGTGAGTAAGGCTTACTAAACACACAGCCATAACCGTTCTTATTTATATGCATAATATAAATATCACATTGTATAATAGCTGTAAGACAATCCAGAGCATTTCCAGGGGATTATTGCACATCTCGGGTAGTTTAAGTCATCCAGCTTTTTGGCTTCATGCCTTAAAACACTACCAGAGACATGTTATAATCGTCCAGAAATGCACTGCCTGTTGCGAATTACAGCTTAAACCAAAATATTCAGTACATTACACATATGCCCAAAATATACAATTTAACCAGGTAATGGGATGTCCATGTTTAAAAAAAAAAAAATATCTAAATATGGAAAAGTTCAATATGTTCTTCCACAAGCTGAAGAGAGGATTTACCTACCCATCCAGAACAGCTCATGAAAGTCCTTGCTATTTTGCAATGTCATTTGCTTCTGCGTTTAATGATCTCGTTATCGTCATCCTTGACTTTTCTCTCTTTTCCTTTCTTTTTGCCTGCTTCTCTTTGGTGACTCTGCCATGTCTGAATGGGCTATTTGGGCTCTGTGTTGGATCCCATATGCTTTGAAACGCTCAAATATGGGATGTAAGTATAGCAATGAAATGTCGAGAATGTGACAAATAGCATTCAAGACTGAACAGAGAAAATGGAAGGAAGAATAAATAATGACTATAGCTCTGGTACAATCACTACTATGTTTCTCTAAGTTACACTTCACAGGAAGAGGTTTTTCTATAACAAAGCTATATCTGATCTAAGTATTCATATAAATACCTGTATTAAACTGTCCCAGTGATAGGATTAAGTGTCATAATTTATTTATTTTTTCTATCTTTTCTGGCATGAGAGACGAAATAGGAGATCACTGTTTACCCTCTCTCTGCCTTTTTCTGCTCTTCGTCCATTCTCTAAACTCTGCCATCCTAGGCTGTTCTCTCTCTCATCCCGATGAACAGATTTCTCAGCCCAATGTTTTTATTGATCCTGTCTTTATCATCCCTATGATAGTTTGCTCCGAATCAAGCAAAGCATTCCCCGCTAGATAGGGTTAAGGAGTTGCCGGCAGCCAGGCACACTTTATGTTGTTTCTTTTTCCCCAACCACCTTGTTTTTGTCAGATAAAATTGCAAGCAAAAAGCAAATTACAATGTTTTCCGATATTAACTGTAATATTATGTCTTCTTCCTTGTAGGCAATTTAGCTCAGGCTGGCAGGCTGCCCATTCTAATGCGCAAGGACACTGCTTTTCTGGGAGGCTGTGTCCGATAAAGCAGTTTGCTTTTCTGAACGTGAAGGCTATTTTTTTTCCCCTCGTTAGTGGAACAAGACCATATCAGCATATAAACACAGCCTGCACGGCAACACAAAGATACCTGGTTTGCCTCATATTCGACTTCCTCAACAAAGCATATTTCTCGTGTGGATATTAAAATAATAGCTTTTAAGTTAGAAAGTATGCTCGCTTGCCCTGCAATTATTAACTACTCAATTAGGACACTTTTCCAGCTATCTGGGCTGAGGTTTTCAGAGGAGCCTAGGGAGTTGACTGCATAAAGCTATGTCTATACCGGGAGATTAACTGTGTCTGTGCTCTCTGACACTGAGGCTAACAAGCATGGAATGGCCTGTGTCCATATTATTCAATTTTCTTATCCTCCAAAATAGGGTGGCCGTCTCCAAACCGCCTCCTGAGCCTGGGTTCTGGCCCCTGCATACCTCTGAGCTCTGGCCCGGCACTGGGGAATGGTAGTTGCCCTGTGCCAAAAGCATTCCTGGGGCTAGTCGAACAATTTAAGTGTAAAGGGGTTTTTTGAGAGTCCAGGAATATTCCCTGAGACTGTTTTAACTTGAGGTCAAGTCTGAGTGTTGCTGGCTGCTCTAAAGTCTTAAACCCTGGCCCTCAGAGCAGCCACATGCATAGTCTTCATGGTCATACCACATGCTGTTTAATCTAGGAAAAAAGGCGCCTTCCACTCAGTAACTTTATGTGCTCAATTGCATTTTATAAATAAGTCATTCTTAACTATTAAAGTATAGAAAACGCAGTCATCTTTAAGGACCGCCCAACTCTGTCATGTTAGATCCCCTTCAACAGCATTCAGTATCTGCTGCATCTTTTTAGATGATGCTTATTAATAACAGTAATAAGCAGAAGGATATCATGGTCTCTCATTTGGTAGGCTTCAGCATTATATAAGGTCGCCCTGTCTTACTGCACGCTGCAGATATCACTACTGCTTCGCTCAGGGTTGTGTGAACGACAGATCTTGATGATGATGCTGTCAGCTTGCTGTTGATAAGTAGAATACAAACAAATAATCTTTTTTTCCATTTTTCTTTCCTGTAAGAATATCTTTTATCTTCTTTAATGCCTTCAGGAGGATTGATGTCAACCCATGCTTTGAGATCCTCCGATCAAACACTCTATAGCTGTAACCGCTATTCTCGCGTACCCCAATGCGGTCTGTATATTTGCTATATGTGCCTGATGGTCAGAGACCTGCTCCAAAGCTTCTGCTGGTTTTTGATTCAGGCACTGGATATCTATTGTGTAGACTGGTAGTGTTTTCACACAATCCTTCTGTGTTCTGTGTACATATAATGAAGTCATAGCACTCGCTGTGTGACATCAAAGCCTGTCGCTATGAGAATGAGCGTAATCTAGCAAACAATGATCACATTGTGTGTGTAAGCAAGGAAAAGAGAAGGCAAGTTATAAAGCAGAACCTTTTTTATTTACACAGCAATGTTTTAATAACCAGCAGATTTTGGGAAAAGGGCTGGAAAAATAGTAAAAAGATAAATGTACTTATGTTTCAATGTCGTGATTTTTTTTAACAAGTACAAAAGTTCATTTCTATGTATTAAAATAAAAAATACCCTTGAATTTCAGGCAGGATCCTGAGAGAGCTATTGGCATTCCCAATCAATGCTTGTCAGGATATTTTCTTTTTTTTTTTTTTTTTTTCCCCCAATCCTTCTATGGTACTATTAATGCTAACCTCCTTAGCTGCACGCTTGGAACAGCCCGGTGCGATAGCTTTACTACAAAGGGCTTCTGTGTATTCCAGGAGTCAGGATATAGCACTCTTCTGACAGAAAATGCCCTGTAATGAAGGTGAAGGTTAGACATTATTTATTCCAAATACAGGATCTTTCCATCTGCAAGTTTATAGAGGCTGAGAAATTGTTGAATTTGGAGATTTGCAAATACAAATTACAAGCTCGACTCTGAAAATATTCCCTCCTGGAAAACAAGTCCTATTCCCTCTTGTGAGCATTATCCTTATGCAGCGTGAGATCGGTACAGAAGGCATTTCTAAGGTGGACAGCTTTGCTCATAAAGACACGGCACCACCCTCTCCTGGAACGAAGCAACTAAAACATTTTGATCCTGCGCTCGGGTACCTGGAGAGAACAGACTGTCACTTGTGTTGAATTACGTGGAATATTTTTTGTGTCTCTTAACCAGGTCCACTTTTTAGGCTGCAGCAGGTTAAAGTTAGAGCTGTGCAAACGTTGAGAAGCCTAAATCCAAATTAAGGCTGGCTCATTTCCAGAAATGGCTGGAGCTGGCAAATTTAAATCATTTTCAAGTTGGAGCTGTTTTTTTCGGGGTTTTATGTCATCACTTATGAGTTAAAACTGAGGAAATACCTGGTTGTAACCAATTTAACCTCTTTTTGCCTCCTGCCTTGGTCTAGAGTCTTTCTTCCGTCTGTGTGACTTGTTTGTTGAGAACTAACCACTGATGGGATTATACAGTGTGTCGACTCTCTGGAATTGCCTATCTAATAGAGCATGGGATCTTAAAGCTTTTATTTTAAACCTTTATAGAACAGCAATTGCTGAAGTATCTAGACGAAAGTGGTTCTTAAAACATTTTCTATAAAATATCTTTCCACTTTATGTTTTTATGCAATTCAGACGTTAAATGACAATTTTAAAATTGACTGGCGTTACCAACACATTGGGAGGTGTCATGCTTCTGGCTTAAGATCAGTAATAAATTAAAAGTTTCTTAGCACTTTTGTTTTCTGAATTATTCCTGTGTAATTTTATAAATTACATGACGAGTTTACAGGTGAAATCACTCTGAAGCCCCAAATCAGTGCCTAACTTTATGCATGTGGATGGTTATTATGAACTGATCGGAGAGGCTCTGGAGAAGGGGGCCATGATCATATCATATATGGGAATCTGAGGAAACAGTTTCCTTCAGTAAAATACAGGTGGCTCGTTAGGACCTGACCTTTTGAAGAGCTGTCCAAACATTTACTCACTCTCACAACACCTTCATGAAGTAGAGGATAAATATTATCTCAATTTTATGGAACAAGAAGGTGAGCACCAAGAGAGTCTGGATTAAAACGCAGGAATTTGTGGCATGCCGTTGCTTGCTTAATCCATTAGACCATGGTGTTTGGTTTGTCAATAGTCCCGTGCTTTATAAACTACACAAAACCTTTAAAATACCAATTAGTTTAGATAGGCGGGAGTTCAGTTCTCTTTGCATAAAACAGAGATGAAGCCGTTTCACATCGTCACCACCATCATAGCCAAACTTGGTGAATTTGTTCCATATTTGTCTCCAAGTGAGGATTGCTCTTGAAGGTGGTAGTGTTATCAAACAAAACCCTTCTTGTGGAGGAAGGGGAGCTCGGAAAAAGGGATGATATTACCATGTTAAATGAAGTAGATCATCACTTTAGCCTGAATTTACCAAAGCACGTCACTGGGGAAGCAATGCTGTACATGTAATTATCTTGGTGAACGGTTCTATCGTGTTTGCATACAACGAGTTTACATTTGTTTTATGCAGAATAGAATTTACAAAGCATTTCTATCATTTACGGCAAGTCCTTGGGATGCTTTCTGTCACACGTCAGTTGAAACAAGGCTGAAAAGCACTGTAGAATTGACAAAGGCTACCACCATCATCTCTTCCAAACTGCAGTGGAACTGAAATGATACAGGACAAGAGGGCAAATGTTGAGAATTGGAAAAATAGAAAAACAGAGCAGCATGAAATGTCAAACCACATTTTTAAGGCGCTTTTTACTATATTTCCATAAATGCATGAGGGAATTATGTTGCAAATACTTGAAACTGTTTATTTTCATTTTTGGCTTGATTTTCTAGCATTGAAAAAACCATGTCTAATGATCTTGAGCATTCTTAAAGAAAAAAATTATATTTTACATAATGGTTTGCATGTGTGAGTTCCCTCTGGCAGGAGCACTATAATTAGCCTGTCGTCTCCCAGAGAAGAGACTATCTGTCTTAAAGATGCAACAGCGAGTCTTGGCTGCTAGAGCTAGGAGCAGAACGTTGTGATTTTGTTAAAAGATAAACATTATCCCTTTTCACTTATTCATCTTTCTCCTCTTCCTGCTTCTTTGGCTCAAAGCTAGCCTGGAGAAGCAAAGGACAGCTGAGTACAAACAGTTTTCTTCCTTCCTCATTCAGCAAGCCATGGCGAAAGATCTTGGCTTCTTGACATCAATAACTTTGCTTCAACTCAACTTGGAACTGTTTGGGCAGCCTTTCAAAAATAAAAAGGTACAATAAAAGGGGACCGAACTTCCTGTTTTACTCGTAAAGTAGCAGATTCAGCTAAGGCACACTTTCCTTTGGGATTGTCCGTATACTGCCCTGGAGAGTCGAGGATGTGGAATATTATTCCTTTGCACAACTTTATTGTAGCTATTAAAAGACAATCAACTAGAATAGGGTGGTGGCAGACACTGTTGTGTGTTTCAGTCTTTTGCGGTCTTGTTACTAAAGGAGAGTAATTTTGGTAGAAAGGCTTTGCTGCTTTTGGGTAGCCATGTGTGTCCTTGATCAGAGGAGGGGGAAGGAGAGAAGGAAAACTCAAAACCACCACAGAGTCAGAAAAATGTAACTGGTTTGAGCTGGCATAGCAGTGCTGGTGTGTGTTAACTCTTGGTATTATCATGCCTGAGGTTTCATTTCCAGCATCGACAAAGAAAGCTGTAATACAGGAGATGATCACGTATGGCATCTTTCCAGGCCCAACTGGTTACATTAGCAGGGACGGGGTAAGAAGGTGAGGTTTCCAGTGGGGACAGGACTCTCTTGAATTTCATTTTGAAGACTGTCATGTACATGTGCCAGTCCATCAGGGAATGCTTTGATATGCTGGTGAAACCTAACTGCAGTGGCAAGGACATTTCTCCACGGATAATGATATATGGACCAGGTTCTTTGAACATACCCGTTGTCAAGTTCTTTGACTTGTGCCATGTCCGTTTATTCTTGAGCTTGCTTTGCGATCCTTCTGCTGTTGCTGTCCTTCTGCCCCTCTTCTCTCCTGTGTTGTGTACTTTCTCTGAACAGTATAATTTTCTTTTCTTATTCCTTACAACCTTTCCCTCTCCACCCCTCTGCTTTCCTGATACTTTCCTTTGCCAAATAGTCAGAGATTTTCTCAATTCTGAGTTCCTATGTAAGCTATAATTTTATTCTATTATGAGTGAGCACTGCTACTGCAGGCCTGGAACTGATTACTGTTTGCATATATCCAGCATCACCAGCCAAAGAGTCAAAGACCAAAGAGACTTCTCGGAACTTTACAAGGTTTTCAAAATCACCTTGTTATTCTTTTCAGATTCCCCCTTTTGTTGGGAATTTCTTTTTTCTTTCAGTAGCATCTGGAATTCAAAGACCAAGTTTCTCTTTGGAAAAGTTCTTGTAGATATTCGTTACCTTCCCAAACAGACCAACACCTAAAATCTCATTTTAAATTAGCACCTATTTCCAGTCTTGGACATCCCAAGAAGTCATTGATTAGATCAGCATGAACTCTGTCTGCTCTTTTCTGCATTGTATTTCAGATTTCTGGATTGACAGACCTTTGCTGGGAGGGTAAGAGCAAAGCTTTTGTGTGTTTTATGTTGGTACTTGGCCCTGGTTGGAACAAATACTTTCATTGTTTTTGTAGTATTTCAGTACTTTAGTTCTTCATCCCAGAAAGGAGAATTCACAAAAATAAAACAAAAAATAAATCAGTCCCTTGGAAAGTTGAAAATATTAGAAGCAAAAAGAGGAGGGTATTTTTTTTTATGAAAACACCAAAGAGAGGTTTGTACTCTTCTGAAAGTGCATGCTGAAATTTCTAGTGACTGTTTTTCCCTTTATAAAAGTTATATGCTACTATTGTGTTCTGACAAGATGGGATAAGTAGGAATTGTGATACAGAAGAAGTCATACAGCAAATCTGATAGCTCTTCTGCATTTCAACTCCTAGAAATGAATACTCACAGGAGATATGATTTGAAAGATGGAGAAAAACATGATGAACTAAGACTGAAATAGTTCTTACTTCTGCTGTGTCAGTCACTTCCCTAAAGATCTCTGTAAAAAATCTTGGTTTGCCATGATCACCCATGCATTGACCTTTATACTCTCCAGGAAGTTTCCTCAACAAAAATAAAAAATATTTTGAAGTGACCATTGATCCAGCCATCTTCTTGCTGCTCTTTGCTCATTTCTTGGTAGATTCTGTCCCACGCAGAAACGCTTATTTCTGAGAATGGCACTGCTGGTCTGGCAGCCACCAAAACCAACTTTCTTAAGTGGTCTTGTGTGGAATTGCATGTCTCATTTTAAGTCTTCTTTAGCATAAAATGCTTAATTGACCTGTATCTCTGGACTGGGTAAATGGATGCAAGTTCTGAAGATGTATGCCTATTCTTCTTCCCTTGGACAGTATATTGAAGATCATTGACTGGAAACAAAGGATTAAACCAACTATCCTAATTGTCTCTAAAATTTTGTGGAATCGCCATTTCTGAATCTTGAATTCTGTTATTTATTAGGTCAGATTCGTTGTCCTTTTGCCGTGTCAGTGTCTCCCCTTATCTTTCCCTGGCAGTTCTCCTGGAAGCCCTTTGTTTCTGACTTGGTCTTTTCAGGATGAGGCAGGTGAATTAGTTTACAATATTTGTTATTTCCTAAATGTAAGGATACCACTGAAAAAAGGAGCTCTGTTAGCTGTATTACCTTCTGATCACTGCCATTGTTCTTCAGATTATGGATTAATACCCAGCTGTTGTTCAACTGAATTAATTCCTCCAATTACTGTTCTCCTGAAATGATTTGCTAAATCTTTATTTTCTAGTCTCTGCTGCTGCTGCTGGCACAAAGTTCTTTAAAGTCAGGGGGAATTAGGCTGTGACTGCTTTGCAAGTAGCACAAATAGGAGCAGATGTGTAGAAGACAAATGGTTGGTGCTGACCCAACATGCACACGAGGAGCATTTCAGTGGGGTTTACTTTCACTTTAGCACTAGGTCTAGTCTGGCCCCGTTGACTGAATGCCTGTTAGTGGTTGGAGTGCATCTTTTGATTTGGTTTTATCCAAAAAGAGTCCAGTTAGTATGCTCTGAAATCATGCCACGGTGCAAACTGATGTGCAGTAAGTGGGGATGAATGGGAGATTTGTTTCAAAACCGCACCCCTGATCCAAACTAAAATGCTTCCATAGATGTATCCTTTTGTACCTGAGTCAGACATCTCAGTAAATCCAATAATGGGCTTATCTGGATGAGCCGGTGCTTAAATATTTCTGTGCATGTGGCCAAAAGGCTTCTTAACATCCCGACTGGACATGTTCTTTTCACATTAATGTTACCATTATTGTGGAGACAGTCATAATTGCTGTTCTTATAACTTGTATTTATGTAGAAAAGTGATACAAGAGAGATTCAAGTTAGAAATAAGGCACAAGGAAATTAACAGTGGAACAAACTACCAAGTGAAGTTCTGCATTGTCTAGTTCTTGATGACTCCAAATGGAGGTCAAATGAATTTCTGGAAAATATGCTTTTGTTAAACTGGTTACTGGCCCAAAATAGGGGCAACTGGCTGAAATTCTGTGGTCTGTGGTACACAGGAGGTCAGACTAGATGATCTAATTTTCCCTTCTGGCTTTAAACTGTATGAATGTGAGCAATTCCCCTGATTACAGGACACTTCTGGCCATTGAAAACTTCAGGAGCAAGCTGTCAGTTACCAGTAAAGACCATTTGCTATTCTGCCATCAAATTAAGAAATTAATTTTGGGATATCACATTGTTGTATCCTGGTTTAGGATGCAAAGAGCTTTGTGTAAGGAAGGAAAAAACCCCACCACCTATAGCATGATTTAGATTAGGGCAACTGTGTATTGTAAACTTAGCCTTTGGTATTGCTTATCACGATTCAGATTCAAAATCAGAGCTGAAATAGGACTTTGTTTTAGAGTTTCAGTGCTAGGAAGGTTAACAGGTTATTGACAGCTTTAGGAATGAAATGTCAGGGAGGAAATTAGAGCAAACATGTATCATAAGCCAGCACACAGCGTGGCTGGTTTTAATAGACACGGCAGATCTTCTGTAGTAACGCCTCCATTAATAGTGCCGTTATCACTGGTTCCAGATGGCATGATCATAAACACACAGAGTTTTTGCAGGGACCTATAATTTATCCTGATCCCTTCCTCCTCTGGATTCACCCAGAAGGAAGGCAAGTGGTACCACAGCCCACCCCAACTGTTTTCTTTTTTTTTTGCCAGGAAGTGTGGGGTGGGGGCAGGATTACATCTGGGGGTCGGTGGAGCCCACCAACAGAGACTGCTCCGAGTCTTTGCTGAACGAGAACATCCACTGCCGCTCTTAGCCACTTCCTTCTCACTTCTCTGCTTCACTTGTACTGGGCTGGTCCATGCCCCATATTAGAAGGTAGGTTGCAGCTCCTTTGCACCCATTTTAGACCCTCAATCTGACTCTTCTTTTTCCTTTTTTGTTTTCTTTAAATCAGCATTTTATTAACGAAGTACACATTCGTTCTCAATGAGTTTCACTCAACCACTGCACAATCACCATTACAGATAAAAACTTGGAAAATTAGGAAATGGGAGATGTTTTTAATTGTATTCTTGACAAAGCATATTCCTTGAAAAATTGATCAACTGCTCTAGTCTTCACAGTAAGTATGGGTTTGAACACAGTTGAGAAGTAGAAAAATAAAGGGTGTCTCCTAAAGAAGAAAACTGCAGCAAAAATAGGGTTTTTCTCTTCCTATCTACTGATATAAAGATGCAGCACTGTGAAAAAGCATGTCTCAAAGTATACTGAAAAGATACAACGTTCTTTCCAGAAATCTCAGTTCTTAATGTTTCTAGGAAGTAGGAGATACAGCTGGCAGTTTTAAAAAATTTCCTCGTTGTAAATGCGTTAAGAAATTTTACACTTCTCAGTTTAGATCCCTGGGTTACCTAAGCAAACGTGTATGTGAAAAAGGGTATCTACTTTTGGCCTTTAATTGTACAAAAGGGACCAACATGCATTACTAGTGTGTTTCTTTGCCGCGTCTGTCTTATACATTTTGGAGGAAGGAGTCGGAAAAGAAAGAAGGATCCAGCTTCTACTAAGCTCTGTTTGGTTTTGAACTGTTTGGGTATTTCCAAAAGCCAACTCTGGCACCTTAAATCTTGCTTTCGTCAAGAAGATGGTAATTCAAATAGTTAACTGGGTTTTGGTTAGTATAGCAGCAGGTCTCTTCGTATCTCGCGTTTTGGTATTTGTAAGTAAACACACATGATTCACAGAATATTTTATTTCAGTTATTTTGACTTTGCCTTTCACCTCTTTGACCTAGAAAATCTAGAGTGCTTTAATAACCAGTGTCCTTGTTAGAAACTTATTATGTGGCTCTTTTTGGAAAGGCAAGTTGAATATGTGGCATAGTGTAAGGAATTTTGATGTAATTTGTTTAGAGAGGCTGTTGCTTGACAAACCTTTTCTGAGCAGGCTACATGGTAACTGAGAAATTGGAAGTCTCGGGGCTGGACTGGATAATGGACAATAGATGCTTTCACTTCTGTTGCCTGTTCAAATCCAATCTGTCAAAGATTGAAAATTGTTCCCTTTTCATGCTGGGCAAGTGGCCTGTGAGTAATTAGTTGGTTGACTCTGCCTGGTGCCTGATTAAAATTTGCCCACAAGACAAAAACGCCGCCCCATTTGGCACCCTGGCCGGTCGCTTCAAAAGCCAAAGCTGAATCAGCAGCCGTCTTTGCTATGTTCTCTTCCAGATCAGGACTGAGATGTGTGGCTGTGCAGGATGGACATGCTTAGATTTTGTTGTCCCCGGTTTTGTTCTCTGTAACACCTGTCATAAGTACTACACGGAACGTAGCAAAAAAGGGTTGTTTCCTTGGGGATGGATGAATTTCGTGCCCCTGCAGAGGGCCCGGATCAATGGTTCACCCCACCAACAGCTCGCCTTGAGGAATAACTATCAGCCCGACACACACTCTGCTCCACAATATCTCTGCGTTTGCTAAGAGCTGTGTGAGACTTAGTCATGCATTTTCAGTTGACTTATGCCCAGCTAAAGACAAAGGGAGGAAATATTACAGCGATTAAGTGACACCAATTTATCAAGGAAAAAGAGAAGCTTGCTAGAAATGACAGCTTGCGAGTTCATCCAGTCTCAGAGCAGGCCAAACCCAGGGGCCACCATTTCTGGGGCAGAAGGCCCAGCCTTTCACAGGGGGAATATTTCCACAAAGGTGAAGTGTTTTTGAGCAATTTCCTCAATGGACTAGGCACAAGCATGCTTCTCTTTGACACGAAGGTGGCGTGTGCCCTTTTTTTTTTTTTTCCCCTCTCCCTCTTGCTTTCTTTTCCTTAAGCAAACTGAATAATTACAGCCAAAAAAAAGAAAACTGCATGCTTCATTTATATTTAATATCCAAGATTGAACTTAAGCTTGCGGGAAGTACAGAAAACTCCCTCAAGCTTTTGAGGGCTCTGCGCCCTGGATGCCAACTGCTGGCTACTCCAGATTGGCATTTATGGTCCTCCTGCTCCTATACACAAACACTGAATTTCTCTCGCATGCCCAGTGCCCCCTTTCGTATCGCCAAATCTCTTCTTCTGTCCTGCAACTATCATAAGCAGTAGATCCAGTTTTCTATAGCTTCTGCAACGACTGCTAATACCGTTGTAGAGCCAAAAGCTGGTTGGGAGAGGATGAAGTAAGTTTAGAATGGAATTATATCAAGACAGAGAAGCCCTTCACTTCTTTACAGAGGAGATGATGTCAGTAAGAGACAAGGACCTGCAGAAATAAGGTTGGAAAGAAAAACAGCAGAAGAGAGAGATGCTGGGCAAGAGTGAGTGAGAGTGCCGACTTACGGAAAGATGGGAGAGCGGGCTGGGAAGCAGGGAGTGGATAAGCTGAACTGAAGGGCAAGGGCAGAGATAAATAGAAGCAAAGATTTAATTAAGGTTAAAGAGAATAGAGCTGGTAATGAAGAATTAGAAAAAAATGCTGTCATGAGGAACAGAAAAAGGTGAACAGGAAAATATGTTGAAAGAAGAAAATGAAAAGTTTTCAGGTTATTGGGAATATCTTGTAGATTCTAAGAGATGAGTCAGTGGTGATGCACATTTTAGAAAACTGAGAAGGAAATAAGAATGAAAAAGCAGAGAAGAAAGAAGAAAAGTTGAAGTAGATATAATTTGAGGTTTATTTCTGAGCCTACTTAAAGTTTTAGCCACATAGCTCCTGGTGAAATGACCAGGAGTGAAATAGCTAAGATCACTAGCTGGCTTTCAAAATCTCAACATCAGAGTTTATTTTGTAGAAATGTTAGAGATTATGTTACTATTACGCAATAATACATAATAACTAACGGCAAAATATACAAACTAGTATCTGCGTATGTTACAAATATTGGCTAGCATGAAGAAACATAACAGTCCAGTTACAAATTAAATATAGATTAACACAGATGGTTCCATGCCTTGTCTAAAACCAAAAGCGTAGGGGAACAGGCAAAAAGGTTGGTTGTTTTTTTTTAACACAAATTCCATGTTTGTTTGGGTTCTTTTATATTCTGAAGTTTACAGCTTTTGAGATAAGGTAATTATGCGTTTGGGGAAAGGAGTGGTTGAGATGAGGAAATGCCTCCGTTGCACACTGAACTTTTAGAGATTCACACCTGCGTTCAGGACTCAAGTGTTAGAATAGCTCCGGCATCCAAAAAAAGTATCGGGATTTATGAAAGGACAAAACATCCTGAGTACACCTAGGGTGATGAAGTCTTTTGAACCAGACGGTAAGCATGACAAAATGGTGCTTTGGAGCTCTAAGATCTTTTGAAGGCATGATTCCCATTGCAGGTGCTGAACATTTGGAAATACAACTCTGCTCTCCTAAAAGTCCAGCTGTGCTTCCAAGTCCATTTTAATTATAGCTGTTATTGCCTATTGATAGGAGCAACACAAAATATGGGGCAACAGATCCATTCTTCACCCAAAGGCTATGTGTTATAAAGGTGTACCTGCGATCCTGTGTATGTGACTATGTACCAACGGCTAAAAAATAGGTCTTATCCCCATTGAGGTGCCTCAGATTCTTCTCCCCTTAAAATCATGGTCTTGTGTGAGAATTTTCCTTCCCACCCATAAGGATTTGAGGGAGAAGGTGTTGAACCCACCAGCTGATGCAGCATGATAATCTGCAGTAATCTCTACTAATTTAATCTATTTCACAGAATCACAGAATCACAGAATCACAGAATCATATAGGTTGGAAAAGACCTTTAAGATCATCGAGTCCAACCATAAACCTAACACTGCCAAGACCACCACTACACCATGTCCCTAAGCACCTCATCCAAACGTCCTTTAAATACCTCCAGGGATGGCGACTCAACCACTTCCCTGGGCAGCCTGTTCCAATGCTTGAGAACCCTCTCGGTGAAGAAAAATTTCCTAATATCCAGTCTAAACCTCCCCTGGCGCAACTTGAGGCCATTTCCTCTTGTCCTATCACTTGTTACCTGGGAGAAGAGACCGACCCCCACCTCTCTACACCCTCCTGTCAGGTAGTTGTAGAGAGCGAGAAGGTCTCCCCTCAGCCTCCTTTTCTCCAGGCTAAACAACCCCAGTTCCCTCAGCCGCTTCTCATCAGACTTGTGCTCCAGATCCTTCACCAGCTTCGTTGCCCTTCTCTGCACACGCTCCAGTACCTCAATATCCCTCTTGGAGTAAATATTTCTTACATTTCACCATCTTAGCTTGTGAAGCCTAGTCTGGCTTCTCTTGACCACCTACCCCGGAGTATTTGTGCAGTACACTGGTAAAATGGGAATCGGAAGAGTCAAAATCCTCACCATAAATGGGCTACAGTGGTGCGTATTCCTGCCCTGTACAATGAAAATCAGCTTGTTCATTTACAGTACGTGCTGATGGAGGCTTCTGTGCAATATCATTTACAGCCGTGTTGTCTTTGTAGATGCCTTCTACGATGTGAGAACACTGATGAGTGTAGGGGGAAGGGGCCGACCTTCCACTTACCATATGGAAAACATCTGTAACGGGCAACATAGCGCTCTCTAAAGAAATGTGTTGCTGTTTCATAGTTTCTTCAAAGTGTTACATAGACAAAAGGTATCAACTTGAATTTTTACCAGGGTTTACTGTCCCAGCCTCTAGAGCCGTTTACCATAATACCAAAGTATTCTTTTAAACAAGACAGGCAGTAATGTTTTACACTGCCTCACACAAAAAGAATGCAACATCAACTGGAAAAGTATAGAGTAGTCAAAGTGCTCCAAAAATAAAACAAAAGAAACAATATCATGCCCTTGTATTGTGGCCCCTTAACTCTAGTCCTCTGAGGACAGCGCTGATTGATGTCGGTGATGCAACCTCAAAATTAATGTCAATTACCCAAAACAAAATGCACATGAGCGACATTAAGGGTCTGATTTCAGTCCACAAAAGCCAGGAAATTCAGAGCTACTGGAGAGCCGAAAACCTGGATTTGACATTCCCATCTTACCAACAGCCATTCTGCTGGGGGGAAGAGGAGAAACAAAGCAAAAGGGAGTTACACCATTGCAATAAATCATGGGACTGAGACAACACGCTCTCTCTTTGCTGAAGTCCGGATCCACTGGGTCCCATTAGCTTTAAGACCAGGAACTGCAATGTGTTCTAGGTTTGGGACTCAGAAAGTCCCCTACCACCTTTCTGCTTTTTTTTAATATAAACTCTTTTATTGCTTTAGTAACAATAACATTTAATGAGACCTAACTATTCATTTACGGTAATTATTTACTGTTCTTGTATTTCCAGACATCGGAAGCGGGGGCGTTGCTGTCAGCACGATTAGCGCATGTTGTGTATTTGATGCAATAATTGCGCATCCGAACGGGATCGACCCCGCACTCTTTGATAAATGAACATGCAGTAATCGAGCTGTTCTGGTGTCAGCATGCACACAAATCAAAATGTTCTAACATCAAAGAAGTACTTATGAAAAAACTTTCACACAGGATTTAAATATTCCTCAATGTTATTAAAAAAATATGGGCTGCGATATCATGAAAAGCCCTTGATGGAGCTGCAAGCGGGTAATCCATCTCCCTATTCGTAAGCCTGTATTTAATGACTGAACAATGGCGATCAGCCAGAAGAATCTCATGGCCTGGCCAGTTTGTTTTCAGACAGGTATCAGTTTTATAGATGTGCATATAAATATATGTCTTCTGTACAACTGGATACAAAAGAAAAAGATGAGATGCGGTACTGAAGAAGAGAGAGTTTGATGCGATGGGTCAGACTGCCGAGATATTGTTAATGGCATTGGTCTGTCCTCGCATTTCAAAATAAGTTTCCTGTAAGTAAGGTTTGCCATAGCAAGTAATGTGTATAGGTGGGTCTACGGAGAGGGAGTATGGTATGAAAGTTCAGAGTCCACCTAGTTATTTCATTTTCTTCACAAAGTAAATATTATTACCCCCTCCACAGACTGATCAATCAGAAACGACCAAAAGGAATTTTTAGTCAATTCTAGGAAGGACATTTAGGAATTCTGCTATTCTCAGCAGCTGTCCGGTGTCGCTGGGATGGCCCATTTTGCCAAGATGTCAGGCAGGTAAGGAATAGACGGACAGAAAGACATTTGGAAAGATTATAGATAACTTGAGCCACACGTTAGAGAGACTAGAAGTCCATCTTGCCTCGTGAACCAGCTTTTCCAACATATGAATGTGGATATAACGTCATTTAAAAAATATAATGTAAAAAAAAGCCTGGCCTTCCTTGGCATCCCATGTTTCTTGGTACATCCTTGCAGCTCATAACTTGCCAGACGCTCTTTGAAGGTGCAGCAGGGGCTCTTTTCGGCACAGGCTGCCTTCCGCAGGAGCCTGCAAGGCTTTGAGCCGTCTTCGCATGCCGGCCAATGTGCCATTAGCGCTGGTAATGCTTGTTAGACCGCCGTCTAAATACGTGAAGGAGTCTGTCTGTCCTGCAGGTAGCTGCTGGTAGCAACTGCTGGGAAGAGACCCAGGTCCTGGGGCAGCAGGACCAGTCCCTGCAGCATGCGTGGGGATGAGGAGAGTGCCCTCTTTACGTGTCCCCGCTTGCTCCTTTACAAATGAAGCCACCCACAGTCGAGCTCTTCATATGCTCAGCGTATTTCAGGGTTGAGATGCTAATTGCAGGCTGTCAGGAGGTAGTGAGCAGGGCCACTATCACACAGACCAAGTCAGGGGATCGAGTATTGTCCACAGATGACCAGATCATTCCTGTTATCCATTTTTTTCCTTCTCTTACTCACTTTGCGTATACTGCAGAAATCTGTTCTTCATACTACTTTCTTTTCCACATCCTCATCCTTAGGTCTTGCTTGAATGGGATAAATGTGTCATTACTTTGCCATGGCTGGCTAATACTAAAATGGATTGTTATTTAAGGGAGGAGCATCTTCCTGTGATTATCACCAATTACAAGTAAAGTGTTAACTGTTCAAAGGAATTAGCTGCTCTGCTTTATATTTCTTACAGGCACATTGCATTCTTTGCATAAGGAGTAGGACAGCGTGCATATAATTAAAGAATAACCTCTAATTTCCTAAATTATAACTGCTTCCCGTCATCAAGAATCAAATAACTGTATCAATATATGCCTGGGTTAAGTTCAAATTAGGGATGGAGCTTTGTTTTGAAGGATAAGGGCATTTGGCTTTCATACTTCGTGGACCATTTTTTAAGTTTGGATTTGATCCTGGTCTTCAGAAGTTCAGGAGGGACCAGAAAACGTATTTGGATTTGGGGCTATTTCTAATATAAATGTCATAAAACGTGGTAGTGTATAATAATTTATTCTGCCGCTACAGTATTGTTTTAACTGGTTAAACTGCCTCAGCACTTGGATTTTTTCTCCAGCGTGTTGGAGAAATCCATGTGAAAGATCGATTGGATGCCATTCTGCAGCCTAATCCTAGGTAATTTATTCAGTTTTACCTGAGAGAAAGGTCCAAATATATGTTCTTCTGGTTTTAATCAGTCCAACTACAATTGATTCAACTTTTGCCTGAATAAGGAGTGAGTAAAAACTGAGCAAGAGCCTCGAGATTTGGCTCTTATTCATTAACCTCAGGGCAGACTTCATTTTGTATGATTTTTAAGCTATTAAACTGTTGGTTGGCTTCCATTTGAGCTCGAATTCCTAATATCGCCGAATAATTATGTGTAGATGATGAAATGAAAAAACAGGCATGTAGTCTCCAAACGCGCATTTCAGTCTGGGTGGCTGAAATGGCTCATAACCTTCAATGCATGAAAATGGGGTGGATTGAATAAATTAGCAGAATCACAAAAGGAAACCACTATAGGAAATAGTTTTACACGTGTAATCACTGAAATACTCTAGTGAATGTGTCAATCTGTACTAAATAAATATATTTGTTTATAGACATGCTCTGTATTAGCTTCCACTCTTTCACAGCACTTTGCCAAACAAAATCCCACTAGAAGTAGGATGTTCGCACCCGAGTAGGAGTTTCTTGGATAAATATTTTTTCTATATTGAGACCAAAACCACTTCTACAAATTTCAGACTTTGATTGAAATAGTATATTTCTTTTGCCCTTTTTTTTTTTTTTTTTTTCTTTTTTCTCTTTTTTTCCCCTTCCCATCTCCTCCACTGGCAACCACTGATGCGTTACCTTAATTCCTCTTACCTCCCACCGCTCCGGTGAGCCGGCACCCCGCTGCAGCCAGAGTGCATCAGTCAGTAAGGAGCACGGCTGGAAGTGGCCGCACCCGAATGCCGCCACCAGCAAAGGGCCTCGGAGCCTGAGAAAATTCCTCTGTTTACAGCCTGACTCTCTGCCCTGCGTTGTTGGTTGGGTTCTCATTTCCCCGGTGAAATGCAAAGGGGGAACAGAGATGCTATGTCCTCTGCAGGGAGCATTCACAGGATGTTTTCAGGGGGTGGGGGAAGAGAAGTATGTTGTAAAATGTCACTAGATGCTCCTTTTCATTACAATTTCAACGGTTTCAAGAAAAGAATGTAGGTGAACTGCCTTGTTTTGCCCAAATAATTTAATTTATTTCAAAGTAATACCCGCTCCTCCTATCCAATAACTGCTAGTTTCGGCATCCATTTCTGTACATCTGGTATTTTAGCCATTACAATGGAAGATATAATGTAATGAAAATAATAATTATGGAATAGCATACAGTGTTTTCAAAACATTGTGTATTAGCTCTGTAATCAAGCAATCCTCAAAAAAGGTTTTGTGAGTGATAGTATTTCTGTTTCAAAGGCAGGGGAAATTGAAACACAGAGACATTAAGTGGTTTGTCTGAGGCCACACAGCAAGTCAGTGTCAGAGCTGGGAGCAGAGCCCAGCCCTGGCTCCTGCCCTTGTACTCGGACGACTGTACCACACCATATTGTTTCCAAATAAATTCACTAAAAATCATATGTTGAGCTTGTGAGCAGTAGTGACCTGGAGGGGGAATTTAACCTCTTCTGTCACTTCCTACAGAAAAAAACCCTGAGCCTCTACAGCAGTAGGAAACCTTAAAAAGACAAGACAAGCCATCCTCGGAGAGAGGGAGCCATCCAGGTTATTTCATGCTGAATTACTCTCAGGTTGAAGGAGTTTTTATTATTAGTGGTATATTTTCGCATGGGAGTGCTGTGACCGTGCAGTGCCCTGAGTCATAAACCAGAGGTTTCAGTATCTAACCATACCTAAAATCTTTTCTGTGTATGTCTGAAGGCTCCTAGCTTTAACTTCATTCTCAGACATCATAAAGTTGCCCACAGGCATTGTTGCTGCCGTACAGCTAAAGCAGCAAGTTGAGACACATCAGAAGAAGAGACGTTGGCCTCAAAGTGTTTTGACCAGTTTGACATAAGGCGGTAAAATTATTAACGAACTAATTGCGATGCTCATGAGGAGATCGCGGATGCTCGGGAAGCGCTGCATTTCCGTTGCCGGGGGGGGGGGGATTAAGCTTTCCCAATTACACTGGGGTCCAACAGGTCGTGTTCATCAAGGTCTGGTGCCTCGTGGAGACCTGCTGCGTGCTTTGCCAGTAGCATACCGTGAGTAGACAGGTCTGGGCCATTAGACCCGGGGCAATACTAACTTGCTGGATTGCAGCTTGCTCTGCAGGAGAAGGAGTCTGATGAGGAGCGGCTGAGGGAACTGGGGTTGTTTAGCCTGGAGAAAAGGAGGCTGAGGGGAGACCTCATCGCTCTCTACAACTGCCTGAAAGGAGGGTGTAGAGAGGTGGGGGTCGGTCTCTTCTCCCAGGTAACAAGTGATAGGACAAGAGGAAATGGCCTCAAGTTGCGCCAGGGGAGGTTTAGACTGGATATTAGGAAATTTTTCTTCACCGAGAGGGTTATCAAGCATTGGAACAGGCTGCCCAGGGAAGTGGTTGAGTCGCCATCCCTGGAGGTATTTAAAGGACGTTTGGATGAGGTGCTTAGGGACATGGTGTAGTGGTGGTCTTGGCAGTGTTAGGTTTATGGTTGGACTCGATGATCTTAAAGGTCTTTTCCAACCTATACGATTCTGTGATTCTGTGATTCTGAGAAGCAGCCTGCTCTCTTGGGCCAGGGAAGGGTGGCGATGGAGCCCAGCTACAGGTTTTGCAGCCTGGGGGAAGGAATTCCTCGCTCTGACTGTGAACCGAGAGCAGCGTGAGCATGAAGTAGGGCTCAGAAGAGGAATTTCTATCAGTGTGCTGAGCAGCCTCGCTTTTTCTCTGACAATTAAAAAGGGTTTCTTGCTCTCAGACAAATAAAGCCTATTAAAGCTGGTGGCAGTGATGGGAAGAACTTTGCAAAAATATGTTTGTTTTGCAAAGCTGGCTGCCAAGTATTGTTTTATGGTTTCATTTTTTCCTTCTTTCTCCACTGTTTACAGTACCCTCTGAGAAATTTAAAATGATCTCTCTCTCCCTACCAATTTTGTTCTTTTTTCCTTTTGGCAGACGTTGGTACCCCACTCCCACACCCCAGTTCTTGCTGCAACAGAAGCCATGATCCTTTTGCCTTGTTTTTCTTATAATATCAGCCCAGGCCTGAGAACAGCGTTTGCTAGTTAACTGCAGCGTCGCAAATTTGGCCAAATGAGCTGAGGGACACAGTACAAGCCCTACATTTTGTTTTCCTTCCGCTGGTGGTATTGCACGAGGTGTCTGAGAAATACGTTTGGTCCTTGTTTTTCAGAGATCCTACGTTTCCATCAGCCTTGGGAATGTCGTTATTCCCAGTAGCAGAGAGCAATAATAAAAAAGTTCGGTAGTTGAGATCTGGACTATGTTCTTTAACAGACTTGGATGATATACCCTGGATATATTCCTGTTCCTGGACACAGCAACACAGTTTTATGCGATTATTGAGAAAGTTTGCACCGCTGGCAGATAAAAGGTAAACCAAAGCCCAGAACTGACTTTGCTGGAAAGCATTTTGTTACAAGCTGCTGAAGGGTGATTTATTGAGGCAGTGCTTTTATCAAGTGCTTGATGTTTGTGGTCGCCTGCCTAAAGTGTGCCGGTGATCTCGGCCCCCTTCCTGGAGGGCAGGTACTCACGGCGTGGAAGCCGCTGCTGTCGCTGGTGTCTCACTGGATAGCTGAAGACTCATGGAACAGACCCAAGGAATGAAGTTGTTTCATTTGTGTTTCTTACACCTAGCCGCGGTTCCTCAGGGGCTAGGTTAAGCACAAGTGTGGTTGTGCTTCCAGAGGGACCGTTACTGTCTGGATAAATGGATGCATTCAGCACGTCGGTCTGGCCCCATCATAAACGAAATCCCTGAGATTTCAGGAACGCAGCAGGGCAGATCACCTGGAGCATCGTACGAGTTCGTAATCTACTAAACCTGGGTGTTCATAGATATATATTTGGGATTTGTTATTCATTATTGACCACGTACTAGACACTATATACGTAAAAAGTTTCCTCACCCTCTGGGTAATATCAGACATCTGTGCTTTGGCTACTGATTAAAGATGGGTTCGTAGAACTGGAGCCTTCAGTGCTATTGTTTTAAATTGGAGAGAGAATTATCCATTATATTTCTTTTGTAACATGTATGCACTTTTAATAAGGAGAGTTTATATCCATGCAAATTTATTTAGACCTAAACAGAAGCAACTAATTCTAAACAACATATGGATTTTCTTTTTTAAACAATGCTGCTTATACTTTGCCTCCTAAACTAATTATTATTTTAATCTCTAAAAAAGCTGACACTTGTTTGCATGTGGTATGTCTATGCAGGCTGGGAAAAATTAGGGGAGTAACCTTTTAATCACAGGGGGTTTAATGTAGATGGTTTTATGTACAAAGAGCTATGAATCTGTCCAGGATGACTTGTTTGATATTATGGCAGGCTAATGAAATTTCAAAGTTAACATTCCCCAAATAAAATGGAAAGAAGACACAGGGAGAAAAGGAGCAGATTTAAAATTAGAGAATCTTTGTGTTTTATGGGTTCCAGGTTATTTGGAATGGAATGAAAGTCAATGCTACATCCTTTTTTCCATCCTGCCAGCCAGTGTCTGATCCAAGAATGTCTCTTATTTAAAGGGCAGGGCTCCCTCCACTGTTCTTAAATAAAGGCTTTCACTGTCTGAGATCTAATCCTCCCCGATTTTCACAGTAACATTGTAAGACTGCATGAAGAGAGCTATTTAATGAAAAAAAGTTTTGCATATGATTCCCCTATCATAAGCCTGTTCAAGTCATATGGTTCGATTTACATTTATGCAAATATCAGAGAATAGAGTAAAATTACCAAAGGAGGAAAGGACCGTGGCATGTCACAAACAAGATGTGCCCATTTGTATTTATGTTTGCTAATGAAGTTCAGCCAGGACTTGCTCTTTGATTTTGATGTCTCTGTCTGCCATTCCACTTCATGCATTGTAGTTAAACCACTTGCCCACACACATACACGAGGACAACAAGAAAGGGAGACTTCAAGTTTTAAAAATGCTGTTCTATAACTTGCTTCTATAATTCAGGATTTATCATTGCTAAGTGATACAACAGACCTGTGGTATGACATTGCACCTTAGCAGAACTGCAGACTTAAACCAGTGGAGGTTTTGGCCCAATAAACTTTGGTGTCTACGATGCCCCTTGGAGATGTTTTACCCTAGACTTTCCAGATTTTATCCCAAATAAGAATTAACCATCGGCCCATTCAAAAATCACAGCTGTTTCTCTTTCCAAAATTATTCTTTTTCATCATGCTACAGCTGTGAAATTACGCACTAGTGTAAATTGTTAACTGGAAACTGTTTCTACTAAGGTGCCTGTTCAGAAGTCTTAGTTTTCTGATCTGCTATGTTACCTGATTGAAGAGTGCTCACATCCGCAGTTTTGGCTGGGACTTGTTTCTGTAAATCACAGCTTCAGGATACCTTGGGTTAATAAACACGCTATTTTCTGCCCCTACATTGGTCCTGTGAACTCTTCAGGAAACTGTTTCATTTCATGTGACCTCCTGTGGGGACAGGAGTTTTGCTGCCCTCTTCACGGGGCGGTTCTTTGTGGGCCTTCGTAATGCGCTACCTCGGGCTACCACTACAGGAGAGACATGGGACCAAAAAAGAGAGTAGGAAATGGATGATTTTTCATGAAGTTTGAGGAGTTACTTGACCAAGGCCTTTTGTTCCAGGTTGCCTTTTTTCAGCTGTTAGTTTTCCCTTCTTTCACCAAACTAAGGGCAAAACATGATCTTGCTTTCAGATGACTGACAGCAGTGAACACCGCTCATCTTTTCTGTTTCATTGTACCTCCTTTCAGACTGTTGGGAAAAAACCCTACCTTCATTTATTAAATAATGATAGCATTCCCAGAGAAGATCTTTATATCGGAATCCAGTGTGCTTTGATAACTTGAAGGAGCAATGTTTTCAAGGTAGGGTTCCTATACTGTAGGCAGATAGAGGATGCTTGAGAAGCCATGAGAAGGTTCTTCACACGGTGCCTAGATGGGCTGGGGTCAGGACTGGGAAGTAGAGGAGTAAGCAGCAAAATCATCATGCCTCTCTCCTAAATGGGAGCATGTGCCAAGAGTGGACTGGGCAAGATGAAGGTCGTGCTTCTGCTTTCACTTTGGTCCAGGCTGCTTATCCTCTGGTTGTGGATAGCAGCAATCTGTCCTTTCACCTTTAACAAGGTCAGAGAAGGGGATGCAAAATCTTGTCATATGATAGCAAGGAGCAAGAAGAGTTTCTGTGTGAGCTAGATTGGCCAAATGAGGTTATATCAACTTTTCAGAGCATGGAGTCCATTCTAGGAAGGCGAACTGTGTAATTTTGTGCCAAGCTAGATGATTTCCCACATCTAAAAGGTGGCCCCTTGACCACCCACGCACATAGCGGGTACAGTAACAGGCTGAGGGACCTTCAACCGTGGCAAAGAGTCAGCCCCCAGCAGGACAAATCAAAGCACAGGCTGGTAGACAGTAAATTTTGAGAGACAGCACACAAAAAATTTGGATGCAGTAGACACTTTTCCAAAAAGGGCTCCAGGAGGGACCGTGGGCTTATGTTATCTCCCGACACTGGGCCATAGCAAGATGTATCCAGCAAAATGGATACAGCTACGGCTCGCCATTTTAATCCCACATCAAGAGTCTGCATCATCCTCTATCTGTAATTCTGAGCCAAATAATCATATTTTAAAAAAAAAAAATTGGATACTGCCAAAGTGGCATAAAGTACCCAAAAGTGTCATCCAAACCCTTTACATTATATCAAACCACATGAGATGACTGCCACATACATATACACTCTCTCTCGCCAGGGCACATAGACATGCAAGTTTTATAAAAAACATCTTGCCGTTTCTCTTCACCATTCTTGGCATGTAAAGATATGTCTTTTAGTATCACGAATTCGGCTGTATATATCTTAAAGATATATGGTATAACTGAGAATGATGACTGTAAAATAGTTTTGCTATGCATAAAAGCATTTCGGAGGTTAACCTTTATTATCTAGTAATGTATCAAAAGAAGAACGAAGTGTTATCTTGTTATGGAATGGGATGAATCAAACTCCCTCCTCTGAAATACTGATTTTCAAAACAGTTACCTTTAAGCTGAGGTTGAAGGTAAAGATCGTTTCTGGGTAAAATGCTGCAATTTATGGCTAAATTCCATAATAAAATATGCATATATCAGAATCACTTTCTCTGGCTTGGGAAGGAAAAATGTGTTGTTTTCATTATTGCTGAACTTCAAAATGGCTTAAGGAATTTTGTTGGTCCTTTCCAAAGAAATTGAACTTCAGGCAGAGATTAAAGCAGAGGAAATTTCAGCCCAAGGGCAAATGTTTCAGAAAGTTTAAAGTATGCGAAACAGGGAGTTAAGTAGGAAATAGTTTTCAATCCTAACTATAGCCACACTAGTTATAATATATTGCTAAATATAGACTGGGTGGGTGTGTCCAGCTTTCTGAAGGTGTTATCCTCCCTCCTCTGAAACTTGCTTCTAAAATGACCTTTTCAGGGATATAACTAACCGTATAATATTGCCCATGTTGGAAAATGTTGAACTTCATTATTTCCCAGGTGAGCCCAGCCAAGCCCAACTTTGCTTTGCAACCAAAATTCCTTTCGCAAAATTCCACCTTTTATCTTTCATGTGGATCCAACTTTATACTCGGGTTCATTTATCTTCAAGCAAACTGCACAATAGCCCCGGCTATTTTTTGTTTATGTGTTAAAGGTTGTCACTTGGGTTATAAAGCTCTGTAAAAATCTCGGGGTCAAGGAGCTAAAAACATTACTTTTGCATCGGCTTCAAAATGCCAGCCATAATGGTTTGGGCACGCTGCAGATCCAAACTCCCTTGGACTTGCTGCTTGTGGTTGTGGGAATATATTGGATCTTTTCAAAATTATTGGCTAGTCTGTTTTTGTGCATTTCATGCTTGGGTATAGAGTCTTGGGATTTTTTTGTCGTCGTCGTTTGCGGTGATACTCTCATGTCTGATGACTGGCTGTATATCCCAGAGCTAATATTCTGCTCTTTGACTTTAATGCCATATGCTGCTAGATCTCTATACTGAAGTATGGTGTTAACGTAAAGGATGCTGTAATGAACATCTTGTACATATTTCCTTTTGCATATTCGGTGTCTGTAACTGTCTCTCTGAATACATGCTTGCTGTTTTTGAAACTATTTCCTTACAGTTCCGTATAAATGCCATTTATATACACAGTTGTTTGAGGTTATCCTTTGCTCTTAATGATACTCTTCTAATTCTAGTTTAAGAGAGGAGAAATTGATCTGGCTGAAATTAATTAGGAAATTGGTAGAGCCACTAAAATGGTAGTTATATATGGCACTTCCTAAGTGCTTGAACTTAAGAGGTACAAAATAAATCTGACGAAGCACTAACTGTAATGAACTAGATGACTACATTTTCATTTTCAAAACTGAATGACTGCTGAAGGTGAACCAAATAAAGCAAAAGTATTTAAACTACTTTCCTTTTTGAAGATATCATTAATATCACACACAAAAAAGCAATAAATTTTTAAACTGAGAGTATCCCCTTAAAATATAGGGTTTCCAGTGTGCCTGGGGTAAAAAGGCATAGTTTCCTATATTGATTCAGAAAGAGATGTTAAAAATGCATGAAAGGTATTTTAGTGAGACAGTGTCACAGGATCTTTTAAAGTTTTTTTCTCAAATGCTGTTTAACTCTTGTGCTTCTTTACCATTGGAAAGACTTGATCCCAGGTTACAATACATGGGATATCAAATTATTCTGTACTGACCAGAGGGTCTTTAAGATTAAGTTGATTTTGGGGGGTGGGGATTATACCAGTGTCTGTTTACATAGCTTTAGACTCAGACTATAAATTAGGTTTGGCAAACTGTAATTATTCAGTAATTTATAGACTATTAAGATAGGTTAGAAATGATTCTTGAGCATAGTGAATAGAGAACACATGCTTATAAAGGACAAACAGTTTCAGCATAATAGTGTATTTTTGGCCTCATGTACTTTGCAGGCAATTAGCAAAATAGGATGTTACATTTTTGCATATCTCTCGCTCTCCTGAAATAGAGTCGCTAACCACTTGTTAACCACACTGATTTTTTAATAGACAGAGTGGTTGCTTATAGCTTCCCCACCAGAAATGTTCAGATTAAGCACAATATTAGATTGCAGCCAGAACAGTCTACAAAACAGGAAGAAAGCCTTGCCTTTCTCTCTGCCTTCTTCCCTTGTTTAAGTTGATGTGATAATTCATTACAGATTTTCTCTTTCTTTGACAGAGTGCCTACCGCAGAAACGGGATGACTTTTCTCGCCTGCTAATGTGGATGTGGCTGCAGCAACAGGAAAGGCAGTGTTATATTAAGGTGATTTTCTTTTCCCCTCCATGGAAGGAAAAAAAATACAAGCTCCAATGTCTCCGTGTACCAGTGAGTGGGCTGGTTTGTTGTGACTATCTGCTGGCTGACTCTGTCTCTTTTTCCAGCCCCCTCAATCGTTATTCTTGTTTACTAGCTGGAACGTTTAGCTAATTAATGGCAGGATGTTTGGGATAGCGTGTAGGTGGACAAGAATGCAGATCAGACAATGCTGAAGTTTGCAGGGGACTTGCTGCTGTCAGCCTCTTTCTGCAATGCAATATCATTTTTATGTCAGTGTTTGGAAGTCTGTATGTTCTCCTAGAGACCTTTTTTTGTAAAGCAGGATGGGGCAGAAAGAGGCCAGAGATAGGCTGGGTTATATAGATTTAGATAGGTGATATAAAGGTTAGATAGGTTTTCCTTGTGATTTTTACAAAAAGAAAAACTGTTTTCCACTATTTCCCACTCATTTCTCTCAAATAATTTTTAAGTGTTCAGGCAGCGTGACCCAGTTTAATCCAGTAAGGGGCTTTTTGATGAGAGTAATAGCGAGTTCAGATCCAAAGACATTCAGAGAGAAGTTCAGGTAACCTCTACTTTACCAGTTAGAGACTTGTCTTTTTGCAGACCCAAGGACAGGCTAAGTGGTCAGCCCCAAATTCTCAATATTGCCATCTCTATTTTTATTGCATTCCTCTCCTAGGGCTCGAGCCGTCGCTCTCTGAAATCAAGGAAAGCCTTTGCAGTGATTTGGCACTGGATTGGGCCCCTATTCAGAAAAATATATCCTAAAGTATTTAAATAACTGTGTCTGTCTCAGTGGTTCTAGGCAAAGGCTTAACGTTATGTACTTGCTCAGCGTTTGCTGCAGGAAGCAGATGTTGTCTCTGTTGTTGACAAAGGCAGCATTACTGTTGGATTTGGTTAAAGAAGAAATGGGCTCTTTTTTTGCCTTTTTTATATTTTAGTTCACGTTGTTTGTTTTCAGATTTATTTTTTAAATCTCAGTCCCTCCCTCTCTGCTTCTTCCCGTCCCCTGCTCCTCCAGCCTTTGCTGGCCTCACAAACACATTCATTTCTTCCCATAAAAACTGTACAAATATAGAGCTAACCACGATGATGCTTGACCAGAGAAAAGGGCTCGTGCTTCAGCCCGTCATCAGGATCTACAGGCATGTACTGCTTGTGTCCCTGTGGTACCCCGTGGGCCCAGGGGTCTGCTTCAGCCGTTCCTAGCCCAGGCTTGAAATCTAACTTAAACCTCAAATTAAGACAGAGCACTCAAGAGATCGAGAGGAGATCAGCAAAATATTACTTTTATATAGCGCAGCCGTCCTCCTCCTTTGTGCTTAGTACGTGAGGTCTTAATTTTTACTCCCACTCTATGCTCTTGTGGCCATTTGTAAGTGGTTTTGTTGCCCTGCTTTCCTGGACCTGCTTGCAAGAACTTTAACTATAAATATATATATTTTAAATAAAGAGAAAAATGCCACTTCCCTTTGCAACCAAAATATTGTAAAAGTGAACTTTGTACATCAAATATTACTGCCATTCATAAATTGCTTTTTTCTTTTACCTGCTTACGCTTCTGTTTTCTGGAATTAATCTGTGTGTAAAGGACTAAAAGTAATGTGTACAATGCAGTGTATTAAACGGGAGGGGGGGAAGTTTTCTGATGTTCCATCTGTGCTTCTTGAAATATATGATTAAACTTTTCTTTTTATCATCACTCTTATTTTTGTTGGCGTCCTTAATCATGGAAAATTATATGCTTGCTGTAAACATCCAGACTTTTTAAAAGGACACCAGCATTTATTGTATTTGGTTTCGATCTGCAGGGATATAGACAGAAGAAACCGTTTCAGGCGCTGGGTACTGGAATCAAAATTCCTTCCGTAGCTGTATCTCTCCCAGATTTTACATTTTAAAATATGCATAAGCAGGAAAAATACTGGCACTTATTTTTTACTGGTCTACTTAAAGTCCCAGAGAATGAAGACTCAACATACATTTCTCTCAGAAATATGACAGATCATGTTTTTGTTGGTCTGCTGTATGTTTGTCTATCTTGAACAGTCTGACAGGCAATTATTTATAAAATCTGGGTTTGCCCAGTAAACCCATATAATAACCTTTCACTTCTCTCCATAAGGCAGTGAGCTGAACTTAGAGTAAAACAAGGTAGGTTATGTCTCCCTATCTTGGACTAACCCAGGTTATTCTTATTTTGGGAAGTAATGGCTTTTTTCTCATCTTCAGAGTTTTCTTTAACTCTGTTTAAAACAAAAATGAGACCACTAAGACCCGTGCTGCATTCGGAGCGTGTCTTAGCACCACTTGAAGTGCTGCAGAAGCAGAGATGATTGTTTAAGCTGGTACGACACATTTTATCTTAAACTTTTTTCTTTATTAAATGTATAAAAAGCAGTTTGAGATTCAATTAATGGCTGCGTACGAATAGCTTTGTGCTTGTGTACTTTCAACTTGCAAATCATTTTGATTCTTAGCAAGGATTTCTAGTACCTGAATCAGGTTATGCTGATTATTTAACAGGTTATTGGTTACCTGAAGAAGGGAAACAGAACCAATTTCAGTAGGAATAAGGCTGCATAACATTGAAAGGAGTATGAGATTTTCTCACAGTTCAATGTCTGCCTTGCTGTGTGGTTATATTACCTAGGTTTTTTTTTTGGTTTCCTTAGTCCAGCCATCCACAAAACGGGGATAATAATTCAGCTTGAAAATTGTCAGAGGTGAGGGAGGCACGACGCAGATTTCTAATTGGGCTTCATTTCATTTCCTGACCTGTCCTTCCTCAGGCTTTCTTCGGAGAAAATAAAGCCCTTTAAAAGGCTCTTGCCTTTGTCTGGAAATCGGGAGAAGCTGACAGTGCTCCATATTTCTCCAGAGACGCTCAGGACCTTGCAGAATTTGCCCCCCCCCCCCGGGTTTTCAGAGTACCCTTCTCTTTGTCAAATGAAGATCTCACTGGGGGAAAAAAAAACCCTGTTTTCTGGCACTTCTTGAATTTAGATAAACCTTAGTGTTGTATTAACGTTCTGCATCAGCCAAGTGTAGATCTCATAAAATGTTTTACAGCTTCCCGTCTAGCTCATACAGAATGTTTCATAGTACATAAACACTTCTACTAATAATTTAAGAATAAATAGATAGTGACATTAGTCACAAGTCTAACCTCTAGTTGAAACTTAGATTGTTACAGGGGGGTTTTTTTGCCTAAGTGAATCATCTTGTCCAAGGTCAGGCTTTTTATACCTCTACTATATATCTACACGGAGCGGCGGTGCAGCTGGCGAAGTGCGGCGGTGGCATGCATTAAATCCAGGGCTTTATTCAGAGGGCACAGAGCCAGCGCAAAGCAACAGAGCCATCCCTGAAGGAATTGAATGTAAATTTGATGGTTTAAATAAGGCCAGATGCCTTAAAAAATTATTTCGAAAGCTGTATCTTTAATGTAGCTCTTAACTTTTTTTTTTTTCCGCTTAAGACGATGACGTTGCCTTTACAAAATAAGAAAAAATAGCTCTAATCTATTGTGGGGAGACAAAAATCAGATACTTTGACTTCTATAAATCACTGAAATGTTGGCAACTGAAACAAACTTTTAGAAGGCAGATGACTGCAAATTTGAAGGAAACCTTCATATTTTACTGTTAAAAGCCTTTTAGCTGTCTAGAGAGCACTCTGAGACACTACATTAATAGCCATTCTCAGTAATCAAGCTCCACTATACTTACATACTATTTTTCCTAAACAAGATAGATTAGTAGTGGAAGAGAGCTGGAAAGATAAATAAGGAAAATCAAGAACTAAAATTATAATAATACAGTTTCATTTTACATTTTATAGCTCTCTTCTCTATTTGTGATTGATAATTCATCTTAATTCCTATCAGACAGAAATATTGGCACGAGAGTCTTCTACCAGTATCTGTATCCAGCATTTCTGGACTAGTCTTCATCCAGATGCTTTGCAGATTTTCTTACTGATTTTGTGAAGATGTGATCTGTCAATCTTTGGTACTTGTATGACTTTGATTACTGTAATATCTGAGTGCCTCACAGTCTTCCATGTATTTATGCCTGCAGCACCGCTTTGAAATAATAATGTGTTGTTATCTCCGTTTCTTCTGAGGCACGGAAAGGCTAAATGACTGGCCCCGTGTTGGGAAACCTGGGATGGTTCAGAAAACCTGGTTTTCCCAAATCCATACTGATGCTCTCAGCTCTGAGTCATCTTCCCTCTGCAGTGAAAATGCTAGGTGTATCAGAAAGCACATAACCCAGCCCGCAGGTGAGGAGAGAAAGTGGCAAAAGCGGTATCCAACTGGATCTACGAGAGGAATTCGAGGAGGAAGAATGCAATCACTCAACTTGGATCCAATCCAGGGCTCAACGCTTTAAAACCTTCCAGCTGAAATGTGCCACAGCCACTTAATGACCTCGTGCAGAAACATAAATGTTCCATTTCCACCAAAACATGGACTGTGGGACACTTTCCCTCCTCCACGTTCTGCTGGATTTCTGCATCAGGAATCACCATGAGGGACGTACTCATTAGAAAAATCCTACTTTGGCAGTGCCAGAATGTTCTTACCTTGATCTCCTCCCAACCTGCCTTTGCTTAGTGCATCAGAGCTGCAAGAAATAATAGGAGAAACACAATGAAGAAATGTAAATGCCCTCTTAAATGGGGTAACAGCTGCGACGGGTGTTGACGAAGATAAAGTAAAATGTTAACTTTTAATAAATGTACTGGGTCTGAATCTAATAAAGTGCAGCTGAAGCGTGGTGGCTGATCTTCAGCCTATAACTAGACCTGGAAGAAGAGAAGGTGTAAGATACCTGTAGCCATAGCGGGATTCAGATAGTCAAGAGTCAATAAAGCACGTTGGCTCAAACCAGTTCTGTTTAGCTCTCATTTCCATAAGTATTTAATTAATCTGCAAAATAAAAAAAAAACAAAGAAACTATTGCCTTTCTTGTACTGACATGATTTCTTCAGATCTGCAAATGAAATGGCAGAAACTGTGTGTCAAGCCTAGGTGAAAACAAATCTGAAACATCGCTGCAGAAGGAGAAAGAAGGCTTTTGTAGGAGCAAGGCTCCAGCTGAGCTTCTCTGCCTGAGCTCCCTTGCTCAGATCATTGTGTATCTGCTGATCATCAGTGCTGAAATCTGCTGCCCATGCACAGATTTTTTTGTAGCTTTAAGTAAACGAATTCAGTAAATTAGACATGATCTGTCTAGTGTGCTCCATGCCACCTTGTCCCTACTTTACTATTAAAAGAATTTCTATTCCTCTGTTTTGGAATGTTATCAACATTTTGCTAGTTTTAAATTTTTACTGGTCGGCAGAATTTGGTGTAGACAGAACAGAAATAAATTGAAGCAATTATTAAGGGGTGCTTCTGGTACCTGGGAAAGGGTGTCTTTGAAAGTCAGCTTCTTCATGGAAGGTGCTGCTCTTATTGATCCCCTCTGAGATGGTGGCAAAATTGATACATGGCTTCTGTAGGGCTTGAACTTCTACAATGAACAGTTGAGGTCAACCTTGAGGTCTCCCTCAAACTCATATGCATCCCACTTGTCTCCTTACTGTGCAAATTAGACCCAAGCCCAAGAGGAAAAACATGACAGATTCTTCCACTGGAAGATCAAGAACCGCAACACTGAATATTCCAAGGTAAGACAAAATAAAATAACCTTGGTCTGACTGGACTCAGCTAAATGTCACTTGAGAAAATCTTTTTTTTTTTTTTTTCCCCCCTGTTTGACAGTTACTTCACGTTTATTTCCACACTCTGGTGATCGGAACTTTGTCCTCGTGTTTGGCAGTGATATAGTTACGAATAGTTATTTCTCATATGCGGTCAGGTTTCAGAGTCAATACAGTGGTAAACAGCTCTCTGTCTTTCTGCAGCTGTTGTTTTTGACTGGTGGGTTAAGAACCTTTCACATTTTAAGGGCAAATGTATTTTGGAGCAGAGTCTGAGTGGGTTACTTTTATTTGTGGTACCTGAATAGGTGTAGCTAGCTAAGCTAGTCCACATTGCTCTGCTGATGTGTCCAGAAGAGAGGGAGTGTGTGAATATTGTCCCTGCAACAAAAGCATCCAAGAAATGGGCAAAGCTCCATCCACAGATGGCTTCATGGGAGCAGTATGAAGATTACTCCCCCAGGACTCTGGAATTTAAATACCTGTTAGGCTGTATGCTCCAATCCCCCCTTAAACCTCTTTGGACAGGTCTATGAAGCAGAGGACTATATCCTCATGTCTGGGAATGGGGCTTATGTAAGAAATTAATGTCACCTCGGGATCAAATGTACACTACTGTCAAACTAAATGAGAAGAAGGAAAGGCTTGGCCATGGAGTGTGAGAGGAGGTGTGGCCATGCTTGCAGGTTACAGTCTTCCCAATGTTATGGTAGTGAAGATAAAATTTGGGGTAAGCAGCCAAACTTTTGAATTTTTGGCCAAAGTCCAAACCTTCCCAGTTTTTGCCACGGCTAGTTTTTATATGTGTTTTTTCCGGTGTTGAAGTTGGGCCTGTAGATGATGCTGGATTCATTTTTATTTTGTTGAGGCTTGTTTAATTTGCACTTTGGTATGTATTTGTGGTGCGCGCTCTGAAGGGATTTTTGCATCTTAGTTGGTTTCTTTGGTGGTCCTAAAGGCAGGGCAAAATTAATGCAGCACTTAAAGAGGCTTTTATTAAAACTTTATTCATAGGTGAGCAGGAGAGGCATAGAAAATGTATTTATGTATATGCATATATATTAAATAAAAGTGAATATATATATATTTTTTCATATTTTTTCAAGAAGACTGAATACCAAAAACCAGCTCTGCTTTTACAAATCCAAAAGCAAACTTGACCCTGTTTTGGTACCTCCCTCTCTCCGCAATGAAAGTCGATTTATCCTTGTAAAGATAAAGATTTTACTTTATGAAAATAATTTGCTTGCAACCCTAGGTTTCTTTTCTGTCTGTATTACTCATTTTTCTCTTGCACAAAGTTTCATGTCACACTGTGGATCTTCAAGCGATTGTGAAGCCTCGTGACGTTTTAGAAAAATCATCTTTGACCTCTTGTATGAAAAAGGCATTTTTGAATCTGGAGGTGTGGGGGTTTGGGGGGGGGGGGGGGTCGGTTGGTTGTTTTTAAGTCCAAGACAATATTGTTTGAGAGGGAGAGATCTCAAAGGGCTGGGAATCAGCCCCCAGTTTATGCACTGAGGGCAGCGGCAGGTATTTTTATAGCGCTTGAATGTTGAAGGGAGTTGTCAGAGCTGGACACTGCAGAGATACCTCATTGCTCCCTTAAATGGTGTCTGAAATGTCCTTGTATTTTGTAATACATGAGTTGTGCTCTTGGCTGCCATTTCCTTCCTTCGGCCTCCCAAAGGTAAGGGGATTGTGCCCTCTGGGGGCTCTCTACTGCTTTAACTTACATTTAAGGGTGGCGGGGGGTTGTCTTCTTTCTCTCTCTTTCTTTCTTTCTTTTTCTCTTTCTTTCTTTCTTTCTCTCTTTTCTTTCTTTCTTCCTTTCTCTCTCTCTTTCTCTCTCTCTTTCTCTCTTTCTTTCTCTCTTTCGCGTAAAATATCATATTGATTCCCCCCCCCCCCCCTTGTGTCTTACGAAGGAAGAAATTTATGGCATTTTTACGTCAGGAAGTCTAGCTTTTCCTGACGTTTTATTGCTTTGAATATTTGAAACATTTCAATCCCAGACAATAAATATTACATGATTATTGTTTTCATATGGATAGGCTATTTCCCCCTGTTTTTCCTATCCAACTTTTTACTAGCAAGTGACACCCAAAAATTTATGGATACTAAAAACATTACTATTAAACTTTGCTGGGAAGGTCAGAGATAGTGCCTCAATTTGCATGCAATGTATAGGGAAAAAAAGTTAAAATAATCTCCTGTGGTTTGAATCCTGTAGTGATACAAACTTGCCTCAGAAAAGAAGGTACCATTTTTTTCTTTCAAAAAAGTGCTCATATTACAGGTCAAGCCTTGTTTCCACTGAATTAAATGATAGCTCTTGAGGCTTAGGTGGGAGGAGTAGTGAACCCCAACTGAGCGTTTCCCAGATCAGCAACTGGTAACCTGTAGGTGCAGAGCTTAGGAGTTTACTTGACGTTGGTGGGATGTTTGGGGATTTTTTTATGAACTTTACCCTTTCGTAACTCAAAGTGTAGGTTTTCTGCTCACCCAGGTCAGTATCTTGTTGCTCTCGTGGTAGAAAGAATTCCTTGTCAAGTGGGAATCGTGAAATCCAATCCGAGGGTACACTTTTTAACGCTTTCTATGTGGGAGAAGGCAGCTGGCTCCTTGCTGTATGTATGGAGCACCAGTTCTGCAGCACGAGCCGTGGCGACCGAGTCTATCTTGCAGCCCCAGTTTTGATTTGACAGCCAGCAGATGAAGCAATATGTGAAATCTCTGGTCAAGTAGCTAAGGTTATAGGAATATAAGAGGCACAGGTTCTGCACAGAAGCACTGGATTCTCTAATTTTTGTATAATGCCAGTTTTTCATGGATACCATGCAGGACCCTGCTGCCTGTGCTCCATTAACTGTCATGTTATCAATGACTTCACATTGATCTTGCTTGCAGAACTGGGTCCTAGAGAACCAATAAATCTCCCTCTTTCTATCAGTTCCTGATGGAATGTTTCAATTCAGTGAATGTCTGTATAACTGTGAAGACAGTAACCCTAATGTGTTTCAGGAGGAGGCAAGCTGTCAAATTGTGGAGTCACTAAACCGAAGTATGGGTCTTTGGAAGTTTATCTTCAGAGATGCATCTGAGCACTCTCAGGCTGGGGATACCAAAAGTTTGGTATGGGGATAAGAAAACAGACACAACCTGTCAAAGTGTTCAACTGCAGCAATACCCATGACCCGGCCGTGCTTTCTCTCCTTGCCTTGTGCAGACAGAGGGAACCGGAGTCTAAATCCACTCCGAAAGAAACACTAGTAAGTACTTGTTTAAAGTCTTTTTTAAGTGTTGTTGTGTCTTTACCCTCTCTTCTGTCTCATCCTCTTTTGGGAATGTTGAAAATAACCTTCAGGTCTGTGCTGCCTTTGTCTGTCCTTTTCCATGTGGTAAACATGGACTTTTCCCGCCCTGTTTCTTACAGACTTTCAGCCAACTCAGCTTTTCCTGTTTACTTCCTTGTCAAAGGCGTCATTGGTGATGTCACTCCAAGTCTAGAAATAAGGGTTTTGCTGCCTTTCCTCGCTGCCTGCTGCTCCTTTTGGTATTACATTGTTTTTGCATCACATCAGATTTGGCACGTCTACTGATTCACTTATTTATCTTTTAAGGAAAGCAGATGCTTTTTTCCTCCCTTACCGACACATGCTGAAGGTGAAGGCACTGAAATGGGTTTCTGGAGACCTGGACTCCCATCCAGACCTCTCAGTGTATCAGTTAATTGTAGCTGTGTCATGGGAATGAATTTGTGGATCCAGTCTTTTTAAAATAATAATGATCATAACGACAATGAGAAGCCCGTAGGCCCCAAAATTTAAATGAAAAGATGACGGTGTGGAAGCTGCAATAGCTCTGGGACTGAAAAACTGACCACCACCGCTTTGCAAAACCTGTTTCCTTCTTCTTGCACAGACGGAGATGAATGCAGCAGAGCAGCTGCTTCATCAAGTGCTGTATTTGTTTCTTCTGATTTGGAAACCCCAAAGATTTTAGTCCCTGAGAAAGACACTGAGTCCTGATAAAGGCAGTTACTGGCTCAGAGTTCCCTCTGCAGTCTGAACACAATTCTTATATTCTACACAATAGGAAGCAAAAACATTAAAGCGTGATCACATGTAAGCCCTCCATAGCTATCAAAACAGGCTCTGATTTAATCTCTCCAAATCTGTGATTTGTTGCTGAACAGTAAAGGTACCATACATAAGGCAATATTTGAGTTTTCTTGACTGATGTTATTTGTAAATCTACAACAACCTCCCCATGAAAGCACCAACTTCCTGGCTGAAATCAGAATTTCAGGTTTTTATTTAAGAAAAGAAGAAAGCAGCCCTCCTGCTTTCAGAGCACCGCTTGGAAATGGGACCTGCACATAACCAGTTTACCGAGGTCTGCCTGATGCCATGGGCAGCTTGGGAGAATACCTTTGAGGGGAAGAAAGCAATCCCTTTTTCTCAATGGGATATTAGCAAACACCTACTTCTCCTTGAACCCTACTCAGAAGTACCCTTACATTGCAGATGTAGGTATTGCCACCATCGGTGCATTTGCAAGGATCAGAAACACGTGGTGCCCTGAAGGGAAGAGGCAGCATCTGTCACCCATCCGGCACGAAGCTGGCTTGATAGCTGGTGTAATGAGAGCACACTCTGAAAGGAAGACTGTAAACAGGAATGTTTTGCTGCATTGAAGTCTACATGAGCAGGAAAGAAGGAAAAAAAAGAAAAGCCCATGGACATCTAGGAAGGAAAATAAGTTACTGGTCTGTTGTGTGATACTGAAGGTATGAGCTGCACCGTTGGGGAGTGGTGATCTACAACCGTCAGTGAGTCGTGCTAGCTAGAGCTAATACCCTTACCCTTGGGTCCCTCACCATTTTATTGCCGCTCTGTAACAGGATGTGCAACTGCTCTGCATTAATACGTTATTACAGATTGGCTAGTGTAAACTGCAGGTGTTGAGAACATGATTTATTCTATTAGTATAAAAAGGTGTTTTCTATGGCCATATTAAAAATTATACTAACTGTTGAGCTTGCCACTGCACTGTGTGTGGCACATGCCAATTTAAACCTGTCATTTCCTCTAATTTAAGGATATGTCCTCAGAAGATCATTAATTTGGGGTGGAGTTGGGGATCATAGTGCAGCTGTGGCCTATTAACCCCCACCTGGCTGTTAATCCCTGCAAAGCACCTTCCCCAAAGATGTCTGCTGCTACCATATAGTCACTGAAGCAGAGACCAAGTAAATTACATTTTTGTGTGTATTTTATATTTAAATCTATTTTACATTGCACTTTTAATTGAGTGAATTGTACCTATTATGTGATGCATGAACCCAGTAACTGACAGTGCTGTATTTGTAGGGAATTCACTATTTAGTGGACTACACAACTAAAGAGCTATATAAGAGCCCACAATGTTTCCTCTATGTTCCCCTGGGCTTATCCCAAACGTATTCCTGCAGGCACCAACCCTGAGCCCCACTGGGATGAGCAGGCATGGGCTCATATTCCTCCTAACTGGGCTCCCCTCTGCCAGTGCGAGGTTCAGGAGTGCTGGTCGCACATTAGACTAAGCAGCCGGGGATTCAGCCTCTGTGGCTTCTGTGTTTTGTGTCTGTGTAAAGGCAGTGGACTGACTTCAGTCCATCAGGAGATGACTGGAGATGACAGGAGATGACATTTAGGAGATGACTCCTAAAACCCCAAGATCACCCATGTAACGCCCTTGCTGAGAACCCCCAAACCATCTCTGCGCCACCTCCCCTCCCTGTGTTTCTTTGGGGGATTTTACTTTCCCACTCGTGAATGCTGTTAACTTTGCCGGGCTTTACACTCGGCCCCAGTAAGCCAAAGACCCAGCTTACTTTCCTAATGCAGCCCAGCCAATGTCAGTATCATTCTTTTTGGGAAATCCATATCAGCTCCTCTGCCAAATGCTGAAAGGGCAGGGGCTGGGTCAGGAATGTGGCATCAGCCACAGGGCCAGTTGCAATATCTGGCAGCCTGCTACTTGGTTTTTCCAGCACTTCATGCCTTGTGTCCACACAGCTCAGATACAAGTCCTTGCTCCAGAGCTGGTTTGAGATGACCTTGGGGAAAGCACAGAGAACGGACTCAGGGCTGCACGTCACCCAGCCTTGTGCACTTGGCTTAACTGCTACTTTTTTCCCATCTGCCCTTTCAGTAGCATTGCACAACCACAGTACCTCCTAGAAAAGCCCCAGTCTTGCCTGCCGTAAAATCAGCTCATATTTTTTAGGCACCCTGAGAGTGGATTAGCTCTGCATGCTGCACTGAGCTACCAGCAGCCTATACCCAAGTGATGCCGATGCACAAAGCCTGGCCAGAAGCACGTCAAGCTTCAGGACATCATTCAAACACACACAGAAAGCCTATAGTAGAGTTGCCTGTCTTAAGCAGGGTCCCTTATACCTGTTTTTCCCGGCAAAAGTTTATCCAGCCTGTGTTTAAAGACCCCCAAGGATGGAGATTTCACAGTCTTGAATCTACTGATGTTCTTGATCCTCATAAATTTTTTTCCTATCTGGTTTGAATTTTTCTTTGCAGCAGTGAAAAGACATTTCTTATCCTACCAGTGAGGATAGAGGATAGATTGTACCAGTGCACTTTGTAACAGCCTTTGCTGTACTCAAAGGCAGTTATATCCCACCAAGACTCTCTCTTTTGGCTAATAAATGTAACTCGATCAATCTGTCCTCCCAGGTTGTGTGTTCTGGATTTCCAGCACCGCTTTCTGTTTTGACAATGAGCCATTGATAACTGCTGTCTGGGTGCATATATCTACAGCCTTGTCCCCGCTCTCTAGCAGTTTTATCTAGACCCATGTTTCCGTCACCTGATTAGGAAAGTGAATATGAGACAGTGTCAAAAGACTGCAAGTGCCACTGATGAATCTATTGCTTTTTCCTTCGCCGTAAGGCTTGTTACCTGTCACAGAGATCCCACAACAAGAGTTCAAATGGCCACCAAAAGTCACACTTTGCATACTCAAGAGCAGACGAAGGATTAGTTAAAAGCGGGGATTATTCAACCTGTTGGTGAACCGAGCGACAAGAAGGATTGAGGTGCCAGAGTCCCGGTGAGGGGCACCCTGACCCGCAGCCAGACAGGCATCACAAGCGAGAGGTGGACCGTGTCTCTCCAAAAATCCCGTGCTCTCCCCATGTGGAGTCTTCACATCGATCCCGGTGGCCCTGACAGGTCGGTAAATGCTGACGGGCATTCATGCTGACGGGCGTCTGCTCTTCTCATTTACAGTGTGAATAACCTGTTGTCATCACGCTGATAATCAGATATTTTCCTCTGACTTTGCTCAGCAGGTGAACTGAAATGAATATCCTTCACGGTGAAGTTAAATTCATTTCTAGTGATTATCTAATGGCTCTTTTAATTGTATCTGGGTTTTCCGGCTTTGAGCATGCTGTTACTTCATGCATGGAAAGAGCCAGAGTGCTCTCATCCATGTGATTTTCCTACTGATCTGGATAAAAGAGCGTCATCAGTTTAATTTCCAGGTTTTAATTTCCTGCATCCTATTCCTCACAAGGCCATGAAATAAAAGGAGCTTCATCCCTCGGAGCGTGCATGAGAATGGGACTGATGGCTCCCGGACTTCATTTCCAGCTCTGTCTCCAACTTCGTCAGTGTTACCATCACCTCTGCACGCCTCAGGGACCCCATCTGAAAAAATAATAACGTCTTGCTCGGTTCATCCCTCGTTCTCAAGTCAGCTTTCAAAAGAAGAAGAAATCATCATGCCGGTTTTATAGATGGAGAAACTGAGGCCCAGCAAAGGGAAACAACTGCCGTTAGCTTCCCGCAAGGCACCGGGCCCTCGGCCTCACAGCTCTGTGCTCAGGGGCTTGTCCACTGGACCAGACAAGTGCTGGAGTGGAAATAAATATTCCTCCTGATGACTGTGGTCTCTGTGGTCAGGGCTGAGGGTCGAAATGTTCGCACGAGGCCTGCACACAGAAACCACAGAATCCCCCACAGCCCCACTGCACTTTATTAAAAGTCACTGCTTCTGTGAAAAATGGGTTTTATAAGAGTTAGGTGCCTTAATTATAAAGTCATGTGCGTTTGAATGACTTCTTCCCTGCTAACCGTTTGTGACAGCCTACAAATGTGAAAAGTATTACCAAGCCTATTTTTAACGTGGCTATGGAGAGGCTGTAGTTGTGGAAAACCAAATCCTATAGGATGCTAATGAGAAAGACCAGTGATTCTTTAAATATGGTTAGCGTTGTCTGAGTTTAGCAATGATGCCGATGCTATCTACAAGACAGGAGATGCACGAGTCTTGCGGTAGCAGTCGTGTGTTAAATAAGTGATAGGAGGAAGTGATGCACAGGGCTAAATTTTTCCCTTGGAAGTGGCTGAATGGTCAGTGTATGGAGATAAAAAAAGTCATTTCAGAGGGGTGCTGGGCCATGCCAGTAGTGTGCAGGTTTTACATGAGTTTTCTGCAGAGCCGTAACCTCTCAAGAATTTATTCCATCCGCATTCTTTACTAGACAAACTGCCATCTAATGGGGTACACAAAAGCATGGGGTCCAATGCTTTGCAGAACCAAGTCCTTAACAGTGCTTCTCCGTGGGTTGTGGCAGACTCGAGGCCTGAAGCATCATCTTTATCACCAACTCTTGGCCGTAGGCTCTGCAGGGGAAGAGGAGAACACACAAGATCTCTCCAGCGGCCTTATTACCTGCGTCAAGTAACAAGGGTTTCAGCCCTTCTTATAATGGGGCTAGACACTAGAGAAGGAGAGCAGGCCAAAAGCAACATTAATGTTAGAGCAGTAAGTGTCAAACTTGGTTTGAAAGGAAATGAAAATGATGAAAAGGAAATATTCCAAACAGGAAGGAGAGAGAGAGAGAATGCTGTTCTCTTTCAGTTAAAAGATAAAGAATAAGGTGCCGAAAATGGATAAAAAGATGACATACCTGTGGATAAAAGTTTTATTGTGGGTTACGTTTAAGATTGGTGGACGCCATTATGGGAATTTCCTCTGATCAAACATATAACTCTAGTTTTAGCTCTAACCCTATGATTCTTCCTCCATCCATGACTTCTCATGGGATTATAGAGACCTTAATCTTGGCATAAGGTCTTCAAAGAGTACTACTTCAACCCTGGATAAATCATTTTAGTGCCAAGCAACAGTACAAAATTTATACCTTATATTTAGTCAACTATGTTTTATCCTCATTTCTCCACCATTGAATTATAATTTTGAGTGATATATGAGTTATCTCCCCCTACCCCAGTATCATAAATATTCTATGCATATAACCTGTAATTAAGTTGCTTCTTAACCGTTTCTTAAATAAATAAAAGACTATATTTCTCTAGTCCAAAGCAGATTTTCCACACTTAAGTTAATTGTCAGAAATCTGTGGACTCTTCTAATTTCATCAGCACTTTTAAAAAAAAATGTAATCAGCGGAACTGGATGTAGCTTTCCAAAAGCACTCTCACTCATACCATGGGCAATGGTAAAATCCCTTCCTTAGCAGTACTTAATGTTTGTATAGTCAAGGGCTGGTTTGCATACACCTTGGCCATCACTTGGCCTTGAGAGTCTCGTTGGCTTTGTGGGCAGTGGTAAGCAATGGTTGGGATCATCCTTGGAGGCCACCAGATGCAGCACAGCCACATCAATGCCATTGACTTCTCCATCTGCCAGGCAGCATGGACGTACCTCAATTGCCTGTTAGAAATGGGCTCTGGACCAGACCAGTTCCCAAATTGTTATTTGCGATGTATACCACACATATGTTTCTATGCGTGTAGTTCATCCCTAGGTGTATACAGTTACATTTATGAAGACAGTGTGCCTGTGTGCCCAGGTACAAGAGGAAAACATAGGTATGCACATATGTACATGCACATAGATATGAATATATATGCAACCTGTATGCACGCACACAAACATGCTCTTTTTTAAATAAATATTAATAAAATATAAACTACTGTCAATGTTAAAACAAGTTAAATTAACTATATTTTCTAAAAAATAGCAGCTCTTAACTGCTAGCTGGCTTGACTAGCAGCAAATCTAGTATATCAAGCATTTAAGTCCTGATTACTCCCCTTTAAAAAAAAAGCCCTAAACCACAATATTGACAATCCAAGGCTTCATGTGATTACTTGCTCATAGATGCTTCAGTGACTAAAACTTTTTTTGGTGCAGAAGCCCAGCAAAGAGACCGTGCAGCGATATGTCTGCTTATCTTCTGCAGCTCAGATGTAAGTGATGCTGAGGTCCAGAGCTGGCCTTCTGTAGAGGATGAGTTTTCCCTTAATCTTTGCTTAACGATAGAGCTGAAATCTGGGGTAGGATCATTATTCCAAAGGACTGGATAATGTCTAGAAGAGAGACGCCTTCAGATCATTTATTACCCTACTTTCTGATTCATCCAGACACTAAAAACAATTCCTTTGCTCAAAGTGGATTGGCAGAGGGAGAGATGTGAAGATTGTGAACCAAAGGCAATATCCTGCTTCACTATTTTTTTTTCCTACTTAGGAAAAATAGGTGGATTTTGGTACCCAGTGTATTTCTTATATGACCCTGCAATGAAACCTTTTTTACTGCTTACAGCTTGGTGTGTTTGTACTGCTGTGAGGAATAGCAATGCATTCACAGAGGTCTAAAGAAAGATATTCTTTGTGCAACATTTCTTTGCCTCTCATTTTTTTAGTTGTAAGAAACTTTATGAAAGCTGCAGACTAAAAGCACACGTTATTTAAAATTCTTTAAAGATAAAGATTGAATCTGTTGGTCATGACATCCTTCACACCATAGTAGAAAAAATAAGTGGTTTGTTTTCAAGCCTTTTTCATTTCTTTAGTTGGGTACCATGACTGTGCATCTGAAAAGAACTTTTTCTCTTTGTAACGCAGGCTGAGGCTGAAGCACATCTTGTCCCTTGAAACAGCCGTTGGTGCCAAGCTGTCAAGGCACGACGTGCAATCAGACAGAGCAAAACTAAAAGGTTAGAACTTCATCTTACACATTAAATCTTTGGTTAACTTCCAGAGGGACTCTCTGTCTTTCCTCTGCATTTTTGCATTGCATTCGTATATGTCTTTCACAATGCCAATGGCAAATTTATCAGAACATCCACTAGCCTGCAATAAGCTCCAGCGGCTCCACAGCTAAAATTGCAAGGGAGCTTTTCATCCCTCTGCCAAGTCCAAACGTGTAGGCACGGCATACATAGGCTTATCCAGTGATGTTTATTTAAAAAAAAAAAAAAACAACCAAACAATTACAAATATTTAAACTTCTTGGAAAAGTCAAAATTGAAGTTAAAAATAATGGTGAATAATGGTACGGTAGTGGTAACAGACTGTAAATGTACATTGGGGGATATAAAACGCTCGCGTTGCAGCTATAAATCTAGGGAGAGCAAGTGACCTAATAAGTGCTAATTTGTGCCTAATCTATCCCGCTCGCACTGCTTGTAGGGTTTGAACTTGCAATCCGCACTGCTAAAAAGCATCATTGCTACTATTTAAGCTAAAAGAGCAGTTTTGATGCTAGATCTTTCCTAGTTTGCGGAGAAGCCACTGAGGCACATCCACACCTTCCTAGATACGCTTTAAACAGTGACAATTCAGAATATCCCTGTCACTGGCAAGACAAGCCCTGCGTTGGCTCAAGCCCTGGTACTTTGCTGTTCCTATGTTGGAGAAGAAAACAGGTGGTATTTAAACCTCGCTGACTTTTTGTTTCCACCTGTACATTTTGCTTGATAAAAACATGGAACAATTTTCTCATTGACGTATTGAAATGTACTTATTTTGTACAGAATGTACAAAACTCTGTACAAAATGTACAGAATCTCAAGTCCATAGTCATGAGATTCTGACATGTTAAGGCCTAGTATTGAAGTCTGGGTTAATTTTTACTGTTTTCTTTCATGACAAATGTTGAACACCGATTTTCACTGTAATCGCACTTGTCAGAATCATGAGTTTGTCTGACATCCTTGTCATGGCAAAATCTGCAGTCCCTCTGGAGACCCAAGGGCTCAGGGAGATTGAATACTTAGGGGGATGTAATTGGAAATAATAGGGAAATTTCGAAAAGGAGATGGGACGTCATGGTTTTTCTGATACATGACTTCCCTGGTCATGTATCTCTCTAGATTTTGTTGTTGTTGTTTTTTAAACGCGATGGAACCTCCTTTCCAGACTAAACTGTGGATGAGACAGAAAAAAAATGCGCTGTGAAGGTGAAGCACTTGCCATAATAGATGTTGGCTGACTTAGAAACTGAACCTATGATTATAAGGTTGTGTTCACCATTGAGGGAATAAGATTCAAGCTGGTTGTGGCTCTTCACTGGGGGTGTCACTCTCTAGAGTGACTCTTAAATTTGAGAAACTGAGCTGGAAATGTTAAATCTGGCTCTCTCCTCCCCGCCACAGGCTATGAAGCTGCAACAAGGAGACACAACTGCCTTTCTTACAGCGTTCCCTATATTCAAGCACAACCCGGGAGAAACTTACGGTTCAGAAAAATGTGTAAAAATTTGTATTTGCCAAAAAATAATTTGGCAAAATAATTAACAATGCATTGCAGAGAATACATCTGGTTGCAGAAACCAGCAAGGGTTTGGCAGGTGCAGTATGGTTATTTACACTTCCTTACCAATTTGCCTGCCACAATCTGCATCTCTTATGGGTATAAGAACTAAACGCCTTCATTGTGTCCCCAGTATATCTTTTGACCAACTAAGATAATAATAACGTGCTGAGATTTTTTTGTCAGAGGAGGACAGCCAGTCAATCTGTGTCGATCTGCAGTCCCACTTTTTTTACGAGAGGTACTGTCACGGCTAAACACGAGAGAGAGGAGCTCACAGTCCTACACAGGCAAGTCAAGTGAAGAGTGGAAGAGGAACAGGAGATAAATCGGCTGGTTTCGGGCAGGCAGGACACGGGTACCAGGTTGAGATGGGCACGGAGTCGTGTTTCCTGACTTGTTGCGTTCTGCGCTATCGTGTCTTCAATGATGTAATACTTCCTGCCGCTCTTTCCGAAAATATTTTCATAAGCTTTGGGTCATGTGCACTCTGCTAAGGAATTGCTTGATATTATGATCCCATGAGGGTTTGGAGCTTTAATGGTTTTGATCACTTCTAGCTGGATTAATTTCCTCAGATTCATATCATACAGAATCAGCTATTATTCGTTTATTCCTCATTACAGCTATGACAGCTACACATTCTTACCTACCTAACAAAATATCAGAGGAGTTTATTTTATTAGCTTTAGCTAATGGTTGTATACTGATCCCCGGGTAAGATGATATTACTGCAGAAGCAGAGGGTTTTGTGCTGAGCGAGTTCACAGGCACCTGTGTTTTCCCAAGAAATCTTGGAAAGTTTGGTTGTCCCACATTGCTCAGGTTTGGTCACATCATGAGCTTTCGAATTTTTGGCTACTTCTGGTTTCTTACTCCGGCCGAAATGAGGCTATAGGTGAACTTTTAGTGTGGAGTTCATCCCACCCAGCAGTCACACCTCAGCTCCTTGTCACAGACTCCCCTTCCAGCCAGTGGAGAGAAATAGATGCTTTTAGGGAGTGACCAACCTGACCTATTTTAATTGCCTGCTTTAATATTGGATGAATTGCACCCTAAAGACACCTGTTTCTTTGAACTGAGTACAAAAGGAGAATAATTGTAGTTGTCAACATTGCAGCTGTCTGCACTTGATCAGATGATTGCTGCCCTTCAAGCCATACTTAAACTTATTTATGATGGGATGTATCTGACAGATGATGAATGTCTATGTGTAACCTGGATGTCTAGAATGTCATCATAGTCAGAGCACACACAGAGACATTTTTTAGGGTGGACTCTATCCCACATAATGACAAATATCTGAAATAGCTTAGTTGAACTGCTATTGACTACAGCAGGGAGCCCAGAATGACTAAAATTTTATTCTGCAATTGATGTATACACCGATAAAGTCACATGAGACTAAATCCATCCCAGGGAAAGACACCTGACTTTTTTATAGTGCAGAGCATCCCACAACTCCCTCCGAGACCAGTGGGCATTGAGGACGTTGGATAAACGTGTTGCTCGTTTGCATGTGTAAAGATTGATTCAGGAGTCTACCTGGGCACCTACACTAGAAAATCTGGGCTTTCAGCCATGGTTTTTTCTTCATTCCTTGCCTAATATTCTTTTGGTATTAATGCTAATATTAAAAAGAAAGAAAAAATTCTGAAAAAATAAAATTCCCCATCCCTCTACTCATAAGATTTGTTTCACAGAGCCAATACTCATGAAGGAGGTTGTGAAGTCAGTATGTTACCAAATAGACCAAGTACGTTACATCTGCAAACTTTTTATAATCTACAGTATTTTTCATGCAGGGGCATTATCATCATAGTCATAAGAAGAATAAAGAATGAGGGGAATGAAGAGTCGGGGGAAGAGTAAACCTTTGGCATTAACCAAGGGTCATCACCAGATTGATTCCTCCCTTCCAGTCACCCAGGTTTTTGCAGAAGAAACTGGAGGTAATTCTACCCTGTAATATGGGGTAGATTATCCCAAATTGCAACTGCATCCAACTGTGCGTATAGGGCAAACCTGTTGTACCTTTCTCTCTAGCAGACTATGCCAGCCTTTCTTAGTGCCAAGGCAGTGAACATGCTTTTGCCAATTATTCCCCTTGCGATGAACCCATTATGATCCGGTTTGGGGGGGCCGTAGCAATCCCAGACATTTGGGTCTGCTCTGATGAAAAAATTGTAATTTTTTTTAAACAGGTGTAGGCCAAGATTTGAGTGCGCCTGGGCCAGTTTATGGTTACAGATGAACACTGTGCGAAACGGAGTGATTTCACCCTGAAACCAGGCAAAAACATTGGCTTTGGCTGGCTTGGCTTTGAGTTATGGAGTTTGTAGGAAACCAAAACTCCGAAGGGGGTAAGCCCACACAAACCAAAGCAAAAGGAGTGATTTGCATGAGTTCCCACAAAATGAACCTGCACAGTCGGGTGAGTTGCTCCATGCCTCACCGCCCAGCAGCTTGGGCGTGCAGAGTCCCGCGGTGGCCGGTGGTGCTGCAGAGACACTCGGCTCTTTTCCTGGTTGTGCCTAGGAGTTTTCCCCAATGTGATGTTTCATTGACTAGGATAAAAGAATACAACTGTCTTCTCCAGAGATGAAGTAGCTTTTTGAGTTTCCTTTTTCTCTATCCATGTCTCTCTTTCTCCTCACATTGCTGCTCTGATCTTTGCAGCACTTGCGAGCTTGACTCTGGTCCCATACAGTCACGTAGCTGTAGGCTGCAGAAGCTCTCTCGCACTCTCCTGACATTGCTGGTGCCAGCACAAGACAAAGGCATTTGTGTCTAAACTTTCACACAAGCCTTCTCTAAACTCAGAAATAAAACTGCTGCAGACTGATGCTAATTTAAGAAGTCCTTATATTCCACAAAATAACAAATCAAAACTCTTCTAACAATGATGAGCCTCACTCAGCGTAGTGGTACTCCTAGTATTTCTGGGTTTGTCCACAGATGTATTCATGCATAAATTTTAAAATATTTTTCATTATTCAAGTTCAATGTGACCTTTGCTTTTGTTTGCAGCATCTCTGTAGCAAACGTTAGCTAAGATATGTGTTTTTCAGATAATCAGATTCATTAAAAGCAATGTTTAATTGTTGTTTCCAGCCGCAACAAATTAAGCGAAGATAAAGTATGGGAAGGATAAATTTATTATGTGTGCTACATAAAAATCAGGATAGAATTATGATGACTACACCTAATGGAATAATTCACCACAAATAATTTATTCAAATGTAGCCTTTTTTCCTGCTGAGGGAACAGCTCTGAGCTAAGTGCAGTTTCCTATAAGTACTTGCTTGGACAAATATCATTATGAAATTTTTTTGCCCTCTGGCTTATTCATGAATAACAAAATTTGAGACGTGTTGGTCAAGCCAGTCACATGGTGCTGTTCCTGCTCACTTCATTGAAATATTGCTGCAGCCGCTTCCAGTACAAATATCCAGGTGCATACATTTAAGATTCTGTTCCTCTTGACGCTCTTCAATTCAACCCTGAAATGTTCTGTCCTGGCCCATTTAGGCCTGTGAAGTTCAATCATAGGAATGTCCAGATGGAAGCTGAACCCAATTAATTAAGAAGTAAATTGTAACAAATATTCACTTAATGAAAAAAAATCCAAAACTCAGTAACATATATATGTGGAAGCTGCCATAGCCCATACTTGTCATTGAACCGAAGTATGCAATGGCAGCTCAATCACTGATGTCCAACTTTTACTCCTTACTTTAAAAAGCAAGGTGAATTCCATTCTTAATTCGTTTTGTTGTGATGGGCATAACCTTACATTTCTTGCAGAGCATAATCTTACGTTCTACATACGTACCAGATGGACTATAATACCGATCTTCTTCGCAAGGGAGGATTAACAGTACTGCAGCTACTTAACTGTGAAATTTCAAGTCTGATATCATCAATCATCAGTGTATTACAATGCATGCTACAGACGGGGCTGGTTGCCTATTATTGAGGTTGTCTGACACTTCCCATTACAAGAGTCTGTTTTCAGTTGCTCAGAGCTTTGCCAAGCTTTAACCATTTGGATTTAAATTCTTCATGCTGAGTGTCTGCCTCAGGCTGAATAATTTTAGAAAATGTCAGCCAAAATCAGAAAAATGCATAAAAATTCTGACAACCTTTACGTGAACTGCTCTTTTGCCCCCTGTACTTTGCAGGAAGGGCTTGACATCTGGCAAACAGACTGACCTTTGTGTCAAGGATGAAAATGCATTGAAAGTATGGATGAAAACTCACAGAATCCCAAACTTGCTAAAGCCTCCAACCTTTTGCTAAGCTGCAAGGTGCAAGGCCCAGGTGAGACTTGGATTTCACCCACGATGGATGTGCTTTTGCCTGGGCTGCTCTTGCTGTCGTGGGGTCCAAGAATGTTCTTCATCATCGTCACTGAAAACAAAAAGAAAATCCTAACTTCTTCAGTCATTCTCAGGCCTGTACGTACCTCATATTGGCTCTACTTCATCTATCATTGTTTTCTTTTCATCCATGTGGCTAAAGAGAAACACTTTTATTATTTGCACTATTAATCATTTGAAATGACCCATGTCTCATTTCCAGTTCTCACTTTATTCCTGCATTACTTGATTACTAACCTACAGCTACTGGCACTCCGTTCTGTTCCTTGTAAGCAGTCTATTAACTCCTCATAGCCAAGGCTGATGATCTAATTTCAGTCCTGACAACGCAATTCGGTTTTCAGTCCTGAAAACGAAACTCAGTGGAGCAGAATCCGCTGTATTAGTTAGCGTAACGCTTCCTAAAATTCTTAAAGTACCGTTTATATTAATTGTCCTGAAGGCATTTGAAGTAAATATGGGATGAAGAACAAGAAATCATAGTGGTAAACCGTTTACGTGGCCTTCTTATAGATGGTATTTTGGCTGGGAAAAAGGAGTCACCCTTTTGCCATGTGCAAAATTGTTGCACTCCAGAGATACCCCTTGATTTTCCAGATCATGCAACACACTTTCACGTGAAGTTCAATATTTAGTTCAGCCCTTTTGTGTAAATTTCTGAGCTGGACAAATTGCAAGTGAAGGAAATAAAAGACTCCCAGCAATCTGTTACGAAAAGGCTGATGATTACAGCTGAGATTCCTCCTGTCTGAGAAAATCATCCCTTGGCGGACGGCACGGCTGCATCTTGAAACATCAAGCACGGTCTTTATGTAAATCTCAGTGTTCTTCTGCTTGTTCTGCTGCAAAAGCCATTCTCACCGGGACACAGAAGGAAATCCAGTGAGACAAGGTAATAGAGATGGAAGGCTGCTAATGGAAAGATTAGGTCTTTGGGCTGTCAGACTTGGCTCTCTTAAGCACATGTTTGTGCTTCAAGTTAAATAATACAGCGTGCTTATAAATGTGAATATATATATACTGCATATGTATCTGAATGTATGAATGGTAAGATGCTGTTCTGTGTAAGAAAGTTGCAGCAGAGACTGGTTTCACATTTTTATATATTATATTATATTACATTTCATTAAATTTATATTACAATGTAAAAGGTTTCTCCCTTTCCCCAGAAAACACAGTCTTAACATTCATGTACTCATGTACCACAAGCCTGTACGTACACAGGATCTTGGAGAGCAAGTTGGCTTGGATGTTACAAGAATTTTCTTACCCTGCAGATGGTTTCTGTGACTCCTAGCTCTGGATAAAATACGTCCTTTTCATTAAAATGAATGCGTCAATGCTGAACTCGAGTCCTGTTGAGGGAATCAGTGAGTCAGGGTTCTCAGGACTCCAGGTGTCCTTGTCCTTCTGTTCCATAAAAACGTTTGTATATGTTCCTGTCACTGTACTTAAAAAACAACAGAAAGAAAACCAATCCATCGCCTAGTCTACTTTACCAAGTCTTACTTTCCTGCACTTTGCAAACCCTGCTATTACGTGCAGCAACCCATACTTGCTGCAACGCAACTGCACTTAGAGACCAGGTCCCTCCATCTGTCTCTCTTTGTAGGAGGAAGAGTTTATTTACTGGTTTGGGCCTTATGACACTGGAATAGAAATAGCTTTGTGTATTTATTTTCTACGACAGTCTTTGTAGAGGTCTTCGGAGATATGTTATAGTCCTTGAGTATAATGGCAGGGGAGGAGAAGGAGTTGATCTTGCTTCAACTTCTTCCTCATTGTCTTCCCACTTCTTTTTTTCACCTTGAGGGGAAGAGACGACACTAAATGAAGAGTTCATGCCTCCCACTATGAAGCCTTTACCTGATATGTGCAGTATCCGGTGGGTATTTGTGGAAGCAATGCACGTCAGCAGAGTTTTCAAGACCGCAGTCCTGAGAGGAAATGGCTGAATTTAGATGTTCTGATTTTATTGTATATTCTTGGATAAGATGATAAATACTGACATAAGAAGCCAGTAATTGAAGCATCGGGCTAAAATAGTTGTGTCCTCTGATCTAATCCTTCCCAGACCAACTTACCTTAACCTTTCTCTCCGCAATTTTCTCTGTGTAACCCTTTCAGATGAGATTTTACAAACCAAACTATTATCCACTCTTTGGGTTAAGAAAAGTTTTCAGATACATCGTAGAAAAGCAGAAGGTGTTCAGTGCAAATGACAAAGTTTGGCCAGGCTGGGGATGGTTTGGGTTGAATTCAACTTTTCACGTCCTCTCCTCGGGGAGAAAAGTGTCGCTCGCACTTTTCTTCTCCCTGTAGTAGGTCGTGGGCTGGGAGGAGATGAACCACTTGAGACCCGAGCGTGTTCACAGTAGCCATGTCATGAAAATCAGGCTAAACTGTTTCAGCTCTTATATAGGTTTTTTTTAATTTACAAAAATGCACACTTATACAAACAATTATATTTGTTTGTATATGTGTGCATTTTTGTAAATTAAAAAAAAAAAGAGAGAACTCTAAAATCCATATCTTTCTGTGTCTCGGGACAAAAATGGCTGAGTTTACAGTGAAAAATTGATACATTTAAGCATGGCTTAATAACAGTTGTTGTGTACTTTTAGTAAAAATGTTTGTAAGTCTCAGTAAGTTGCTCGGTTGCTTTCAGGATGTGGTCCTCTGTCTCACCCAGAGCCTATACTGCCTTACCTAGTTCAAAGCTGAATCAAATTATAAGAAGTGTGTTGCTGGAAAAACCCTGTTTGATCTCCAATGCTATTTTGCTCTTAAGCAGATTTATTGGTTTTGTTTCTGCTTGTTGCTATGTTCAGCTGTTAATGTGTATTCTCAGATGAATAGGGAGAGTTGGCGGCAAAAGAGAAATTCCTCCCATGCTTCCTGCAGAATGGAACTAAATAAAAACCTGCTTGCAAAACATGCAGGAAACATCTAACTCAATATCTGCCCTTTGTACTCAGGGATCCCAGTGGCGGTTGCTGCCAGGTGGGGGCAAAAATTGTCTGCTTTGCTGCTATCAGTGCTCATCTGCTAGCAATGCAATGCACTTCTCACTCCAGCGCTGCCCATCCTGCCTCCCTTGCAGCAGACCTTAAAATAAGAACTCCATCAGAATTATGATAGGAACTGGTAGGTAAAGGGGCAATTTTCCATGACATTTGTATTAACTATAAGAAGTGAATTAATCACAGTCAACACTGTCAGTTGTTGTCACAATCACGGTGCAACAGTATCAAACACCATTGGCTAAAAGCCTGGTCAGAAAACAATTTACAGCCGAGTAATAAAGCAGAGTAATTATTGCTTTGCTACTACTGTCATTACTCCTGATTTTACACTGAGCAGTGTTTTGACTTCAGAGGGTCGCTGGCTGGCTGAGGCATGTCGGGATTTGATGTGAGCATGATAACCCCGTTGGGGATCTATCAATCAGAGCAATGCCCAGGAGTTCCAAAGGACATCCAAATTGGCCTGCTCAAGGCCCAGCAGTGTTTTTACGAAGGGAGGTGAAGTTGGGGAGATTGGAAGAGTCCTGTTTGCCTTCATAGTTGACAAGACAAATAACTGGGATTGTGCTTGGAAGTGGCGAAAGAAAGCTCCGCAGGGACTGTGGGCTCATTCTAGCTGCAACCGAGGTTTTTTTAGAAAAGTGAGGGATGCAATCAAAGTCAGAGGTTGGGTTTGTTCCACTAAAGTTGGGTTGCAATCCCTGCTCACTTGAGGAATTTTATTGATGTGAGTAGTCCCATTGAGAGTATGAGTATTTATGTAGCTGAGAGAAGCTAATGAAATGAACTCAAGTGAAAAAGGGATTGTTCACATGCCCAAGAATTGTATGACGAGGGCCCTAATCCAACCATTGTGGTTTAGGGATTTGCAAAATTACTTATTTTTGCTATTGCATCTATGTCAATTTTGCTCACTCTTCACACATTCCAGGCTCTCTCCTGAAATCTACCTTGTTTGCTCTGAATTTCTCCTTCCAGGACACTCATAGCAACATACTGACCCAATTCTTCAGGTTGTGCAGCTGTGTACTCACTATTTTAAGAGATAAATGAATAACAGTCTCTCCATTCTCTGGTGTAAATTGAGCAAAGCCTCTTCATGTCAATGAAGGAACATGAAGTTGTGACAACTGGAAGCCTGAGGCTAGACGTTAGCTGCAAAAAGAAAAGGTAGATATTGCATAGTACTTCTAAAAATTATTGTGAACATACAGCATTTTCAGGTAGAAATGGTGATCTAGTTAAAAAAAGAACGATGGCTGGGATGAAAGGACTTTGTTGGTGATGTTCACTGGGGTATCGCAATACAGATCTTGCGATGTCCAAGGTCATTGCACTGTTGAAACTGATTTTTCTCAGAAGGGATGTTTTCTACCTTTTCAGCTATTCATTTTTTATCAGGGTTATATTTTTGAAGGTGTCTGTACTCTTGTTGGCTGCTGGACAGCTGTATCACAAGGATTTCCCTCTGGTATAAAACACAGAGCTCTTCTGTATCAGTGTGGAATGCAGTAGCAAATCACTGTACAGTGGCCCATAAGGATACCAGCTACCCTTATAAACTTTTTATAACTTAGGAAAATAAACATGTGGTTTCAGGGCTCTGCATAGTCAGTACTAGCTGACTTGGAGCTTGCTTTACAAAACTAAGAAAGAAAATATTGGTAGAGCTAATAAATTTCTGAGACAATCAGCGAATAGTATTCTGAAAGGTCTGAAACATTTGATGGTTTATGGATAACTTTGTATTTTATCTCCCAGAGCATCATCCAAGTTGAGCACTAAAGTGCAGTGTTCTCCATAACGAGTACTGTGATCGGGGAGCTCCTGTGGGACACCAGCCTCACGTCAAGATATCCATGGAAAGACCTGCTAATCCAGGGGATCCAACGTGCTCTCTGCAAGGCCCGCAGATATGTCTCTCTCGCTTCGGGAGAAAATAACTGGTTGTAGCAACAGCAAGAAAGCAACCAGCTCTATGCAGATATCTGGTAAGTCCTTCTATTTTAAATAACCTTTCTTTTAAAAAAAATCTACTAATTTAAAATTAGTAGCTATTGGGGATGATCGGAATTGAAAGGTGCAGATTGTGATAATGGATATTTGCCACTTCTTTCCGACAGGCGGTAGTCACTGTTGTTTTGCAGCCCCTCTGTCTAGATGCCGTGTAAGCCAGTTCCTCCCTACAGGAAAAGTGTGCTCGTGAGGGATCTTTGAGACATCAAGAGCAGAAAACAGGAACGTAAGAACTCACACCCAGGTTGCGTGCCACCAACTCCACAAATTCTAAGAGTAAAAGAAGTAGAGAAAAATTAAACTGGTGTGCAGATAAATGAAAATGTGGGAGGCTCTAAGTCCCTATCATTTCCATGAGCTATGAAGTGCCATTACTAACGCAGAGGCTTTCAGTGCTGTGTGCTAGGTGGCAGTTTCAAACCCCGTCTCCACACGTGGCAGAAGCTGCATTTGACAAATCTGTTATGTCTTATCTGTTCCGAGCTGCAGCCTTTGCACGTGAAAGGACAAGCCATGCTGTGGCTTTTGGGAGGCTTTCCTGGTGACGCCTTCACTCCGTAGCTCAGGCAAATGTTGCAGTGTGTCCTGCTGTGACCTGCCCTGTGTCCTGGTGGGTAAACTTCTTGCAGATGGAGGTATTTTGGTTTAGGGTCCAAGACTGCTCATTGTGTGCGTGTGAACTGCTGGCTCTCGGTGGAGTCTCCCTGAACTCCTTCCATGCAACAGGTGTCAGGGTTGGACCCCAGGTCAGATGCGTTTTGGGATCAGTCAGCTGAAGGATATTATGGGTACAGGTTATTTATTTACTTCTGCTTTCTGAATCCTCAGTCTAGGGTTTCTGATCCTGAATCTAAACCTTCCTTTTTCTCAGGAACTACCCTTCAGTTTGTGACACAATCTTCACAGACAAAGCACAGTGACATGTCTTGGACAAATTCTGAAACAAGAAATATGACTCTTCCCTGCCCATCTGAAAGCCTGGGCTAACCAAAGGCATGACCCAATCCCTTGGATGCTTAAACATAACCATGTAATACAGTCTACACTCAACTGTTTGTGGCTCAGCTGACAGATTGTTCTTGCCCCAGAGACAAGAATGGCAAGGGACTGAAAAAAAAAATAAAATTCCAGATGGGAAACTGAGGCACAGAAGGATTAAGTGACTTACATACAGGCATACAGGCAGACTGTGACAGAGCCAGGAATAAATCACAGAAGCTTGATTCCCAGTCCAGTGCCTTAACCACAAAATCACCCTTTCCTCACATCAGAGCATCCTTTGTCACCACAAGCAGTGCGTAGCAAGTAGTGAGGACAGAAGAACTGGAGATCACAGTAGTAAGAACATATGTTTACTCCGTTTAGGTATATTCACTTCCTGATAAGTCCATTAAAGATATCAGTTTTTTCACCCGGAGGTGAAAGGTTCTGCATTCTCACTATCAGTCCCTTGGGTCTCTGTATATTTCTTTTGAAAAGCCAAAGTAGGAGAGTTACAAGAAAAATAACATTCATTAAAAAAGTAATAATAATAGAGCTACAGTACAACAAGGAGGTGAAATTAAGTTTGGATTTGTAGCCTGCAAACGACTGTGTGAATGCTGAAACATTAACTCTGTTGTTTAGCTCAGATAAAATTGTTTTGGTGCCAGTAGAAAATACCTTTCTTCGGGAAGGTCTTCTGGGCTCTAATTTGGAAATTCCAAAAGACTCAAATGTATCCAGTTGTGCACTTGTAAAGAGGTGAGAGACCTGCCAATAAGTGATTTACAGTATGTTTTCCCATGGTTTACATTTTGGTAATTTCATGTTGCAACTCAATACCTAATAATGTAAAATCCAGCTCCTCCAACTAAGCCAGGAATGAACTCATGGAGGAGTGTCCCATAGGGAAGGGCATATACTACATTACATGTCTGTGTGCCAGCACCGGAGATGCAAAAACAGCTCCGTGGAGATTTGTCCTGTAGGGTCAGCCTCCAGAATGGAAAGGGTTGGCTGAATTCACCTCTTGCTACTGACTGACTGCAATTCCCAAGACTTAGACATCACCTCGGAGTCTGCCGAGGTAGGGCTGCTGAACCCTGGGCTCAGATGTGCCTTTAGATGAAACTACCTGTGAACTAAACTTCAAGTGAAACCTGAAGGAAATTTGCAGAAAAACTCAATTTGGAGAAGGTGGTCTGAGTGCAATTCCTATGTCAGCATGATCTGGAGAGCACAGAGCCGCATCTGAACCACAAGACGGGATGTGAACTGGCACCTTGAGCTGAATGTCCCCAAGACCATGATCTGTGCAGCAGCTTGTGCCTTGCTATGAGATAGGAGATCACGTCAGGCACGTGTTTGATTTTAAGATGCATAGACAAGGTGCGAAATGCAACACAAAAATAATTTAAGGGCCAGAGAAAATGCATTGCAGTGGAAGACTTAAAAGAGCTTGGTCTGTTAAGTTTGTGAAAAGCGAGGTTGTGAGGTGGTTTGCTTATGCCAGATGAATTATCTTCATAGAGATAAGACAGCAGTACTGAAGATCTCCTGGTCAAGTACCCAGAGACACAACAAAAGTTGGTAACAAAAGCTGCACCTGAACTCCTATCCTGACAAGAAACAAGGCCCACATTTTTAGCTGTTGGGATGATTAATCATTAGGAACAACTATCAATGGAAGTGGGGGATTTTTCGTCTCTTTTGTCCTTTTAATCAGGCCTGTGTGTCATCCTGAAAAAAATGGTCTACCTGAGCACCAGGCATTGAAGTCACAGCAAGATGAGTGGAGGGTCATCTTTAAGGGTCTGTGTTAAGTAAATAGTTTCTTCTGGGCTTAGACTGTATGGATTTACTGCTCTTTCTCAAGCCCGAAAGACATAAACCAGACACTTCTTATCAAAACCTGTGTGTGAAGGATGTCATTTCTCCACCTTTCATGCTCTCTGAAATCCTGAGGGTACCCAAAACTCTCTGCTCTTCTGTTGTCCAACTTGCCTTGACTTTATGCAAAAGACTCTGAGGCCACTGAAGCTGATGACATTGTTGTGACATCATCAAATATATCACTATCATGACAGAACTGAAATGAGAATAGCTAGAGATTTGGCAACACATGACAGGCTGCTAGGACAAGAACTGGGTGCACAGGGTGCAAAGTCTCAGCAAGAAGAAACAGGTCAGATACAGGATATTACTCTTGGTCTACCACTACCTTATTGCAACATCATCTGTTTGACCAATCCAACCTGAATTGAAACAAACTCCTCACAGCACAGGAATCTATGCTAGAACCAGCGTTTCCAGCCAGGCTGGGCTCAGCTAAAAGGAAAGAAAGAAAATAAAAGAAGGAAAGACCTGGAGCTCTGATTAAATTTATCATTCAAGAGGCAGAGAAGACAATTAAATTGCTGCTTGTGTTCAAAGACTGCTAAATATTTTTCTTTGTCTGGGGAAATTTCAAATGAACCTCTGGCCCTTCCAGATCCTAACATGACTTGTGCTGTTGCCGTAGTTCAGTCATGCTGGAAACAGCCATCAGATGAATGTAATATTTGGATTCCCCAAGTTGTTGAGTGTGGTAGCCCTCCTGTGTGACAGCACTGTGCCGAGGTGCTGCCCTGGCATTATAGATGACAAGCTGCAAAGCATTACTAGCTAGCACTTGTACATCAGGTTCTGTTTACACCTCTCAAAGAACATTTTGGGCAGGCTGATGTTATTTATCCCTGTTTTGCAGCGGACAAAACAAAGTTGCAGTGATTTGTCCAAGTAAATATTGCAAATCAAAGAGAACGAGAGACTGAAACAGACTTATTCAGTGCCTACCTCTATGTCCAGTAGTTTTTGGCTTAGCCGTATCACACAGTCACACAGCTTAGTGTTAACTTCTTAAACTACCACCTCGGTATTTCTGGTTCATCCTCACAGTGATCTTGCTGTTCCCCAGCCCTGTCACGTAGTGGATTCCCACCCCATCAGGCAACAACAGATACGACATTGCCAAAGGACTCAAGCATATGTGATGATAGGGAAGAGGTCATTTTGGGATGCAGCAACGGTGTTGTGCAAGTGGATCTTTATCATGGCAAGGGGTGGTGCTCAGTCTCCAGATCTCCCTATCTCCAGATCTCTGATTTGGAGCTACAACATAGACGAGGCCTCTGCTCTGCTGAAGACTCTGTCTATGTGGCTAAGTAAAACAGGTCAGGTTGACGTGCTTTGCATCTTCATGTCCATCCCACTCCCTGCTAGAGCCAGTTCAACAGGGTGGCTATGACAAAATTGTTATTACTAATAGTCCCTTGCTCATGGCCATGGACTATGCTATCATTTTAAATAACGTAGGTGTTCTTGGCAGGTTCTTGAGCTCGTAGCTTGGCACTGTTTTATTTACTGGAATACACCTTGCGTGTTTGACTCTGTGAAAGGATTGTAACACTGCCTGTCTCCCATGTTTACTGTCTTTTCAACTGACTTGTCAAGCCCTCTGGAGGAAGGGTCTCCCAATCATCAGGTATACATACAACACTTAGCTGTGGTTTCAACTGCATCCTGTGGCAGGTGCTATTTGAGGGCATTTCTATCCCAGCAGCAGAACATGAGAAGGCAAATTAAGTGATACCACCTTGGGCTCCAGGAGCTCTCAGTGGAGTTCAGTATCTGGGCAGAGCTTACTCAGCAAGGGAGTTTAAAATTGCTTTTTGGCTAAGAAAGCAAATCCTTCAGCATCAATCGGAAAATTGTATTTTTGATTTATTTTGTTTAGATAAGGGTTAAGACGACCAATTCAGAGCCCCTTTATGCTGTGATGTGGGTGGAAGTTTGTTCAGCCACTGAGATAGACCAGTTGCTCCCTTCCCTTCCCCTCACCACTTCACCCCCCCAACTTGCTCTCACCGCATTTTTCTGAAACATATGGGCCTAATTCAGGTTGAAGACTAAAAAGTTTGCACAGCGCTGGTTAAAAATTATGGCTTCTTATAATGAAATCTTTGTCAATGGAAACTTGAAATAGCAGCTTGGCTTGTGACTTATGGGGAGACCTATGATGGAAATCAATTAATCATCCCATTTCCCAAAATCTGAACAGGAGGGCACACTTGAATCAGAAAGGGGCTCCGGTTTATGAGCTACTTGGACAGCTTCAAGACTTTCATTAAAAAGCCCAGGAGCATGAGGGGGAACAAATATGTTAAGACTGAATGTTTTCCTTTGGGAAGAAGAACAGCAATAGAGATCCTCTGTTGAGGAACATTTGTTTTTGTTTGGGGGGGGGACACTCTTGTTGCACTAGAGGCAAGCACTTTGCAATCTTGAGCGATAGGGTCTCAATTTTTAATAAAGGCCCACTGGGTGATTTTATCGAGGTCTGCTAATTCTTACCAGGGGTTAGTCATCAGGGAGCTGTACACTGGCTTTACCTGTGCTTGGGCCAGCTTGGTGGTGCACGTCACCTTCTGTGGCTGGAAGTCCTGGCAGGGCCCTGCAGCTGCTTGCTGCGAAACCAAAAGGAGTGCTAAAGAACATGGGATCTCCTTCAGGAATGTGTGAGACGTCGTATGTCTAGGACCTTGGCAAGGCACAGAGCAAATTTATGTGAGGTCCAGATCCAGACTGGAGTCCACCGTTTCAGTAGCCTGGGGCTACGATTATACTGTTCCACATCTGCTTATTAAAAGAAACCATACCATAATTAGAGCAATACATGTAATGGATTCTCTGGTTCAAAGGGTGAACTAAAGTGTTGGGGGGACAGGGGCATTGGTTTGGATAGGACCAAATTTGGAAGAGGGAGGATCAGTCTGGGTCATCTTAAAATGTTTTGCTTGACCTGAAATGACATGTTTTGCCTTTTCGGGAATTGCTTAACCCCTTTTTCTTTCTCTTTATATATCGGAACTTGGAAAACTTGGTTTAAATAATTTTAAAAATTAACCCATCCACACACCCTAAAACAGCAAAACAAGAAATCACGTAATAGATACTCCCAAAGCTATTTTATTAGCATCCCATGTATATTTCATACTCTGTCTTGCCATAGGAAAGGATACTCGCCCATAAGATTATGCTCTGATAGTCCAAGCTAATGTGAAGCCAACACATTATTCTCTTTTAGAATATCCCGGATTTTTGGAGCTGCTGCAGAGGAGTTCAGTCCCCCCAGCTTTGCTTTAAAGCAGCACCGCTGCCCTCGAGTCCCCACTTATTTGACGCAAGCAAGGCAGATGACTGCGACAGTCAAGAGAAGGAAGGGACAAGGAACTGGAGGAGCACTGGGGCAAAGGAGCCTGAAGAAATCTCACCATTTGGCACAAGGATGATTTCCTTTGTCATCCTGCTCGCTTCCTGCCAGTGGGTTGACTTTAATGGATAATGGGAGATGAACGATAATTTTGGTTTCTGCCTGGAGTGGGAACAGCTGACAAAGCGTTTAATGGAAGCTGACAGTTAAGTACCCAGCCACAGCAGTAAAGTGTCAGACAAAGCATATGAAAATAAACAGCCCAAATGAAAGCTATTTCTGAGCAGATTGCTGGCACACTTTCCCAACCCCAGGCAGGTTATCTGAGATGGTAATTGCTGCCAAAAAACACCTCCTCCTCCTTTTTTTTTTAATATACCTTACCTCAAGAGACCATAGAGCTTATTTATGGATACGCTTAACTTCAAAATAAGCAAAATCAATACCAGAAAAAGCAGAGCTGTTTTATGGAGCTTATGCTAAGTTTGTTTGCATGTTTAAAAAAGTTGGTTGCTTAATAGCAGCTCATATATAGTATCTGATTATATATATGTGTATTTGTATATTTAAGAGGTAGAGACTGGGGTTAGCTAAAGGCTTGAAGGAAGCTACAGTGCCCAGTTGTCACTGCCTTTCTGTAAGAGCCCTAGCCAAAATGGTCTGGGGACATGATGAACTGCTCCAAAAGGGTCAGCAAGAACTGTACAGCCAAGATTCCCATCCAGTATTTATGCACTAAAAACCTCGCCATCATGAGCTGTGCTTTGACGTCTTTTTTGCCCACAGTGCACGTTAGTTCTGCTTGTGTTGCTTGCAGTCTTGCAGAACAGTTAATCAAAGCCGACGCAGGTTATTGAATGTTGCCTCATGTTTAAAAATAGGTTTGTTGGCTTTGTGGCCAGAAGGGCCTGCTCTGATCATCTCCTCTGACCTCCTGCATATAACACAAGCATGGGATAAGTACTATTATATGAGGGTTAGTGTATACAGTGCCTTCATTTATTAGCTTTCTACCTCATTTATTAGCTTAGCTGTGAAAGCAGGTGACTGAGAGTCAGCATTCCTTGTCCTATTCGTGGCCAAAATGGGCTGTAAACCGGTTATAATAATATTTCCCTATCTGTGATGCTTAACTGATTCCTGCACAGAAAAGGCAACAAGCTTGTGGCGACTTAACAGTTACTGAAAAGAATAATCCTGTTACAGCAAAAATAATAATCTAAATACCAAAACCAATCCCCTCCCCAAATCCGGGCTTAAATAAAGATTATAAAAAATACTTGAAATTCTGAAATCTTGGCTGCATAAACCTAAATGTTTTAAAACACTGGAGTATGCATTTTCCGTTTCCAAACTTGACTCTGACCCCACATCCTTCTGATCCATTGGTGTGATTCATCTGTAGATACAAGGATTGCATAATTCATCACAGATTTTTACCATAGATATCATTACAGTAAATCCTTTAGCCTGAACAGCGTGAAGCCTTCTCTAAGGTAAGCACAAGAGGTACTTGTAGGTGGTTCTGCTCTGGTGTGGTTTGAAAGGCGGTAGCTACATGTTTTGTGGTGACATCTGCAATGGAAAAACCCAAAGGAGCACTGCTGTGAAATACATAAGGAGGCCGAGACGCAGCGAGTTGTGGCACCATGCTCTTGAGGGAAGGCACTTGTGTTGGTTAGGGGACTGAAAGCAAGAGGTGGGAAGTGGTTTCCTAGTCATGTATAAGTCATCTGTATTTTTCCCATTTGCTTTGGAAATTAATATGGCACATGAAATTGCAGTTCTCTGGTTCGCTGTAAAAGTGTTGGGGACAAATGGCTCTAGAGCTACAGGCATTAGAGGAATATTAACTGTGTTTCTATGTCTATGAACTGATTTGCCAATGTAATGTTCTAAAGTGTTTTCTTACGATTACTTTTTGATAGGTTGGTCTTTGAAAGCTTAACTTTCTCTGAGCTGTTTTTCTGGGGAGTTTCCTAGAGGAGAAGGGCTACTAAACCCAGCCCTGTTCATACCTTAGCCCCTTCAGCTCACCCTGTAGTCCCTCTGCATACAACAGACTCCTGCAGGAGTTAGAGCTGATAAAGGTAAAGGCCTGAAAGGACAGTAAGATCATTTAAGCCGAGTTTTGGAATATCTGAAGCCCTTGAATTACATCCAGATCTCCTGCATTGAGCCCAATATATTGTGTTTCACTAAATCAGGTCTTCCAGGAAGGCATCCTCTTTTGGTTTGAATACATTAAGAGATGGAGAATCCACCACTTCACTTTGGTAGTTTGTTCCAGTGGTTAACCACAATCACTGTTAGAAATTTGTACCTTATTTCTAATTGGAATTTCCCTGGCTTTCAGGTCTTGTTGTGCTTTTCCATTTTCGAATACAGAGCCTTTTAGTATCTGGTATTTCTTCACTCAGAGGTATTAATGTGCTACAATCATATCATCTCTTTCAGTCTCCTTGTCACTGAGCTCAACAGCTTGGGCTCTTGGGCTGGAATTCATTCCAAGTGGATTGGTTCTTTGGCGTCTAACATTGAAGGCATCTCTGTGTTTGTCTTGGAGTTTCTTCAAAACTTCAGTCACACATATGCTCCGAAATGCCTGTTCTGGTATGTGGCACTACACCAGGTTTATGCAGTGGGATTTCTATACTCTGCCGGAGAAGTCCAAACCAGTTCAATATGAGATTGGTGCCCACCTTTTGCACAGCAGTTTAAGGGGCAAAGTGCGTACCCTGAAGATGGAAAACCTGAATGCTCGGCTTGAGGGGTCTAAACCTCATCCCCCATGTTCTGGGAATATCTTTAAGCATCAGGCTGTGGAGGAGCTCAAGTATAAATGTTCCTCCCTTGAATAAGTAACTAGGGGAGCATGGTCTGGCAGAGAGCAAGCAGAGCAGGCTGTGCTAAGCACATACTGACACTTCCCCAGGATACTCTTCCAAAATCCAACAATTTATGGCTCAAGAAGTTGCTGTCTTTTTTTTTAGTAATGCAAATGGGATTTCTTTTCCATGAAATTGTCCAGTCTCTCCTTGATGCGAACTTTCAGCATCCACAGCATCCTCTTGGCAAGTCCTACAGCTTAGCTGTGTGTCCTCTGAAAAAAACACCTCCTCTTCTTTCTTTTGTGTTTGCCAACTGCTAACTTTAATATTCTATTATTTTTGTATTGGAATAGGCAGGGAACAATTAAGCCCACTCACTTTCTCCACATCACTCATTTTATACAACTGTATAAATCTCCCCTCAGTTGCCGAAGTTTGAAGATTCCTCATATTCTTTGATCCTTCTTGTCATCTTCCTTTCTTCTGTTATAATCTGCTTGAGAACTGCACACACTATTCAAGATGCAGGTATCTCATAGATTTGAGTTACTGTTATTACAGTCAGGTAATAAAGTTTCTCTACTGCTAATAATTCCTAACATTCAATTTACTTTTTCAGATGTTACTAAGAATTCAGCAGCCATCTGAGCTGTCGAATGGGGTTAATTTCTGATCTCATTTCTGAATGGTAATGGCCAACTCCAAGCCCATCATTTTATACGTGAAGTTAGAGTCTTTTTTCCCCATTGTGCATCACTGCCTTTATCTGTGTTCAGTTTCATCTGCTAGCTTAACACCAAGTCTCTCAGTGTAATAAACTCCTTCTGCAGTTCTTCACAGACAAGCTTGTCTGTTCCGAAATACTGTGTCATCGGTGAATGTGACCACTCACTATTAATTTCCTTTTCCAGATCATTTATGAATCTGTTGCCATCACAGGTCTCTATGGCACTTGCTGGTTACTCTCCTCCCCAGTGAAAATTCCTACCATTTCCTCATATCCATTATCCATTCCTCCTACCATTACCCATACAAGATCTCCGACTGATTATTTTCCTAAAAGCCTTGGGCCGAGGAGGGCCTCCAGTTCTCACTGAGAGTTTTTCATGCTCTTCTGTTGCTTGCCCAGAGCAGAACTGAGCAGTTGTGCCTTACATTTCCTCCTGGGTGTCTATGCTGAAAGTGGAAAAGCTTGGCTCTAGCTTAAGCAGAGCAAAGTGCTTACATTCCTGATGTCAGTGGTAGACCAAGGCATAAAAGGTAATCGGACTGGATAACTCCTCGCAGGTGCTCAGTGGCATGTAGCTCTTTCCATCCCAACCACATTTGAAATTGGGGCCATGACAACATTCACCATCACTCCCTGCCCAGGAGCAAAACACCTGCAATTCCTGTAGGCAGTATCTTAATGAAGCCTTTACCTGGGGCAGGAGACAATCCCCATTTGCAAATATGGTTTCTATTCTTTGTTCCTGAACCTGTGCTTTCACATTGAGCATTTTCCCTGAACTGACCTGGTTTATCAAGTGTTATTGGTCATACTCTTGTTCTCCTCTTAGTTAACCCTCTGCTGATCCTTAAACACATTTTCTTAGTAGTGATGCTAAATTTATTTCCAGAGCTCACTGCTAGAAATGCTGAAATGTACCAAACCTTGGAGGCCTCCCTGCAGAGCCTCAGGGGGTCCCCCCATAGAGTGAGGACTCCCCATTAATGATCCCTTTCTGGTGCTGTCAGTCAGCCAGTCCCTAAGTCACTCTCTTTATACTCTACTGATATTGCATTGTGCTAATCTTAAATCAGGATTTCAGTCCTGTGCCCTCAGGAACGCACACGTTCTAGCTCTGCTTTGGCGTTGATTTATTTCTGCCTACTCCCAATTCTCCTCTCTGCCTCTATTGCCTTAAAGGTCTTGCTGTTTTTACCCAAAGTCAATATTCTCCTGTCATTTCCCCCAGTGATGACATACACATCGATGAAGCTGGATCGTATTTACACTCACACCCCTTTATACCGTGCAAGCTTTGACATTGCAGTAAGGCTAGTTCATACTACTGGAAAAGCAAAAGGAGGCCGTAGTGCAAATGCACATCAGGTCTTAGAGCTTTTTTGCCTCAGGTTGTATTACAGTCAAATGAGTCAGAGACGTGGGAACTGCTAACTTTTTTCACTGGGGAGCATTGTTAGTGACCTGCACAAGAAGCCAGAAAACTGTTATTACTTGAAATGTAAAATTAAAGAAAGAAAATTGCTCTCTTTCTCATTTCCCTGAACTGGACCACATGCTTCCCTGGAGGAAAATCATTGTTGAAATATGTTGACTGCAAAATTTTCTGTTAATCTGAATATTCCTCTCTTGCTCTGAGCCACGGGATGCAGGCAGAAACCTGTCCCATCTGTTCTGGAGTGATCTGTGCAAGTTGCAAGCATGACCCTGCTGGAGACGATGGATGGCCTAGCACACTGCCCTTCCTTCTGGAGGATTGCACTGGTAGGACAGGTTGCATCAGAAAGTAGAAAATGATGCCCAAGATCGCGTGGTCAGCCTGGCACTGCCAGTGGGGTCACACTGACTGGGACCCTACAGTAGCACCAATTCCACCGGTGGGATGTGACCACAAAGCTAACAGCCTCCTTGTGAACTTTGGGAGCCCTCACTGATGTTGGGCATGTCATGGCCTGATGAGCCTTCTCATTACCAGATTCGTGCCAGATCCACTTGAAGAATATTTCTTCTGTGTGCCAAAGACGATCTCACAAGTGTTAATTCTGGTCTTGGCATTCATCCCTGAAGGGTTTAAAGCATCCCTGAGAGAGCATCTCTTTCATTTTTCTCTCATTCCTTATTGCATAGAGTTCTCTGATACATTTCCCCTCTCCTACTCTCTCTCTCTCTCTCTCTCTTACCATATGTTAAAGATTTTTAGAAATGCACCTTTTCTGCAGCATCTTTTGCTTCTAGATTTTAACACAGTCCTGATGCATTTACCATAAATCCCTGGAAATATGGCAAATCCAACACAAAACTTGTTGGAAGCAAGAACTCATTGGAAGCAAGTTTTACATATGTGTACAGTCTTCCTTGTCTGGGCGCAAGAGCTACATGATTAACTGGATGAACAGAAAATTTCTGTATACCCAATGTCAGCAAAATTTTAGACTGAAGATATTTTTACACTAACAAGCTCTCAGTGTCTACCATATTCAGCATAAAGGAGAAGCGTGACAAGGAGCAGAATGGAAGAAATGTGCTAATTTGAAAAATCTGGAGATTTTTATCTGGGGGAAAAAAAGATTTCTATGAAGGCTATTGGAAAAACAGTGAACATTTTTGTGAACATTTTTGTTTATATGAAAGTCTTTATCTGCTTTCCAATAGTTCCATCATCTGGCAAATGTTTTTCAGCAACTTTCCCCATTCATAGTTTTCTTTTTAAATCTCACATTTCCCCTTTACACAGCTCTACCTTCTGGCTCTGAAATCCTATTCTATTCTTTACCTGCTCTTCATTTTATAAAATGTTCTGCTTTCTCAAGAAATTACTCAGCTTTGGGAGAGAGAGTGAAGGTTCCTTAGCTGTCTTTACCGGTCAGGCAGTCTGCTGAATAACAGCATCCAGTAGCCACAAAACTTTGTCGCTTTTTCTGCTGTGTTCTGTGGAGTGATTGGTGCATATTGTGGTCCCAGCACAGGAGAAACACTAGGACAAAGTAAGTTAAAAAGTCTTGCAAATTATCAGCGGAAATCCCAACCCTTGTGAATCTCAGTGTTGTGACTGAGTGGGACCTACACTTGTGGTGGACCTGGCTACGTTGCATGGCGTGGGAATGTCCCCTGCAAAGGCTGCTGATAACAAGAGGTGGTGGGGGTGGAGGGAGGAAGGCGTCAGAGTTAACATCCTAAGACCTCCTGTTTTTTCTGGTGCCTCTGCCCAATTTCAGTCCAGAACTGAGTCCAGGGAGCCCTGTTGTCCTGTTAATCCCGCGCAGAAGAAGAGAGGCAAAAGTGGCCAGTGAGAGAGCACATTCACTTCACTTCTTTCTATGCACAATTTCCAGTTCTTTTCTACTCTTCCAAGGAATTCTGTCTAGAAGGCATGCCTTAGTCAAGACAAACAGAAATAAACACAGATTTCTACTATGAGAGAATGAACTTTTCTGTTTTGTTCTCTGTTCTTTTCCTAAGAATCCCTTGTGTTTTATCAGCCTTTTTGATGACTGTTGAGCACTGCATTAATGTTTTCAGAGAACTATCCACAAAACCCAGTATCTCTGTGAACATTCATAGCTAATTAAGTCTATTGTAACATATGTATAATTAGGGTTATTTTTATCCTATATTCATTACTTTGCATCTATCAACACTGAATTTCTTTCAGTGCCATGAGATCTCATCAACAATGAGTATCACTCAGTGTCATGAGACCCAAATGAGATCCTATAATCTGTAAACTCTGTTATTTCATGAGTCACTGTTTCCCAGATTTTATGAATATGTTGAACGACATTCATCTGTGTGGAATTTCATGTGACCTCCCTCTATTAGGTAAATTGGCTCTTAATTCTGTATCTTTTTAGCCAGTTATTAAGTGGGAGACATGAGAGCTCAGCTTCTTTTTAAGCCTTTTGTAATCTAAGTACACTGCATTAACACATATTTATATAACATTGTTTCCTTCACAATGCCCTACAAGACATGTGAACTATGACTTCCTTCTGCATATCTGGGTTCAGCCTCATGACTGGGAAATTATGAGAAGAACAAAAGTATTAGAAGTCCTACATTTCTCAACATGCGTCTCTTACTCATGACTTTGTGATCAGTGCAAGTATCTCCTTGCCAAGTAGGAGGTCTCACAGCCACACCACGCCACTGACTAAATCTGTTAAAATTCAAAATGTGACTGTGCGAAGTAAAAAAGTTAAAAATAAAAAAAAGTAGAAAAGTCCTCTAAAGTGACGACTTGTGATAAAAATAGGCAGTACCTCAATACAGTGGCACGATTTTTCAGCAAAATATTCATGCACGCTGGGCAGAGCATGCACAAATAAAACAAAAGGTGGGTCTTGGGTGTTATTTCAGAAAGATCCTCAAGCAGATGTCAGGCTGTATCCTGGCTAGACTCCCCTGTTATAAAGTATCCTCTTGTTAGCACAGCACTAAGAATAATTGCACAGACAAACCTCAGGCGTGGAACAGCCGTGCGTAAATTATTTCTTTTAATATGTCACCGGAATTCCTAAAGGAAAGCTGGCTTTTTTTTTATAATTTTATTTCATTTTGTTGCTCATTTATTTCTAGCAACTCTGGTTATGCAACAGACTGGTGTGGAGTGGAGAGGGACTCTCTTATACTCAGCCCAGACTAATCCAAGCGCTGCACTCTTCCTCTTTGCAGAAACACTAGAGGAGTTTCTATTCTCTTTTGTGCAGTCAGTGAATTCTCCGTGAGGATCTCCATCTATCTGGCAGGTCACATTACAGCTCTGCTCTTGTAACTGATCTGGCCATTGGTTTCTACAGAAGAAGTGTTATTGATGAATGACTGCACATGGCGCTGAGAGTTACGTTGCAGAGTTGTTACTTTGCAGCTAGGGAGCTTTCCTGGGAACTTGCCATGATGTGCTGGACGGCTAAGGAGTTTTGGACAATATGTAGCATACAGCTGCCATAACTCATTATGACCAATAAACAGAGAGAGCAAAATGGATAGAAAAGTTGAAGATCAAAGATGCCAGCAGGACATGCATATCTGTGATTAGTGATGAATTTTACTACATTAGAGAAAGCTAGCTGACTTCAAAAGATGCTAGACGTCCTGGCAAGGCACAGAAATAAGCCCCCAAAGTCAGCATGTTATGACAATTGCAGTTTCCCTTAATGTGAGACAGCACTGATTGTGCTGCCAAATGCCAGCTAAACAGATTTATTTTCTCTGAGACCATTTTTTCTTTCCATTGAAGCCTTCTTTGTACTTTCCCGTGAGGTGTAGTTATAAGCAGAATTGGTAGCATTACCCTAGAGTAGGTCCATATTACAGCTGGGCAGAAACTAATTTTGCTGTTCTGTTACAATATTTGACATAGTGCAGTACAGCCCCCAGCACACAGGTACAAATACCTGAGGTTTAATAAAACCTCTAAACCCCAGGAAACTAAAACTCATATTTTAAAGTTTGATTTGCACCAAATGAAACATTTGATGCCACAAATTATGAAACTTTTAATTTTATCAATTTTCAATTATTTTTAAACTTTACCTAGTCTAATTTTCTCAAAACAATAACCTTAATTTTTCTTCTATGTCACAATATGGCCTTTCGGTAATTTCTTTTTTCAACATACTTTGAGTCAGGAGATTAACTGAAACCAATGTTTTTCCATAGTGTTTTAGTTACTAGGAATTGTGTTTTTCCTATGAAAAATGGTTTAAAAATTTCCAACCAACTCTAGTATTTATGCTAAAATGATTCACAGCAGTAATGTCCTGTGGAGTCTTGAAGCAAAGACGGCATCAACACAAGGAGTTCCACGTTGCAGATGAAGGCTGGATGATGAAATGAAGTGTCCGGTAGCATCCTTATTCAATCTGTTCATACAAAGCTTCATAAAAAAGGGGGATATTGGAAAAGATGATCACTAGCTTTTCAGAAGATGGCAGAAAGGAGAGAACATCAACCAAGCATGACTGGATCCAGTTTTTGGGATACTGCTTGTCTCCTGTCCTCTGCAGGTATCACGTGGAGGGTGATGAGGACAGAGACCTGTTTATCAAAACAGGAAGGGAAGAAGGTTTCCCCGCCTACTGAAATGGCTTAGGAGGTGTGTTAACCCAAGCCAGAGGAGTAACAAATCTTGGCTCTGATTCCTAGCTTCCATAAACTGCAAGGATTCATATTCGATTTTGAGCTTGGATTCAGCCAGTTTAGAGAGCAATTATCCATCCATGTTCTGTAATTCAGTTATGAACTGGTCTCCAAACTCTCCTCACATTAAGGTCTGAGTTTCTATTTATTTGGATTACAAAGTCCATTTCTGTTATTGCCGTCTTGCCTTTGCCTCACACTGCAAACATCCAAGAAGCTTGAAGGTACTGGGAAAAGGGGGTTGATCCAATATCTTCTTTATTTAAGACGGGAAGCGTGTAAGCGGATGATCTATTAATACAACATTTATTAATACCCTTCTCACACACAGGAACCAAAAATCACAAGGCTTGCTTTGAAGCTGGGACTCTCTCACATGCATTGAAACGAGTTTCCAGCAAAGCGCAGGTGCATGCCATATGAGCAGAAGAAACCCTGGGATCGCGAGCGAGCAATTTGATGACTGCTGTGTGCTCGGTGCCTGGAGTAGATTCATGTCAAGGTGACACTTCCCTGGCTCGGCTCTCCCCTTGTCTCTTACTGAAGAGCTGTAGATATTCTACTCTTGCAGGCTCCTTTTCTTACTTTTTCGTGCCTGATAGATGTTGTTCCTGAACACTTTTGCAGGTGATTACTGTGGGGAATTAGTAGGCTTCTTATTCACACCTTTCTGTCCAGCCCCTCTTGACTTGCGTAATTCATTAAGCCAGAGGAAACGAGGGATCTCACAAAGCGTGCTGAGGCCCCAGCCAGCCCCAGAGGGGCTTTTCAATGGTTTAATTTAATGATCATTGTGGGAAATGCTTGTGTAGATGTTAAGCATTTTGATTCCCCTCCCATTCTTTCCCCTGTTAATAGGTGGCTGTGCCACTGAGACGTTCCTTAAGAGGACCATTAATGTGAAGTATGAGCATTGTTGCCTGTTGACATGCTGGCTAACAAGGATGAGACATCAGACTTAGGTTCCCAGAAGGGGTGCCTAAATTTTCGTGGTTTTCAAGCATTATAAATTTTGCTTTCTAGCACAGGTGAGGTTTGAAACCCTATCTGCAAACACCCATGTCCCAAGTGTCCCTTTTCGGTAGTGGGGACACCGGTAAAGGAAAATACAGATGTGAAAAAGGCCCTGAAGCCTTCAAGCATGTCAAGCTCTAACCAGTTTCTCCACACCTCCCCAAAGTGGATATATGGAGACAAGACACGACTGAAGGAGCAAAGCTTTCTGGCTAAATGACATGGGCCCAGTGACACTGCTTCAAGGCATGACATCACACTCTTAGGTAAAGTCTACGCTACAGAACTGCACATTGCAAAGGATCATTCCCAGGTGTTTTAATTTGCTTTTGAGCCTCAGGCCAGTCCCTTGCACGGTTTTGGCCTCGGCTCACTAGCATCCCTCCAAAGCGGTTCCAGGCACAGTTCGGCAACCGGCAAGGCTAGGAACCATTCCCAGTTGGCAGCTTGGATATAGCTGCTCTGTTTTGGAAAGAGGGAGAGTTTAATGAATGGATGCAGGCATTTCTGTGCCAGTTGGCCTCCAGGTCAGAGAGTGGTCCCGGCCGTATTTAATTTTCTAAAACAGACATAGCCTCGCGTCTCCTTCTTATCTCTGCCATTGACTTCCTGGGCAGTGAGGGCTTGGCTGTTTACCTATAAAAACAACTTTGTGAAAATGGAGCGTGCATGAAAGAATAGTTTCAAAGACTATTTATTATGAATATGGTTCTTTTTAACTTAACAAGTCATTCACAAACTGATCTTGGCTTCCTTGGATTGAGTTAGTGTTCAGAGATATTCACTGATCATTTACAGCAAGAAACATTCAGCCTCCGGTTTGTTTTCTTTGCTTCATTTTTGCAGTGGGGGACTGGCCAGCTGAGAGATCTGCTTTTGTTTTCCCTCTCCTTGATTTGATGATTGAAGCTTTTCAAACAGAGCTACAACACACGGCAAATATCCACGATGAATTTCTAGATAAATAAACACTTGGGCCGAGGTTATTTTGGAAGAACGGCAGTCTCAGTGCCTCCAAATGGCAAATAATAGAGCGAACTGAGCCCAGCCATTTTTTTTCTGGAGTTGGAGGACTTCTGCTATCCCTCCTGTTAACTTGTGCTTCTCTGTTTTGTGGCTTTGCTCTGTGTTTCTGAAGCACTGTGAAAGACACAGTTAGGGCTGGTTAAGAGTCAGTCCAGGTCCCCATTGAGAAAAGGGAGACTCTTCCCATTGCCACGTTGCCCAGAAGTGGGGTGAGGATTGCTCCTGGTCTGGGTGCTCATGGGGTGTGGGCTCGGCGGGGTCAGCCCCTTGCAGGGAGGTCCACACGAGGCGACGGCTCAGCCTTTCCCAGGCGGGGATGGCTCAGGAGACGTGCTGTTGCATCGCCTAAGCATAGCACTTGGCTCCATCGTTTGCTCATCTGTGGCTTTGCCTTCACTCACTTGTTTCCTTAGATGAGTTCCTCTGCCTGCTTATTTGTGTTAGGAAAATTATCGTTCTTGTATTTCGGTCTGTGTCGCTTCCTCTGGGCCTGTTTTGTTATTGCACAGAGGGATGTCTCTAATGAAGTGGATGGAAGGAGGAGGACTCAGGGCTTATTTTTATCCTATACGTAGGAAGTTGGCCAGAACAGGGAAAAATAGAGCAGAAAGTCCTCAGAGCATTTCCACCCCTCAGGCTTGGAGACAGCAATCCCCACAGACCTTGCTCAAACGTTCCACCGCTGCCCGGGGACGCTGCCGAAGAGAACTTTCTCCGCAGTTTTGCTTGTTTGTTTTTGAAAGGAAAAGTGCGCGTTGCTTCCTGCCACAGGGACGGGGCTTGCTGCCCTGCCATTGCTGCGATCCAAGTTTCTTTTATTAATGAATTAAACCTCAGACCACCAGACTAAAAAAAAAAGGGAATTTGTATATATGTGTTGGTAGTGTGACAGCACCTAGAGGCCCTGATGGAGCTGGCAGTTACATCACACATTTCTAAAGAGAGATGAGAGCTGGTCTGAGGAGCCTCAAACTTAAACTGAACAGACAGGCTCAGGATAGCAATACAAGGCAGAAATGCAGAAAAATGTAATGGTTATCCTGCTACCCTGGAGAAAAGAAAGGGATAGGATGAAGCCAGACCTTGTGTGCTTTGGTTCAATGACTGGCTCATTAGACCATGCTGTTGCCCTAGAAATTTTGGGGAAACTGAGGCATGTGTTTTATGACTAGCCGTTTACCTTGCATTCACATTTTCTTTGTCCCTTTAGACCTCCTTTCCAGAAGGACCGCAGGCTGCCATCTTTTTGCCTTTTTTTTTTTTTTTTGGAGTGGTGATGTCCAAGGAGAGGAGCAACAGACCAGCCAGCCAGGTCTCTCCCACGCAGCTTCCCTGGCACAGGCCGGCATCACCGCTGAGCATCTCCCTCCTCTGCCACTGGTCCTGTAACACAGCTGGGCTTCAAAAGAGGATGCTCCTCTCCCACGTGCTTCAAAGAGAAACCAGGAGTCACAGAACAATTACTCCCACTCACAAGACGAGAGGAAATCCTCTTCTAACGGGGGATCATCCTGTTACAATGAGGATGTCTGGTGATTTATGACTTGCTGTTTTAAACCTTCCTCCCCCTACCGAAGAGACACAGCAGACAGCGAAGCTGGAGGCAGATACAAGAGAGAGCTGACATTGGCAGCACTTGAAATACAGTGTGAGAGATGGGAAAACCCTTTCTTGCTGTCCTCATTAGCATGACTTAATTAACAGTTATAATCTTATCAAACAGAGGTTGCCACGCAGGAAGGATGTGCAGGCTGGAAAACAAAACTTTAATAAATAGATATTTTAAGTCCAAAAAGCACCACTGGGTAATTTTGTCTGACTTCCTGTATAACTGATACCAGAGGTAGACCTTTTCAACTAAAAAAAAGGTGGATTTAATGGGAAGGTGTTATTCATGTGATACTTTTTGGTAATAATTTTAACAAGAAAACTTTGAGTGGTTTATTTTGCAAAATCCAATTTATCGGCACTTGATTGGCTCCCATTTTCATTTTCTACTCTAAGTGTCTTCTAAACCCCAAAGACTGCATGATCTGTAGGGCTTAGACTTCCATCTTCTTAATTTTTTTTCTGTTATTGACTCCAACTTTAAAAAGAATATTCTCAACCTGGGGCAAAGAAAATGTTGTATTTTGACACTATGGAACTCTTGCAACCTACATTAAATACTGCAAAAATTAATCTCTGCCACCAGTTTTGTTATTGTCTCTGACATTTTTATAGATAACCCAGCTCATTTCATTTGTGTTTGTTAGCCTTGGCCTGGGTCCTGGGAGCAGTGGCACCTCTTAATCTCAAGAATATCTTGGCATTTTGATGTCTGGTGTGACAGTAAGACAGGTTCTTCTCCCAGGGATCAAGAGAAAACAGAGTTTCAGCAGAAGGTCCTTTGTCACACATGAAAGTTGAATGGCAGGCCAGCTTGCGTCAAGAGCTAGAAATAGGAAGACAATGATTCATTTATACCAGGTTTTAAGTGGAGAAGAGAAATCCCATCTCAGGACCCACAGAGAAGCAGAAGGCAAAGACAGCTTGGGGGGGGAGAGTCAGAAGCAGAACAGATCATCCAAATTGCTACTATACCTGCTTCTCTACATGGAGCAACTCACCCAAACATGAGCTAGTCCACGTCCAGATTAGATTACTCCATACCCATTCATATTCTAGGTATTTCTAAGAAAGCATCGCTGCCTGTGAAAGCTTAAGCTCACCCAGAATAGCTTTTGAATGTAGAGAACATTGTGGTTTTAATCCAGACTGAGTCCATCACTCTCAGAAGATTTTACACCAGCATCACTGAGATTTGAATTTGCACTGGGATGTTTAGCACAGGCCATTAACAGGACAGATTTCTCGATGCTAAAGGGAGAGAGAGTGACTGTGAATTATAAAGCCACATCCTTACTCGCGGCTATAAATTTGGATAAACCTCCTCCCCCAGTGCTCTGGATTCTCGCATGCTGTCTCCTCAGGCTGTTTCCCTCTCACTTGTGAAATATATTACAGTAGCCAAATTACCAGGGGATGAATGACCTCAATAAATTCACTCATTCTGCTCTGAGACAAGATACCATGCTGTGGAGAACAGAGTGAGAATGTATTTTTCTCCCCAAACTTGCAATTATTCCCATTGTGTGTCAATTTTATTGGCAGGTGATTTTTTTCCTCCCTTGGTTGGCCCCAGTTTGAATTTTTCCATTCTGCTTCCCACTGTAAATGCCTTTTCCAATTACTGTATTTCAGCTCATATCAATGAAATCTGTATAGGGGAAGAGAATAAAGCAGGGCAGGTCCTCAGCCGGTATATGTCTGCCTTGCTCAACACATTTCAAGAGGGCTCTCTGCTGCTCTGCCCAGCTCAGGATCCATGCCGCAGTGCTGTGAACACTGAACATAATCCTACCATATTTTTTGTAGACAGACTTACTAAGCTGGTTATGCATGGGAGAAATTCTCCCCCGAGTTATTAGAGGAATGGCTGGATTTCATTGTTTCTTCTTTTGTGCAGCATGCACTTCTAGAGGTACCCCTCCAATCTGACAAAATTAAATATTTATTTCTGGGGAACGGAGCAAAATTTTTATACAGATACAAAACCAGCTCATCTTCATCTAAAATTCAGCAAAAGGACAGGCCCTGCCTTTCATTTTCCTAGTAACTTGACTCAGTGCCCTAAGCAAAGAGCCTAGGGGCAATGGCATCTGAGAGGCTCCCAACAGCAGCAAAAGAAGTTCAAACCTCACTGGGCAAAATGTCCTAAGCTCCCTGGAGAAAGCCTCAGAATGGCAGTACAGGCAGAAAACAGCTGAGAAAATCCCTACCCCAAATCCCTAAACATTGTTTTTCACAAAACATTGTCAATATTAATGCAGCTTCTCTTCCAACTATGAACAAACAGAAAGGACTAAAGCTTTGTTTCAGCATCCATCCAGATAGCTCCAACCTTTCTGAGGCAACAAATGCACAAATCTGGTACTGGCTGAGAAGAGAGGAGGTGCGATTTCCAAGGAAGAGACAATTTTAAAAAAATCAAACAAACTGATAACCAAAACTAAATTCATTAATTTTATAATCAGCTGCTAGGCAGCCTAAAAAAACCCCCATGAACGGCGTCTGTAAGAAATCATCATTGCTCTGTTTCTATGCCAGGCGAATCACCACTATGTCTGGAACTGACTCTTGCCTCACCCAATTATAACCAAGTAAAACATGGGCATCCCGTCTGAACTACCCATGGAGTCTTCCCCTGCAGCAGCTGGAGTAAGACTAACACTTGTTGGCAGGGGACCATCTCACACCAAGACGCCCTAAGTGGTCCAAATGCCAAAATGACACGATGGGGAACCACGACCATAGGACCTGGAACCATCCAAGGTCAGGTTGGACGGGGCTCTGAGCAACCTGATCTAGTTGAAGATGTTCCCTGCTCATTGCAGGGGGCATTGGACTAGATGACTTTTAAAGGTCCTTTCCAACCCAAACTATTTTATGATTCTATGATTCTATGACCTTGGACATCTGAGTGGCTTGAGAAGAGGCTCACTGATGGATTTGATCCCACCTTGCATACTGGAGGAGGACCCATGCTGTTTGCTTTCTCCCCAGCCAGTGATCTGGATTATGCAGCAGCTCCCATGCCAGCTGAAGAGCCTTGGTCACAGCTTGAGAGCTGTCCATGGGGCTTGAGAAACAGTTTGACCATTGCAGCTCAGACCACATGGGGACAAGAAGTCTTCATTTTATGCATGCTACTTTTGTGTGAGAGCAAAGCATATGAAAAGGCTCCTCCCTAAAAACTCTGAGCAGAATAATTTCTCCACGACTCAGCACCAACAGTCAGCAGTATTGCAGTAGTGGAAAGTTCGTTCCCTTTTGCTTATCATGAAGATCAGAGATGGAGGGAGAGAAACTAAAAGTCAATGGCACAACCCCCCCCCCCCCGTTATTTCCTCTAGGATGAAGAACAAACGTGGAAGGTCTGACCCAGGAAAGTAAGAACCTCCCAGCAGGTACTGGAGCTTCAGTGAAGCTGCACCTCATTTCAGTTTGTGTTGGAGCTGTCACTGAGCAGGGCCATGGTGGTGGCTCCAAGAGCATTGCCCTTAGTTCTCAGAAGCAGAAACCCACTGAGAGGTCTTCACCCTGGAGCAAGACACTCAGTCTTGCACCTACAGTTGCCCATGATTATTCTACTTGCTGGTAGACTTTTAGTTATTCTTGCACAATTTTCCTTTCCCATCTGGTATTCTGGTATTATCAATATTAGTTTTTTCTCTCTCTTCAGACATAAGGCAAGCTACTCTTGCCAATACCTACATCAGCCTCCAACTTGATTCCTTCTCCCTCTGCCTCACCCACCTTGCCTACATCTGAATCATGGTCACAAAGGAAAGGATGATTTCAAAAATGCTCTCTTTGAAAAAGCCAAAGGTAACTTGGAAATACAGACACCTGTGTCCTGCCTGTATTGGTGTGAAAAAGGAAAGGAAAGGTTGCTGATGTGGGAGTCCCACAAAAGTTGTTTCACCTTGAATTGTTGCTGTTAGAAGAGAGTAGTGTTTTTGCTTTATCTTCTCTTTTATGACATCTGAAGGTTGGGAGAAAAGAGGATACAACAGTAATAGAAAGCTAAAGCGACTGCTTTAAAGCCAAATCCTTTCATAATGCCCTTAAAAATCTCAGTGACTGCAAAATTTGCAGGAAAGGGTAATATCTTCTATTAGCTGATTTCAGCTGATAAAGTTGCGGGGAGGGAAGAAAAAGAGCTTTGGGGCACATGAGCACTTCTTCAAATCTCTGTAGACTTTGAAATGTCATTGTTTCCTGATTTACCTCATGAAACATAAACTTTACTAAACATGGTACATTACCGACAAGGTGTGCAAATGTGCCTTTTCAACTCAGAAACAGAGTTGCTTCTGTTCCAGACAGAGCTACCTCTTTGGACCTAAGATGACAAATAATTCAAGTTTAAACATATGTAGTTGTTTGTAGGCCCCAAGACACTTTACGGCAAATTCGTTCCAGCTACTTTTCTCAATGTCCCCATACAAATAAGGCCTAAGTATCAAGGCCGGGAACAAGAGAGGAGACAGTTACGTACAGTCTGAGGATATGAAGCCACAGTGACTTTTATATATACATAGACACATGTATGTATGTATGTATATATATATAAATTAGGAGCCCTGAAACTTAAATCCATATGCAGGCAAGTCTGCAAACAGACAGAAAGCTGAAGGCATTTTGGAAGAAAAAGATATTGCTGCCTGCCAGTGTGAATGCAAACAGCCTATAGGTTTAGTATCTTATGCTTTGGGGGTTTGAGATTTTCAGCTGGGTAGTTTTCATCTAAATAGAAGTCAGGTGTTTTTCAAAAGGCTTTTTCTTTTAATGCATCAAAGTATTTTTCCAACAGAAAAGGACTGGCTTTTCAACCAGAATGGAAATTTTTAATTCAATCGGAAATTTTGTTTATTTTAGGAAAAAAAAGTAAAAACCAACCGTGGAAACAGTCTCACTAAAAATGCTGGCTTTAGATCAAAAACCCTTTTGAGATTTTTTTCAAATGAAATATTTCCCTTTAAACTTTAGTTTTTAAAAGAACCTGCTTATTTTTCTTAGAGTTTTTAATTGGGAAGGAAGAAAAGACTAAAAGGTGATAAGTAGAATCAACTTAGAAAACCTTTGTGGGGAAAATTAAAAAAGAAGCTTATGTTAAAATGATGGTATCTTCAATTAAAAATAATTGCCATATTTTGATCAAACACTATAACATCTGGCCACATCTGATGGGGCTGGCAATACTGTGTAGGTGGCTCCAGGGGCTGCACCTCACTGGGGAAAAGTTGCACTGTCAATAAAACCGGCCACGGGCTGTTCGCATCCTACCTTCCCATATGCTGGGCTCATTAGTGGAACATCAAATCCACAAATGTGGACATAAAGTCAGGCTATACATGCCTAACTTCTGATACGAGCATCCGACCACTGCTTGGGGCCTGTGTTTGAAAAGCCGGGCCATGTCCTGAGGGCTGTAAATCCATTCTTTTTTGATGGAAAACAAATCTCAGTGGGTTTCTTTATTTCTTTTTTTTTTTTTTTCCCCCCACAAAAGAGTCTTGTATTTTGCGCTGTAAGCCTGAATTGCAACGAGGCGGGGGAAGCTGCAAATCCAGCTCAAGGCTTGAAAGATTTCCACTGTCATTGCTAGAGCTCTGCGGAGTCAGAGCCCCTCGGTGCCAAGAACAAACACATCATCACCACCACATAATGCAAACACGATGCTCTTGTAATCTGCTGTGGGACACTGGGAATTTGCCTCCCGGGAGGAGAGGCAGGCAGGGAAATCCCTGGAAATCTTTTTTGGTGACTAAAACCATGCTTTATTGCAAAGCGCGTAAAGGGCCATCTCTCCTTTCCAGGCTGACTTCCCACCTGCAGTGCGTTGCTGATTTAATAGGGGCGGAAAGGGATTATCAAGTTGTGAAGTTGTCTGCGTCCTACCGGGTTGTAATGAATGAAGATTTTTGTTCGGCTCAGCCTAACTGAATGCTTCTTGGAGTGATCATAGCTGGGGAAAGGCTCTAAGTGACCAGCGTTTTTGGTACATGGTTAATACTTGAACGTTACATGATGAAATGGTGGGTGCGTAAACTCCTTGTTAGTTTTGTAGCGTGCTTCTTTCCCTTAATCCTGCCCCAGCACTTGCTTCAGCCTAAGTCATTGCAATGTTTTTTCAGTCTGCTTTGGTAATTCAGCGTTCAGTGGAAGAGAAAAACTCAGTATCTTCAACTTCTGTAATTAATGAGCGACAGGAAAGTTCCCTCGCAGGTCTCTGCGTTCCCCTTCCTCCTGTAACTCTGCCCCAGGTTGCCTCACCCTTGGGGAGTTTGTATCAGTTGCAGTTCTGCTTACAAAACTAATGACAAGAAAGATGCTCGTTCCCTGCCAATTCCCCGCAAGCCAGTTGCATCCCCTGCTGAGGACAACGAGTGCCACAGGCGCACTGGGGTAAAAGCGTCTTAAGCCATCTCACTTTCAACCCAATAAAAGAGCAGAGCAACTCCACCCAATTAACAGACACAAAACCCACTTGTCCCTTTGGAGGCAAAGCTGTCTGAGTGACAAGAATTTAAAACTCTCTTCTTCCTTGACCGGATGTTTTTATAAATCTGGCACCTGCACGAGGAGCAGGACTTGGTCCTCTCCTAGATGGTCTTCTCTCCCTCTTGAAAGCTCAAACCTGCCCTGTTACAGTCCTCTCCTCCCAGTGTGGCTGGGTTTTGCTCCCTCTCTTTATCCCAGTAGACTGTAGTTGTTCCAGTCCCTATCATGCTTCCTGTCCACCACTGGACTTTGTCTTGAGATGCTGACCCAACAGGTGAGGGGTCCTCTTGGCCATTCTCTGCATGGGTGCTCATGCTAACACAGTGGTACAAACATGAGCTTCTACCAGATTAGGAGAAGATGCAGAGCCCTAGATCTCCTCTTCATCTAGGAGAGCCTAGCAAGTACAAGCTGTCTCAGTGTTTCTGCCCTTACTTGAAATTTCCTCCAGATTGTGTCATCCATCATTCAAGAGTCTGGAGCAGCTAATAACAAAAGACTGATATCTTCCTAAACTTTCCCCTTGCTTCAAGAAAATAAGCAACCTCACCATCTACTCTCTCATAGCTGTTTCTTATCTGTATATCTCCCATACCTTTTCTTGTCATAGCTTTCCACAGGCTCCCTCCATCAGCCGTCCTATTCAGACATTTTTGTCATTTCCTTCTCCCACTCCCGCCTCTGAGCACTTCTTCCTTCCTGCAGGTAATGTTTGGGAAGGGATCTCAGCACACTTAATCACGCAGGGTGTTTACCCTATCCACTTTAGTCTCCCAGGTCTTTTCCATACTGCTTCTACAGTTAATGAAGAGACAAAACTCCTCCAAAGGCTGAGGGACCATCCCTAAGCCAAACTCCTTCTCTGAAACCTTCAGAAGGGCCTGACTCTGTTCCTTGGGAACCCAGGAAGATTTGTTCAGTTATCCGGCAAACAGATGACCCTTAAAGTGGTATGGCTATATCACCTTCTCCTATTTCAGATGCTGCCTAAGCGCTCATTTCTCCTATAATGTTGTAAAAAAGGTGTATAACAGTTACAGGAAGAAAAAGACAGTAAGCCAGGAGTTCATGGTGGGTTTTGTATTCTCTAGTCTAACATAGCAAAAGAAAAGGGCTATCCAGGCCAAATTAACTTAGTGTCATAGGAGCATAGAATAATTACAGTTGGAAGGGACCTCAAGAGGTCTCCTCAAAGCATGAGGTAAGACCAGGTTACTCAAGGTTTCATATTAGAAAAGCTCAGTGTTTTTAGGTGCTTCACCTGGAGGAAGGTGAAGAAGAAGGAAGCATATGCAGTTCCCACTGCAATTCCGAGCTCCTATTTGTTGGAAACAGGGAGGTGGGGTGGGATGGGGTAGTTTTCCTGTAGTTGTGTGGTCCACAATGGAGGTTCCAGTAGCTGCAAACATCTGCGATAATCAGGTAGAAAAAGTCACCTTTGGGGGTGTTACTTGATTGCTGTCAGAGCTGGCCTGATGGTGAGTGCATCCCGTTCCAGGACCAGCTGCACTGCAAAGTCAGAGGTAACATCAGCTAACATGAACTCAGCTTTCCTTGACATTTATGTGCGTGGAGAGTGAACCATTTTAGAGCGAACTGGTTTCTTAGCAGCCAGTTCTCCTCTCCCCCAGACTTTGTTCCTGACTCATGTTTACCAGCTGGAGAAAACATGACAAAATAGTGAAAAAAAGAGATCTGCTTTGAGCATTAAACTTCATTGCTGAAAGACTAGAAACTACTGTTTGGCCTGCCAAGGCTTTAATTGTCAACTTATGTAAGAAAGGCTCTTATTTAGTCCCTGTTTGCATTCACCAGGGGGTTCATAAAACAATGATAAGAACCTAGTGATAATCTTCTTTCAGCCTTTATACTCTGGTCAGCCCAAAATATCAATCCAGTAGATGATTGCTCGTATGTGAAGTCACTGAGCCACTGACTGGCTGTATGACTCTCTGACTTTATTATTATTAATTGTTTTTATTAGTTACTGCTACTACAGGGCATGTGAGTCATTCACCCAGTCCACAGTCCTTAATAGCTTCATTGTATTATCCTCATCAAAGTTGGTCCTTTCTGTTTCCCTTTCATGTGATCTTCAAAGTCATCTTTGGATGGGCTGAAAAATAAAAATCTCAAAGGCAATTTTAGGCTGAAACAAAAATCAACAGCTCCACATTTTTGATAGTTCAAAGATTAAAATCTTATGGTGTTAGATTGTCATCTTGTGAACAAAGACAGGCGTGAGACAACCACAGATCCTAGCTGAAAGCAAATCAATGGACTCTCCCCACTAGATTGGAGGGCTCAAAGATAGTGAATGACAGATTGTGGTACTTCAGGTTAGCTTGCAATCATTGCACATAATGGATATTAAATTATACACTTTAGCGGTAACTGGTTGCTGAAAATCCTGTCTTGTGTGCAAATGAAAAGGATAAGACTTTAGGACTGTTTTGTATTCTTTTTTGCAGCTTTAATACTGCTTGACTGCAAGTTTATTTCATGCAATATCCCTGTCATTTTAAAGACAAACTCTTGTAGATCAGGTCTTTACATAAAACATTGCTTCAGGCCTGAATCTGGAAAGTTCCAGCTCTTGCAGGACAGTGTAATATTTCATCCTTTGATTTTGATTGCTGCACAGGCAAGAGAAAAAGGAACGTTTTACCAATGCTATATTATTTGCTAGAGAACTGAAGCATGTGCTAAAGTGTTGTTGAAGACCAGGATGATCTAGAGATCCTGAGGTCTCAACTGAAGCATGTGCTTAAGTATTTTATTAAATGTGATGGTCTGCCTGGCCTTCTGAGTTCACGTTGGTATGAAATTCATGTCACAGACACAAAGCAGTCAGATTTAACTCCCTTCCTCATAAGCTTGTACCCCAGACTTGCAGGCAGCATGGTATCAAAATAAGATGAGGTTGAATTTCTGTTTCACTGCTCTTTAAATCCAGTGTCATGACAAGTCGAGAACAAAGGGAATGCAATAGAAGAGACTAAATAACAGGAAAAGTCAGATGGCATTTCTTTTTTGTCCTATGGATTGTCTTTTCAATATAACTCTGGATAGAAATATGAATCTCTCATGGGATTTGCAATTATGTCATAAAGAAATACAATTTCTTAATTAGAAATATTTGTCAGATTCAAATATTTCTTAGAGGACAAAATCTGGAATTTAGGGCTTTTTGTCTGGAGGTGGAATTAGCCTGGAAAATAAAAAAATATTTTCATATCAAGAAACTGGCAGAAGATTCCATCACTCATTGCTTCCAAGACAGGGGCAATTTCCTCTGCTGTGCGAGAGGAGTAATTTATACTTGCTTCGTATGGAGTGGTGAGAAAATAGAGCTTAATATAGTGGTAATAAGATAAGCTGCGAAAAGCTTTTACATAGAAACCAAAAACTTGGAATGGGGTTTTCACCACTGATACTGAAAAAGGGCCTACATTTCAGGGGTATCTTTGCTAGAGGTCTACATACATTATAATTTGAACAGAACTAATTGTTTTGGCTTCTAAGCAGAACTGCTTTTTTCTCTCAAGTTAAATAGCGGCCAATTGGTAAAATGTCTCTGCACCAAAAAAAAAAAAGCGTAAATACTACTTCGTCATACTTGCATATAAGGCACAATTTAGCGCAAGGAGAGAGATGGTAGAGGGATGTAGTATGACACTGGAAGAAAGTTGTGCAGAACTTTTACATAAGAGCACAGGACTTTGCAACTCTCCTACATTACAGATTTCCCCTTTAGGTGCCTAAACTCCAGCTGAGTTCAGTGAGAGTTTGGCCATTTAAATCCCTCTGTGGATTGGACACCAAGTTATCACCTTATAGCTTAGATGAATTAGATATTTCAGTGTTCCTGAGAAGGGTTCCAAATTGGCTTTTTTTTTGCTGATCTCACCGGAGGTCCAAGAATGACTGAGCCTAGAGACAAAAGTAATTGGCTGTTGTAACTTGGAGACTGGGATTTCACAAGGTTGGAACAAAGGCGCTGTACAGCATCATCTTTTTGTTATGATTTGGCAGATTTAACAACTGTGGGAAGAGGTGTTCTCAATAACAGAGAGCAGAACTGCTAACATAGCCTTTAAACATTGCAGCTCAAAGATCAGTTTGGCTTTGGCCTTTGCCAAAGCTACTTCTTAACAACTGACTTGAAAACTGCAGGGATGAACTGTCTTTTTTCCTCCCTATGGGACAACCACATTTTGACATTGCGGTTCCTAAATGACCGGCAAATAATTTCATATGCTGGATATGAAGAAAAGGGAAGGGAAGGAGAGAAAATAAAAGATGCAATCTTTTCTTTTCCTCCCCCCAAGTTAATGAATTTTTTATAAATGTGTAAGCATGTCACTATTCCAAGCCACATCAAATCACTCCTACAATCTGTATTTTAAAAACTGGAATGTGTATAATATGAATGGCTTAAGGAATAAAATGCAAAAAGAAGTTGATGATGCTGGATTACCAGCCAGCTGGAGAATTAAAAAAGAGAGGGAGAGAGAGTGATGAAGAGAAGAACAAAAAAGCCCGTGTTTCACTGGCCAAGTCAACAACCGTGTTTTTTCAATCGCCCCTCATTATGGAAAAGTATACTCAGGTTGTCCTGGAATCTGAGTTCACTGTTTTTAAGGAGTCACATCAGGAAAAAAAGCATGATGCGGTGCAGACCGTATGACAGGGAACATCTGGACACCAAACTACTGGAGCTGCCATGTTTTGGAGAGGGATGGCTCTGAGGATGAAATGGAATGAACTGTAACAAATACGGGATTTTGCTGGCAGCTTTAATTTATTTAAATGCATCCCTGGCTTTTGAGCAATTTCTTTGTTTTGGATAATATTTAAACATGTCAAAAATCCTCTCTCCTTCCTGCCCTTCATTACACATGACAGGGAGTGGATTGCTCTGGCCATCTGTAGAGTAGGAATGAACAGAGCTACATCTGGATGGGCTGGGGATCACGTGAACTCTCACAGCAAGCCCCGAGCAGTTAACTCAAAACCTGCCTTTCCCTGGATGAGCTGAGACAGTATCGCAGTTTTTGCCAGGTTGTGGAGCCTTGTAGCCAAACACACCTACAGCATGTTTGGGGGCCCTCCCTAAAGTTAGGCACCTCTGCCAATCCGACATGTGTCTATGAGTTGCATTTGATAATAACATTTGGCATTTATTGTGTGTCATCTTGAGCTTATGAAGCCATTCCTGAGGCTTCACTGTAGCCCTACTGTGATCATAAAAGCTTCAAGGGAGAACACGAAAACACATGTGGCAGTGTTTAGAAGACAGAAGAGATAATAATGGGGGATAACAGATAACAACCTGCAGGTCCAGAGACAGACGCACCTTGGGCCAAAGCTGTACCATGCTGGTGTAGGGTGCTGGCAAGCCCCAAAACCCCACCTGGGAAGAAGCAAGGCAAAAGGTGCGCTGATGAAGCTGCTGCCACTGACCCCACTGAGGACCAAGCCAAGCCTTGTCCCCAGGGGGTGGTGAGATGATGGCTAGGAAGCCACCACCATCCCCTGCCTGTGAACTGCTGCCAGAGGTCTCTCCGCCTCGGCTCTCTGATGTATGGGTATACGTCCTGTGGCTGTTAGCCATATGTTGCTCACGGGGATCAGGAAAGATGGTAGGTGGGCATTTGTGTGGGAGAAGTGGCTGCAATGTTTTCTCCCTTTGAAGCTGTTTCCATCTCAGGAGGTATGCTTGGTTCCTCCTTTTACGTCTAATATACTAGGGAAAAGGACAGCACCACTCAACTGCAAGAGGAAATCTCTGGGTTTGGCCTGAATTGCTACACGCAGTCAGTAAGGCCTTTCTTCTTCAGCATGTCAGTGTCCTTTCCTGAATTTGATGGTGTACGGAAGTACTTTTCGTAATCTTTTCTAAAAAGAAAGTCTTGACTGCAACTACAAAGCTGAAAGACACCTCTTTTGGGGTGGGAATCTGGAAAGAAAACTTTGGGGAATGTTTTCAGATCTGCCCATCAAAGCAATCTGGCCCGTGTTTGTTATTTTATTTTATTTTAGTTTAGTTCAATTTAGTTTAGTTTAGTTTAGCTCAGTTTAGTTTATTTCATTCTATTGAACTTAGTGGTCTTTAAGCTGTAGGATTTATGGCATGTGACTCTGACAGTAAGAGATGACCATATGAGACGCTGATCTATTGGCCTAAACTGACCTGACCTGACTTGTGGACAGAGAAATTGTCTCTTTCTCTGTGTCTGCACACGCAGACCTTGACCCAGCTGGTGAGCCTGCTTAGCAAGAGGCCAATTAGTCATAAATGCTGGCTTTCATTATGCAGATATTTCTTCTTTTGAAATGAGACCCAGGCTGCCAACTCATAGCATTTCACGGGATAATTTCACCCAGTCTTGAGTGGGCAGCAGTGCTCCGTCATTGCAGCAGGGACAGCTGTGCATCGATGACGGTGCCGGAAAGCCCTCGCTGGTTCCCTGACTCATGGTTTGCACGACCTTGAGCTTGTCCTGAGCTGCTTTTCACTGAGGGGGAGGAAACGTGTTGCTCAACGTAGCTCAGGCTCCACTTCCAAACATCATCATGAGGGTGAGAAGGGCAGGCAGGGATCATGGCCAATGCTCTGACAACCGCAGGGTGAATAGCAGTGAAAGAGCTGCTGATGGACAACAGGACAAATTAAGTCAGCCAGCACTGGCTCTGCTGTGGGGAAAGGTCAGCACCTCCAACAGAGTTTTGATTGCTGCAAAAACTAGCCAGCACCAAGTCTCGGCTGTGTCGGAGGTGCCAAGAGGGTCTGAGCATCCCAGCCCGGGGCTGGCTGTCAAGGGGAGGCAGGAGCCACGCCAGGCATCCTGGGGGCTTATCCCCCATGGCTGGGCATGCTGACTTGCCTGCCACGGCCCTGCTGCTCCTCGCTGCTCTTATCTGCACCCTGTCTAGCAGCCACAGCAATGCCTGAGTCAGGAAAATTTCTGAATGCAAAGACTACACCTAAAGGGTTTCATGAAAGAAAGAAAAAAAATCTGAGCTCTCCCTTTGCTGAAGCCAAGCTGTTGTCAGCTTAAATAAAATGTTTTCTCTTTGTTTTTGGCCAGTTTAACAGATTTATTTCCCCCTCCTTTCCCTCCCCCTCCTTGGATGAAAGTTGCAGGGGTTTCCACAAAATACGTTTTGGAGGAGCCAAGGCTTCAACACCAGCAGTTTTTAGTCAGACCCTTGGAATGATCAATAAATCGGCACCGACTGATCTCAGAGTCTGAGGATGTCTATGAGGCACAAGCAGCTCTTTTAGGTAAGCTGGAGCAAGTGAGTAAGTCCAGTAGCTCTGGAGCCAAACCCTAAAGTGGATGCAAAATCATATGGGGAGCCAGTGCTGTGATTTTGAGTACAAGGGTGATGTAATGATTGAGTACAGTTCAAGTAACTAATCTAGTCATCTGTTCACAATTTTGAATTATGGCTGATGCAGTCTCTGCCTGCAAGCCAGTAAAAAGAGAGTGAGAATTACAGTTATTGAGTCAAGCCAAAGGCAGGGATCAGCATCTTGGCATCAGCTTGGGGAAGTGGTGGGGGTAAGGGGGTGCGCAATTCGAAATGCAACTCAGGGTCTAGCATGAGCCTGAAATTCTGGGGACAGTTGGGATCCGAACCAAAGATGGTAGAGGACAGTGCACTGAGTGGTGGGGTCACCTATGTCTGATCATTGCCCCAAAGAAGAGGCGAGGCTTCAATCCTGAGCACAAATAACCAAATCTGAATCCATACCACCCAAGACAACTACTTTGAACACATACTCATCTGTGGTGTTTGAATTCCACTTAAGAAAATTTAGAGCCATCCAGGGCCTGACCTTTAGCAAACCACAAAGGCAACCCATAAACCACAAGGCTGGAATCAGCTAGAGAGGACAAGTAAAATCCAACATATTAGCATAGACTTTCAACTGCAGCTGTTAACCAGGGATATTACAAACGGGAGACGTCCCAGTAGCATCTATGTAAGATCTGAGAGTGTAAAGCTGGATTCGGTAAGGGCTCCACTGAGATCATCACCCAAAAGGGGGAATAACACAGCACAATGTTTAATAATAGTAAGTGGCTGACTTCACCACCAGGAGGAAACAAAATATTTTTAAGTGTCAGAAAACATAAAAACATGACATGATTCATCTTAAAACAAACAGTTGCTCATGTGAGTCTTAGAGCGGAGGATACATGGAAAGTCCCAAGATGAGACCATCTCCGGAGGGCTGTTTTTTGGGCAAAAATCACATTTTGCGAGCTAAGCATTGTAGGGCCTGGTCAGCTGAAGGTCTGTTGGGACTGGGGTACTAAAGGATGTACTTGGAATTGGGAAACTAAATCTCTCCCTCAAAATCAATACCAGAGTAGGGGTTTTTTTACAAGATGGATACCTTTCCCATACGGTGTACATCCGAGGGTTTATGCACTAATCATGGAAGATCTTTGGACATGAAGCAAAACTGTAAAAATAATCCATTGCACTAGTCATTTATATCAAACGTGCCGTCTCCGCTGAAGGTTATATTTTTCCCACTCTGAGTTCTAAGCTGACTACAAAGAATAAGAAGATAAAAATGTCTCTCTTGAAATTTTTGCGTAGAAACACTATACTTCAAAATATTTCAACTGTTTGTCAGATAGTGTTATGCATAATTAAGCCCTGAGGTGGCTGCCTTTCTTCCATGGGAGAAATGTTGCATTGCACCTTCTGTATGGATGTGTAGTGACCTCTTATTCATGCTAAGGAGGAAGCGATTACTCAAAGCTCTAATGCGTTTGTAATGATCTTTTGTGTTTGCTGTGGCTGCTTTATCTGGCTCGTCAGAGACTTACGTGTATCTTAAAAGTCTCACAGTGATTCAGTGGGATTATGTTCACTTTATAGCCATATTTGTATATTTTAAGAGTATTTGGGTCAATAGGTATAAGACCAACTGTGGCATTTACCCCCATAATTGAGTTCAGTAATTGAAATACATATTACTGAAAAGCATCTTGCTTGATTTGAAGATGTTATTCCTTCTGCTGTATACTTGATGGTCTTTTTTGGAATTTCTGATAACCTTCTAGGAACAATAACCTGCATCTATTTGTCCAACTATTTGCATTAAGACTAGTCGCTCCACAAGTACCTGCAGTAGTTAAGCCTGGTTTCCAAAGGGTTTGTGTCTCATGTTGATTGACTTTTAAACTCAATTGCACTGAGGATGCAATGTGAACTAATCCTGCATTAGACATCAGAGAATCCATACTACAACAAGCCAGTGATGTGGGATGTACGTTTTCTGATGTCTTCTAAGTCAGGAATGCTGGCTAAAGCCTTTGCACAATTGGCACATCTATATCTACCATCCTCTACAAGGAGTCTCAAGTATCTAATAAAAGCTGGGCTCACAATGCAGTCTTTTCTTCTTTGGGAGAATTAAGAGGCCTTTCCTTCTCCACTTAGCCACCTATTTTTATTTTTAAAAATTACAAGAGTGTAATATATTTAAAACCTCTAACTTGCTGTAAAGTTTTGTTTAAATGTTAAAAAAACTCAATGCCAGGTAGGGAAACAGAGACAATGACTCAGTATGTCTGAGTGAGCCTCTTTCCCTAAGGAAGGTTTGGTTTTGTCTGAGGAAAACTCTCATGGCATTAGTGATGATATTTTGCAGTCTGGTAGGTCCATGTCTGGAAGGTTTTTACTGCAATTGTAGGTACCTGGATCCAAGCCCCAGTTTTGAGGTGGAGGCTCACACATAGTGCTGTCTTGCACTTCAGTTTTCTTTTTGGTATCTGAAATGTGGCAGCCCTCACCCCTTTTACTAATTAAATTAATTTTATGCCCTTAAAAAGTCTCTGGTTGCTCCTACTCCCCATTATGAAAACTCTGGATATTCTCCTTATCATGCTAAACTCTTGGTCTCATTGCATTTGGCTCCTCGTCCAGAGCCTAGGCAAAACAAGCTTAAAAGAGCAAGAGGATCTCTTAGGGGTTGAATCTTCCCTGCTTTGACATAAGCCAGGAGTAACTGTGTTCAACGTCTGTTTCAAAGACTTCTTGGTAAGAAAATACAATCTAAAAATACCAGGGACCAAGATAAATCTGGACAGATTTTAATTGGGATCGGGGTGGAGTGGTTGTAACCTCTCCAGTAGTGTGGAGGTGGAGGCTTAAGACCCCAGCTTGGCCACTTGATGTGATCTAGAAGGTTATTTTACCGCTTGGGATCAAATATATCCCAGATATTTTCATCTATCCTTTCTAAGCATTTATACCACATTAACTCCCAGTGACCTGAGTGCTGCTAATGTGTCTCCTGTGTGTTTTGTTTCCTCCAAAAGCAAGGCTGTGATGCTTGCCTTTCTCCTGGAGACAGAGGTTGGAGGATAGAGGGGTGGGTTGAATTTCATTATTTCATGTTGATACACAGCTGCCAAATAACACCTTTTTGAAATAATGCTTGCATCATAACAAAAGTCCCTTTTTCATGTACGCTTTACTTAAACAGAAGATAATTTCTGAAAGAATAACACTGATATAAGAGTTTCTCTACCGAGTTGTGCAGTCCTGCTCCTCCAAGCACTTTCCCTGATTCATGTCAGCTAGGATCTGGGCCGTGAGCTTGCATTATGCCTTGGGAAGAGGGCAAATTCTATGATTCTTTGCAGGCACTGGCTACTTTGGTCTGTCTCAGTGTTTAAATCTTGGCCCCAACATATTTGAGTGACTTTTTCAGGAGCTTTTTGACTCAGCTGTATTGACAATTCTCTCTCCTTTCGCCTCCAGCTACCCCATTGAAAGAAAACCCTAATTTCCCCACAGCAAACCTCACTGTCAACATGTTCTGCATTGTTCTGCTTCAGGGTGACCAAAAAACAAGTCAGAGGCAAATCTGACTAATCTCCCCTGAAACTGTGAAATCAGTGAAAAAAATTTCAGTTGGGTACAATTTCAGCATTGTACCCGTGGGCCAACCACAGTTTTTAACAGCCTTCAGAGCTACCCAAAGATAGTGTTGCAGTCATTAATGTCACTGATATTGTTGCCTGAAATAGTTGCTTTATGCTGCAGTGGACAATGAATTCCTTCTTATCCCATTGTTTTCAGAGCTACTGTGTTTGGGACGTTCCAGGACTGCTGTAAATTGGTTCAATTCTTTTCTGACATGTCACTCACTAAATGTTCAGGGAGCGTTTCCCTAATCCTGTCCAGATGAGCTGTGGATTCCAAGAGGTTTCTATTTTTGGATGTAGGCTTCTGCCTATATGCTACTGTTGGGCTCAAGTTCATTCAGAGGAATCACATTAGCGGGTATGCAGATTTATTTCTTTGCTTCTGCTGAATGTGAGCTGAAATTGTTTGGATTTGCCAATTGCCTTTCCTGTGCGGAGGGATCAATGTCCTTCCTTTGCATTTTTCATAAATTGGAGTTCCATTCTGATGAATCAGAGCTTGATTTTTATTAGTTTTTCATAGGGGCTGCTTCCTCCTGCCACCACTTAATTCAGTGGGAATTTTTATTATTTCCAGTTCTTTAACAGCAGCATCTTGGGACCTCAGAAGGGATTGGAAACTCTCTGTATTCACAGGGCAACACACTGAAAGAGACAGTGTCTGCTTCAGAAATCAGAATTTCAAAAGAAAAGGCAGATGTGAAATAGGAGAAAAGCAGTACATCCTCCTTAATACAAGTGGACACAGGGACCTGCACTGACTGATATACCCAGTGTCACCCAGAAAGTCACTCACAGCTACCCACCGGACATTTCCCACTTCCCACTGCACAGCTTCCCACTGGACAAAGAGCAACGAAGCTGGTGAAGGGTGTGGAGCACAAGGCTGATGAGGAGCAGCTGAGGGATCTGGGGTTGTTTAGCCTGGAGAAAAGGAGGCTGAAGGGAGACCTTATCGCTCTCTACAACTACCTGAAAGGAGGGTGTAGAGAGGTGGGGGTCGGTCTCTTCTCCCAGGTAACAAGTGATAGGACGAGAGGAAATGGCCTCAAGTTGCGCCAGGGGAGGTTTAGACTGGATATTAGGAAATTTTACTTCACGGAAAGGGTCGTCAAGCATTGGAACAGGCTGCCCAGGGAAGTGGTTGAGTCGCCATCCCTGGAGGTATTTAAAAGACGTGTAGATGTGGTGCTGAGGGACATGGTATAGTGGTAGACTTGGTAGTGTTAGGTTTACAGTTGGACTTGATGATCTTAAAGGTCTTTTCCAACCTATACAATTCTGTGATTCTGTGATTCATTCAAACTCCAAGATACTAAATATCTGTGAACAATCAGAATTACAATATTTTCCAAACAGCTTTAGCAGAGGAAAAAGCAGGTTGGAGGAAGGGTGGGAATAGAAAGACTTGCACAAATATACATGTGCCAGTGATGCCTTTTTAGAGGAACTGGTGTCCTCAGCGTGAGCCATTTGCTCTTCTCCATCAGCAGTTTCTCTTCCTCCTTGCTTAGTTTAGGAAATGAGTCTCCAATGTTTTGTTTTCCTTTCTTCCAGAAATCAGACAATTAAATCATAAGCACATAGTCAATGAAAAGAGTTGCTGACGTGCAAGTACAGCTGAGCAGGCTGGACCTCCATCCTTGGAACTGTCTTACAAGGTGGTTCAGTGGGACCTATTGGGATATTTTAGCTGTGACCTGATATGCTACTTCTGTATTAAGGCCTGGCCCTTTTCACTAAGGCTTGACTGGTTATACTGCTAAATTATTAGGAGAGTCCCAGCAGGGCTTAGGCCAACTATTACCCAGACAATTCCCAAGACACAGCTCAAGACTTGACAAAGGCCAAAACCCTCTCCCAACTGGCTTCTCTGTATCTAACCACAGTTGCTTTCAGATTATTCAGCCATCTGGTATGGGCCCATCTTGGCACATACAGAAGAAGCATAGTGCAAATGCAAGGCCTTTGCCGTCCCCCTCCCTTCCTTGAAGCTCATGGGTCCTCATAGCTCAAGATGTGAGATCACACGTAAAAGCCAGTCCTTTCTCCGAGATGATCGCTACCTCTAGCACAACTTACAGGCTATTTCCATTTGGCTGAAAAGCAAGCTCTCAGATGTGCACTTCCCTCTTATATCACTGGCCGTAGCTGCTAGGTGAGTAAAATATGTTTAAATTGTTTAATTAAGTGCCTTCATAAGGACACAGGTCTCCTTGTTATTTAGTGGAGACGGAGTTACTTCTAGAAAGCACTATTCGGGGCAGCTGCTGAAACTGGATGCTCGGCTTCATCCTTGGAAGTAGGGTGTCTTCTCATGGACTACAGGGACTGTTTAGGAAGGACAACCACCCAGAACAGACAGCTACAGTAGCCATTTTACACTGTGCTGTACAAATACTGCCCAAACAGTGGGTCTGGGGAAAGCTGAGCTCAGCGCATCTGCTGGTGAGCGGTCTGTGGTAGATCTGGTATTTCCCATGCTCACTGCACCCAAGTAGGACTGCAAATATATATGTATATAAACAATTAATTGTACATGAGCTCATTCTAGGATGGAAGGCTGGACTACATATTAGACGAATGGTAGTTCAGGCCTATTTTTCCAATGAAGTCTTGAACCTCTGCCAACACATACCACTTGAGAATCTGGCCTCTTGCTCCTTATTTTGTACATTAACTTTACTTAATTGGCAGATTTTCCACGCTTAATAATTATAAATATATAAGCAGGAGTGTTTGTTTATGCTTGTTTAAGCAGGGAAGGAACTGTTTCAAAGAAAAGACATTTTAAGAATGGCCTAACTGCAGTCCCCTATAAAATTGGAGGTTTGTGTCTACCATGTGAGCTGGTGGAGCATGGAGGAGGGGTGTATTCAAGAGCAGTTAGGCAGTATTTGCAGCCTGTGCATCAGTGGGAGATGAGGTCAGGTCTCTAAATACCATACCTACACCCTTTTTGCCCGTGCCACATCTGTATCTGAGTGACCAGAAATGAACGTAGATGGGAGTAAGACATAAGGAAAATTTTGAGACCAGAAATAAGTACGTTTCCTCCCTGAGCCAGTGTTTTTGTGTGGGCTCTGTATTGCATATGTATTTTCTGAGGCAGACTCAGATTCCTTTGAGCTTGGCACATTCTGGTTAAGATGAACTCAGCATCCAAATGTTGACACGAAAGCTGACTGCACCATATACCATGGCCCCATGCCACCTCCAGCTGGCGCGGGGCCGTGCTGGCATTGGCTTTGGTTACTTGATTTAAGGCTGCTATAGAAGAGGGAAGGGCAAAGGGTGCCTGAGGTGGGTTAACCTGGCATCCCAGCTGGAGGAAATGGCCTGCGTTCTTCGGCAGAATAAAGAGAGAGGGATGAGTAGAGGGAAATAAAATAAATAAAGCAAGCCAATGGTGTCATTAAAAAGAGGATGTATCACGTTTACCGTGAGAGCATGTGACTCAGACATCCAGACGTGAACATTCCTGCAAAGCCCCAAATGCACACATGGAACTGAATTTTCTTGGCTTCCCAGAATGGCTTAATTTTATGATTCCGTGACTCACTAGAAAAAGCAAAGTCCCTAGACGTGCTGCATCAAGACCCAGTAAACACCAGTTACTGGCGTGGACGCGTGGGGACAAAGGAGCAGGTGAGGGATGGATGGAGGGATGGAACGGAGAGCGAAGGAACAAGACTCTCGGCATCTTGCCCCCTTTCTCCTTCTAGTGGTTTTGTAAGCACGTTTCTCTCTCTTCCTTTCTTTCTTTTTTTTTTAAGATTGGAGTGGAGGGGTTAACAGAGGTCATGTTAGTTTAAAAAATTATGGTTAGCCTTACAAGCTGGGTTGCCTTAGGTCACGGTGATACAATTCCCCTCCCTTCTCCTGTGCAGCAGTGGTTCACAGAAATTCCTCTAACGCAGGGAAGGACAGGGCCTGCCAAGGCTATGAGCAATGCAGAACAGACTTACCTGTTTTTATGCACTGCTTAACTAATTATTTTAAAAAGAAACAGCCAAGTTGGAACAACTACCTTTTTCTTCGAGGAGGAACATTTTCCCCTTTTCCTTTTTCCCCACGTCCCCCTTCTCCCCTCCTCCCTTCCCTTGGTTTTTTTTTCCCCCTCCGTTGCTTGGCTTGGCGTTTGAAACAGGTTCTCGATATCTGACACCTCTTGAAAGTGTAGTTTGGCAAACAGGAATCGAGTTCAGCTCCAAAAGGGCCCTGCACAGGGCTCCCTGTGAAAACACCTGGGTGTCTCTTATGCCTCTAAGAACCAGTCCTGCTTCTGTAGAAATAACAGCCGCCCTCTCCCTTCCCCCAGCCCCTGCTCTCCCTTCAAAATAAAATAAAAAAAAATTAAAACGCTGGCACTGTTTTTGTGAAAAACAGGTGGTTCAAGGGCGCTGCGGAAGGGGATGAAGGCCATCTCAACAACAGCGCGCAAAAATCCTGCACAGAGAGGGTTTTGATTGCAGCACGTACATCTGCAATTCGTTTTCCCAAGCTCAGGACAAATTAAGAATCTCCCAGCAATTAGGGGAGAAAGCTTCAAAGTGCAATCAGCAGTTCTGAAAAGAATATGTGCTGGGCTTTGAGGGAAACTAATCCTGCTGCCTGCGCTGGGCTCCTCTCTGCAGTGTGCATTTTCCAAGGCCAAAATTTTGGCCTGCTTTTCAGTCACACCATATAAAATAACAAACACACAGTCTAAGGAAAACAATTTTTAAGACACAGTGGAACCCACTTTAATGAAGAAAACTGTTAAATGCATAAAACCCCCATGTGCCAATGGATAAATGTGCTGGAAGTGTGAACTGTTAAACCAACAAAATTGTTAACACATCATACTGCTGGGCAAAAAAATAAAATAAAAAAATATAAAAAGGGAGTGAAACGGTTTTCTAACATGCAACCCACTTTGCCTTTATTGTTCACATTCCTGCTGACATAAAGTTTCCTGATTTGTCCCCTGGGCCGAGAAATATGGCAAAAGCGGGAACATTAATTGTATTTGCCCCCTTTAAACTGCCCTCCCTGCTTTTTAGCTCACAGTGGCCAAGAATAGCTTCATGGAATGAAGAGAGTTTGCCCTTTTTTATTCAGGGTGATGAGTGAACAAGTTCGCGTGGATTTTTTTTTTTTTTTAACCGGTACAAACCTTTAAACTACGCCTGAACGTCTTTTTCCTGTATGTGTGGGGAAAATCGGGACTAGTTTTGTATTCGCTCTTTCTTAAAATTCTTAAGTCCCTCCATATTCTTGGTTTTCCTTGGGGTGGATGCTGAGATGAGGCTGTTCCTTTGGTGTTGCTGCTCCCTCTGAAGACCTGGAGCTCTCACTGAGTAAAAGCCTGATCTCGTGAGAGCCCCGAAGGCAACCGCTTTGATAAGCGTCCAACCCTGCGGCCGTGCTGGCATGGTGGAACCTGGATTCCTGCCTCACTCCGAAACACGAGAAACTAAAAATCAGCCCATTGAATTTATCTTCATCCGAATCCTGAATTACATGCTGTTCACAGCTTTCATTTCCACAGGTCATCAAAATTTTCCACCGAAACGTGATTTCCACAAAAGGTGGGCTTTTGTCACAAATGAAGATTTTCGCTGGAAGAAAAAAAAAAAAAAAAAAAGTGCAGCAAAGCAAATATTTACTGAGCACTGAACGTTTTTATCGAAAACTTTTCCAAAACTGTAAGAAGGGTCTGCAGAACTGAATAGGTTGAGATTTCTTGTTTTGATATTTCCTGTAATGAGAAAACGAGAAAAAAAAGCATAGCAAATTCAAGTGAAAATTTAAAAGTTACTAAAAATACTCATAAGGAAAAAATAATTTAAAATCTTAATTTCCATTTCATAAAACAATTCTTAAAATTGTAGCATCTGCATGGGGCAGCCGTTCAGCTAAGGTCTGTGCTGCTGTTTGCCTGTCCCAGGGGCCTTTTAGGTGCTGCTCTATGAATACAGGTATGAAAGTGCATTTATGATGACTAAACCCCAACCGTGAACTGTGACAATGAAGAGTTTATTCCTGCAGTTCAGAATGTTCTCATTTTTCTTCACTTTTCCGTGTCCCTTGCAAAATAACATGAGGTCGTGCCTGGCTTGAGGATGGCTCCTCTTTTTCTTGGCACTTGCTGATTTTGCTTCTTAGACTGATGTTTGCAAAGAAATTCCAGTCCCTGAGGGCCACTAAATATATATTGCATTGCAGAGTCTCCACAGGGCGGGTTTGCACCTCCAATGTGCTTGGACCTCTTGCTCCTGAGGAGGCTCAATGGCTGTGTCATGTACTTGAGACCACTTTAGACACCAGGTAAACTTAAACCAGAGTCAGGTTTTGTTGTAGTTAAGCAAAAGAGTTAAGTTCTTGGTTACAAAAAAGGAAGCAAAACTGCAGCAGAATATTATAAGCCTTTAAATCCGACACTGGCCTCTTCACTGTTATGCATTTAGTGGATCCCTGGGGCCCGTTCCCAGCAGCTAAAGGTCAGCCCAACCGCCCCTCACCTGGAAGGTGTAGTTTTCCGGAGTGCACCGAGATCTGATTCTCTTATTCCAGTTGCAGCTGAAGACCATCAGGGTGTCACTGTGACAAAATTGTCACTGGCAATGCATAGGTTGCTGTCACACTCTCCGCTCTGCCATTGCCAAGATGCAATTTTTTAAACTCTTTTGTTAATTAATTTGTGTCACAGAAGTTTTCGTCTGTCCTGATGTTTATGAAGTTGCAGACAAAGTGTTGTTTCAGAGTCATTTAAGCCTGACTTTGAAATGAGCCTTTTGAGATGTGTGGGTGCTCATGGGAGCTCTTTCTGCAAAGAAACCATGAGAATATCCTGCTCCCTGATGTCAGGCTGGCTGCAAGGTCTCTCATCCAACATCAGCAACCAAAAAGTCAAGTGTCTAGTCTAGTTACTTGCGTCAGCTTCCCTTTGTCAGTGGAGGGAGATGGAGGGCTACTCATCCCCATCTTGAAGGACGAATCCTATCTTTACCATTGATTTATGGCCTTCTTCAAGGCTTCGATGCAACTTATGTTTTCGTACCATTGGAAATGTTATCTATGTAACACTTTTTATTATTACCCAATCTGAGGTATACTGGTGCATTTCCACAGAGACCACCCACGACTGTTGGTCACAGTTTTAGGATGGGGAGAACTTAAATTCTTTTCTTTTATCTTTTATAATGTCTTGGGCTGCCATGGGGGCTTCAAAGCAGTAGCTGTGTGATCCACTGAGGTCATCTTGCTACTCCACGAGTCAAAATTCTCTTTGTACAAAATAGGGGTAATCATAGAAATTCTAGGCTAGGAAGAACGTCGAACTATTCCCCTGCTTTGTGGCAGGGTCAGGAAATCTGGTTTATTCCTGGCAGATGTCTGTATAATCTGTTCTTAAAGCCCTCCAAAGCCTTCCATAGTAAATCACTTTGAGATCTAAAGGTGAAAAATGCTATGTAAGACCTGAATATTGTTATTATTATTAACAGTCTTGTTGTTCGGAGGACAGCTTAGCAGCACAGTCCCAGATGGCACTTTAAAAAAGAGCCCAGAAGGAATGAGTTATAGCGAGTTGCGCCAGTCCTGGTGGAAGTGCTGAGCCAGCACTGCTGGTGCTCCTGCCTGCTGCTGGCTTAGTCTGAAATGAAACTCAGCAGCGTTTGCCTGTGTTCACACAGAGGCCACGTACTGCCAATGGTTATCATATTACAGGGTTGGATTGCTCTACTAAAGCCACTGGTGCCATTCCTGAATGATGCCCATTATGAAGAGAACTGGATATTGCTTACTTGGTCCCTTTTGCAGGTGCCACGTGCAGCATGCACAGAATAGCATGTGCTTCTCCCTTCAGAAACATAGAATCATAGAAACATTTAGGTTGGAAAAGACCTTTAAGCCCATCGAATCCAACCTTAAACCTAACACTGCCAAGTCCACCACTAAGCCATGTCCCTAAGCACCACATCTACGCATCTTTTAAATACCTCCAGGGATGGTCACTCAACCGCTTCCCTCGGCAGCCTGTTCCAATGCCTGACAACCCTCTTGGTGAAGAAATTTTTCCTAATATCCAATCTAAACCTCCGCTGGGGCAACTTGAGGCCATTTCTTCTCATCCTATCATTTGCTACTTGGGAGAAGAGACCGACCCCCACCTCGCTACAACCTCTTTTCAGGTAGCTGTAGAGAGCGGTAACGTGGTTCATGATGCTCAGTGGAACTGCCTATGTAACCAGGAAAGCTGGTTATTGTATATCTACTCCATAGCATATATGGATGCTGATCCTGCACTCCCACCAGTGTTGGCCCCAACAAGTGATCCTGAAATAAAATTGCCCCCCGGCTCCCAACCAGACTTACCCTCTGTTCATTTAGTTTCCAACATGCCCCCAGAAAAGCATATGTATATTCAAGTATAGGTCTAGCATTAAAAGTGCCCTGGGCAGGGGATGAGCTATTGGCCCCTCCATCTTTGTCTCCTACCTACTAGACATCCCATTCAACCTCATGGTCTTCCTCCTCCCCAGTTGCCCTTGGTGCCACCCCAACCATACGCAGCTCTGTTTAGACAAAAGAATGAAACCATTCTGGGAGGCTGAGGGTTGCCAGCATTTGGACTAAGGATCCCAGCCTTTCCACTCAAAGCTTGAGGATTTTGAGTAGAAGACATTGAATTTAAATATAGTCTTGGAGAAGTTTCCTTTCTAACTAGTAGATCTAACACTGCCGAGACAGAGGCTCAGGTGCGGAGACTCAGGTGCCGTCCCTGGCACCTGTAGGTGATACCTCCTGAAGTCTGCACAAGCCAGAGACTGTTCCCGATATGTAGTCTGGATGTGGCTGTCCTGTTTAAGAGATTAAAAAAGCTGAATAGCATAGATGTGCCTAGTGCCCATTAGACTCCAAACTAGAGAACAGATCCATTTACTGTTTGAGTCTCTAGCTATGTAACAAATGAAAGACTGTACATCCCAGAACGGTTTGCCTAGCTTTTATTCCTACAGAAAAATGGTATGGATTCATATTCCTCTTACCATATTAGGTAGAACAGCACAATAGAAAGAAGTTCATTCCCTTTTGAATTCTGGAGGAGGGAAGGAGAAGAGATGTTACAACTTTTTAACCAAATCTATTTGATTAAGTTCATGACAAAATCTGTGAGACTTTCCTTAAGAAAAATTAGGGTGTTGTGCCTACATTTAACCTTATAAACAACTGCCTGCACAATACTGGTGTGGTACCCAGAGCTGCAGATCCCAGGCAGGACTGCAGCCAAGGCACAAGCATGCATTGACTGTGGCACTCAGAGTGAGCACTCTCCCCTTGGCAGCAGGAGCACGAAACTCAGCTCTCTCTCGTTTCATGTGAGCTATCCCATCCTTGTCGTGGGATTCAGAGATCACCCTTGTGTATCCTGGTGAATAAGCTTAATCTGGCTCTGCTTCTTGCATTTGTGCTGAACAACATGGTAGCTTGTCTCCTGGTCTGTGCCTGGGATTACAGCAACAAAGAAGCTGCCGTATTTTCATCTGGGAGTGACTAGGCACTTGGCACGCCTGGGAGAGAGGATCCTTGCTCTGCCTGCACATTTATTTCAGTAGACGGACAATCTCCCCAGGTGGTTAAACTTGTACAACGTCCCTAGCCAAACACCAAATTAGCCTTCTACGCTCACCCGTATCTGCTGTGGGGCTGTGCACTATCAGAAAGTTGCCTGGCTTTCAGTATTCTTGCACTTATGGTACAGTAATTGGTTTAGAAAATACGCAGGTATATAAAAACAGTCATATATGTGACAGAATCCTCTAAAACAATGACCAAGTGTCTGTTGCCTTCACATTTCTATAGGTGAAATCGTAAGTTTATTAGAGCTGGCATAACTACTCCCCAGGCATCTAGTCTGTATTCTCCTTTCTTTAGCTGGGGAGTATTGTACCTCAGTTACCAACCTTAGAAAAGGAAAAAATTTGGACTTAATTCCTCCCTGGCTTAAACCTTTGTATTTTTTTGGCTGTAGATTTATGTTCCAAGAACTTGGATTTACATAAAGACGTATCTATTTGCACATAATTTGCAAGAGTTCCTTTTAGCCTATAATTGTGCTAAATACGGTTGTGGAGGCCGCAGCATACCTAAAGTATTGCCGAATGGATTTTTAAGAGTAATTTTTTTCAAAGTGTGCTAAAATAGAAAGATCGGAGGGGGGAAAAAAGAGAGACGAAAGATGGCCTTGTGGTTAAAATCCTGGCCTGCAATTCAAGAAATCTGGGTTCAATTTCCAGCTCTGCCACTTACTTCCTGCGTGACCTTGGGCAAGTTGGATAATCTCAGTGTGCCTCAGTTCATGGGCATGCTAATAATATTGCCTTTGTCTCTTGTGCTCCTAGAGCATGAATGCACCACGTGTTTGTTTGCACAGCACTTAGCACAACTGGGACCTCGTCTCAGCACAGCCTTCTTGCTCTACTGTAATGGTGACGATAATAGGAATAACGTTTTCCCTCAAGATTATGTGTTGAAAGAACAGAACGGGTGGTATAAAGGGGTTTCTTTTAGGGACTTGGTGAGTGCAATCAAAAGGAAGGAGTTTCCTTTCTTCTGCCATGGAAGCCCATTGGTGACACCGTCATGCACAGCTCTGCTGAACCTGAGAACCCAACAGAGGTTGTCGGATACTAGTCGTGTCTTTTAACGCCTCGTTGCAGGGTGTCAGAGGTTGTAAGAGACAAGTGTAGCCTACAAAATAGTATGGAGCTACAAAATAGTATGGAGCTACAAAATAGTATGGAGCTGTGTGCTCTTATGGCAGTTATGACTTCAGCCCTATCTCGTTGAGTGTCATTATTCTCCTTCTCTCCATCCAAGTAGGTCTCATTAATGTGAGCTCAAAATAAAAGAGCCTGAGGGTTTTGTTTCCCAGAGTAAACAGGTTGAAAACAGCAGAGCTAAATACGGCTGTTAGCGTGGAGTACCTTATCCAGATGTGACTGGCTGAGCTTTGTGATGCCAAATTATGAGATTAGTGTTGTGGATTTAGATCACTGGCTGATTAGTCTAAGAATAACTTCAGTTTCTGAGCTCCGTCTTGGTTACCTGAGTTTTTGGAATAAATGTCAGGGATCTGGAAATAACCTTAAAATAACAAATAAAAAGCTCACTTAAAGAAAACATGTGCTGTGAGTCCTGACAATCTGTCATCTGTCTAGCCTGTGTCATTAGGAAAATCACTTTTCTTGTGAAAGAGTGCAAGGAGACTAGTCAAAGTTCCTACGTAAAGAAAAGGAGCTGAACGAAATTGAGTAGCTCCTGTGAGCTACTGTGGACATGCACTGCTATGAAATGAGGCCAAGACTGTGAAAAAGGATCGGTGCCTTTGGGTGCTTAGCCTGCGGCAGCTTGGAAAAGACCTGATTTTTAGGGATTGGATGTTCAGCACCGTGTGAAAAGCAGGGCAAAGTGGACAACCAAATTGCACCTCGAATACTGTGTTCAGTTTTGGGCCCCCCACTACAAGAGGGATATTGAGGTACTGGAGCGCGTACAGAGAAGGGCAACGAAGCTGGTGAAGGGTCTGGAGCAGAAGTCTTATGAGGAGCGGCTGAGGGAGCTGGGACTGTTTAGCCTGGAGAAAAGGAGGCTGAGGGGAGACCTCATCGCTCTCTACAACTACCTGAAAGGAGGTTGTAGAGAGGTGGGGGTCGGTCTCTTCTCCCAGGTAACAAGTGATAGGACAAGAGGAAATGGCCTCAAGTTGCGCCAGGGGAGGTTTAGACTGGATATTAGGAAATTTTTCTTCACCGAGAGGGTTATCAAGCATTGGAACAGGCTGCCCAGGGAAGGGGTTGAGTCGCCATCCCTGGAGGTATTTAAAGGACGTTTGGATGAGCTACTTAGAGACATGGTGTAGTGGTGGTTTTTGGCAGTGTTAGGTTTATGGTTGGACTCGATGATCTTAAAGGTCTTTTCCAACCTATATGATTCTGTGATTCTGTGATTCTGTGACAGTGTTTGTGACACAAAGGCCTGATGGACGACTTTTAGCGAAATGACATTTCATTGTTGAGGCACTCAGTTATGTATATTTAACCCGCCTTTTCCATCCTATTGCTATGGATGAATGAAAGCTGACTTTGATCCGCTGGCTGTCTTTCTGGAGTGTGGTTAGAGCGTACCCGTCGCTCAAGGAGGCCTGGGGAAGAGGGACAGTTTGACCTGGGCACCAGCTTTAAGAAATTATTGCAGTAGGGACTTGTTAGACTGCAATACAAAGTGATACAGAGAAAACTGTGAGGAGTTTTGGGCAGCTCTTGCCCTGCAGACCTGGAGCCTCTTTGCAGCCCAACTGTCCCTGTGGCCGGCGGAGGGATCCACTTGAGCTTCCACAAAGACATTCGACTTTACATGGACAGGGTACTCTTCACCACATCTTTCTAAGCATTTCTCAGGATTTCATTCACAATGTTTCCTTCCCCTCTAAAATAGCTTCCTAAGATTTTTCAGACATTCAGGCAAAATATCTTGGACTCACTGAAAAGCTTTGAAAATGTTTTTGTTTTATATATAACCTGGAACATCTTGTCAAAGCAGGTATGTCCCCCTCCACTTCATTTGGAAGGGAAATCCCCATATTTTTGATTAAAAAGATGAATTTCAATCTAAAATTTCTACCACTAAAAGTTCCCAGTACTTTGAAGATCAGCGATAAAGTATAATTTTACTAAATCAGGCTTTCAGTGTTATAGCATAATTTCATAGCCACATATCTTCTGGTTACTGCACAGCTATAAGTACAAAATAATGTATACCAAAATAACTTTACAGTGGACTAGAATGTCAGATGTATACCTCTCCATGTTGCTGTATGAAAAAAGAAGGTACACGCTTATACAAAATAAAAAGGAAAAGACTTTGATAGTGTATAAAAAGTCCTTTTTCCCCCCTCCAGTCTTGTTTTCTTTTAACGGTCTTGTGGGCACATACAAGACACAAAGTAAACCCCAAAACTTTCAAGAGATGTATTGTTTTTTAGGTTTCTAGTGTCTTGTTAAATCGCAAAATTAAGAATGAAATACTTGGCTACTCTTTCACTGCTCTTTCAAGGAAATTACTTTCAGGATTATTCACATATGTCATTTTTACTAATTTCCATGTCCAAACTTTTAGGATCATACACATGCGTAATTTTTACTAATTTCCATGTCCAAAGTTTTTGCAAACTCATTAGACTTTAGTCCTTTCACAGGTATGGAAAAAATATCATGCTCAGGAATTCTTCTTAATAACATTAACTTTGTAACTCATGCAGTTTTGGGACTTAGAAAGTTTCTTCACCTGAGGTTTTTGTTTGTTATTCCAAATTTACTGCCAGAAACTTGACACTTACTCTAGAAACGTTTGTCCAAGATGGGTTCCAGAGATTAAAGACTAGGTTTACTTGAGTAGTGTGAATTTAAGACTATGAACTACTTTCTCTGTTAAAATTCCTATTTGTAAGTTCAATTTATGCTCATGGGCTTGATTTACAGCAGAAGTAATTAAAAAAAGAAACGGTTCGTTAACTAATACAGAAAGAAGTATGGCAGAGAGGTTGAAAATTTATGTAATCTTAATTTCTGTGCTAACAGACACAAGTTTAATCTACATTACAGACTTGACAACTCTGAAATTGTATTGTACAGGTACGAAAATGTTATGAAATCCAGATCAGTCCTTTGATCCAGCAATTCCTGATAATTGTGGCTTCTAATCAGGGAGACGGAAAAGCTAGCAGCAGTGCTGGGGTATGGGCACCATAGTAAGGCATTCTGGAGTGGAAATTTTCTTATTTAATGTTAGGTGGCTACAAAGTAGACATGTAGAGCTGAGCTAGTGATGCATAGGCTCTTGGGAAATCAGTAGCAATGGAAGTGCATTTTTAAGACATGATTCCTCCAACCTGTTTTAGATGCCCACTTTCAGATGAGAATCATGTGCTAAAGTCATGTCCTTTGGCCAAGTAGGACCAGGGTCACTGAGCTGGTTGAAAATTTTTCAGCTGAATTTTCCTTTCAGAAAATGGCAAATTTCTGTTATTAATCTGACATGATTCTTCTGACATGATTCTTCATATAGCAAATGTCAAGTAATAGAAAATAAAAATACAATGGGGAGATGCGTAATATATAGATATGTGTAGGTACAGCTGTTTATAAGTGTGATTATGTGTGCCTATTCATACACAGATGTGCTGAAATTAAAATGAAAGATTTATGGAATGACAGAAGCCCAGTGCTTTGATTGACCTGATGTATTTAGAGGGGAGAAGGGGAAATGGCAGTGCAGAGAAAGGATTTGCTCCCTGTGGAAATTTTGACATTTGATCTCAGTTTGTAAGGAGATGCCCAGGCTCTGATGGCATAGGCACCCTGGTTCCCGCGCTTGCCTAAATCCCACTTCTGCCTCCAGCTTGCTGGATGATCTGATTTTAGAAGTAGCAGGCTTGAAAATGGCACTGTTTTCCATACCTTTTCTGGGCCACCAGGTTTGGTCCACCTTCAAGACTGCATCACCCCGAGCAAGCAGGCATTTTGCTAACCTCCTTATTTTGGTTTCACTTCGCCTACAGATACCACCCCCAGCCAATAATGATCCTTTGTGTCCTCGGCCGACGCTGCTCATGTCGGTGAGCGTGAACTCAGCTCCAAGAGCTGTAGGCACGCAGTCAATTATCATCATTGCTATAAAAAAAAAAATTCTCCCAGAGCAAGAGTGTTTCTCCAGCTTGCCTTCAAACAGCGGCTCGAAATCCTCTCTAGCCCTGAAGTAAGAAAGAGTTATGTCTGGAATATTTCACTCCGTCTTTGAGAGAACAACTCTGTGTATTCCTCAGTGTGTGAGCACTGGATGAATGGCAACAGCAGTTCAAACTGTTTATTCCTTTCTTAGCAATAATGTTTAGGTTCATGAAAGCCTTCCAAGATATATAGAATTCCTCATGCTGAGTAAGGGCTCCTTCACTTATTGCTGCTGCTACACACTATGGACCATTCTTATTATACCTCCCTCCCCATTCATACCACTATAGTTAGGGGACTCTCAATGTTGTCATTATAAGCCCCTTATTTTTCAGGGTGTATAATTCAGCTGTAAAAAATTTGCCCTGGGCTGAAACTTGGCACATGAAGGCCAGAGAGAGGATTTTTGTGTTGATTATTTTTTTAAAGCAAGTTTTTAAAATAAAATAAAATAAAATAAAATCCGTTCAGCCATATTATGTTGTAAAAAGTGCAGGAAAAAATAGAAGTTAGTGGTTTCAGATGCTTTTTTCAGGCCTCTCCTGTGTAACTCAAAGCCAGCTTTGTTTTTTAAACTGAAATTTTCCAGGCTATTAGTCCATAATGTGAACTTGTGCCTTTCAGGTTTCTCTTTAAACACAGGCACACACGAAAAGACGAGCTGAGTTATTTCAATTAGGAACGGGGGCTGCTGTAATTTATTTTATGTGCCCTTTTTCACAAGGATTTTTTTTTCCTTCTGGAAGGCACATGGGTGCACACCACCAGAATAAGCGTTGGGGTGAACCCCTCTGCCCCTGCCTGCTGGTGTCTGTATCTCTTTGCTGTGGGTCCGCTGGATCTCCAGAGAACGCTGAATTGGATGCTGCTCCATTAATGAATCCACCGTTTTCCCCACACTGAATAAATGTTAAGGCAGGACTGGGCTTCCCGATGGGTGGTTTCCTCAGGGCTCAAGCAGGTCTAAAATTTAGTCTGAAGGAGCCAGCGCATTTGGGTTTAACCTTCAGGTCTCTTGGATCCCAGTCCGTTGTCTTGGCCACAGATCCATCATCCTGTTCCTGAGGTGGGTTGGATGATATTTGATTTAAATTCTGGTTGGCAAAGCCCATGAACGTGAAGGTTTCAAGCCTGTTGACTCTGAGGAAACTGTGGCCTGGAGTTCAGATCCTGTATTAAATCACCAGTTAAGATGCATTGGGTGGCCAGCACCTACTCTCTGCTTTGTTAACAGTTGCAAAACTGCAGCATGATGGCAGGCTGTCTTTACAACACAGCTAGGGCTGGATTAGCAATCGAGAAGGGCTATGCAGAGGCAGAATTGCCTGCAAACAACTCATGCCTGTACAGGACCAACTTACCAAGTGTTCTTAAATGTTCGGTTTCCCCAGCAGTTTTTTTCTTAAAGGAAAAAAGTCCCTAAGATATAGAAGACCTGGTGAGAACTGGTCTTTTGTTCCATTAAAAGCAAAACAAAACAGAGTTATCGCTTTCTTTCCATTTCTAAAAAATACGTGCATTTCTTAAAGAAAAAATTTAGACTGGTTTCTTAATTTTAATTTTATTTTGATGGCAAAATTTTATTTTGATGGCAAACGCCAGGCTTTTATACATTTAGAATAATTATTATTAGTGAAAATCTTTTGTAGAAGATCTGTATAAGAAAAAAAAGATCAAAATAAAGTAATATGGACCCCATACCCGAAGATAAAGTTATGAAATGATACAGCACTACCTCTCCAAGTGACTGCACCAGATTTTCCTCTTGATGGCAAAGTGTCTGTTGGTGGGTGAATGAGGGGATGCTTATCAAAGTGAGCAGCTTGGGCTACTGTAAGGAGCAGGGTAAAATGGCAGACCCCAAGCAAGAGCCTACAAAGCCCGGCCACAAATTTATTCGTGCCCTTACTCTGCACATCTTCTGCTGGCTGCTGGTGCAGCTTTAGAAAAGAGACTCACCAGCGGTGTGAGGCATGAAGGGCTGATGTCTCGTACATCCAGTCATCACTGCGACATTGTTTTAGCAAATGTCTATTTATATGAGGGAACAAAGGTAGTGCACTATTCCTTTGCTTGACTCTGGCAGACTGTCCGGACTAATCCAGCATTAGGATTTCCTGCAAGCCCAGTGCCTTCTCTCCAAAGAGGGCAATCCTCTCTACTAGTTCAGTAGCTCAGAGATCAGGATGCAAGCTGAACCATCACTTCTTTCTTCACAGCTGGAGAAACTTGGGTGATTTGCCAGAGGCAGAAAAAGAGCAAATGGAAGCGGTAGGTAGATAACATATCTTTTATTTGTGTGTGCCTGTGCATATAGAGGGGGTGGGGAGGAATTGGTTGCAGTTGCCTTTTAACATGCTGTGATCCCCCAGCCAGGCTTTCGTGGCTCCCATCAAAGCCCACAGCTCCATATGTTACCACGAATTTTGGGTTTCCAAGCCAGACATGACTGTGAAGTTCCATGGAGTGGAAAGCAGTTATCCCTAACCCTTGTCTCACCTGCTGGCATGGTCTGCATGCAGGGCTTTCTGTTCATGCTGCGTGGCCATAGGATGACAAGCCTGGACACATCAGCTCCACCGTTTTTCAGGGTGGAATTTTGACATTCCTCGAGTTCAGATTTGTTCATTTGTATTTCTTTTAGCCAATTAATGCTGGCTCCAGGCAGGGTTTGGGGTTTTTCTTTTTTTTTTTTTTTTTTTTTTTTCTTTTTTTCTTTTATTTCTTTTTTTTTTTCTGGTTCATTCAGTGCTCCTACTGGGGGCTTCTAGGCAGAGAATACCACACACAGACACGGGCTCCTCCTCACGCACCATTCCTGCAGACAAGGAAGCTGAAATGAAGCTGCCTAGAAAGCCTGTCATCACGGCTCGCTAACCAGCTGGAAGCCGTCCTGCCGAGCAAGGGGAAGAGCCACCCCTCGAAGAGAGTGGGAGCCCAGCCCCAGCCCCGGTCCGTCCTTGCGGGCGAAGCGAAGCCCACGGGGAGGACCTGGAGGCTGTTTTTGGTGTGTGACGGCACTCAGAACCCAAGCCATAACAGCAGCACTTTGAAAACAGAAAAGAAACCAAAGTGTCTAATATTGGGTCAAGCCAACATCTATAAATCAACGTCTGTGAATTTATAAACTGTTCGTAAATTTAAGTGCTTTTTGGAGAGCTGTTTGTTATTATGTCAGGGCTGGGAAGGGGGGTGAGGGAAAGTACTTATATTCACTCACTGTCTCCCGTCCGGACTTGCTCGTATATTGTTTGAGGGGGAAGAAGGAGCAGAAGTTGTCTGGGTGAAGGGAGGCATTACGGGGATTCTGCCTTTGTGCCCCAGAAGCATTCGGTTCAAGACGAGCAGAACGGACAAACCAGATTGAAACCATATTTGTGCCTCTCAAATTCCTCATCTGTCCTTTGGCTGCTTTAGCCCTCCACCAGCTAACGCAGCTTTAAAACAGCCGGAGAGACTTGCGGCAGGAGGCCCTCAGCCGCTACCTCCCTTTCCCCCCCCCGTGCCTCCGGGAGGGAGCAGAAGCACAAAATCATCTCAGCAGCTCTGCAGCCCCTCTTCCCCCGTGCTCTGGGCGCGGTGACAGTCCCCGACGACTATTCCTGCAGCACACCTCGCTCCGAGGCGTGCTGTAAAGCGGCGCGGTCAACGGGGAACGGGATGCCACTGCTGTCAATGGGAACTGGTAAACAGCTTTGAGGGGGGGAAAAAAAAAGAAAAACCCTCTGCAATCTTGCTCCACCCCTGGCTGAAACTTTTTCTGAGGTTCCACTATATTTGGATAACTTTTCCTCCCACCTCTATTCATTTTTGTTCCTTTCACCACCTGCTGTTTCCACAGCCAGGACAGGGCACAAAAGTGTCCTGAAAGGAGTTGTCCCAGCCTGGCGGGAAACAGGAAGTATTGGAAGGCCTAAGAGGGTGTGAAAAGTTTTGGAGGTTACGTTCACAAAATAAGACATTGTTCTGGTACGGTGCTGCTCATTCAAGTATCTCAACACTTTGCACGCATGAATGAGTTAAGCCTTATAAAACACCTGTAGGGAAATGGTATCCTCCATTTTATAGGTGATGAAATGGAAGTACTGAGGGAGCTGAGGCCAGATTTCAAACCTGAATGCCTCCAGTTAAGCTTCTAAGTCCAAACCAAGGCATTGAAATAAGCATTCACAACCTACCGGGTCATGCTGATATGAAGGGAATGGCTGTGTGTTTAGTGCTCTCCAAACCCAGGCTCCCTGTTGAGCAACCTATTTCTGAAAACTTTGGCCTGGGCTCTTATACGAAAGCCATGCAGTCAGTGGAGACAAGCACTGGACACCGAACAGTTTAATCCTAACATACAGGTGTGTGCTTGAATGTTCTCCAAACCAGGCAAGACTCTTTAGTGAAAGAAAAATCTCCTTGGAAGCTCACCTTTCTTCTGAACTGCATAAAAATACCCCGGGAAGAACCATCTCCCTGGAAGCCCAAAGCTCATGGATAGGCAGAGTAGACATCAGTGTATTTTCTGAAGACCCGGGGAAGTTAATCAAAACATTTTCAGAGCTCTAAAAAATGGTTTTGGCACTGGTTAAGTAGCCCTGGGCAAAGATTTGAGGTTAGTTATCTACTTCACTTGAATATGACTTGAGTCGAAGCTCCTCATTTCTGTATTTCATGTCCTGAGTTGACCTCCCTGATTTCTGAGAGACTCCAAAGCATAACAACTTTTCCTGCTGTTGCAAGTTGCAGGAATAATTTGTCATGGCCTGTTTGCCAGTATTTACAATGTTTTTTCATGTTATAACAATTGTGAGAGCCGGTAAATTCGATTCTTTTATTTCTGTAGTGCGTGTTGTCAGCCTCTCTCAGAAAATTAGCTGTCTCCATATGAAGGGACTAATCCATTTCAAGGAATTAAGCATTTTACTATTGTCATATTTATGGTGTCTCTCTTAGCTCTTTTGTGAGGCTGCCAGGCAGGATTGTACTTAATGAATTTCAAATGTGTGGATTGGACATCCTATCCTCACATGCTGCTTGCAGGCTCAGGTACATGTTGCTCCCTCGGTGGTATACAACACTTGTGGTTCTGGTTTCGAGGTTTTAAACCAAGTCTTTTCCCAATAGGAAGCACCACAAGGACCAGCTCTGATAATTTTGGACCAAAAACAACTGAGGGCTTGAAGTGCCCTCAAAATAGCCTATGCTTACTTCTAAAGAGGTTTGTGAGGGTCTAGAGGCAGGACATTGTAGGGAAGAGGTATTTCATGAAATACAATCTGGGCCTACTTTCATCTGCCTGTAATACTCTCACTGCTGAGTCAGTGATCCATTATATATAGCAAACGTATCAGCACTTGCAACCCTGCGTTGGATCACAATTCCCATCCCTGTCGGAGGGTGCAGGGCACCCTCCTTGGGCAGTGCCATTCATCCTGTCATTGTACTTCTGAGTTATCCAGTGGCTTTTCTTTGGGAAATAGCAAAGGTTACGCACACAGAAATCATCTCTTCCACTTTCAGAAGCAGTTAGACTTAAAGAGGAGATGACCCTGAGTGTAGAGAGATTGTTTGGTGGAGCCTGTCTTTGTAACGCTGTGATAGGGAAGACAGCAGCTAAGGAATCCATACACACAATATGCACTCAGGGGTCTTTGATGAAATGATATTGATGGGGATCTACCCAGTGTTCTGGCTTGCCAATGGTAAATGGAGCCCAGATGAGATGAACAGGGTGGTTCGCTCAACTTGGAGCACACTGCTTGCAGACTCAGGCAGATGTGGTTGCTTTACCAGAGTTGTATCTTCTCTTAACAAGGAAGATGCAAAACACTATTCTCATTTAAATTTTAAAAAGGAAAAGGGGAAAATTCTGGCGTGCTTATCTGCCTCATGGTGCTCTGGAGACACTGGGGCCATATCTCCGTATGTTTCAAGATGCAGAAGCAAAGCACTGCTTACACATCATCTAAAGAAAGGCAGCCTGGCAGCAGAGGAAAGGCAGTGCTGCAACCCTGACGGCTGGGATTAGGCCTCCTTGATAGACTCAGAATAGACTTTGCTGCTGACTTAACTAGTAACACATGACAGTGCATGAATTTTCATGGAATAGCTGCTCAGAAAATGAGTAGGAAGTGGCTCAAAGCAGTCAGGGAGACAGCTATTTGCAGGGTTTGCCTTCTGACAGCATTGTCTAGTGAACCCAGCCAAAGGACTTAACATGACTGAAAAAAGCGTCAAAGTCCTGGCTCCAAAGTGCAATTCTGCGTAGTCCCGTTTGCTAGGCACACTTGGTCCCAGCTTCCGCTGGAATAAAAGGTGAGTCAAAGGAAAATGGTGTCCAGAAGTTCAGAGCAGCCCAGACAGCCCTAACCACATGACAGGCCCAGAGGGAAGTTTTAAACCACCCACACAACAGCTTGCACAGCTTGCCAAAAAGTCAGATCCTTCGGCTGGGGGAAAAATAGCTTGCATCTGGATTCTGTGTTTGAAGCCCATGGTAGAGGAAGAAGAGAATGAGGAGGAGGAGTGGGAAATGTGTTCTGCACAGACCAGATTGCAGTTTGATTTGAAGCATAAAAGGAAGGAGTTTATTATTCTAATAGTAATAACTCATTTCTCCCTATAAGCATAGTACAACTTTCTACGAGTGGCAGATCAGCCAAGAACAGAATTAGGGCCATTCCTAGCACGGTTTCAGTCCAGCCTGCCTTTGTTTATTTTAAAAATAAAACACAGCTCAGTGTTTATTTGAATGGGTAGAGAATAGAAGGAGAAGTTCATCAGCTCCTAATCATGTGGGCTAAAAGTGAATCCTTGGCAGCCGAACCCAACGTGAAGGGGCTGGCTGCGAAACAAGCCAGTGTGCTTGGGTTAATGGTCAGGTATCTGCATTTTGGAAAGGCAAAGCTGACCAAATAATAAGGTATTGACTTTTGAGCCAGAGGACCAAAGTGATGCTCATGTCTGTGGCATTGACATAGTCACGACTATGTCATACACGATTGAGTGTTATGACATACATGACTTAATCTCTCAGTTGAGAGACAGTGATGCTTGTCTTTGAAAATTCTTGAGGACAAGGTATCCACATGGCTGGCTCTAGCTGTAATTTGGCCACAGGGGCTAAGTCTGGACTAGAAAAATCAAATGGTATCAAGCCTTGGCCTGAGCACTGCCACTTGGTTGTTTGTGCCATTCAATTGTTGGAATTGTCCCTGGCAAACTTTTGGCCCAGACTAAAAGTGCTGTTAGCAATTTCCAGCCACGGTCAGGGAGTTAGCACAGGCCAGGGACTGCTCCCCATAGGCATTTTGGATATGGTCACGCTGTTTGGGAGACTTATGGAGTTGAGACTTGGAGCAAAGGTATGGCCATAGTGTCCCAGTTGGTCTCAATGGGCCATAGCAGTGTTTAGTTATTAGAACTGTTGTGGTCAAAATGCTCATAGAGTGGTTAGAAAGATTCAGCCTTGGGTTATTTGCTGGTGGGTTGAGCTGTGGGATGCTTGAGGTTGTGGCTGCTAGGTCTGGAGGACATGAAGGGAGGGCTTGGGCCTATGCTGGCATATGGAGCTGCAGCAGGAATTTTATCCCAAAAGTTGGCCTATGCTGTTTCTTGTGCATCGGTAATGTGGCATGTAGGCTGACACACATGTAGGCTTGGTGGCATAGCCAGAGCTTGTGGGGATGCCTGTCCCATGCTCACATGAGACAAAACAGAGCCAGGGCTTTGGGCACCAGATGACAGTGCTGCAGGAGGAAGATGCGTGGTGGAGCAGAGGATGAGGTGTTCTGCTTGAGGCTTCGTCATCAGCTCCCTCTGACCTCAGGCAAATTACTTAACCTCATTGCTTCCATTTCCCTTGCTGCCACATGGGGATAATAATACTATCACAGGATGGTTGTGAGCATTAATTAGCATATGTAGAGCACTTTGAAGATGAAAAGCTTTTAATGGCTGCTGGGGATTATTAAAGCCGTTCACGTTCCGTAAGTGTTATTAAAAAGAAACCAAATCTGAATGCTCTGCACTGAACCTCATCAGATCCTGGGGCTTGAATACTGGTGGAAGGACGCCTCTACCACACTATGTAATTCTTCAGTAAATTGCCCAGGGGCTGAATTTATCACTGGAAACCTCAATCCTGAGAGCTAACCAGAATAACTGAGCATCGTCTGCTGTGACTCACTCCACCTTCCCAAAGGGGAAAAAAGGCAGTGGCATGGTTGTAATTGGGTTCACTTTTGATCTGAGGTACATGCTTTCTAACACTCCTGAACTCATTGAGTAGATTTGGGATTATCTGGGGGTTGTTTAAAGTAGGAGCATTTGCTTCTCTTGGAGACAACCAAGATGCACTTGGATGCCACCCAACTGAGGTGTAGGAATTGGTTCAGGGTTGCGTGGATGACGATGGTGTACTGTGGGCAAGTTTCTTGGAGTTGCCTATCATGAGTGAAAGCCTGTGAGAGGCCAAGAAAAAAACCAGGCAGAGCGATTTCATAAAAATATGTGGTAAAATACTGAAACACGGACAAACATATGTTAATCGAATGGGCAAGAAGAAAAAAAGATAATCATTTCAATCTTCCTACGCTTGCCTTTACAGATGAAATGGAATATCTGAAAGGCTGTCTTTTGCTTTTGATCTCTCACTTTTACTTGGAAATACTGCTGTGCATGAGGAGCGATGCTTGCGTTGTCAGGGCTGGTATTGGAGAACGTGCAGATCCGAGTGCTGTGGATTTGCAGTGTGATTACGATGCATAACTCATCTCTGCCTCAGTTTCCTCCTCTGCCTAATGAATTTACAACATATCTCAGGCTTGCGCTGCCCTTGACTTATTGGTGTGTCCAAGTGCTTCCATGCAGCTTGTGGGTGATGCCAAGAATAGCTTTTCTCTTCTACCTGCTTAATTACTAAGGACAAGATGTTGACATCCCATAGTGACTCAAGGTAGCAGCAGGATTTAATTCCACTAAGACTTTAGCCAGCAGCTTTCCTTGCAGGTTGTCAGTGAGAAGAATTTGCTGACAATTTGGCTGGTTGTTTTCTTAATGTCAGGTGCAATTGAATTATTATTATTATTATTATTATTATTATTATTATTGATATTATTATTACTAAAATTGTTATTACTGTTATTATTACTGTGGTTATGAGATCACTTTGTTACGTCTCCTGACTAATTAACAAAACCATTTTGTTTATTGCAAAAAAGAGAGCCATAGCAATGCTTGCCCATGGACTTCACAGATCTATTTCATGAAATCAGTTCATTTTATGCAGATGTATTAATATTCCTTTATAGCTAATAGTAATAAATAATGATAATCATTGCAATGATTTTTTTCCCCTGTTTTTCACACTGGATCTCATGGCTTTTCATGCGGCTCTACAAGAGAGATTGGTACTAACATCCATATCACAGGGATGCTAACGCACAGAACAGAGCTCATGGCCAATGCCCAGCCTGGGAGTCACATCGATGCACAAGTAAACCCCGGTGCTTCAGTTTGCTCTAAACCAAACTGAACAGATTCTGTGCAAGTCTAGGGTTCACGGACATTTAAAGCAGGAGAGTGCCCTATTCCATTTTGTTACACTCGGAGAATACTACCAAATACCCTAGTGCAAACCGCCACTTGGAAAACCACACTGCAATTCAAGTTTATTAATCAGCAATTCAAGTTTTCACGAGCCAGCACTGCTGCCCTAAGTAGCAGATGTACAGACATCCCTCAAATTGAAAATTATCCCAGAAATTTGCCCTTAGTCAAGAAAAGATATGACTAGGTTTAATAATGTCAGAAGAGCAGACAGGAGACATCCTAGAGGGAATTCTGAAAATCAGGTGGTTTTTTTCCACTTTAGACTGAAAATGGTACAGGGTGACTGTTGTGCTGTTGTATGGAATGATAGTATGACCCTTTGGAAGGGCTTTTTCAACATCTGTGGACAAACACAGACATATTTTAATGGACAGCTCTTTTAAATTCAGTTTGGTTCCCCAAGTGGCTTGTTGTCCTTGGCCCAGATTCATGCCATCCCTCTGGAACAGCCCATTTTTCCCACCTAAGACCCAAATTGCCCCTTGAAAGTATTTATTTTTCTTCACTGATGATCCAGGAAACCTTGGGATTATACCTCCAACATAGACATCACAGTTAAATGCCAACTGTGTTGTGGGATCCCACTGAAGCCAGTAGCTTCCCATTTGTGGGAAATAGATTTAAGACCTGTTGGGCTGTCATTAAGGGTTTCCTTCTCCTATTCTTGGTTCTTCACGTGGTGGGAACCACCGAGCTTCTTCAACAAGATAGTGTCAGACTCCCCTTTCAAGTCTGTCCATGCCGTGCCTGGACTACTGAGGCACAGCTCCCACTGGGCATTTAATCTCATAGCAAGATTATTCTTAGCCCTGGGGAGACTGGGAAATCAAGGCTCCTCTGCTAGCTGCTCACATCTGTCTTCACGATGGGGCAAGGATGACAACTCCCAGCTGACTGTGAGTACAGCCCTTTGGAGAGGAGGCTTGGAAAATTTGGTGGTGTGGATGGTTCCTCTCCCTGTGCATCTGCCTGGCTTTCCTGAGTCCTCAGAGGGGTGTGAAGGAAGGCAGGACTCAGGCTGCAGCTGCCAACAAGAGATGGACTGCTGCTTCTTGTTCTGCGGTCACCCCAAGGTCACGCAATATCTGAAGCCCCACTCTTCTTTCTCACAGCAACCAAGGTATTTTGGGGTATGTTCAAAGACTATGACACAGAGTCTGTGGGAGCTCAACTGTGTCCTTTTCTTTTTTTCTTCCTTTTGGTATTTTTTTTCCCTCTCCCATCCAACCTGAGGGAGACTTCTGAAAGGTTCCTCCCTCTGAAGCTTAATGCTTGCCCATGAGAAGAAGATATATTACACTGAGGGCTGCTATTTTCAGCGTTTGAGTTGCAGAGTGGGAGAATGCTGCCAGAGAAAACGGAGGTAGGCTGGTGTTAAAATGAAAGGGCTTGATTCTGAACTCACGCTGGCTTTACACTGCTGTAATGCAACTCACTTGAACGGAGTGTTTTTCCTGATGCATAATGATGTCAGTGACAAGAGAAACCTGACGGACTCTGATTTAATCCCAGGCTTTGGCAAGAACCTTCATCTCCCTTTAATGAGCGGAGGTCCTTTTCATTAGATTCTCAAATACCCCGGTGATGGGTGCCAGTATAAAACCATAGATAGGCAGACGTTTATGTAATGGCAGCAGGCAGTGTGCTTTAGAGAATGGAAAAGGCATTTTAATCATGGTATTAGGCTAGATTCCACAAGACAGTATGGAAGGCATCAAGATGCGAATGCCATAACAATCTGGAGTGTGTTACCACTGCATTGATCTAATATTGCAATGTAGTAATAGTAATTTCAGGGATATATTGCAAAAATGCACTCTGAGTTACAATGGAAAAAATAGGGGGGAGGAGGAAGGAAGAAAGGAAAAGTTAAAGCTTGCTTAGCTGCTAACATGGGAGCAGCTTTGTATTCACCACTCCTAGCTTGAATCTCTGCTTTGAACCAAGAGCAATGCCCAAGGTTTCCTCAGAGAAGTTAAGGCTGTGAAAAAGAAGAGCTGAGTCACCCTCTCTAGTTATTCATCTATACACAAATCAACTGAGTGTCCATTATGAGGGCATCTCTAGGCCCGGCGGCCTATTTAAAAACAAACATATGGATGTTACCCATGGACCGCTGGAAAAACTTGGCTTGGGCAAAGACAGACAAAGCCAATGGGAAAGCCCCCACTCCCAGTTCATTTCTGAGCAACAGGAGGTTTGGTGATTAATGAAAGACCCTGTCTGCACTCAGCTCTTATCTTGGGCAGTGAGCCTGCTCCAGCCAGCACTGATCTACCTAGAAGTAGAAACATTTCACCAACACCAGGCTTGATATTGCCAACAGACCTTTGAAGCATGCCTGGCTGTGTACTTTGGAAGGGTTGTTCCCAGACATGATGCCTGTACCCATAGTAAACCTCATCTCCCAATGCATTTTGCATACGTTTGGCACGTTGCTCTGGAGAGCCAGTACCATGCACCATGTTGCTCCCATGGACCGCCTGAAGGCAACTTGAATTTTGCTTGCATATTGATCCCATTTGCCTTTGTAGCAGAGGACATTGTGTCATTTTGGGTAAAAACTGTTCATAAGTCTGCCTGATACCATCATTGCAAGGGCAGCAGGGAGAAATGCAGCTTGCACAAAGCTGCACGTTCACTTGGCTCTCCAGATATCCCAAAGCTGGCCATGAAGATGCCCTGCAGGAATGGAGTATCCACAGCAGGGTAACAGGGCCTTTGGACATTCCTTGGGCTGCTCTAATGCAGACATACCTGATGAGATCAAAGAGCTTGTAGAAGACAAGGCTGCTGCTGAAGTAGATGGTGTGCGTTGCTGTAGTGTTATAAGAGCATCACTGGATTCACAGCTCAAGTAGATACAACACGGCAAAGTCTTTCATGCTGGTAGCATCCTGGGACTGATTCTCCTGCTCTTTGCCCACTGATGTTGCCCAGCATGGCCACAAAGCATTTCCATTCTGATCTAGGGGGGCTACTATGATGTTAGCTATACATGCCAAATTATTCACACTCTTTACAATATCAGAGCCTGCATGATCCGGAGTGGGAAATGAAGGGTCTTGCACTTGCCATTAACTTCACAACATCCGTATTCTTTTCTGAAGTGGTTTATTTTTAATATCTGTCATACTTTTACGCCCTTATTACTGTGCAGGCCAAAGAGAGTGGCTGAATCAAGGCTTTTAGGAAGGTGGGGTTCTTTTCATTTCCTTTCAACTTCCATGGAAGAAATAGCCATGCAGCCATTAGTGAAAAGCAGAGGTGGTGTTTAGGAGAGCAGGATGACTGCATAATTGTTTAGGGAAAGAAATAGGAGTTATGAACATAGAGAAGAAAGGTATGAAAGGACAGTCTGTGAGGCAGAGAGTTTGGCTTCTAAAAAATTACTTAAAAGTAAAGTTAAGCTCTGGCTAAAAATGCTAAATAAAAATTTGGTTTCTGATCAACCCTGAAGATCAAGGCTCGGCTTTGGTTCCGTTTCTTATTTTGGCCACTCTGATCTTAGCTGTGAGCATCAACTCCGGGAAAAACTGTTGGCTATTGAACCAACCTCCCCTGTGCTGAGCTGTACAGAAAGAGCTGCAGCAAATGGGATCGTACAGGTAGTACACAGAGTAAAATGGACAAAAGGTGGTAGACATAATTTTAAATCACATATTTAGAAAACATAACAACGGTGAAAATGAGAACAATGGCTTGTTCCCCCCCCCCCCCTTCGTTTTAAACCATCCAAGACAGGGTGTTTGAAATAGCTTAAAAGATACGAAGTTTCTGTCTCTGCGCCTTGCAGGATGCTGCGAGCTCTGAAGCGATGTTGCCACCTTGTGGAACAGGAATCAACTCTGTTCATTTAGGGGAAAAAAAATATATGTATATTACCTTTCACTCCTTGTACTTTGTGCCAAATTAGAAAGAAAAGTCTGTGCGTTGGGAGGGAGCGGGCCCTTTCGCAGCACCCAGACCAAGGGCTGAGGATGTGCAGGGAAGGAGCCGTAATCAGAGCATGTATTCCTCCACTGCTCATTCTCAAAATTAAACATATCGGGTTTGATTTCCTTATTTTTTATTTCCCATCCCCTGCACGTGTTGTATTCTTTTTTCCCTTTCCTTCTGCGAGACTGATGATTCACCCATTATCTTGCAAGTAAAACCCATCATTTGTGTAAAATGCTAGGGATTCTTGTTCTGTAAAAAGCAAAAAAAAAGATCACCTAGCTTTTATGCACTTTAGTCCTGCAGTCCTTGCACAAGCAAAGATCCCATTGACTTAAGGCAGACTTTTGTCTGGTTTCTGAAGCCACGCTTCTCCGTGAGATTCATAAAGAAACCTTCAAACCCTGTGGGTATGTGCCCAGCTTGTGTGGGCCAACGTTTTGGAGAGCACACATTACTTTTATGCTCAGGAAATCAAAACTGGGCACAGGGAAACGATCACTTTAGCTTTCAAAAAGAGTGAGTGCCTGACCTGGAATGTGCAGTATTTAATTTCAGCTTGGAACTACATGACGGAGAGATTTGACTGTTTTCGGCAGGAGGATGCAAACCGGTATCACCGGGCACGGCTGCCCTATCATGCCCGCTGGCTGAAGAGCAAAACCCAGAATCCTGACACATTTGCCCTCTTTCTTTCTCTTAATAGTACCCAGGGCTAACCTGCAGAGTGGGGAATTTAGGGGAGCTGCTCAGAAAAGGTTCACGGCATGGAGAGATTATCCCACCTTTTTCTGGTTAAGTTTTAGCTTTCCTGAGCTCCTCCATCTCCCCAGGGTAAAGGGGCATTAGATTTTTTACTACCAGTGGGCCCTAAACACTGATAAATTATTATTATCAGGGATTCTCAAAGCATTCTTTTTTAATAACAAGAATTTCTCTCTGACAAAATGGGAGTTTTCATTTGAAACCTGTATTAATTAAAAAATGGGAGTTTGGGGTTTCAATGTATGCCCAGATGCTAGGATTTTCCTGCATTCATTAGTTCTTTTTTTCTTCTATTTTCTCCTCTTTGCTACTTTTTGCAGTGGTGAAACAAACTAAAATAAAACTTTAAATAAAATAAAATAGAAATAAAATAAAAAATTAAAATTAAAACCCAAAACATAACAAAATAAAGCAGAAGACGGATACAAGAAAGTAGATAGGAGACAGAAAAAAAGGAGATGTCATAAAGACATGTACAGCTTTAACTCTTCCCTTAAAATAAAAAGAAAAAAATATTCAAGGCTTTTTTCTTTTTTTAATGAAAACTCTTCACTGTTCCTGTTTCTGGTCAGCACTATTTATAAGCGATCACCACTGAATCGTTCAGCCTCTGGCAACGTCAGCATCCGACCAGCGGTGGGTAAACAGCAACTCCCGTCGTACAATGTGAATAACAAACTTCCATTTACAAAATATGTTTACCCCACTGTGTGCTTGGGCATGAATGCTACCTTCTTTTTTGTCTCCAGGTCTGTATTTCCCTCCGAAGAGTCCTGGAGAGCCCTATGAGCTCCAGCGCTTCCCGCATACGTGCATGCACACACACACACAAACACGGACGGCTTCAGCGCGGAGCCTCCCACCTCCCTGCCGGGACATGGTTTAGCAAGTTATAAAACCAAACCCATCCCAAGGAAGAAGGTTTGGGCAGCGTGGCATTCCTGCTTCATGCTGCCCACAGCTCCCAGGCTTCGGCATCAAAGGAACAAGGGGAAAACTGGTGTTTTGGGTTTATTTAAAAAAAAAAAAACCAGCCTAAACTGTTGAACACTGAGGTTTGGGCCACCCTAGCAAGTTAAAGGCACTGGGGGGATCCTGAGCCAGCTGATAAAAATGCAATGCCCTGATAAGCTCCTCTTTGGTGGCATCAGGGGATGTTGGGGCCTGAAACTGGAGGTTTTCTTCCTGTGCCCACCCCACCTAACCCAGCACAGCTGCGAAATCCTCATTCCCACCTGGCATGCTGCCAAACCTCTGGGGTATTCCCATCCTAGCAAACAAATGGGATGGCAGCCCCAAATGCCCCCCCATATCTTTGCCCACCTTGAATCACCTTGAAATGCCATGGATGTTTCCAACAGGATTGAAGCCGGGCTCCTGTCCACACCAGTTCAGCATTGGAATAAACACAACCCTTGAATAGAGTCAGGTTTGTCCAGAAAAGGGAAATGAAAGAAGGAACATTTACCTTCAATGCTATATGATTTTTATGGGTCCCTCTCTTTTAGATCAAAGGGAAATAAATTTACCTCCAGAGTCTCCCTTGAAAGGGATGGATTCACAGAAAGTTCGACCTGGAGTGTAGTTTAATAGTAATGATAATTTCTTGTAAGGTCATATTTTACTTGGAACCAAGTCAATGCCTATAAAAACGCTATAATGAATTGACAAAATAATTCCTGGAATTTTTTTTCTGCTGTTTTTCTTGTACAAGGGTAATTTTTGTTTGCAAAGGCAGATGCAACTCCTGGTAACTCAAGTGGCGAAGCAATGAAGGGCACAGTAGGCAGTTTCATGGTCAGTGACATACTTTTACTTTAAAATCATGCTGGAGAGCTAAGAAAAATACACGGACGAAGTTTGCTGATCAGCGTAAAAAATGTTTGCGGGCAGCTAAGCAAGCCTGAAAGGCGAACTCGTGCCTTGAGCCATTTACTCTCCAGCAGGTGCAATAGGGTGCAGAGGGGTGACTGGTTTTACCACCCCAAGTCTGTGGTGCTGCTGGGAGCTGCATTAAACTCCCCCAACAACTGTGTCAGTGTTAATGACCTGGGCTTTGAACTGTAATTTCTGAGGGTTTTTTTTTTCCCTTTCTCCCTTCTATCCCAGCCCCATCCTTCCTCTGAAAACATGATAACCCCTTTCTGACTACATGACTGAAAACGCTGGAGTTTGGACTATCAGATTTTTCCTTTGGACCCGTGAAGTGTAAGGAACTAAAAAACATCACCTACTACTAGGCAAGGAAAATTTCAATCATCAAAATGAAGTAAAACAGAAGCTGGGCAAAGCTGTTTTTAATGAAGACCATTACAGGGAGAGGTGGCGTTTTCCTTCCCTCTGTGTGTGTGTGTGCGCACATCAAACCCTTTTCTATCCGGTCACAATCAGGGAGCTGAAAAATCTGTCTTTAATTGGAGATGTTGTAAAAATAATCACATAGAAGACTAAACTAGCATTAAAAATGTGGATTCTTGACTTGTTGCCTTGGCGTGGAACATCTTTCTATTGAACTGCTTATAAAGCAGTAAACTATGAGTCAAAATTTCTTCAAGAAGATGTCTTTTCTTGTTATGGTTATTTTACTTCAGAGGGTGTTTCCTGGCTTCACCAGAAAAAGGAGATGGTGGGGAATGTTTGCTCTGTCTTAAAAGGCAGCTTTGTTTTTAATTATCCTTCCTGCAGAATACAGTGAGATCTTTCTGCTTCCATTTTTTTTAGCTCAGATAAAATTCTCGGCATTTCAGTATTTTTTTTCCTCCTCCGCAGCTTTTTCCCATTTGAACTGTTATTTATTACTTCTTTACTACCTTTCACGCAGTTAAATGAAAATCTCGACACTTAATGGTGAAAACACCCCAAAGGAATTTAATTTTATTTTAAGGGTAACATCGTCCTCATGAACAATCTACCTCCAAACAATGAGAAATTGTTTCTCCGATCCCACCTACCCTCCTCCTCCTTCTTTGACTCTTCTGTTGAGTTTCGATCCCGCTAGGGGAAAAGGGATATTTTGTTAGTTTGAAATCGGATTGCTGTTGCCTTTTTAGTACCTTTATGAATCCAGGAACATTAGCTGAAATGAAGTCTAGTGCAAAATGTTTCCTTTCTATGGGACCTAACACACTGAAGGGTGCCAGTAGGTGGTCACTGTTCATAGACTTTAAAATGCAGATTAAGCCCAGCTGAACTGTGCCAAACCTTTTTCAACCCTGTTGAAGTCCAAAATAAATTCACACCTCCTCATTTCTGTCCTATTAATCAATCAATTCAAGAAACTGCAGTCTGTGGTGGGTATCAGTCAGAGACTTGTCTGTTCACTTGGGCTGATGCACAGAATAAATGTTTTCATATATTTTAAAATTAATTTTATTTCCTGTGTCTATATTTTTAATTTTGTTTTCTTTTGCAAGAATGCAACTGTGACTACCTGTTGTCAGGAAGACCATAAATTTCAAAGTTAAAATAACATTATATTCCAGTATTTGTTTTTCAGGGGAAAAAATCAAAATAGCAATCTAAAAAAAATAAAGAGGAAACTGTGAACCCTGCTTAGTATAAATGTACAATAATAAGATTTATTTTTACTTTGGCTGTTTGAAACTTCTCTAAATTTATGCCAACAAACATAGCTAGAGTCCTAGAATGATCATAATCCATCCCCACCAAGTACAAAGAAGGGTTTCTCTTTTATGGAGGCTTGACTTTCCAAAGTTAAATTGTTACGTGGGGCAAGGGCAGCATTAGCTAATATTAATGACCTCTAATTCTTTGCACTTTTAATATTCAAGTTTCCAACAGCTTTGCAAAGAGCAATTAGATAAGCATCCCAGGAGTCCCATAGAAAAGGGAAGAAAAGTTGTCCCCATTTTGCCTGAAACTAAGGCAGCGAGAAATTTAAGAAAAATCTGATGTTAAAGGAGTGGCAAAACAAGGAACAAGATTCAGATGGCTTCTTGTTTTAACCACATGACAAAATTCCTTCCCCATAAAATAATAATAATAACTACCTTCATACCTAGGAGTCCAGGCGGGATGGCAAAGGAGCACCTCCTAAGCTGGTACATCCCTTGGCGTTTCCTGGTTTGCCAAAGTAAGAGGGGTCCACAGGGAAAAGGTCAGGACTGCTATTTCGTGCCTCTCAGACATCAGCCTCCCGGGCCCCAAATGCAGCAAAATTCATCACCACTCATCTCCCTCAAAAAGAAAATGCAAATGAAGCAACTAAATCTATATTCCAGATGTTGCCTGACTTAGATATATACAATTGTGTAATCATCCTTCTGCTCTTTTGTAATTTCTTTTCCTATGAATTCCTAATATGCATTTTATCTGACATGACATAGCATAGACGTGCCTTACAGAGAACTAACCATGATGAATTTCCTAGATGGTAAAAGTTAATTTATACTCCATTATTGGATATAACTCATATAATATTTTTCTATATGCACCCAATCTTTTTGTATTGACATTGCATTTCATTTGTCACTTTATTATCTGGTCACTCTCTTTCATGAATACATTACAGTTTTGATGACCTTGGATAAACCATCACTTGGTCACCTCCATCCTTTCCTAGATCACCTGCAAATAAGTTGAACAGCACAAGTCTTAATTCATCTCTCTGTTGGGTATCATTATTAAAGCCAGCCATTTATTTCAGTCCTTATCTTGTTTCCACTTTTTCAACCATTAAATCCATGTCAAGATACTTCCTCTTACACCATGAAAGGTTAATTTCTCAAAAATACTTTGCTGTGGGATTTTGTTGACACCTTTTGAAAAGTCCAAGTAGTCCGACTGGATTCCCATACTCTACATCCCCTTTTACTCTTTCAAAGACTTCTAATAAATTTATGACTCCTGACTTCTAAGAAATGCGATGCTGTCTTCCTTATATTGGATCTATCTCTGTCTACTAATTCTACTATTTAATACAATGTCTACCAGTGTGCATTAAAGAGAAGTTAGAATATTATCTGACACTCCCAAGATGATGTTTGGAGCTTTAAAGGAAAAGATGACTTTATAGTTGCCGTCGTCTTCTCATCTAGTACAGGATCCTATATAACTGATAGGTCCCATACCACAATTAGGTTTTCTGCTTTGTGAGTGAATTTCTTCAGAACTCATGAGTGAATGACATCTGATCTTGGCCGTTTTTTACTGTTAAATTTTATTGGCTTGTTCTAAAATTTCTGCTAATAACACTTCATCTTGACACAGTTCCTGAGCTTAATCCACCACAGACGAAAGTTTTGTTGTGAGAACCTCTCACCGCTTCTCAAAAAAAATGTATTTAGCTTTTCTGCTGTGGTCTTATCTTGCCTAAGAACTGGCTTTTCTTTGAATCAAGTGTTACTTCTTTGGAATCTCTGACAGGCTGGTTTTGAAAGAAAAGTATTTGAAACATTTTTATTAATGTATTTTTTAATGGCTTGGCATGGAGTTCCTCAAATTTTTTCTTGACTTGCTTTATTAATGTTTCATGTTTAACCTAACTCTATGCTCTCTCCTATGCTCTTTTCTTTTTCCTTTCCTTATAAAAAACTCCTGATCTTTTAAAAGGGGATAAAATCAGGGGAAATTTTAGGGAGAATTTTAGTTGATCAATATCATAAATCATCATAGTATCTTGTCTTTAAAAGTCTCCATAGCAACTCCAGTCATTTGATCATTTTAGCTGTGCCTTTCTATTTCTTAAAAATACCTGACCTCCTCATTTTCAAGTGGTTCCATTCTTAAAGTTAAGTATTACAGTGGTAGGTACCTTTTTCCGTACTTTTTTGCGTCATGGATGCTGTGTCCTGCAGAGACTTAAACAGACATATTCAGTCCTTCCTGTTAGCCCCACCGTTTTCATAGCAGTTCTCCAGAATTTTTTAAAATGCAACATTTTTCATCATTCTTTTGGACAGAAAAGAAATGCTCATAATAGAGATGATTATTAGAGAGTCTATTTGGAAAAAAAAGAAGGCAAATATTTTTTAGAATAAATTAATTGATTGATATACAGTCATTTTTTTCTTTCTTTGGAGAAGAATAAGAAAAAAGAAAAGGCAAAATATTCCAGTTTGAAACCCCTCTCTTATTCTTCTCAGTTGAAATGAAAGACACCTTTCCCATTCCCTAGCACATGAATAGAATAAGACTTTACAACGGGATCACTTACTTTGCCTTTGAAAACCTAGTTATCAAGACTTGAATTATGTCCTAAACCCACCAAAAGTCAGCGCTACTTAGCTCTCCTGAAGCATGGAAGGAATTTGGGATGTTAGGACCACTCACGTAGTTTGGAAATGACAAAGCACAGCCTTCATAAGACATTTTTAGAAATATGCAGTAGCTTATCAAAATCCCAACTCCTTTCAAAGCTCTAGAAGAAGATGTAAGTGGCTAATTAAGAATCCCCAGGAGCAGCAATTAATTGTTTAATGAGGCTTGATCTGGCTGATATGAGCTAGCTTACCACAATGTGTTTTAGCTACCCTTTGTATATGACCGCAAAAGGGTTAGCATGGTGACCTAATTGCTGCAGCAAGAGCTGAGCTTGGTAAAGCATGTTAAAGAATCACACTTATCAGCTCCATTTGACTCCAGGGAGAAAAGTTCTCTCTAAGACCTCCTAGAAATGTGAGCCTAAATTGTTTATAAGTCTTCCCCCTTCAAATGTAAAGCTGCATGGGCACAACGTAGCAGCAAAGCATAAAGGAAATTATGTGATGCAAAGTGAGCATGCAAAAGAAGTAACCTCCAGAGAAAATAAAGGCTTGGGAGATGGAGAAATGTTTAGTGGAAGGTGCCAGCTAACACGCTAAGTACAGAGTTGGGACCTTCTTAGCTTTGAGCTTGTATAGCTAAAGCACAGACATTTCACTGTGGGTGCTCAGTGCCTCATTCCTCATCATTCCTCATGGAAAAGCCATCCATACCACACATTCACCTGTGCATTATAAAGCCACTGGAGGCAGCCAGTTGCAAATATAAAACCCGTAATGAGATCTGATGGGTGAGAGTTGAAGGACTGCTGCTTTGTTGAATATACTGTTAATGGAAGAGGCTGATAAAATGTGGGACTAACAAGGTCGGAGCTGTGCCTTACAGGACGTTGGTATCCAACTTGTCGCAAATCTACGACAATATATGGAAACCTCTGTAGAAAAGGAATGACTAATCATGGGTGACATATGTGGCTACAACAGGGCTCTGATGTCCTCAGCTGCCTGGACACAGAGGTGCATATAAATCTACAGTGGCCTTCAAGGAACCAGGGCTGGCTCCTTGACCAGATATCTGTGCTTGGCTCAAGCCTAGACTAAGAAATCTGCCAAGTCTTCCTTGACATCTTTCATATCACGTCACATGAGCAGATGCAAGCTCAGGTGGACAAGATGGAAATTTGGACAGGAAAAGTGAAGGGGACATAACTGAGTACCAAAAAGGGAACTGTTGGGCCAACAGGGGGTTCAGCAGTGAGGTGCCTTAAGGTTTCCACAGAGGTTTCCACATAGCGTCATAGATTTGCCACAAGTTGGATACCAACGACCTGCAATGCGCAGCTCTGACTTTGTTAGTCCCACATTTTATCAGCCTCTTCCATTAACAGTATAGTCAACAAAGCAGCAGTCCTTCAACTCTCACCCATCAGATCTCATTACAGGTTTTATATTTGCAACATTTCCTAATGGCCTGTACACAGATGGGAGGAGGATGCCACAGCTGGTCACTGATAGAAACTGGAGAAGAATCATCAGTGTGGAGGCAGATACGGACTAAAAATCAGCAGAAAATAGGTGACAGTACAAAATGCAAGATGATCTGCTAACATGAGCCCTGCTGGAAGCTGGAGAAGGAAGCAGGAAGAAGGAAGGAGGAAGGAAGACCAACACTGTTAGCCATTCATGGGGCAACTGAGGGCCATCAACTACATCTCTCTGTCGTAGCAAAGAGGGAAGATGTGATCTAAAGACGTATTTTGAAACTGTTGCCAGTAGTGGGTAAGGAAACATAAAGTTCACTGAGTTACAAACATGCTGCTGGGCTTGAGCTGGAATGGTGTGCTGCTCTGCTCACATATGGAAGGAAATAAGGTCTTTGTTTTATAAACTGTGCTCCTGTACTTGTGAGGTCCCTTTGGCTGTGCAGTGCTGAAGGTGAGGGTGAAACCAATGGGTTGGCTTCCAAAGCCACTCTTACATGCCAGGAGTGTGAGCAAACCCTCACATCTGAAGTTCAGTTGCAAAGGACCAAACCTCCTGCTGTTAGTCATTGCAGAGAGCCACTGACTTCAGTAGGGTGCCGTCAATATCTGTTAGCGAAGTGTCTGACCTGTGGTTTCACTGAAAAAGTGTTTGAGTTGTTTGTTGAAATGGTCAGGCAAAAATTGCAGGAAAGAAACTGAAAGGTTATTTGGGGGCAACAGTCCCAGCAACCCAGTGATTTCCTACTCAGTGGTAATCACGGGTAGTGGCTTATTTTGTGGATATATTTGAGGAAAATATAGTTGTTGCAGTGTGTTATCAGCAAGAGCTGCTTCAGACATGCTTGTGGTTGGGCTAGGGGACCAATGCTAATAATTCAAGTTATCCCTATTTAAGCTTTAAAAAGCTTCTATTGTGGTAAAATTGAAAGCTTCAGGAAATGTTTGCACAAACGCAGCAAGAAGGGAAGTTATCACTAGTTTCAACTCTTTGTATAGCTCACGTGCTAAAAATGTCTAATACTTGGAGATATATGGGGGTTTTATTCAAAGACACTTGTAACACAATTCTTATCCTACTGCCAACCAAGGAAGCTTTGTCACTGATTTGAGTTGTAGAATAATCTAAGCTGTCCAAATAATTTACTAAAAACTTGAAGTCTGTGGGGTCTCATCTGCTGGTTATTTATGTTTATTGGTACCAAATTGCCATCATCCCCCCGTTATCTTAAGTGGCAGTTTACAGACCTCAATGCATTTTTTTTAAATCACACCTATAAAGAAGGAGAGTGATATTATCCCCATTTTTCAGGTGGAGTATGAAGCTGAGAGAGTCAAAGCTATATTAGGAACCTCAAAGCCATGTTAGGAACCTCATGCTGGTTGGGCGGAGAGGAGAAGAGGAATATGAACAAACAAAACCCCTTGTGTAAGTCCTTGTGGAAATTTCCTACAAAACAGAGCAGCAATGAATCGAGAATAGACCTACATCTCTAAGAGTTGTGATCCCTAAATCCCCTGGTGCAGGATCTCCGTCCATGTGAATTGTTCAAGTCTGTGGCCAAGTAGATTTGAATCTGTGTTATCAGACTCCATATGACCCAATACCTCTCCTTCTCCTGAGAGAACAAAGCAATAACAAAGACAGTGATAACCACCCATGTGTCACGAAGGACTTGGAGGAAGGAATTCAGGTTTTGTGAAGTAAGTTGAGCACCTGAATATTAGAAACATTTATACTCCCTCATTGTAAGGCAATCTCCCCACCTTTAGCTTTCTCCTCTTTGGAACCACATGAAAGACACTAAACTGAGACCATGAAGAACTAAACCCCGCCATTAGTCAAAGAAAAGGGACAGAGCAAACAAGAGCTTTGTGCAGGACCTCAGACTGGCTGGCTCCCAGCAACTAGACTGTCAGCTTTTGGCTTTAAAATGAGATTTTTTTCTCTATGGAAAAAAACATGTATAAGTTTTATGTATCTACAGCTATGCATCTTAATGCTGCACATATCCTTAAGATGGAATTATACCTTGTCCACAAAATTTGACAGGACGGATTACAAATGGGCCTTACAATTTATTGGATGCTAAGCTTTTGAAGCAATTATGTAGTCCTGATGGGTTTAGTTATTACTATATTCTGCAAGATGTTTCTAAACTAAGTGGCATCTTTTGGGGTTGCTAGAGGACTGCAAGATGGACTTGCAAGGTCTTGCAAGGTTTTGAAGATGGTCTTGCAAGGACTGCAAGATTCAAATCACCCCTCTAGCCCCAGGACTGGCCCAAGGCTTCTCATCTCTGGGATGAAAAGAGGGAATGTCCCAACCCACATCTGTTATGCTATGTTTCCTTGTAGGTCTGGACACATTCATGGTGGAAAAATTAGCTGATTTGCAGCTACTGTACCCCTTAGTTGTGACCATCTCTTCCGTTTGAACATATTCCTCCATCACACCATGACCACTGAACTTCTGAACGATTTGCCAGATCTGATATTCCAGATAGAAATTTTAGTAAGTTGAGCAGTTTTTCACTGGCATGTAAAGCAGTAAGAAGACACCTGATGTTCATTATCTTTTATCACTACCAGTCTTGTCTGGACATAAAAAGCTCTATAAACAATGGTCAGTCTGTGGATTGTCTTAGCTAATGTATCATCATTACTTCAGCCTTAGTCCTCTACCATCAGTGATAAGTAGGTCTCCAGGAAGAAACAAAATACAGTGCCAGAAATTAAAACAAAAGATCCTGAAAGCCAAAGCAATTTGAGGATCAATCTTAAAAAAAAATCACTGAAAAGAGGAGACAGCTGTAGAGCTCAGCTGGTCACACCTGAATCTCATGAAAGAGATGATGGAAGAGGATACTGGTCAACTAAAGAATACTTACTAGCTTATTGTAACAGGAAGGAGTACTAAGGGACAAAAACAATGCAAATGTAAACCCATTCCATACGAAGAGGACTAAGGTGAAATCAGGGAGTTACAGGTTTGCAATAAAGTTTGATTTTGACAGTAGGCAAGGTCTTGGAGACATTAGTAGAGGATGAGATCACAAAACATCTGGAAAAATACGAGCTGATATAAAGGAATTGGGATAGTTTCTGGAACAGAAAATCATGTCTGACAAACCTGGTGGAATTTTTGGAGGCAAAATGGAGGGCAGATGAGAAATGACGTGGTGAGTTATAAGTGCCTTGCATTTCATGAAGGTCCTTAGCACTTTGCCAGCCAGTGGATATAACTGTGTGTGTTGAATGGTGGTACACATCTTCACTAAATAAATAGAAGTCTTACACAGTGATCAAAAGTAGATCAAAATGGCAAAATAACAGCTTTAGAAGAAAGAGTTGTTTATGGAACAACTTAGTTTGAATATGCTGCATCCTGGATCTTGTTCCTGAATAATGCTCAGGTAGCAAAGCTAACAGACTAAAACTAGGGAGCAATAATCAGAGGCCAAATCATTGATCTTTTCCATTCTATATTGTACATTCATGCTTTTGAATTAGCTAGTTGCCCTTTCCTTTATATTTCTAACAGGTATATTTCTAACTTGTTGCTCAGGCTTGGGACAGTCTGTTGCTTTGAGCTGAGGTCTCTAAGTACCCTGAAAGCTGTGTTTTCATGGTGACTCAGCGGGTCTGTCTACACCACAGGCAGCAGCTAACTGCTTAGTTGTGGAGAGCGAGCTGCTTAGTTATGTAGACAATAGCTCAGATCCAGGATCCTGTAGGACCTGGCTAGTATGGAGCCCAAAATCCAGTGAGCTCAGTCTGTGTCGTGTCTGATGAAAAATTCATGTACCTGCCTCCAAGAAGTGTACATAAAATAACCATCTGTAATCACTTCCTAGCTAATGAAGAAAGATAACTACTTCTAAAAACCTACAGAGGACAACCCACTTTGCTTAACTGTGTATCTCTTCCCCTGAGAGTGCAAAGAAGTAGAAGTAAACTATAGGTGATGACATCTCTGTGGGATCCAGTGCATACACCATGTTCTCATGACAAATGCAAAATGAAGAGGAGCCATGTGCCCAGATTTTATGTAGTAACGACATCATGTCTGACTCCAAGGCCCTGGTCCTGGGCTTTACACAGCCTCGAGGCTGTTTGACTCCCCATTGCCCTCAAGGGTTCCCTAATCACAAAGTTAAGGCCAGGCATAGTGCTGTCTCCCTTTCCTCCATGAACCTAAACTACTGTCCTGGAATACACCAGTCACATCATGTTACAAGGAGCAGGATCTGACATCCCTGCTCTTTCTCTAACCACTAGACTCTTGACTTTTTTTTTTCCTTTTTTTTTTTTTTTGTGTCTGTTTTCTGCTCCACAATTGACCAGAAAAAAAATGGTTTGTGGTGTGCTGGTCAAAACATTGTGGAAAATGTGAGTTCACTTTCCCTGGAGACAATATCTTCCAGTTTCTATGGCTTCTAGACTCTTAGGAGGAAGGTGGATACTGCCACATCATTGTCCTCACTACCTCTGAATTTAAAGCTCTCTCTAGAAGACTTAGGTGGAGACAAAGTTGTGTACGCTTAGGAAAGGCTAGAACTTGGATCATAGCAGAGTTTGACTGATACATTTGAGTGTCCAGAAAATTTTCTCATAAAATAAAGGTGCATTTAATGAACTTGTGGGCCCGTTTAATGAGCAGTCCAGGAAAATATATGGACTGGTTTACTGTCTGTGACAAAAGTGGGATTTAAGTGGACTGGATTTCATTCCAGGATGACTAGCTCTGCCTTTCAGCTAGCCAGCTGTCCTGGGCTCAACCCTGGCCTAATACAGCTATAATATGTTCAATTCTGGAACTAGCTCATTTGATTCTTTCCCAGATATTTCTCCTCCGTGCTGCTTTGCATACCACTGACATGCTTTGAATTGCACATTAATTCTTGTGCTCATTCTCTGTGTATAACATGTAAGTCTGGCACACATTGGTCAGGTTCTAGTAAGACAAAATGATAATAGGTGTTCCAGAGGGTCTAATACTAAAATCTTGCAAAGGATGTTAATCAGCCTATGGAGGCACATGGACTGATTTCTTTTACCTTATCTGTTCATTTTAGTGTCTGTAATGTCACAAAATCAGCTTTTCCTGTGGTTTTCCAGGTACTTCCATTACTTGTTCAAGGTGGAAATAACACAGAAGACAACTTAGCTGCAAAGTGAGAGTATTTCTACCCTCAGGATTATATAAAGAAAGTATAAAGGGCGTTTGAAAATTAAATTCTAAAATTTTCTCTGAAGTAGCCTGAAGAGTCTTGTGGATCATCAAATCCAGCCACATGCTACTTCAGCCTCCCACGTAACATAATCTGTTCATAAATTTAGTGTGCTTCTTCATAAAAGTGGTTAGGTTTCTTGCCATAACTACTCCTATGGGAAGGCTGCTTCAAAACCTCACTTTTCTGACAGTTTGAAACTATCTTCTAATGTCCATCTGAAATTTATTCATGGCCAGTTAATACCCATTTGTCCTTATGCCAAAATCGTCCTGTAGTTTAAATAGTCTTATCATCTTTCAGCTTCTGTTCTGATATTTGAAACAAGCCTCTCATCTCGTGTATGAAGTTGCACGTTCCTTAGATGATCCCAGTGCTCTTCTCTGCACCATCCTTATTTCCAGTTCATCTTTCTTGATCACAGGTGACCTGAATTACGACTATTATTCCAGAAGTGAATAGTTTTGCACCTGTGCAATTGTAGCCACCAAGCCTACAGTTTCCAATTTGGTTCGACCAAGTGAAGACATGTCAAAAAGATTCTGATTTTAGCCAGGCTGGTTTGTGTAATGAAAACAATTCCCAGTATGTTTCCACAGTGTTTTCAGCTCCATATAGATGAGAGACAGGCTTAAAAAACTGTAATAAAAACTATCCTCCTCCATCAAGTTCTCATCAATCTACATTAGGATTTAAGTGTCTTTGCCTTTGATTTGGCTAGAATGCAAATTGCATGTTTGCATCTGGACGGTTTAAGAGTTATGGCTCAGGGACACAAACAAGTTGCCATGCTTTTGCAAGCTACTATGTGCCAGCTGAGCTGCCACAGTTGACTGTATTTGTTGCAAATGTGATCTAATGCAACACAGTTTAGCTTGCAGTGAAAGAGGTTGAAGCTATGCTGCGTAAGCTGTTGGATGCTGCGGATGAGGATTGGAAATCATCTTCACAAAATTACCAACTTTAATAAGCTCCAGACTAAGACACCCAAATTTAGTGCTCATATGTATCCAAGCTTCTGTTACAGTCAATGTGCGCTTGGTCAGTCGTGGGGAGATGGAGTAGACAATGTATTCAGCTGGACCCTTGTCTACTAGTCAGGTGTGCTGTCTTGGTAGTCAATAGAGAGGGTCACTTGCAGACAACATCTTATACCACTTATCTTCAGACACCTGTGTTAGAATCTGCCCCATAACTTGGTACAATGCAATAATTCAGATATATGTTCGTGTGGTTTTGGTGGAGCTGAACCTGATATATTGATCAAAGGTCTGCTGCAGTAATAACTTTCTCAAGTACTTTTAACACGTGCTGTGTCTAGGTAGTGGCTACAGGCAAAATACTGCACTCCTTTCTGCTGCTTTTTGAGACCAAGTGATGAAAAGTGCTCTTTGACTATGTCGTTACTGATGCAGTGTGCTGGATGGAGACTCTGGATACTTCTGGGTATCTACATGTAGGTGTCTGAGTCCCCACTGTAGTTAGAGGACACAAAGTTGATGATGTGGTCAGTGTAACCAATGGAGTCCAGTAAGTTTACTTCAGCTTGTAGTAAATATATATGTATTATGTGATTCAGCTGCTTAGTGCCACCTGAGGTATCCTAAAATATCTCAGTGGTGCCATCCTAAAGTATCTCAGCTGCTGGTCAGCAGGACCCATGTCCTGTTTAGCAGCCCTTGTGTTTTTGTCTTGGCTAGCCAAGGCATTTCACATGGTGAAATAGTTCTCCATTACCTATAATGTGATCGACTCATAGGTGTTCATATTTATCTTAACTTCAGAATTAGTCTCACCCTGTGGAGTTTATCACAAGCAAGCCTTGCTCTGCTTTTATGTGAGTAATTGAGAGCTACATTCAGCCACGGGCTTTGGAGTAAAACCCAGGAAGGATTGTCTGGGAAGAGACCTCTGTGCTTCTCTCCATATCTGGAAGGAGCTTACTCTAGGGATTCCTCTGTCAAGTAGTACTTCCAAGCAAGCCCACATCCTTTATTGAGCAGTAAAGGTCCCAGATGCTCCCAGAGTTTCCAGCCATTCTCTCATTGCCTTGCACCAAAGGATAGGGACATACTGATGCTTCTTGCCCCTCAGAACCATTTCCAAGCAGGTGCTGTGGGCAAAAGTTCTTTTTCTTTGCCATCCTTGTGGTCCTTTGAAAGAATCATCCAAAGCCTTTAATCCAAGTCAAGCCACAGGTCAGAGTTGAGAAATGGTTTATAGCTGCAAAATTTTTTCCCTGTGTGCTTCAAATAAAGAAAAAAGCAAACCCAAGAAAACGCTCTTCTACCTTCCCACCCTTTTCTACAAATTTTTTTGTCATTTTCAAAATGGTTTGATTTGATTTCCTTGAAATATTGCAACACACACAAAAAATTGCTCCCCAGCTGAGAACTTTTTATATCAAGTTTCAGTCCTTCTGCTGTTGCATTTTTTTTTCAGGAAAAGTTACTAAACCCTGAAAACAGGAGGGTTTATCATGAAAATACTGGCAGGGCCTTAGCTGTAGCATTTCCAGATGTGCTGTTGCAATTAGGGCTGGGCAAATAGAGTTGGATAAAATCAGAAGTGACCCAAAGTCTTTCTCAAAGCCTTGAACTGAACCTGGAAGTCTTTAGGGGGTTGAAAATGTTTGGTTGCCTTTTTCTCTGTGTTTTGAGGAGGTGCTACATCCCATCTTGAGACGGAATTGAATGTGAAGACTGTTTTTGCAGCACGGCACAGCATTTCTGCTTCCAGTCACAGGTAAAATGGGAAGTACAGAGGCACTCAAAAACAACGCTCTCCCTTCCTTCTCCAGCATCACCAGTATCAAAGTAAGCAGCTCCTTGCCTCAAACACCTCCAGATTTTGGAAACCTTCTAGCAGACTTCTAGTTGTGTAATAAGCCAAAACAAAACTCTTGGATTTGCATAATTTGAGAGTTTGAATCCAAATTTGACTCTGGATTAAAGCTCTGCAGTACAAGCTCATCTCACAATATCTGAAGGCTTTTATTATGGCTTCAGATATGCACAAACACACATCTCACTTAAGCTATAGGAGTCCCAAGCGTGTATCCACAGCAAGGCTCACTGATTTTTCCATTTTCCTTGGTTTTTCACTTCCTTGTTTGAGTCTGGAAAGGAAAGGGATAGCAGAAGAAATCAGTATCTTCCCAGAAGGTGCTCTGGGGTTACTGCAGTGGGTTTGCTGCCCTGCAGTTCATACAGACACATAGCATGGGGACTTGAGAGAGGTAAGAGCAACCTGATGGAGCAGAGCTTGCCTGTGTCCTTTGAGATAGAGACACTGTCTCTCATACGGGCTTTGCATATCAAACTTTGCAGAAAGCAAGGAAACCAAACCAATTCATGTCAGAGGTAACAATGATAGCTGGGGAGAGCCAAGCAATTTTCAAGCCTGTAGCTGAAAACAGAGGCGGTTTCTCATACCTGGGTTTGTTTTTCCATGCTGTCACCTTGGCTTGAAGTTTGAATCCCCTGCTTAGATTTCCAGCAGGACTCTCCCTCCATGTCACATCATTTATTCAGTGAGGAAAACAAATCCCAGCAGGCTTTTGAGTTTTCTGAGTCTTGTGTGACATGCTACTCTTGATATCCATTTCGAATCCATGTCTCTGCTCAGCTAAGGTTTCTTATTTTCTTCTAACACCCAGTGGCCCCCCTCTGCCATTGCTGAATAGCTGTATATATTAAAAACCAAATTAGTATGTATTAGCTCTCCAAGAACACCCAGGTGCTGAGGAAGTTATATTTGTGCCTCCAGAGGTGGCACGTTTTCCTCCTCAGGTGATACCTGATCTAGTGTCATGGTATTGTGTTAACTGAGCATTATTGTGCTCAGAAGAGCCACGGCTCAGATGAGACGTAAATCTGAGGTCCTGCCTGCTTCCAGTGAGCACTTCAACCAGGGGGAAATTTGTGGGGAAGGCAGTAGGGATGACAAGGAATGGAGGGGAACAGGGACTTCTCTTACTGTAGGCTGCCCTTTACCAGGATTCGTCAGGAAGGCTTTTTCCCTTTTTACAGATGTCCCAAAAATACTGCTGCCCAACCTCATACTCAAAACCTGCCCTAAACATAAAATATTTTTGCTGCTTCTGTGTTGTCTTCTCAGTTGTGATTATGAGAACATAAATAGAAGTGAGACCTGAAAGCCGTTGGACCTCTCACTTCCCAGCACATACAAAGCGTGATACCTGTCTTACAATCTCATGTGGCAATCAAACAGAGTAACGGGACCCCAGTACCTCCTGAATCTGCTCGTCACAGTTACGTTGCACTAGCTCCCATCTCCATGCCTTCAAAGATGCCCCAGCTTGGCAGCTCAGGTCCTCAGTCCTGGGGAGGGCTTGCTTTTGGTAGAAAATTTCTGCCTTGCAGAGCTGACAAAGATGTTGCATGCCTCCAGATATGTGAAAAACACACAAATCCTCTAGGATTTACTTCTGGGCAGCATTTATCAAACCAAGGAGAAAGCTGGATCTTTGGATCCCTGCCATTTTAAAGCTCTGAAGATTATTTCTGGTTAGTGAAGTTTGACCTCTGCATTTCAAGTTGGAGCCTGTATTCCCTGGCCTAAATCTAAACCAGTCTGTAGCGTAGCTGTGGTTTTCTTCCAGGGTCAGCAATGGCTTAAATCCATGCCCAGCTCAGTAAATTGGAAATGGCAGAAGAAGATTCTAGGGTGGTGGCCTGAGAGGAAGATGAATACATCAATCCCAGATAATTGCTGCTCTTTTTTAAAAATTTAGGATGTCTTGAACCTGTTTTCATGTATTAATATATTACATGTATTAGGCTGGAGATAAGGCTACATGATTAAAATGGTTCCCTTCAGCTTTAAAAATCTATGAAGGGTTTGCAAAATTGGTTAGCTATGTTTGAAGAGTGCTTTGGAAATCTCCGGGGAAAAATATTGCAGCATAGAAAACCAGTTGTGTTTATTCAGGATATAATGAATGGACAGTACAAATACTTTGCAGTATAAGCCCCAAACCCTGTGTCTGGGTAGCAGTGCATATTCTATTTAAAATACATGATTTTTTTTTAATTTTTTTTTTTTGCTTGCCATAATCATCTGGGTTGAATTACAATAAAGTAAAGCAAAGAGATGAATAATGACGATTAGCAATCTGGTCATCTGTCCACCACCAAATTCAAAACAGGATTAACTACAAACTTTCTAGAAATTGCAAACCTGTTTCATGATTCAGGTCCTTAATGAGTATATGGAACCGAGGCAGATCAGATACTTGAGGAAAACTACTAGATATATTTTTCCACTTTGACTGTGACTATTACTAACTACTTTCTGAGCATGAACAGGAGCATACCCAGTTTCCTGTAGTCCTATCTACATCACATTTCTTTAGGTTGTCATGAGAAGCTCATATAAGATAATGTCAAAAACCTTATTAAAGTCTAGATATGACATACAGATTTTTAGCCTATTATAAACAGATATTTAATTGTTTGGCTTCGTTTATTCTTGCAAATTCAACTCAGATATGTTTTGTAATTTTCTGTGATTTTACAAACTGAGATACAAATCTTTTTAGGCTTCATTTTAATGAAGAAAAAAATATTTAAGATTCCAAGATTTGTCCTGAGAATTGATGTTGAGCCAACTGATACACAAGTGTCAAAGTTGTCTTCTTCTTCCTTTTTTCAAAGATAGGCACTGAATTTGATCTAGTTGTCTGTAATCTCACCTATGTTTCAGGAGTTATTGGAGATAATACCTAATAGCTGTTGTCTCACACTTTGCTACTCTCGAATATTCCGGAATGAACTGGACAAATAGTCTTGCCTATTATAACTGTGCTTCTAAATTTCATTTCTTGGGGACCAAGTCCAAAATTAATACCTGTATAACAAAATAATAATAATAACAGATAACATTGCCAGTGCTTTCTGCTTTTCTTGTTCTTTATATATTTTAGGAGATTATTATCCTAATAGTGCTTGCTAAGTAGAAAAGTAGTATCATCAAATAATGACCTGACTTGTTCCTTCTCACAGGAAGAGAGGTGAAGCCTAGAATAGGCTTTCAAAGTACCTGAGTCCTACGCCTGCATTTTCTCCCAAAATAGTTGTATTGAACTGTTTTATTTGAGGCAAAAGTGCTCAGCATTAAGTTAATGGCCCCAGCTGAAGTCAGCTGCATCATCAGTAATGCTGAGTGCATTCAAAGTCTTGACTCTTGATTTTGGTGGTTTTATACCTATATAATATGTGCATACATATATACCATGTCAAAAAGTAGGATTTATTCCTTTTTACTTCTCTGGACTCATGACATTGGTCTCTGTGGTCCATTTCCTATAGGCAAGGTGATGCAATCACCTTGTTTTGTAAGTAAGGGAATTTAATAATACGGGTATGACCAGAGTGTCCCGGTTAATCTCAGGGTCAGAGAGTGTGCCCTGGCAGTATTTAAGTTACTGATACTGGACAGTTGGTACTGCTAGTTTGTCAGGAGGTAAAGCGGAGCCAGGCTTTTGCTATTGCAGAATGATAGGGAAATGTCAAAGACTTTGACTTTGGGTTTGGCTAAGCAAAGGAGGTTGTCCCAAACTGCGTGTTGGACCTGGAGCATCAGATGAGCATCATCTGATCTGGCCAAAGGACTTCTGGGACAACTTCTTCCTTCAATGCTACCCAGACCTCTCACTTGCCTATTGCGGGCTGCCAGTAACTGAGCAAGCAACTACTCAGCCTTTCAGGAATTTCCCACCACTGGACTGGAAAAACTGCATGAACAAACTTTCTTCTGGTACAACTCAGTGTCAGGCCTTGAGATTGACAGGTATGAAGATATGTGCTAACGCTTATCAGATGCACATATGGAATCATAACAGTAAACTCTAGAGGTAAAGACATCCCAAGTAATTTAAAGCCAGCTCCTGACTTCCTAGGATGCCAAGCATCTTTACAACAGGCAAGGTGAGTATCTGATAACTTCTAATGCTTCAGAAGTCTGGATATGAGCTGAACCAACAGTTGCTGCTCTGGTTTGTATTATCTCAAAGCTTCATTTTCCAATTCTCCCAAAGCAATACAAAAAAGCCCTAACTCAACAGTTTTATAATGATTCTTTTTTTTTTGTTCTGCTCCTCAGGAGTTGTACTTTCACGCTAGTATGTCACTGTGCTAAGCACTGTATAAACATGGAACAGAAAGACAGAGCCTTCCACAGGAAGCTTATCTAAATACAGGAGAAGAGACGACAGACGGACAGAGAGATGAGGAACAAAAGGAAGCAGTGACACTATGATGAGACGACTGTAAATTCAGACACATGTGGACTGGATGGGTAGACTGCAAGGTAGGTGGAAAACTGACAGGACCACTGGGCTCACAGAACAAAGGTCATCAGCAGGAAGAGCAATTGGTGACCAGTTGGTAGCAGTTTTCTTCAGGGATCAATAGTGGGACTGATACTGTTGAACATCTTCATTAATGACTTTGAAGATGGGACAGAGAGCACCTCAGCAAGATCGTGGATAACATAAAACTAGGGAAAGTGCCTGGTATAGTGGAAGGCAGGGATGACATTCAGTAGTATCTTGACAGGCTGGACAACAAGTTGCACTTGAGCCAGTGATGGACCCTTCCAGCAAGGGTCTCTTGCAAGCTACACTACTCTGTGACAATGGTCAGCACAGTAAGCTGCTGCAGCCTGTATCTTGTAAAGTTTTTCTTTTTCTTTTTTTTTTTTTTCCATGGAATCAACCTAAAGGAATGTTTGGATAAGGAATTTATTGTTTCATGAGAGCTTGACTCTAAACATACATTGAAGCTGAGGGATGGGAACATACTTGTTCCACATTGTCTCTTCCCTGTGGAAATCCTGAAGAACAGCTCAGCATAAATGATCTTCTGGTATAAAGGGATCTTCAGGACTTTGCTTGGTTATTCCTGCACTAAGCCCAAACATCTGTGGTTGGGAGTCATTTACCATTGGGAGTCATGGGCTTTTGGAAATGAGAAAGGAAGGGGGAATGACAGAGGCTGTTGTCAACAGAACAAAGTATCTTAACAACAGTCCAGTGTATAGATGAACCTGGAAACAAGTGTTGCTCATCCTTTCCACTCCTGCTTGCAATAGTTTTCCCTTGAAGTGAGGATCAATTGATATATTTTGCAGATTTTAATGGCTTCTAAGGTATATGGATGTTAGTGACAGGAACTAGGCAGTAAAAACTGTACTCTCCAGTGCATAGTTATGTTAAAAATGTTGCTGTTTGTGAAGGCAATAATATATTTTTTTAAATATGAGTGAAGAATTTAATACTTGTGAATGGAGTGACAGCACATGGGGATTATGAATATGGAGAGTGGAATTTTCAGTGGAAATCTCACCTGAGATATAGTTCAAAGACCTGCCTACTGTTGATCAAGTAGCTTCTCATATTTCCTGCCACGCTAGCCCAGACTGACTGCAATCTTGCCCATTAACTCAGCAACTACTTTGCTGAAGGGGAAACATGATGAGGGCAGAATTTCAAATGGTTTCAAGGTGCTGGTGACTTTTACAAACTGCACAGGCACCTTTTAGTGTTTAAAGGACGTGTTTATTTCTTGCAGTATTGGTTTGATTAAAACTGTTCCTCTTGCAAGTATGTAAAAGGTAGTTTTAAAACAGTGCCCGAACACCTGCAGGTCTAGAGCCAGTCAGGTTGTTTTCAGCCACCTTTTCTAAGCCTGTTTAGCAAAGCCAGGCTCTGTGTATGTGTGCATACTTGGCAATGCTTATGCATGCATTAGTTAGGATACGTACCACTACTTCTAAGTTGACTGACCTTTACGGCTTTGCTTTCTGATGCTTATAATACTGTCATACATCACCTCTTCGAACTGAAATTTTGGGATCTCTTTTTTAAGCTTTAGCAAAAATAGTTCTAGTATTTCTGAGAGCAAAGCTGCGGGTGGGAGAAGGGAGAATAGTGGAAGGAGAGGCGGGAATTGCTGTTTTGTGTTTGTGAAATTCAGGCTTGGCAAAGAGGCTACCATATTGAACTGAAAAGGGAACATAGTCTGGGACTGAATGAAGAGATGAAGAACAGATTAGTACAAGAATCTTAGATATGGAAAGACACTGAGTGTGCAATCCAGTGGGGATCTGGGGTGAAGACAGGGGAGGAATGGACATTTTAGGAGGGGAAAAAAAAAAGGCATACAGGTAAAGGAGCTGAGAGAGGAAATTCTGAGCCTCATTGTTTGAGAAGATTTAGGGGTCATGGGAAACAGGACATGTGGGAACACAGCTGTGAGGCCTGCCAGGAGACTGGGACCAAGAGCCTTGCGAGGGAGACGGGAATGGCTTGAGACGGTGACAAAAATTGCTAGGAGTGGAGACTGGGACAGTCCAGAGGAGATATATGGGACAAGTAATTAGGGATGAGGAAAGGGCAGGCTTGGGTGTGCCATGGAAGATATGGGTCTGCTCAGCACGCTTAGGATGTTGAGGCCCATGCATCCACCTGAGGATGCCATGGTTGCACATATGAGCCCATACTGTCACGGCTGATAACTCTCAGCCTTCAGAGGCCCCTCAGGGTTACTCACAGCAAACAGAAAGGCAGCGTGACCCTGAGCCTGGAATTCATTTCATCTGACTGTAGAGCTCCACCATGTAAATGTCGGCATCTGAGCCAAGTTCCCATTATAGCCCTGGGAGATAAAATACGTGATTGAAAGGTGTATCTCACTGAAGTTAGTCATCAGCCACCATAAGTCTTTCTCCTTGTTAGGTGGTGATCTTTTGTGGGACTTGCTATCATTGTTGCTGCAGCCCATGAGGATGGTGCCAGAAGACTGCCAACATGCTGATGGCAACACCTCCAGATGATACTACATGGTCAAATTTCTGGCTTGTATCTGGCTGATAAATAGCTTTGAGAATTACAGACTGCAGCTTCCTACGTTGAAAGAAAATCCTTGAAGTCACAAATCCTGCCAGAATATGTTTAAAACCAGTTTTAAAATGAGAATAAAGCCACTGGGTGATGGTGAGCTGAATTGGATTCTGAGCTGACCTCTTCAGGAGAGATCAGTTTGATGTTGCTGTTGAAATGCCTCCTGCTTACAGGTAACCCATATAAAATTTGAATCTGGTAAAAGTATAAAACAAGCTGAGTGGATGACACTTGCCCAGGTGCTGACGACCCTTTTGATGTAGAAATCTTCTGTTCTGCCTCCATCAACTGCATCACCCTTCTAGGCACTGGATTATACAACGTTGGCCTTTATCTTGGAACAAGCTAACAGGCTGGTCTTTATAAATCTTTGATGCAAGATCACAGCTGGTACTGAAGCATGCTGTGGTGTTGCTAATTATGCCCACAATGTGCTCCATTAAGGTACTCTGTGAGTTAACGTCGCATTAAGCTACTGCGTTATAGGATTGTGTGGTGTCATATACCTTCTACGACGGTTTTAGGAATGAGATGTTTATATTGCTGGTGTGTGCAACATTTTGAGGTGCTATGGATGATTTTTAGGACGTCAGTTAATAATGCGTTACAAAAGGAGATGCTAAATGCATGTTACTTCTTTGATCCATGAAACAATTGCCTCTGGCCCAGAAATCTTTGAAAAGGGTCTAACTGTGCAACAGATCTTGGGTTAGTGCTCTCTGGGTTGCAACAAGCCCACAAAGTGCAATGATAGGCAGAAGTACCAGGTAGGGCAAAACACCATGGGAATGTGCACGTGTATTGCCAAATCTCCTCAAAGATATCAGGAAGAGCTAAAAACTTAAACAGTATCAGGCAGGTCTTGGTTCAGTGCTCAGCCCACTGGTTCACACTCAGATTTGTGCCCAAAACATCAAACCAAAAAATGTTTCAGCTTGTGACACTAGGCCAGCTTTCCTCTTCTTGCTAGCAAAAAAGAAACCTAACAATTTCAGCAGTTAAGCCAAAAGCATCAGCTGCAGCATCCTTTGTTATTGAAACCTCCTGCTCCTCTCAGCATAATGTCTTCCCTGCCCATATAAAATGCCATGTCCAAGGGCTGACTGGAAACATATGGCACAATCCCATGTACATATGAATTTAACACAAGAATAAAGATCACAAACAAGGCCAGACTAACTGTCTTACCCATTTGCATACCTTTCATTTAGAAACTTGCTGAAAGCTTCCCCAAATTTTCTGTCAGACCAGAGACAATGCTTGGAACTGTATAAATGCACAGAAAGAGAGACACCCAAAGGTCTGCTAGCGTAAAGGAACCAGACAGATGGAAAAAGAAGGTGACTCCGGAGTCCCCCTCGTTTCGTCTCATTCAGGCTGGCAGCTGCTCACTGTGTCCCCGTACTTCCCCTGTTAGTCTCCCTGTCTCTTGCGTACGACCGTGTGTTATTTGGGGCAAGGACTATTTTTCTGTTCAGTGTTTGCACAACTCCTGTTGTAACAGCTTTCTGGTTTGGGTGTGAGGCTGCTAAGAGCAGTAACAATACTACCAATAGTAATAATTATCCTATTTTCCAATTTTGCGCTTTAACCTTGAAGACATCTTTCTGGGCTCAGCTCATATTTGTGGGAGCTCAGTTATTTTTAAAAAATTAATTCCAGACAAATTGGCCCTTTTCCTATTTGCTTCACACAGACAATGATTAGCTCACAAATCATTTGGTCAGACAACCTGCTTCACCAGTTCCAAGAAGAAACCAAGACCCAGTGAACATGTTATTGGGCCAAACACTATTCCCACCATGAATTCATGGTGACGGGTAAGCTAGAAATGTTTTCATTCTTTTACTGAAAACCTGAGGGTGGACATAGAAATCACCATCATTTTCAGCAGATTCCAGTGCCTCCAGCATCTGCAGAGAAATTCATTTGGCCAAACTGCAAAAAGGAAAAGGGTGTGGGGAAAGGAAATAATAATTGCTACAGCTATCAATGTCTCTGCCATTTGCATGCTGGAGCCGCTCCAAATAACTTTGCCTCTTTTGGAAGTCGCTGTTTACTCCAGTTGCTTTGTACTGCAGTAATGGCTCCAATAAATTCAGTGCTATTCCTATGGCTCAGGGTGGCTGTCATCTGAGTTTATGAATGTGAGATTTGTTTGGCTTTCCCCCCCATGAGCGACTGGGGTTAGAAAGTGCGATTATGTTTGGGCAGAGGGAGAGAGATGCTGCGAGAAGGCAAACTGAACAGACATTGTGAATATTTATTTTTTTTAGATGGAAGGCAGTTGTATTTATGTGCAGTTGTAAAACAGAAAAGATATTGGGTTCTGGTGCAGGAATTATATACTAACTCCAAAAAATGTATACAGTGAGAGCTTATAATAGAAACTTATTCCAGCAGAATCATTTTTTTCAACAAACACGTAGATTGGCATGTGGAGCATGCTGTGCTGAAGAGATCGAAGCTTGATTGTGGTTTCATATCTGACATTCCTGAGTGAACAGAGAACTGTAGTCCTTATTCATAGTATTTCGGGCTGGGGGTAGAAGAGGGGACGCTGCCATGCAGAATGGTTCTTGGTTTTGCAGGGGAGGGGAGGCCAGAGGAGAAGCAAGTTCCACTGTCCCTCATTTTAACTCCTTTGCTCTCTGTGGGTCTTTTGGATGTGGCAGCATTGAGGTAAAATGCCAGAAGAAAGTGGAAAATGTTGTCCTTCTAAATCATATCAAATCAATTAATCTGCTAAAGCAGGCTTAACAAATGTAATTCATTATGATAACACAGGAGCAGGCTGTTCTATTTCCACGGGTTGCTTGGGCTTCACATGAGGAAATCAGGAATGCAACTTGGTTATCCATGCTGGAGTAGAACATAATGTTATATGCTTAGAGATTCAGAAGAACAAGGCCTTTTCAGCTTTGTCTTTTTAGTATTTGCAAGACTGAGGCCTCATGAAAGAGGTGGCACTTCCAATTTGTATTAAAAAGACTCTATCATGCCAATACACTGCTGTAAAGGGCCTCTTGTTGTAAAACACATGATCTGTCAGCTGCTGAAGAGCCGTGAAGACAACATCTAAGCCAAGCTGGCATCACCATAAATATAAATATTTGTATGATTATGTTAAGTACTATCTTTTTTTCAGGGTCAGGGAGAGAGGGTTGTCATGTCATGAAATTCATCAACATGAAGAGCTGGAGATGTACTAGTAAGACGTCATGTAGCATAACTCCCTAAACAGACTCTGCCAGGAGTCCTACCAGAGGAACTGAGTTTTAAGACTAGTTCAGGGCCCTAAGTTCTCACATTGCTGAAACTTCTCACTCTTAGTTTCTCAGGAACTGATGGTGAATGTGGAAAGTTTTTAACATTTTGCCCATTCAAATGGAGTCCGAGATGCTTTAAGGCTCTACCCTTTATTGTTAATTAAGGCTTTGGATCACTAAAAAAATCTCTTGCATTGAAAGTATATGTCCCTGATCTCATCGCGTTTTAGCATTTTTACATAATAAAACTGCTGGGGCTTTTATGCTGGCATAAATTAATAATGTCTGTTTTCTTATCCTTTCAGTGACCTCAGCCTTGCTCATATAGCTCATAGAGGCAACAGAAGATCCTCATTGGGATGTGATTCAAAAGTGTATGCAAAAAATGACATTTCTTTTCCTGCTTCCTACTGGATTCACTGAGCGATGTGCTGCTGAGGAAAAGCTGGCTAGCGTTGCAAGCAAGGGACCTGGGGTATGTGCACTGCAGGACACCTAGGGAGATATTTGGAAGCTGAAGGAACTCAGGGCAGAAAGGCCCAAAGCAGAACTGATGAATTTGATGTATTCCAGTGACTCTCAGACAAGCTAAGATACATTTTCTCCTGTAACACATGATGTCATCTTCAGTTCTACTTTGTACTCCAGATCTCAGACAAAAAGTGGTTTTTTTTCAAACTTTAGATTTGGATAAAAAGTTGATATGTCCGATAGAAAGAAATTAAGTATTGCCCCATTGATGGGATTCATGTTATCTGGCGCCTATGGTGTAGCTCTGTCCACCTAACCCAGTCACACTAGGCTCACTTTATAGACAGTGGAAAGAAACTGGTATGCCTAGGAAGTGCCTTCTGAAGCCTGTTTTAGACATTACCTTAGGCTGAGAGGACCAGTGCGCTGGAGGAGTTCCTCCATTCCCATGGCCTACAAAGGGAGGCAGCCAGCACCTGTGTCACAGGGTTCAAGCAATCCTGTCCCTTCTGTCAGGACCAGTCTCAACCCTTTCATAAAATGATTATCCCTCCCCTTAAAACCACCAAGGTATTTTGCTACCATTCTCATTGTAAGATGGTTTCAGACCTTGGCCATCTGAAAATTTGAAAACTGCATCTAATTTTTAGAGTAAATATACTCCAGGCCAACAGAAGCCCATTTGCGCTTGAGCCCCCATCACTCTTTCACTCATATAGCTCCTTTTCCCTGATGAGTGGGAATAAACAGCGATCTCCACTGCCGAAAGCCAACTGCTTTTAGATTCCTTTCAGGAGGAGACTTTAGTCAGGCAGGTTTTTTTCAAATTTTCTTAACCAAACTCAAGATGAACATAAACACTAAACCTTTCAGCTAGAACTATTTGAGTGATGTCTGGAAATATCTGAAGGATGTATTCAGTGCCCTAGATTAGCAATCAGGTAAAAGTATTTTTGGCTACACTTACTTTTATTCAGAATTTACTTAAGAAACTTGGTCAGATTCTAAAGCAACCTACATTCAGATCGAAACAAGCAAGTTTGTGGGGATATCTCACAATACAATGGTGATTGTCATGTCTTATTTTTCTTAAAGACAGGATTTCTTATTGTATAGTGCATCAAAATAGAGCGCTGTGTTTTAACTTAGCCTCCTGAAAGACAATATGGGGCTGCATATCCAAAAACTCAGAACTGACATATTTAAAGGGGTAAATGATATTGAGCCTTCAGAGAAAAAAGCTACGGAAAAATTAAAGCAGTCTGCTTGAGTTGCCATCGAACATATGGATGCCAGATTGCAATGGTGAAAGCCCTCACATGATTTGAATGCTTTGACTTTTCACAGTGGCCTAATTATGATTAAGAACTGCCCTCTGTAACAATGTGCAAATCAATAACTCGTTTCTCTACGCAATGAGGAGGAGAGCTCTTTAGGTTGCTTGGCTGGCCGACGATCAAGGACGTAGTTCTTGAGCACTGATTGCCCTTCATGGTATATTATTATTCATGGAAATATTGCTTCCCACTCTTCTAATGGTGACATCATTAAATTAGTGAAGACAAGCCCCCTTTCTCAGCAGGACAGGCGCCAGGATCGGATGCAGGCATGACTGACTGGTCCCAAGGCAGATGCTTTCTGGTTTCTGACTGCTCCTGGAGGGGGCTGTTGGGAGGGCTTGCCAGCAAGCTGAAGTGGTACAGGACTAATCTTAGCAGGCAATTTTAATGGTACACTTAGCTGTTCTCTGCTCATGAACTTGCTTTCACCATCTTTAGAAAGTGAATTTGTGAAAAACTGCCCCACAAAGTAAGAATATGTGGCTGACCTGCAGATTATTTGGCCTTATACTAACAGAGAGTTTTAAAGTCCCACTTCTTTCTGGGAAATCAACCAGACAAAGTAGATTCGCTAAACCATTACTGTCCTACACAGAAATTACAGTTGAATTTGATAACAGGGGTTAAACTGGATTTGGCCAAACGGAGTTAGGAAAGGGTTGGGTTGGATCCAGACCATTAATGAAGTAAAGGTGATGACTGGAGAAAAGGTGAAAATAAATCCAAGTGTTTGAGAGAGAAAAATTTCAAGAGAAATAGCCCAGAACATCCAAGATGCACTTTCTGGCAGGACTGCGGAAGTTCAAGAAGGCTGAAATCAGCAATGATCACAGAAAGACAGAAATGCTCCACTACCCTTAATGAAGAGAGAGAAAAAATCCAGTCCAGTTAAGAGACATATTGCCTCTGTAAGTGCTTGTGTCTTTACTCTGATTATAGAGGAGCTGAAGGCAATTATGCTACTAATTTTTGTGGCTCCGCTGTGTGCCTAAAGTTAGGCAGGATGAATACAGGCTTTGGAACCATATTCAGATTACTTATTTCCAAAATCTGTTAGTAATGGATTCAGACTGCCAAGCTTTTTCATTTCTTTCCATCTTTTGGCTGCATAGTAAATGGTCTAAAAAGCAAAGATGAGTCTACTCAGGACCAGGCCAAAAGCCAAGTGCCCGGGGCAGGATAGGAAGTTGTCTGGACAGGACCATGATGGAGCTCAGGTGGATCTGATTATGAGGATTCCTGTAGCCTTGCAGTGTCCTGAGGAGTCATTCTCCCCATTTTTGTGACTGTTTCTAACTAATGTGTGTGCCTCTCCATCTCTCTGGTTTCCACTGACTACCTTAAGAAGAGAAGTTTGCTTTCTGGTTTGGTGCACTCAGTGCCATCCCCAAGCCCTGACTACCTGATCCCATGCACCAGGTACTCCCAAGTGTTAATGCTGAGCATTGAGCCTATTTCATGGAGTCTTCTTCCCCACAATTCTGCTCACGAGGTGCTGACTCGAGACACAGATGGATTATTGCACTTGTGCCTGAGCATGTAGCTGTGTGTGCACCATTTGTAAGGATCAGAGCTTTGTTGTAGCTCATTGGGAAGGAAGATGTCTTAGCGTGGTAGGTCCCAAGCAGATGTACAAGGATAACTGGCTTTACCCTTTAATCCCCAAGCAACTTGCACTATTATTTTCTCTGCATCTGCTGCCTGAGCTCCTCAGATGTGCCTTGTCACTGGCACTATTGCAGTGACTTAGAGCCCGTAGTTCACCCCGAGGACAACTTCTGGTATCGAGCAGCCTCTCGGGGGTAAGCAGCTCTGAACAGTGAGTTGTCTCAGCAAACTGCTTCATAGTTGCAGTCCCCAAATGGCTAGCTCTGTGCGTTTGACCTTGAGCATCTGGCTATATATAAATATATATATACATACACACACACACTCTGGACAGTTTGCTCTGTACTGCTTACAGTGCAGCTCCATTTAAGCTCTGTGTTTTAAATGCTTCCCAAGAGCCACGGTTTAAATTGAGTGGAGTTGACTACTTATATGAAAAGCCATCTTCTCCTGAATCCTATCCATATCCTGGCCAGTGTCTGCCAAAAATATTATTCCCACCCCCTCCTCTCATGAAATATGCATATAAAATACCCCCTGAATGGTACCTAAAAAATTCATAGTTCCTGACCACATTATAGTAATGCGCGTGGTGGAACCTAGCAGTGTAAAAGATGCTTTGTGACTCTGACAGAGATGATGCCCTATTCAGGAAATTAATATACAGGAGAAGTCTAAACATACAGGCAAGATTCATGTATATTATTCTGTAAGGGTTATTCATATCTTTGGAAAGCATGCTAGAGCTGTACTCATTTACAATATTTAGTGCGCTGGATAAATATTCGCAGTTCAAAGTTAGAGAATATATATATATATTCTCTCTCTATATATGTATACACATGCATCGAAATGTACACATGTTCTACTATGAGGTAAGAGATTTTAAACTGCATTTCTTTTAATTGCAATCTCATTTAGTAATAGGAGAAGAGTAGCCCTGTGGTTGATACGTAAGCATTTTCTTAAGCAAAAATTACCTGGGATTGACTGAATTTAGAATTTATAGATATTTCTCAACAAAAAATAATTGAAGGACTGGAAAAAAACACTTCACTCTCTCATTCTGATTTTGCTGGGAACCTGGGGGAAATGTTTGCCTTTTTGTGTTTTGAAATACAAAGAAGAAACCAGTTAGCAAGAGCTTTGTAACAGAGATTTATGTTTAATTCCCAGAAACTCCACGGGGAACTGGCAACTGGGAAACGATCACTTATTCTTCCTGTTCAGTTTTCGATCTCTAAAGTGGAGATAATTGTCTGTCTTTCTGTCGGGAGCTGAATTGACATTCGTGTCCTGGCATGCTCTGATTTTTAAATCTTCAAGAAGTTTTCAGCTTTCAGTAAAGGTCAGTCTTGCCCTTATTTATTATCTACAATAACCTGTTAAGGGAGTTTGAGGATAAATGACTCATTATTACGGTAGCACTTAGGAATCTTCTCTGAGTTTTCAACCTGTTGGGGAAGGCCCTGTATCTACGTGTAATAGGAGACACTGGCTGCTCCAAAGAGTCTTGCAGGCTAAACGAATTCAAGAGAGGAAGGAAGTCTGCAATTTGTTTTTCTCATTTACCAGGAGAACAGAAGCACAGAGGTATCAGATGAATTGTTAGGGATCATACAGGCAGGCTGTAGGAGAGCCAGAACCTGAACTAACATCTCCTGCCTCCTAGTATTGTGTTTGTCCCACAAGATCCCCTTTCTTTTCTGCTAGTGGAGCCAGCGTTTCAATTAAAGATGTAATTTTTCATTGCGGTCAAGACCTGTCAAAGAATGGGAAGGAAAAACTTCTAAACAGAAAAACACGAAGGGAAGCCTGCACTGCCCGCCTGGTTGCGTCTTGCCTTAGTCACTGTTATTAATCCCTCCTTGCTGAGTGAATGGAAGAGTTACCCAATTCACATAGAGCTCAGCGGGAAGGACTCACCTTATCTGAAAGCCACTTGCAGCATGCCGAGCGCTGCGTCTGCACAACAATATGTCAGACTTAATAAAACAAGCGGAGAGAGTGTGAACACATCCACTTAGCAACAGAGCCGCGGACAAGTGAATAAACACTCCTCTGTGCGTGTGTGTGTTAGAGTTCAGTGGGTGTTAGTCCAAAAGGCATCTGTCTCCTCTGCTGGCAGAGACTTCTGAAAAAACCAGCATGCTGCATCTCTGACTCCTATAACCATTGCACTGCGGCCAGCATGATATCAGAGCTCCAAGAGGCCAAATCAATGCCTGGCTCTCCTCCCAAACCTTATTAAGGCTGACTAGAGCTGTTTGCATATCATTTTCCAGTGAAGTGATTTGAATTTGTGATTAGTTAAAATAAATTATTCTTTATTTTTTTTAAACAGTCTAATAAAGCAGGGACTGTAGTTGTGAATAATTTAACTGATGGGTTTTGCACTCGTTCTTGAATAACTGGCTTTGGGGAAATCCTGCCAGAAGTCAGTGGAGCTGCACTCACACGCACCGGTAAGGAACCTGGCCCACATTTCTGTTTTTGGAGTACTATATCAGTTCATTTAGAAACATACAGGAAAAAAAGTGTTTTGTTCAAATTAGTCAATTCCTTCCATCCATGCCTAGAGCAGATACTGTTCTGGCAAAAGGTAATGTTTCAAGATTTTAGGGATATTTTATTTTTTTTTCTTTTCCAATTCCGTCTTTTATTTATTTATCTTGTAAATTTGATTTCCGTCTATCCTGGATATAAACCAAAAAGTATTTTGAATTTCTAATAAATTTCTGCTTGCAGGACTCCCAAAACACGATGGGTCTGAAAAGAAATGGGCTCTTCGGACACAGAGATTTTCCTTGTTCCAGCAAATGCTGGGAGAAGAGTCCGCTTGAAGCCCTGCTACTACAGTCATCGTCCTGCTGGCATACTGCTCCCTGATTCATGCACTGGTCCAGCTAGGTCCAGACGAGGACAGTTTGCATTTGGGCTTGGTTTCCCCACCCTTAGAGACTGTGCCCCTTGCCCAGGCTCTGAGTCGCAGCCCTGCAGCAGGGACCCATCATGCTCGGAGCACTCTGGCTCTAGCCGGGCTTCTCCGAGCTTCCAGGCTCCCTGCTGTGGACCTGGGAGCTGAGCCCAGATTATATCTACTCTTCCAGGCTCTTGGCTCCAGGAGAGACTGTCTGGAAGTTTTGGCATCACTCCCTGCCCTACAGCTACAGACCCTGTAATCCTGAAGACCTTGGCTTTGGGGAAATCTTCTTGGTAGGTCTATCCAGGGGCTGTCCCACCTGGAAAGCTCACTGTATGAATCTGAATAGCTCTTTAGTGCGAGACGAGCTAGTGTATGAAATCTTGGGCTGTCTCTCATAGGGGAGCACAGAGGACGGGTCTCCCCCTCTTGCTCTGTCTCTGGGCCATCTCTGCTGCGTGGTTTAGATGATAGCCTGTTGATCGGGGCTTTGTTCTGGGAGGTGAGATGGGTGGGTTTGAAGCTGTAAAGACTGAGGTGGTAGATGAATCCAGGTATCCCACTTCCCAGGTGGGAAGCATCAAACTACCAACTGCATACTGCGCCCCACTCTCCGTTATGATCCAGGGATTAAGGCAGGTGCCATATTGCTGCAGATTCACAAACACATGGCAAAGATGTACACAATCCTCCATCCTCCCAGACAGACCTTCTGGACAGAAAAACAGGACATATCTGGGATGAGGTCTCCTCAAGTACAGGCAGGGAGGCAACTGGAGAATTCAACCTCAGCTTCACAGAGGTTCTTAACTCTGGGGTCTGTTGAGGGCCCAGTCTTTGGAGACATAATTTCACACCATGCCATCTTTCAGCATTTTGTAGTGACTGGTAGGCTCCCGTCCACAACTCAGCTACGTGCCTCCTATTCCTGCCTGGTTGATTGTCTGCTTCCCATAAAGGCACGTAAGCACCTAACTCTGTTTTGTGAAGTCCCATCCCAGGACCTGGTTCCTAAGAAGTGTGGCTTTGGCACCGCTGGGAATAGTGGATGTCAGATCAGGTTTTTGTGTGGAAAACAGATAAGTCATCCTAATTCCCAATAGACTTCATGAAGTCTCTGGTTCTCTCTCATCACACAGGCCCACCAATTTTGACCAAAAAATCCTGGAAACTGTAATGCTGTGTGTAGTGGTGTAAATTTTCATTGCCCTTTTTTGTTATGAGGTAGAAAACCATCGCCAAACTAACAAGGCAATAGCCAATCTTTCATTCCACTGTCACATAAAACTATTTTCAGCCACAAAAGAAAAAATTGGGGCAGTAATGATGAGAAGTCTTTCCTTCTCTCCCAGTTCTCTTCAAGAAGTTGTGAGCGTCAAAGCCTAGTCAGGGCTGTCTAGGTATTGACTGAAGTTTTATTTACCATAAGAAATACTTCCTTTTCTTTTTACTTTTTAGAACAGTCTAGGCAATTAAATGCAAAACTTGCATTAATTCCAAGTAGAGTCTCCCAGCTCCCAGGACAGTCAGAAAATGGAAACACTAAATCACTATCAGCTCTCGGATTGAACCATTGCATGCAGCATTACACCTTTGAATAGCTGAGATCAGCCCTTCACAAATCATGGTCACTCTCAGACATCCCCTGATAATCCGCACAACACCCATTCCTTCCAGTCTTGATTGCCTTCAGTGAGCAACATATTAACACGGTCACTTCCTGGCCTTGCTCCCCTTTCCCTGTGGCTTTATTTCTTGCATGCATTTATTTGTCTGCTCCTTTCTTTTTCGTGGCAGTGCATTGCATTGCACTGCATTGCAGATGGAGGCGGTTGGTGCATCTTTTTGCCAGGATTGATCACAGAGCAGGTAAGAAACCATGGTGCTCCTTTGAATCTAAGTAAGCAACGCTAGGTAAGCACCACGAGTGGGGATCTGCTTTCAAAGGACTCTGTTAAACACCACATTCTCCAGCCTCTGCTGTCTCAGATGACCGACAAAACAGAGGTGTTCCTGCTCCACAAGAGCGTGACTTTGCCTGTAAGTTAGCAAAAGGAGTATTTCGGAAACGTGGAGGACAATGTTAAGGAACAGGATGGGGGAGGATCTCTTTGCAATCTCAGAGAAGAAATGGAGAAGAGCACTGGATGTCTGCAGTCTGGGACTATATTAACATTGCATTTAGAGGTAGTTTTAGATGGTACATTGATGACTCTGGGGATGATTTTGGAGCTCTGTCACATTACCTTGCTTCCAGACACTTTCCTTGATTTGTTTTGCATTTCTCTGAGTATGAGGAAAGTTTCAGGAAGAGGGGTTGTCCTGTATTTAGCTGGGTGAAGCCTGATGAGTCTAGGTTTTCCAAACTTCCTGGAGAAGTCTTCTCAGGGAAAAATATATCAGTCCCCAGCCCCTGTGTAGTAAAGCCATGGCACTGTTGAAAAGCTGGTGGATGACTTTGTTTCAGAATTTCCAAGATGAGAGGACCCTCTCAGCACCTCTGAGGACTGATGAATGGTAGTCTAGTCCCACTTGCTGAGGAGCCAACATGGAAAATCTGCAGGGGGGACGTGAATGATGGAGTTTGTAGTTTGATGCTAGTTTGAATCAGAGTCTGATGAGAAAGAGAGAAGGAACAGCCAATACAAACCATCCTCATCCTGTTCTCCCAGCAGTCTCTCCTCTAAAGCATTGCTTGGAGGTGAGCATACTGGAAATACTATTATTACTCAACTCCTGCTACTGTGAGACCGCCAGCGACTTGTGCAGAAGGAGCCAACTTAAATGACAATAAAGTAAAATCCTTGGCAGCTGGGAGTGTTTGCTCCTTGGTGTCTGAAAAGGAAAGCCTGGCCTGCGCTCCGCACTCATGCTGTTTTGGAAACTTGAAGTTGTCCATAAGGCATCGTCTGTGCAGAAGCCCTAACGCCAAGCAGCGGGAGATGTTGTCCTTAGCTGTGACAAATGATTGCCAGCAGTGATTTCGGGGAAGAAAGAGCAGCTTTCAGATGTACTACATCTAGCAAGCCAGGGAGCTAAGCCGAGTGCAAGAAGAGCCTGTAGTCATGCAAACACAGTGGTGCCACTGAGATGGGCCAGATCCTGAGAGCATTTACCACACCATGTGGGTGGCAGGATTTGGCTTGATGCTCATAGTGTCACATGTCATTCCCAATATTACGAGGCCAACTCCCACAGAGCTGCATTGCACTGGCCGAGATGGAGCTCTGTAATTACAGAGAGCTTTCCGTACAGTCTGGGTTGCTCCTGATCTGGCTGATCCTACTGATATAGCCCTCCTCACCCCATTGTGCTTCCCACATCTGACCTGAAAGGGTGAGGAATACCTTCCTGTGAGTAGTCATTGTTTTTCTGAATTAATTTGGGAAGGTCTGGTCCAGTTTTCAGAGAAGTATGGAGAGTCTTTCCAGTGATTTCAGTGGCTCTTGGAATGGTCCCTGATTGCATAAACTCAGATCTCTGCTATTTCACACTTCATTTCCTTCCATACCCTTGGGTGAAGATCATCAACTCCTGTTGATTTACTGCACATGAACGTCTCAGGTTTCTGCATAATTTTTTTTTTTTTTTTGGAAACTTGGAGTTTCTTTCAAGACCACATTCAGATTTCTCCATAAAAATTCCCTGAGAGTAGGAATTTCCCTATTATTTTTTATGGTTGAAGAATAATGCACCAAAAGGAAGAGAAAAAAAAAAGCCTTTAACTTCCCTGCTTCTTTGCTAGTGTCTCTAATTGCCTCACTTTGCTCAGCTTTGTCTCACGTTCTTGTAGATATTATTAAGCTTCACCTGGACACACCATACTTCTGCTGTGTATAAATATAGGGATGCTTAAAATCAGACACAGATTACAGGAGTACCTGCGGAATTTTCTTCCACAAATTTAAAACCATGCATTCCTGATTACTGGTTGGAATCAGGGCACTGGAAGATGCAGAGCTCTGATGTTGTGGTAGCATCCATTTAACTGGCTTTAATATAAATTCTTATAGAACCTGTTCTTCCTCCAGACCCTGTAACCTGGATTCACAGCTCCCTCTCACTCAGATTCATTTTGAAGCTACTATTGCATTCTTTCTGCTGATTCAGAGGCAGGTATTTTTGTTCCATTCTGTTATTCTTACACTGAAAAGCTGATAGGAAATGGCATTTTCTTAACCTGCATGCCTACTCCTGTATGCATTCAGAGCCACTGGCTTTCAGTCTTCGTAGGCTTGCAGAACAAGCGTAGTTAAGACTGAGTCAGCTGCCTCTCACTCCCTGTGTAGTCAATAAAATTAGCTGGTTTTCTTTCAGTTGTTTCTAATCAAACCCACTGGAGTTTAGTGAGTTGGACACATATCCCTGAATATCTCATTCAGCAGCTGTAAGGTATGCAGAAATTAAGAGTATCATTGATTCTAGAGGATCCCCATTGAAAATAATGCTACAGGAAAGGAGACAACCCCTTGCACCTCAGGTCCAGGGCTACATTTGCAGGGATGGAAAAGATAAAATCATCTTGCATAGTGTGTGTATACTTGACAGGAGATTGCAACTGAATGAACACATGGTCCCGTGACCCTATTAGTGCCACGTGGCTCTTCAGATCAGAATCAAATGTCCCACTGTTAGTGGTATCACTGAAACACTGATTTTCACCCATGTATCACTTCTAACAGCAACAGTTTATAATGCTGTAGCCTTATCACAGGACCTTGGTGAATGGGATTCCTTCACTGAGTGCAAATCCTTCTTCGAACCTTGCTTTCACATATTTATTGCCTTTGCCACAGAAAAAAATCTTTCTTTCTCCAAGATAATCAGAACCACCAGCAAAGTTTGTGTCTCTGCTAGGTCTCATTAAGTGATACTGCTGAAACAAATTTCCTCCCTCTGACTGATCACCTCTGTATTGTGTCTACCTGAGGGACTCCTTTGCCCTGTTTTGGTGCAGTATCTGACCACCACACCATGAGATGGCAAGGCAGCAAGATGGACTCGCGGGTTCCCTGGACTTAGGCTGTGCACAGGACCTGCTGGTATTGATGCTTCTTCCCCCATTCCCTCTTATGTCACCGCTTAATACCTCCCAGCCTTACCTTATGATGGTAACCAAGACATCTCAGGTGATGTGGTTTTGCCCTTTCTGAGATATATAGGTGTTATTATTCTCAAAGGAAAGATGAAAGATGACATACATAGAGCTTAGGAGTCTCTTTATGAAAAGACTTTGTTGGTTTTGCATTGAAAAACTTCTCACACTTTAGGTGCTTGGTCCCTGGGTGAAATTCACAGGTCCAATTTACTCACTTGGATTCACAGCTTGGACTCTTTTCCATACCTTTGCAGACTAAATTGTCCTGTTAGGTCTCTGAAAATATGAAAGGAGAAGATGATCATGGGCCCCTTATATAAATTGTCAAATGACAACTGAGGAAGGAAAACTACACTCTCCTTCAGACAGCTGTACTCATTCTGAGGATCGATTCAGATATTCTCTTGCTAAGCAATTACAACGAAAAAAGCTGCCACTTATCAGGTACGGATCGCTGCCTCTTCAGAGGCAATGCAGAATGGACATAGCTTCTTCATACATTAAACGTCACTATGAAGCTATTAAGCTATCAATGAATTTGCTGATCTTTCCTCTGCAGTAAGGCACAGGTCCCAGCTTCCCAGCTCAGACCCACACCTTACGGTGGGTACCTCCCCGCAGTCTTGGCTTCTCGTATCAGCTATGCTGCTGGAACAGAGCTCAGAGACATGAGAGATGAGGAAGGGTAAGGGAGAAGTCCTCATCCTCCTTCCCTGTATTTCTAGGTCTTGTTGTCACTGTCACCTAAAGCTGGACCCTGGGAACAGGTCAAAGTGGAGAGAAGACCTCCTCCTTTTCTCTCCCCATCATCCCTGGACTTTGATATCAGCTGAGGGCCAGCAGCCAAGAAATTATTGACAGCAGCTTCCCAAGCCCCTGTCAGCTGTACTGCACCTCCTCTTTAAACTGCAAACAAGAAGCAAGTCAACTTACTCTGCTGAGCTCTGGCCCAAGGGCTCTAGGGTTTCACAACCTGGGTAGGGAGCTATTGCAGCATGGACTTAGGACTTTCACAGTCTGATTAGAGCTCAGATCTGAATTTGGATCCAGGCTGGGCATATGGTTTGAGCATATAAAAAATCTTCATTGAGATATCACCAAGGATATCATAATATTTATTTCCATGGTCCCCTGCGTTCCCTACAGGTAGCTGACAACTTTCTTTCTTCAACTTTTAGAGAAATTTCTGGCAATTCTGCTGTTTCCACCCTGTTTAAACACTGTGGAGATTTTAGTGGTGATACAGGAGCACTCAGATACCAATGATTCCCTTCCCTGTGCCAGTTCCTGAAAGCACACACTGCCTCTGCAGCTGTGAAAAGCTGAGGAGACAGCCACCACCCCAAGTTGCCACCCAAGCCACCCACCCTTCTGTACCACCTCCACGTGACCCACGTCTCACTCTTCACGTGCAAGCAAAGAAGCAGAGAGGGGCACCCACAGACATGGACAATGTTTGTGCTGATCACTTATCTCCATAGATCTGGGAAAAAAGTCAGGACCTGGGGGTGGCAATCTGTGCTTAGCTGACAGATAATGTGGAGTTCAAATCCAGCATCTAAATCCTGGCAAGCCTTTTGCTTGATTTCTTGCTTTCATGCAAATCCCGATTAGCTCCTAAGAAAGCCTCACTGGGATCTGGATGTCGAGACTGATGTGCATCGCGGTAAGGGCCTGTCCACACCTTTGATGCTGAGGAAGCTTTGCTCTGGATGCAGGCTTTGAAGCTGAGCTGTGCTTTCATTTGAAACAGAGCTTGGCGGCTCAGCTGCGGAGCAGAAGGGATCTGTGCTCCATGGCTGGTGGACAAGCTAACAGAGATGTGTTAACAGCTGCTAATGTGCTACAGCCCCGATTTCAATTTCAGAGCATTGTGTGTAAAAAAAAAAAAAAAAGAAATTTAAAAAACTCAGACATTAACAGTTAATAACAAGGGAATATTTCACCAGTTTCTCCTTTGACATAATGGAGCAGGAGGCTTGGTGAACCAGGAAAGGCTCCATAATGCAACATCCTGAGGCTGACAAGGAGCAGAGAACAGATGAAAAAGCTCCTACTCTGCCTTTAATTTATGGCACATTTTATTACCTGACACAGATTTAATAACTGAAAATATAAATATCAGGGTAACAATTACAGAGGCACTTTACTGGAGGAAACAAAACTTGGAACTCACGTCAACCTACAAAGCCCCAAGATTGCATCCAGAACTTCTTATTTCCTCTGGCAGTCTCCTCTCCGGGTCCAAACTGTATTCTCTTCATCACAGCCATGTGGTTGGGTGGTGGAGGAAAACATTGCAATAGTTTTGTTGTGTTGCAGTTTGGAGAGGCAAACATATGCAGAGGTATCTCTGGAGAGGCACACTTGTATGCTGAAGGGTTGGCGTAAATAAGAGTTAAGCACCAATCAAAGAGGTTTTGAAACAGATAATTTGATATTCGATTAACCTCAACAGGATAACAGAACAGCAAGAGGTCACATAGATAGTGGACATCATTTGAAGCAGTGAAATGGTGATTCTTCCCCTGGTGCCACCCACAAAAAAAACCAGAAAAACAGTATGATTGCATCTATCAGGAATGTTTGCCAGCAATAAGCAGGAAAATAATGTGTAGGAGATGGCCTTGCATCTGTATTTGCGTTAGTGAGACTGTTGCTGCATTGCACATCTAGTGAACTTCAAGGAAGACATGGGGTAAATGGGAAAGGTTCAGAAAAGATTTTAAAAAGTGATTCAGGATCTGGAAAACACACCTGATAGCGAAGCTGCTTAGTTTGTCCATGGGGCAACTAGGGATTGATTCAAACTGGGTCTGCATGGTGGAGCTGGCCTGCTCTCGCCCTGAGCTTTTGCCATACATTGCTTGCAGGGTACTCTGTTAAACCTCTATGCCTGTAGCTGCAGTTGGGAAGCCCTCTGAGACTCACCCAGCAGAGATGGTTCAGCCTGCTGCGCCGAGCTCTGATGGGCAACATGGGTGATGGCTTCCCAGTTCACAACCAGCCTGGGAACTTACTCTCGACTGCTTTGCCTCTTTTAATTGCCTCTTCTCGGCTGTGATGCTGAGCAACGTCAGGTCTGGGCTTTGGCCTGATGGTTAATAGCACTGTCTGTTGGCTGAGGCTAGATTGCAATTACATACTCCTCCCTCTGGGCAGGAGTAAGGTGGGAAAGGCTTTCATGTAGACAGGCACCAGGAACTTCCCCGTCTCCCAGATGAAATTAGAGCCTGACTGTGCAGTTTCTCCCTCCGCCCACTATTTTGGGATATTTCTGTCAGTTGGTTTGGCTGCAGATTCTGGTCTCAGCTCAAAGGTAGCATTTGCTGATGGTTGCTACGTCACTGTGAGTCAACGCCACTTGCCTCTCAGATGACATTTGACTGTGGATGCTTAAGTTAGCAGGCCAGCATGTTTGCTCAGATGAAACTTAGGAGCCACAGCCCTAACCATGGCCTGCAGGCACAGCTCGGGACAAAGACAGCACACGATAGAGTATCTTCTAAAGTTATTGCAAGCTTGAATGTCTTGAACTGGGATTTGCAAGTGTTCTAGGCAAAAAATTGGCAGAACTTGGTAGGGGTGAGACTTACCCGTTAGGTCTATACGCCCAAGGTTGTGATGGCTCCTGCAGGACTTGATGTTTGGGTGGTTTCCCAGAAAGTGTTGTACAACTCCTGCACAAAATGCACAAATCACTGCATGAAAATCTATGGTCTGTGGTGTCCAACAATCAAACTAGATGGTCCAAATAGTTCATTCCATCTGGCCTTCAAAACTGTGACTACTCTAAAAATAAAAGCCTTGAATTTCCCCCTTTTCCATTCTGCAGTGAATGCTTGGAAGGGGGAAGGAGGCTGGATCTGATTTGGATCCAGGGGACAGGTTAGAAACAAAATAATAAGAAGCATTAAAGTGAAAATGAAGAGTAGCCAGATCACTGAATTTTAAAAGAAAAACAAACACACAATAAAGCGATACCTCCACTGCTTGGACCAGCTCCTACTCCAAACCACCTATCACATCTCATTAGAACAATGTTGAGAGCTTTGGAAAAGAGGTGCCTGCCTAGGATCCACTTTCAAAGAAAACTGCTGGGAGTTTACTTAGAGATGAAGAAAAAAAAAATTAGAGCTTTTATAAGAACCAGAGAGAGTAGAATTCCTCACTCCAAAGCAATTGTTATATTTTAAATATTCTATTAAAAATCCATTTTCTTCTTTTTCCTTAAATGGCTGGGGATAGGTTTCAACGTACATCTTGAATTGGGCTCCGCAACGTTAGGATTTCCAGTGGCATTTGGTTTTGATAAACCTCCTTTTTTTTTTTTTTTTTTTTTTTTTTGCCTTGAAGCAGTTTGTTCTCTTGGCAAGAATACAGAGACTGGCAATTGTAACTCACTTGTTGTTGCCAGCAGTAAGGAAGGCTTGAGGTCCTCTTTTTCAGCTGTAGCACGTTTGGATGTTTGGAACCAGAGCAGTGAAAAGAGGGGGAAAGGAGGAGGGAGAAGGAGGGTAAAAAAAAAGGCCCCTAAATCTGTTCTTTTCTCTACTGTAAATTACAACCCTGCTTTTTTAATTTCCTTTCCCAGCACAATGTTATTCATTCACTTCCAAAATAAACAGGGGGCTTAGAGAGCGAACAGCTTGGGAGAACAAACTGTCCTCTTTTCACAGTCTTTACCTGTCAGGAGCCTGATTAAATACATATACGCTGATGGCAAGTATGGTATGGTGGCCTTTGGGAAGCTTCCACATCCCAAAGGTTGACACTAGGCTGATCCTGAAGCTCTGAGGTCTTCAGAGAATCGATGGGTTCTTGTTTGGCTGAGCTACTGAAGGAGGCTAAAAATACTATTTTATCTGTAAAGGCTCTGTTTTTCAAACACAAAACCTTTAGGACAGACTTCACAGTCGCTAAACCTTTTGAGATCCCTGATTTGGGATGATAGATGTTTTTCTTCAAGAAAGGTGACTTGGGAGATAGAAGTCCTTTACTAAAAAACAGGCAACATAAAAGCTCATTCTAATTATACAAATGTGTGTTTACTGTTTGTGTTTGGCACAATGGGCCAGTCCTCTCCAGCATAACTTCATGGATCTTCCAGAGTGGCCCCACGGAGGGATGGGATTTTAGGTTTCTTGATGAGGAAGTCAAATGTTCCTGCTTCATAATTTCTATTTCCTCAGTGGATTCCAGTATTTCCTTCGACGAGACCCTATGGTCTAGACAAAAGCTCAAAGCTTTAGTAAAGCTAAAGCAGGACTCATTTCACACAGGTCCTCTCCCACCCATCTCCTGACCCATCTCCCACCCATCCTACCCTCTCCCACCCATCTACTGACTTCTACAGTACCTGTAGAAGTAAAATTCATCATGCAGGCTATTACAGGGATACACCAGGGTTACACCTACACCAGGGTTACAAAGCAGACTGAGAGGTGGAGGTCTTCAGCTCTGTCTGTGACTCCACTGATGAGATCGCAATAATCTTGAGCAAATTTATTAAGCTGTTTGCCCATCTTGACTTGAAAATACCATGGCCTGAAGTCTTATCATTTTCAACCAGCAGTAAGTGGCAGGAGTAAATGGAAGCAGGAATGCTGCTGGGATGGAAAAGCTACCCAGAATTGTCAAGAAACTGTAGGTCTTGGTGTCCTCCAGCTCAGGCCATTCTCCCCACCCTGGGAATGGCTCTGGTAAGTCACCCTTCCTCCTGGCATGTGTGTCCCCACCGCAGGGATGGAGGTCACCAGGCAGAGCTGGGAGGCTGAGAGCTGGTCCCTGTGTCTGTTACTCCAACAGCAACTGCTGATGGTGGCAGGGTCTGGCAGAGACTCACAGTGGACAAGAGGGACGTGAGGGCTAGTGTAAGAGATGGGTGCCCAGACAAATATATTTTCAGTCTGAAGGAAAGAAAAAGAGGGAAAGGCCATCCTGTTTTTTCCATTTACTGTGTACTGGGTGCAGCTAACTTTTCAAGGTCATTTTCTTGAGTTTTCTTTCTTTCTTGCATGTAAGTGACTAAAGATTCTGCAAAAACTTAGATTTTTCCTGTTTACATAAGTGGGCTGTTGTTGTGTGTTTCTTTTTTGTATATATATTTTTATATAAATAATGCTGGAATACAAAATAATGACTGGTTTGTAGAAAAACCATCCGGAAGTTTCTCTGTATCCAACCCCATAAAGCAAGAACCAAAGGGGGTTGCTGGGTTGATTTCACAGGCAACAAAGTTTAAATGGATGCAAGGAAATACTTCTGTTTAAAGCATATAATCACCCTAAGGAATTCCCTGCCACAGGAAATCATTGAGGCAGAGTTGAAGAAGGTCAGAGAGATATTTTTAAAGGCTTGAATGTTTATGTGAACAAGCAACACACATCATGTACTTTTTCTCACTAGCCAAGACGATGGGTCAAATATTACAGGGGTCCGAAATATATGCCCACCATTTAAAAACTATGGACATAAATCAGTGATTTAGGGTAGAAAGGCAACCATTTTCACACTGTGGTTCACTACGCACCAGTTCAAAAAGAACCATAAGCCAAATCAAAGTACATCAATATCTGGAAACACACACTTCTGGGATCAACAAGTTCTAGAGTGATACAATGATACTACCATACAGTTATGCCAATGTATGTAAGAATTTGTAGTATTAAACTATTTTCTCAGAGCTTTAATCTTAACTTTTCTCACTTGCCTTAGTGTTTTGTTACAAAATAGTAACAGTTTTCCCCTCTTTTTTTCTCCCTTTCTGTGTGGAATAACTCATTTGCTTGTTAGACATTACCCTGCAATTGTGTTATCACTAGGCTGGCCACTCATTTTGTATTTGAAAACTGCAGAAAGTTCAGAGGCATGCCTTGTTATCTGCCATCTGTAGGTAGGGTTTTCATGGGTGATCTTCAGTGTTTCAGTTTATGGAGGCCCAAACTGATCCATTTCACAGGCATTCAACTTCCAAGCGCTGAGCACACATCCCCTGAAAATTGCCTCCTCTCCTTCATCACCAGCAGAGCTCCTATAAATGATGCACTAAAAAGAAACTCATCACTTTTGGAAAATTCCTTTTCCTCCAACTAGAATTTTCCACAGAAGTGATTTGCTTTGATTTTTATTCACTCTCAGGGCAATATGGAGAATGCAGGGTGGGTGTATCCCACCACAGACTGCACAGCCTGGTGCCCCGAGAATACTTCTGCACCAGCCAGCTGAACAGCACCTGGGAGTGCAATCATCTCTGCCGTTGCACTGCTGGAACTCACCCTGCCACAGTCTTGGTTAAGGACAACTCACGCTGTCCAAATAGTGTCTCTGCATGGCTTGGGAATTAGGACCTTGCAGGCACCATGCCCAACAGGCAGGTTGCACCCAGCCACCCTGTTCTGAAGACTGAGAGATCATGCAGGTCACACCGTGCCTGTTGGCCTTCACGTCTAGGGGGTATTCCCATCCACCTCATTTAGTAGGAGAAATGGGGCACAATGGGCTCAGGGCTTGGATGCAGTGTCTCATGCCCTTTGGCCATGTGCCCAGGTTCCCTCTCTAGTGCAACCTCGACATGAGAGGGGAAATGAGAGGATTCTTGCTCTGATGAGCGATCTTGCGCAGCTAAAGGATTCAGATGGAGCTAGGGCACTCACTCAAATCCTGCAGCGTAGACACGGCCACAAACATCTCATCTGATTCACACCTCTCAAGGGAAGAAAATAGCTCTTTTTCTGGCCAGATGGAACAGAACTTTAGAGAAATTAAGTGAACGAAGTTGACTTTCAGCCAAGAGCTGTTAACAGTTGTCAAGACAGAGAAATGTCTTATTCAGAAGTATCAATTAAGCCTGGACAACAGGTTTTGAAGTAAAAATTTACTCTCCTTGCCTTTTACTCTTTTCAGTTCTGATCTGCTGTCGTTTGGGTGATTTTCATTCTGGTCAGCAATGCCAGTAGATGGCTGAAATAGGCTTCCGTTTTACTAGCTCTTTCCTCACAATTAAGAAAAAAAACAGTAATGGAAAACTGGTAATGGGAAAGATCACATACCTCCATAACTGGGACATCTATGGTCAACAGCCCTGGCCATTACCTATCCCTAACAATTGCTACAAATGACTTGAAAGAAATATTCAAGTTACACCAGGGACAACAAAGGTCTGAGCATTGTTATGAACCTGCTACGACCCTTTAGCTCCCCTCCTAGCTAACCTTAACCTCATCAGGTCTAAAAATTCTGGTGGTTATGAGTAACTTGTTTGAATACTAGAGGTCTCACCGCTGTTACCACCAGTGGTAGCACAAGTAGGTATTTTAACAAACAAAACCTAGCACAGAAACACTACAAACTGGAGTCAATTAAAGACTCTAGTGGGCTGGAGCCACTAGATGTCATTCTCCATCACCGCACTTCTTCTGGTACCTTACATTTCAGGAATTAATTTAGAAAACCCAAACAAGAGTATTCTCTCTTTAAGGATAAGTTGGCTGCAGTCCTGCATATCTTGTGGGCTGACCTGAAAGCATGGTCCACAGCCCACATAACGTCTCATCCTCTTGATCTCTGACTGAATCAACTTCCCCACATGAAAGCATTTGCAAAGGAGACTACGCTGCTGGGTTTATGGTGGGAGGTGTCCTGGGAGGATGAGAAGCAACTGCAGAAAGCCAACAATGAAACAGTCAAACGGCCCAAAGTACCAAACAACCTGGCTGATGACTGCACCAATCCCACTGCCAGTTGATCAGGGTGGCTATTCAGTTTCTCAGGTGATGGTTCAAGTTTCAGAGGAAGATATAATCCTCCTTCTTACACCTTGTTGGCTATGCAATAATTGCTGTGCCATGTAATACCCCCTCAAACTTACCAAAATCAACTGATTCCTTGATGGAGCCTGATTAGAACGCTAATATACTATCATATTAGCCATAAAATTATCCAGGCATTAACACCGTAAAGAATTGAGGCAAAAATGCTGTGCTCCTCTTCATTAGAAACCTTCCTTCCATATCCCTAGGAGTCTGGTGAGGCTCATGAGTTCCAGTTCAACCTTTCTGAGTTTCTGATTTCCTCGAGTGGGAGTTTCCCAGGCTTTTGGTGTGGTGCAGCAACTAATTTGTTCTAAATTTACTTGTTGTTAAATTTACCATTCTTTCTTTCTCATGTCTTCACGCTAAGGATGTGTCTTTTCCAAAATAGGGTGAGGGAAAGAAGCACATCAGAATGACCTTAGAGATGAATTTGAACTAGAGTTTTGTCTCTGAAGGCTTTCAATCAATTGGGAGTGACATTTATTTAACCAAGACAAAAGTCCTGTGGCTTTCGTTTTGTTGTCATACAGCAGCACAGCTCTGGAAAAACTAAGCAAGGCACTGTTTAAACTCAGATTGTAGCAGGTCCTTTTTTTATCCCTTTGGAACAAGAAACTGGCTTAAAAAATAAGACAATATCAAATGCTTATTACTCCTGTGGAGAATTAATGAACCATGGCATCTAAACTATCGAGTGGTCAGACATTATGTTATTAGAAATGGTGGATGCTCTATATTGGTTAGGGCTGTTATACATTTATGATTAAGGCTATGAAACTTTACCAATAAACACAGCTGAGAAATGAGCATAAACAGTCAATCCATACGAGGGAAACAGGCCACGTGCAGTAAATGTAGCAAAATGCAATTCAACGAGCCTTGTAAAGAAGACTTGCTACATCCAAGAAACTTTCCCACAAACTAATATTGCCTGAGACCAACTGCTTATCAAAATAATCCTTGGTCTTACTGGACAGTGGTTCTATACGCAGGGAGCGTAAGAGACGTCTGACACTAATAAACTCATCGCTTTTGGGATACTTACTGCTGGCAATATGTAACTTCCCTGCTATAGCTTGTAGGGCCAGGCAGCAATGATTGACTACAAAGGAGATTGTGGTGCAGGTCCAACTTCTTGAGTGGCACTAGCGAGCTAAGTCACTGTTCTGTGCCTCAGTTTACCCACCACTCTAATGTGATGCTAATATATACAGCCAATACAGCTTCCCAGGTTCATATTGAAAGGGTTTAATTAACGTGTTAACGCATGTCTAAGCATTTCAGCTCCTGTATTTCCTTATTGTCTTGAACACCATTTAGCAGACAATCAGAACATAGCTACTAATCATAATGAACATCTTAGGCTCTTGGATAAATCATCTCTGAGTGTGCACGAATACTGGTGGGGTTTCGGCCAATATGAATACATGGCTCACATCTACATCTAATGCCAGGGCAAGCTGTGAAGCAAACATGTCCACAGGGCATGGCTGAGCGCTGTCCCCCAGCCACCACGGTCCCAGAGGAGCATAGCTCATCTAATGCCAACTCAGCAACACTGTCCCTAAGCAGAACTTGGGCCCCCCATTCCCCAGTGAACAGTCTCAACTTCAGTGAGAGACGCGCCTGAGAGAAGCGGTGCACTGATTTGATGGAGCATCCTGATTTGCTCAGGATGCTTTCATGGATGGGAAAAAAATAAAAATAATTTAAAAAATTTATGCAGTTCTTTGTGGGATCAGGGACGGGGGGGCTAAGTTGTGTTGAAACTTCTTTCAAAAATCAGGTCTTTAAGAATTTTGGAAAATTGATTAAGCCTTGCTGAACTGAGAAGAGACTAGTGCAATGCTGTCATAGAAAGGCCTGCTGAAATCCTGGTGGCAACAAAGCTGAATTCCTGTTATATACACCAGGCTTCTTCCAACCCCTTTCAGCTTTGACTTGTTTATTATTCTTGCTTGGTTTACAAGCTCCAAAGAAACTTGACACAGATTATTATACAGGAACAGGCTCAACACATCCTGAGATGGATCATTTCCTTCCTTCAGAGCTACAAGAAGGCTGGTGTGACTCATGATTTGGTATCTTTTGACATTTCATTGAAAAAGCTTACTTTCTAACACAGTAAGACTGTAGTGTGGCAAAGTCTGACCAACACAGGCTCATTTACCTGCTGGCGTCTCCAGCACTCTGGTCTATAATGGGATTTGCTGTTGCTGTCATGCCTTACATCTGTTTTTGCTGTTTAGAAAGTCCTCATTTTGAGCACTACAACAGCACTGATTAGAAGAGTTGCTATAATGTCCATTCCTGTGAGGTGGCCTCATTCTCCACAAGAAGCATATGATGCAGAATATGAAGTAAAAGGAAAGGATAAAAAAAGTAGAAAAGGCAAGCAAAAAACTGTTTAGTGGTTTGACATGGTTTATTTATTTGTTTGCCAAAATAAATTATTTCTGAGCTATGCAATCAATGATTATTTGGAGGTTTGAAATAATATTTAGGCTCATGGATGTCTGAGCCATTATTCAGAGCTTCAGGATTCAGGCCCACTGGACAAATGGTCTTGACTGAGTCTGCCTCTATTTCCTGTACAAACTGGGGAAGCTCCAGTTTTCCAAAATGAAAATCAGGTGCTGGTATCATCTCCTTTTGAGTTTCAGAATTTAAGAGAATTGGTAGTGACTCAAAGGTGATCTTGTATCAGATAGAAACTAAAACTTCACCAGGGAAGAATTACTATTAGCATTTGTTACAACACGCTAATAGCGTGTCATGGTTAACAGAGCCCAATGAGAAGATGCTACGTAACACCAGAGACAAGGTCATTACGCAGCAAGTCTGGAGCACAGATGGAGCCCATGGCTCAGTCCCCTTGGGGTTACCCAGCCACCGGAGGGAACTGGACCCTGTTTAAAAAACAGTTTTCAGTATGATTATCTTGATCTGCAAAATGACCTTCCTGAAAATTACATCTGAAGCTTCCTGCACGTCCTACCGGAATCCAAGCTGAGTTGTTCTCCAGTGGCACTGAGACATTTTACACATAGTCTGATAGAAAGCTGCAAGCAGGACTCATTGCAAATTAACATAACTCTTCTAGTGTACTGTACTGAATTCAGCCTTCTGGATTATTCCATTTTCCAGTGAACTACAGATTATAATATAGCATGTGTTCTGTTTTTAAAGCAATTATGCTTAAATATACTTGTTCTTCAGTTTAATTTTCCTTCTGAAAGCACAGCAGTCATCTTCTATCAACAAATCCATTCCAGAATGTTTTTGCTAGCAACTGTTACTACGACTTTTTTCATCCAAAGTGGAAGCTTGGGAGGGATATAATCAGCTCTCTAGCATGGCTAGAAACATTTGCCAGTAGCTAAAATATACAGTGAGCAAAATATCTGCCTTCTGGATGTTTTTAAAACAAAAAAAAAGCCATCATAGCTTTGGGACATAGACCTCATCTGCTTCTCATCCTGGAAAAGTAGGAGTCATTCTAGTCTAGCAGTGGGATGGCTGCTTTCAGACAAGAAGGAACAGCTTTCTGGTCCAAGCAATCAAAGACCTTATGACAAGAATAACTGGAAGAAACCCTATCATTGACATTATGTGACAGGATTGGGGTGTGGACTCCAAAAATGCAATTATAGGAGGTTTTCTCACAAAATGGAGGTCTGCAGTTGGTGCCTTTTCCTGGATCCCCACTGCTGCCCAGAGGGCCCCAGGTAGATGCAAGCGTAGTCAGGGTTGACCTTGGGGGCAGTTTTGGCTGTGGATGCCAAGTAGCCATGATTCTGCACCCAGAAACAAAAGCTAAGCATCTAAGAAAGTGGTAAAGCAAACACCAAGCCCCATGCCTAGTCCTTACTGTTGAGGTAAAGCACCATTTTATTTTGATTGAAGCCTTTAATTGTTTTACTGATCACTGGAAAACACTTGCTTCTTCCATTCTTTCTATCCTCATTGCATTGTAGGGGATCAAGCAGGATAAACACACTTGTGCACTGCTTGTTGCCAAGATTTGTGCTCGTCACCCAACCCGTGGACTACGTGCATGTCCCTGTTCCCTAATTTGTTATAAGCAATAATGATTTTTACTAGTCAGTGTTTTTAGAAGGTCCCATTCTCATTGTGCATGCATGTCTATATGATTCATGAGTTTTGGATTGCTTTTGAGGTTTGGTCCAAGAGCTGTTTCAGGTGGCCGTGATGTTACCAGGACTAGCTGGAGAAACAAAGGCCTTTGTACAGAAAAATTGGCAGGTAAGGGAATAAGGCAATTATTTTCAAATCATTTATTTTAAGGCATATTTATCATACTCAAATCTAAACATATTGATTTATATTATGGCTTTGGCATCATAAACATTTGATAGGATTCTTTATTAAAATTGTGCTGTTCTTTTTTGGCTTTCCAAAACATACTTCTAATGAAATATTTAAACACACACACGCTACACAATTGGCTGACTCCAGCTCACCTCCTCGATGCAACTGGATTGTATGAATATTCACATCTTTCATAAAGAAATCCAGCACTCATGGGTGCAGACAGATCACAGAATCAGGCTTCTGAGCTAAAGCTACAAATGGACCTAAGTACTACTTCCAACATGGTATTTTACAGGGATCCTTCAAATTCCTGTGGCTGAGGGCTATGCACATTCACACTGCTGCTGGCAAAGCCCCATGGGCCTTAAGTCTCCACCAGAGAAACTACACCAGGCTTAAAACTGTCGCCCCGCTCAGACCCCTGTGTCACATCAGAGGCCGAGCAGACCTCTCAGACTGCCTGTTTGCTCCATGGTCCTTCCTCCAGGACCTGCTTCAGGGCATGTTGTTTTTTAAGCACAGTTATTATACTTGGCTTTGCACCAGCCAGAGTTGGTAATGAAACTTTCTGATTTTGCCACGTGTGTCCCATCATATCCCACAGCCCAGTGACTGAGCTTGACTGGTTTCTTGCTAGTTTGCCTATCCCATTAAGGAGGTGCCCAAAAAACTACCCCAAAAGTTAAGATGTGGGTTAGAGCTCCCACCTCAAACAAGTGTAGGGGATATCTGAGAAGAAGATAACTCCCCACTTTCCTCTTTCACTGTCAAAGAGCAATGCATCTTCCTGCAGGTTTCCATAAAATCGGGCTAATTTGACTTAGCTACCTAATCTAGAAAAAGATTCAGAGCTGAAAATCCCAGCTGGAGACTCCCAGATAGCCATGTCTTCCTTCATCCAGGACCCGGTTTCTAGATGGTCCAGAGGGCCCACCTTCCTATTTTCTACAGGTTGCTCCAGCTGTTTTTAAGGTCTGCTTTCTGGCTTTGGGTAATCCTATTCACTCATCTAATCTGTTTACAGAGATCCTGAGTGCTTGATACATGGAACAACCTGAGTCTGCTTATAGATCTAGTTTTAAGTGACTTTTCCAAGAGTAAGCAGAAAGTGAATGCAAGAGGCAGGAATGGAAGCCAAGTTTTCTTGTTTCATAAACTCCTGAGTTAACCACTTCTGCTCATAAGAATCAAGTATGGAAAAAATAAAACAATGGCTAGTGAGAAGGAAAGCTTTCAAAGAACCAAACCCAACAACACCCGTTCAGATTTCTTGAATGCCTTGTGGTGCCAAACATTTACAGCTTTGAGCACTGCTGGAATTCTCAAAGCTGGTGGATAATTTTCCCCACAAATTTTATTACTGTAGAATCTGATTCTGCTACCCATACACATCTTGGTCAGCCCCACTTTTTTCCCCTAGAGGTTGAAAAGACCTCTTAAGCTTTGAGGGGACAGAAGACTGCCAAGTGCAGAAGCTAACTTTTATTTTGTTGCCTTTTTCTTAAAAAAAAAAAAAAAAAGGAAATGAGCAGATGAAACCCACGTTGCTCTCTAAGCTTTTTTCTTCTTAATAAAATTTGCCTTCCCTTGTGATGCTAACTTTTCCCTGCTGTACTACCCAGGACAAGGTAACACTGAATATGAACCAGATCCAGTGAGAAATTCTCTCCTCAGATCATTTTCCTGCCAGGAAAGGCAGGTTTGCCACTATCTGAATGCTTCTTGGAGACGGTTTGGTTTTGGCAAATCTTGCAGGAGACCTAAGCAAGAGGTTGCACTGGAAATTTGTGTTATTTTCTGTCGGCTCAGAAGGGTGCTTCTGACTTCTTCTCAGTGGCAGTCTTTAAGAAGGCTTGATGAGGACCTGGGTGCTCAGTGACCAGGGTCTGTGGGTCTTTCAGTAAGGAAATTTGGTAGCAAGTAGGATTGGGTCTCTATTTGATGAGGTGCTTTGAGGTAAAAAAGAAAAGGAGAGGATATTAAGATGGACTTTTTTACTGCAATTTAATATGCATGAAAGTAATTCCCACAGCAGCTGCTACAATTAGAGTGTAAACATTTTTAAACGCCATCTACTCTATTTCTTGGGGAAAGAAAATACGTAAATGAATAAAACCAACAGCAGTGAAGAAGAAGTAACTTCCTGGCTTCTGACTAGCAAAGGAAACAAAGAAAAAGAAAAAGCAAAAATAAAGGTGGCTGCTGTGCAACACTGGGGAGAGGAAAAGTCCAGTAAACAAAACAAAACAGACCTAATTGGAAACAGGGCCCCAGAGGCACTCCAGGATGGAAGGTAAGTGGAGAGAATGGGAGAGCTGCAGAGAAGATTAGAAGAACTGAAAAACCCAAAGAAAACCAAGGGGAACTGAATAAAAACAACAGTCTGCTTACAAAAGTAAACACAGGGGGAAGGGAGAACATGCAAAGGGAAAACAGATGCACAGTGAGACAGTGCTCAAGAGACAGAGGGAGATGAAAGCGGTCTAAAACAAGAGGGAAACTTGGAGTGAAAAAAAGGAACGAAAAAAACCCAGCAACAAATATTGGCAGCAATGCCTCGGTGACATTCATGTATTGAGATGTCTTTGTACGGGCCCTGGGGAAGCTGGTGGCATTTTGTACACACAGAGGAATTTGCCACCGAGGAGCACACTGAGGAACGTGAAACACAGATGTGCTGTCTTACTCAGGATTGTTCTTTAAAGTCTCCTCCCTGTTTATGCCCCTTCCTCCTGAGTAACGCAGATCTGAGGGGGAGCAGATGAGAAGGAGCTCTGAAACTGAGTCAGGGCACCCATCTGAGGTCTGGCTTCAGCCCAGAGAATCCAAAGAGAGCTGATCCACCACCAAGCAGCTGCGCAGCCTCTCCCAATGGGTGCACGTATCTCCCATAGGCTTGAAGCCAGGAGATCTACAAAATCATGATTTCCAAGCACAAGTTAGGTTGCTTGTAGGAGTGTGTCCTTTGTGCTAAATAGATGCACAAAAATAAACTGCCATGGAAAAAGTTGCTCTCTAGAGCTTCTGTGGAACCTGTTGGAAACCCACAGTGGTTCAGATCATAGCAACCACATGCAGAAGGTCTTCTGATGTGAAGTAGTTTCTCTGAGCTTAAACTCAAAGACTTGGGATTCTTACAAGGCTATTCTGGGGAGTTGTGCAAGGAGGTTTAAAATATTGCTCTCTCAGCTGCCTGTCCTCCTCCTCAGGCAGCTCAGAGGTTGGTGAGTTAGTGCAATCTGACCTCCAGTAGCAATTTAAGCTAACACTCCAGACTGAGTAGGTTCCCTCTCCCTCCCCTTCTGTGGTACAGGAGAATTGGGTCGACAGAGCGTGAAAGCGCTCAAGCAAAACTTCCCCAGACAAGTCCCCCTGGCTGTTTGGGAACAGGTGGAGCAAGGGGGTTGAAAAGGGATAAGGAGACAAGCCCACAAGTGGCATACGTGGGCTCTCCAGGCATTGTTTTGATAGTGAAGCAATCTGACTTTGATTGTGGTCCCATGAGGGGTGAGAGTCTAGCATGGCATTCATCTGTGGTGTAGAAGGTCAGACCAGGAAGCTGTGAAGAGGCTCAGAAATGTGATTTCAACGTGCAGTGATGCCATCTCTGTGGTACTGCCCTGTGCGACAAATGCTGGAAGACCAAGGGCATTTGGGGCATGGGGTCATTCAGACCATGTCATGCCCTGAAGAGCACTTAAAGGACAGGGTGGTCTTAGGGTTTCCTCTTTGATCTTTCTGCTGGGAAAGCATTCATAACAGGGCACAACAAGACAGAGGATAGGATCTTAAAATTATTGTCGATGATTACTATGACAGGGCAGACTCTGTGGCATGTGTTTGGCTTGGTCCACACCAGTTCAGAGTTCAGGGGTTTCCACAGCATCAGATGAGTCTTATTGACAGCATTGGCAAAAAGAGCTAATGACTGGGTCTGGGAGGCTCTCAGAGGGAGAGCTCAACATCTTGCTCAGCATTGTGATTTTGGGTTAGTGATATAGCATTAAGTGCTGCTGCCTGTTTTATTCCTATCTAGTGAAAAAGCAGAGGATCTACAGACCAGACTCTTATCTTCTTTCAGCCTTCATCTCTCAGAGTACTTAAATGTGTCTGTCTCTCCAGTTTGCCTCATTGACCTCAATGGCTACATCTGTATTAATAAAAAAAACATTGCCAGGAGTCATTCTTTGGCTTGGAGACTAACAGTCTGGTTACATTCATGCTATTAAACCCTGTTAGCCTCTAAAACAGGGTGACTGCATCCAGCCATCTATTGGAAGTGGTCCCAGGAGTGTGCCTGTTCCTGCACCATCGCTGGGAGCAGCCTGGGAGAGACCTGGCAGCCTGGCGGGACCACTCTGGCAATGTGACAGCAGATGCCATCAGCGACGTCTGTCCAAGGAACCAGTTGTTCTTAAGGAGACCGAGACAAAGAGCAAACTGCTCTGTGTCTGCTCGTCTCTATCCATTAGTTCTCACTACCCTGACAGCAAAACTAGTAGAGAAATGGTTGTACATGCCAGAAAAAAAATAGACCTGGTACAATTTCCTTAACCAAAAAAAATCCCAAATCCCTCTAGGACAAATCCTCAAAGACATATATAATTTCCTCACCCTGTAAAATTTCACTGTTTTGCCCTGAACCATGGAGTTTGCCAGAAGAATTTTGGAACAAAATGAAATCTTCTGTCCAAACACAAGAGGGGTAAAATTCCAGTTTCTCCGTTCTGTTTTGTTTAGAGAAAGGTCATGAGTGGTTGCTTTTTGTCAGAACCAAACTTCCTCAAAGCCTGAGTCTCCTAGAAATGGAGTTTTGGATCACTTTTGTTATAAGGAACAACCTCCAAATCCAACAACATTTGGATTTGGGACTTAGGTGTGGGCCTATTAACAAATTAGGACTGTACATGATGCTAGGTTGAAGATCCAAACTTGCCCAAATGTTCAGGGAGTGATCAGATCTATGGTTTTGGTTTAGCTCCATCACTGGTTTAGAGGGAGGAAAGTAGTTTGGACTTCGCTGATAAAAGAAGCTCGCACTTGAATCATTTTATACCGGTAATGTGTTAAATATACCGCAGCAGATTCATATGGCAAGGAAGTATTTTAAGCACTGCAGTGAGTTAACTGAAAGGAACCATAGGAAATATATACCAGAAGTTAATTTTTTCCAGTTCTTTTTCAGCTCTGCACCCTGCCTGTGTTAGCTCTTGTGCAGGGTGGCTTATTTTCACTTAGAACTGTTTTGGAATCGTTATAAAATACAACTCGCACGCCGCAAGGACATGGGGAGTCTCTTGGTTTATATTTTGCAGATGTCCATAATTTAATTGGACCAGCAGGTGACCAGGTTTACAAGGTCACCTTATGATGGTGATCAGCTCATGGCTGAACATGGGCAGCTCACAGTAACACATTGGGACTGTTGTACCCGCGCTCCAGCCCTGCACTCAGCCACGTTCCAGCAAGTCTGTTGTGGATATTAGATGTTCTCTGCCTGCAATCTGTCCCTTGAGGTTGAGTTACAAAACGTAATAGTGCCTTCTGGCCCTGAAAAATGTGTCAATCCAGTGAGGTGGTGGTTTTGCTTAAAGGTAAAGCAATCCAGGGAGCTTTCAGGTCTGGATGCAACAATCAGTGATTATGGAGTTTATCATGACATTTATTAGTTGTTAATGGCAGTGCTTCCAGAGAGCTAAGCACTTTCCAGGCAGCCACACAGCATCCTCGGCCTGCAAGACCTGGTAGTTTAAGAACACACAAACACTAAAGAAAAGAGCAAAAATAAAAAGGGGTTTTAAAAGTTGGGATTTTTTTTCTTTATCATTAAAGCTCACTTGAGTCATTACTAGTCAGATGGTGGTAGGCATGCTCAGGTCCCACACTAGCCAACACATCCTCATTAACCACCACCCCCCTCCCATCCTTTAGATATAATACACAGATATCATTCCCTTAGTCTATGGACCATCCTGGTAAGATGTCCAGAAAATGTCCAGAAATGTCCACAAAATGTGGACATTTGAGTCAGTTTAGTCCATGACCTTGGGCTCCATCTGTTATGGTGGTCACTCAGGACAGGAGAGGTGGTGTGTTGCGTGGAGTTACTGGGCACCAAAGCCAGTTCAGGTCAGGTCACTGCTGCACGTGCGCTGCTTCTTGTAAGGCTTCTCCTCCATTGGTTCAGGTGGTTCCTGCTATAGTAACTCCTATAACATGGAACTCAAATTATGTGTTACAACAATTTAAAGGTATATCCATTACAATCTCCACCCCTGGTCCCTTTGGACCACACCATTGGGTTTAACACTGCAATGAACTCCTCCCCTTGCTCCTAGCCTGGCTAGCAACAAGGGGTTCCTGCTATAGTAATTCCCATAACATGCAACTCAACTCCCGGGTTACAACAATTTAAAGGTATTCCCATTACAATCTCCAGCCCTGGTCCCTTTGGACCAGACCATAGGGTTTAACATTGCAATGAACTCCTCCCCTTGCCCCTGCTCCAGCTTGGACTTGTCCACAGACTGCAGTCCTTTAGGGGAGTACCTGCTTCAAGTGGAGCCTTATCTATGAGCCACAGTCTCCTCAGGGGTATACCTGCGCCAACATGGCCTTACCCATGGCTGCAGTCCCTCCAGGGGTGTACCTGCTCTGTAATGGGCTTATCCATGGCCACACGCTTTGAGGTGCTCCAGCATGACCTCATGCACAGCCAGGGATGCTTCAAGGTGTACCTGCTGCAGCATGGACTTATCCACAGCCACAGCTGCTTCGAGGTGTACCTTCTCCAGTGTGGATTTATCCTTGGGCCACAATCCCTTCAGAGGTATACCTGCTGCGGCACAGACATAACCATGGCCACAGACGCTTCGAGATGTACCTGCTCTGGTGTGGACTTATTCACGGCCACAAGGGCTTTGGGGTGTCCTGCTCCCGCATGGATTCATCCACAGGTCACAGTCCATTTGACTTGAGTTCAACACTGGAGTTCCAGCCTGTCCAGTCCAGCAGCGTAGAAACTGCAGCAATCTTGGGCCAGCCCCGGCGCATCACCATTGCTGTTATCAACATGTTCCCACGCACAGCAGAGTAAGATCCTCAGCAGTACAGCAGCACAGCAAGCAGCAAAGCAAAAAGCAGCCACTAACGAGCACTGGACTCTAATATACAGTAAGGCAAGCAAGCCCCATGGCAAGCACAGGAGCCTGCTAATTAAGAGGCAAACAATAACAGCTATAAATTTGATCTAGCACATTCCAGTCAAACCTGTTGTTATCTTGAACCTTTCGAGCCCCACGTTGGGTGTCAAAAAGCACTGTCGTGGATTAACCCCAGCTGGCAACTAAGCCCCACCCAGCCGCTCGCTCACTCCCTGCCAATGGGATGGGGGAGAGAATCGGAAGGGTAAAAGTGAGAACACTCGTGGGTTGAGATAAAAACAGTTTAATAGGAAAAGCAAAAGCCACACACGCCAGCAAAGCAAAACAAGGCATTCATTCACTCCTTCCCATGGGCAGGCGGGTGTTCAGCCATCTCCAGGAAAGCGGGGCTCCAGCACGCGTAATGGTTACTTGGGAAGACAAACGCCGTCACTCCGAATGTCCCCCCCTTCCTTCTTCTTCCCCAGCTTTCTATACTGAGCATGAGGCCATATGGTATGGAATAGCCCTTTGGTCAGTTGGGGTCAGCTGTCCCAGCCGTGTCCCCTCCCAACTCCTTGTGCCCCCCCAGCCCACTCGCTGGTGGGGTGGGGTGAGGAGCAGAAAAGGCCTGGACTCTGTGTAAGCACTTCTCAGCAATAACGCAAATATCCTTGTATTATCAATGCTGTTTTCAGCACAAATCCAAAATATAGCCCCATACTAGTTACTGTGACAAAAATTAACTCTATCCCAGCCAAAACCAGCACACAGAGGTGGAAATATCCATGGGCAAGGGAGCTGCAGGTTGACCTAGATGGGCATGTGAGGTCAGTTGGAGCTTGGGCTTGGCCCTCTCCAGGTGTAGCGAGTGCCAAAACCAACAAGGATTTGGCTATAATCTGGGCAAGAAAAATCACTGCTTGGGCAAAGAACCTCAGTGACAGTGGCAGAGGTTGTGACCAAAAAGGAGGTCAGCAGAGAAGAAATGAACGGCAACTCAGGAAATCTTGTTGAGGACTGTTGCCCCTGTGAGAGGCCAGCAGTGCCGGAATCACCTGTGATGGCTGGTGATCCTGAAACTATGGAAATACAGCTGCTCCTTTCCCACTAGAAAGCAAAATCCTGGAAGGCTGAGATCCTTTTGGGTGGTCCTTCCCATCAGTGTTTTGTGCCGTCCTGCAACTGAGGATGGAGGAAGGATTCAGATGTCTCTGAGCTCGGGCCAGGCTGATAAATGACATCCCAAGACAAATGAGCATTACATGGCAAAGTTAAGTCACTGAAGCTCAGTGTCAGCTTAACCAGCATGGACTGAGTCATTTTTGAGCAGAGCTTTTTGCTTGCCAAACTATTCTCTTGACTATTACCTTAGGGGCTGCCATGTGACACGAAAAGGCCTTTTCTCTTTTGCCAGGAGAAAAGCTTCTTCCAGCGGATAAGAGGAACATCTCATTGCAGGGACTCTCAGTATCGCAGAGACAAGTGAATGAACGGCCAGGGGGAAAAAAATGCAGCTAATCACATCACCGTGTCTTTCAATATATATTTATTTATCTTCTGGTTTCCACCTAAGTCCAGAAATCGAAATTCAACTCTGAACTCTTCATCCACATGACTTGGGCAGGCTTTTTGACCTGTCTGGGCTTTTCCATTTGGAAAGTATGGGTAATAATGCCAGGTAGCCTCAGTAATTGCAGAAAATGCCCCCATGAAGTAATTTGCAGATCAGAGAGAACAGTATCATTGTTCAGAGATTGCAAAGGACTGTGTAGAAATATTTTTAAATAATGATGTATTACTTCCTTGGGGTAATCTCAGATTTCAGAGTCATCTCACACCACACCCCGTGTCTCTTCAGACTGTAGCACTGACACCAGAAGCAAAACCCAAGTCAGACAGATCCTGATACACAGATCTCTGCTGTTTTCATTAAAGCCGGTGCCTTTAAAATTATTTAAATTATTGAGACTCATTTATTTAAAATAAAAGAGACTGCTACCAGTGCAGGTCCTCTAACAGACCCCTGAACACTTTGGATTTCTCCTGGCAGATGCCCTACATATGGACAAACTCTTTTTAACTAAGTTTATGATAACTACGTAGACTTACCCACCACACGACTGCTCTGAGAAGTGCCAGTGCCGCAGCACAGGTCCCCCTGCACATCTGAAAAGGGGCCCTGTATAAGCCCTCCTCCAAAGATGAACCTGTCTGCTTCCCCTCGGGGCAGCAGCAGATTTTGGTGAAAGCAGCAGCCGCTGCTCCTCTGAACCTACTACTCCAGGCTGCTCACAAACTGGCAAAGGCATTGGTTATGTCTCTCTGTGCTCCTCAGCTTTTATTTGCAGCCATAAAGAGTAGGGATTTAAAAAAAAAAAAAAAAATCAGCAGATAATCATAGATGTGTCGGTCCAGATCCAACATCACCTTTTGGGTCCTCAATCCAAGAAGGTAGAAACCTAAAAAGGCTGCTGAGTCTGGGTTGGAGCATTCACACTGAATACGGCAGCAGCCCCAAAAGGGTGGAAATGGCTTGGCTCGAAAGTTTTACAAGTGCTTGGGAGGGACGAGGTCTTGTAAGATCCAGGCGAGATGCCTAGAAGCTTAAAGAATGCTGAGCGCGGCTCAAAAAGCACTCCCTGTGGACAGACCATCTTCTCGACACAGCCAGAGATTACCCATATGTCTTTAAACCCCGTTGCACGCTACATGTTGCATTGATTGTGCACAGCAGCTGAGCACTGAACAAATAAGCTGCCGCTGCTGTGCTGGATGGGGGAACATCCTGGTGTTGCTATGACATTTCTTGTCAAGTTTTCAGACTCAAATGGATCCCACATGGAGGAGCGCATCAGGCTCTGTTGGCAAGCGGGAGATTTGGAGGCTGGAGCGTTCCCCGTCTCCTGTTTGTGGAAACAAAGCATCTTTTATGCTTTCTTCCAACCAGGACAAGGGGCTGAAATGAATCATCAAGTGACCCAGCCACTCCCCTGCTATTGTAACAAGCAGCTGGAGGGCCACCAAAACCGGGCACCGCTGCTAGTCAAACAGGCGCTTTCCCATTTGCCTTTTATTTGGATTCACTGGTGGCACTCTGGGGGTTTGCCGCTTCTTTCTTTGCCTCCTACTGTCCAGAGACACTACCAGTAAAACCCCAAAGCGATATTAAAAAAAGGGAGGCTGGGCTCGCAGCCAGCTGTTGCTAACAGATGTGCCTGTGAACATCGCAAAGAATAAGCCAATTTAGCCGACCCAGCCAGCTCACAAACCAGAGTCCATTGTTCGATGGGGCACAACAAGCAACTGCAGGAGGTTAAATAAATCCCAGGGCACAACTTCTGCAAGCTGTGGAAAGCTTTCAGAAAGGTGCTTGGGACTCCCCTGTGCTCATTGCCGCAAAGAAAGGTTGGGGAGCTCTCTGGAGCAGATAGTAGGTGCCCAAACACCGGCACTACGGCACCAAAAAGACACCTTTGCACTTTTAAGCTCTTATGCACCCACTTTGAACATAATAGGAGCGTATTTAAGGGGTCAAAGTGCAAGTTCCCAGGTGTCCAGGTTGGATGGGGTTGACTTACATGACCTTGAAGAAGAAGCGGGTCTATGATGGAGCGAAAAGCAGATGCCCTAGCCTTTCGCTGCTGCTTCGAAGCCACCCACCCTCCATCCCTCCCCTTGTCCGGAGCCTGTTCTGCACTACGCAGAAGTGTCGGCTGCTGAAGCCCGCTGGGGCTTGTTTCCTACCTCGAACCACAGCCTCAAGGAACAGCGAAAAGATGAATTTGGCGATGCCCTGCAAACCAGCTGCTTTTCTGGGCCTGCTGCCTTTTCTGCTGGAAAAGCAGAGGCGCAGCGGGGGGGAGAAGGCTCCAGCTGGGAAGGTGGGGAGGGCGAGAGGAAAACCGGGAGGGAAGTGCCTGAGTAATTTCACAGCAAAGGCAGCGTATGAAGTTGCTTCGGTTCGTGGTCTGCACTCTGGGGTTTGTCTGTGGGAAGCCTGCAGGGGTGTTGCAACCTGCCAGTGCCAATAAACATCACCACAAGACCAGAGGAGCTCAGGGCCTGCAATATGAAAGGCAAAGAGAGGAAAATTAGAAGCAAAAATATGAAGTTAATAAAAATCCTTTATCCAATCAGACTCTAAAGAGAGCACAGCCATGGGCTGGAAGCAGCAGCCGGGCGCTCCAAGCCCTCACTTTGGTTAATTACCTAATAGCTTGCAGAGCCCCTTCAGCTTTATGAGTTGCACATTTATTCGCAGCTGTCCTGCCTTGCAGGAGCCATGGTAGCTGGTGGGGGGGTGCCCCTGCCCGTGCCCCCTGCCTGGATGCAGGGCGATGGGGCTCCATGGCCCAAACGCTCCAGATAATCAAGGTCTGAACTGGCTAAAGCCCTTTAGGTAAATAATCTTTCTTATTAAGTCCATAGTTTGCCCACTAAGGGAAAGAAACTCCCCGCTCCCCGCTGTTTGCACAACAGGTCCTCTGGGCAGTTTATCTGAGTCTGTGTTCCCAGGACAGAGGGTTGATGATTTCATGAAGATCAGAAATTGTGCCTGTGGGCACTGGCACGGGCTTTGCTTTGGTTTCCCTGTCCTGCTGTTACTGCAAGAAACCCCCTTCCCAGCTCCGCTCCTCTCTCCTGCTGGGAGCTGCTGGCAGAGCAGGAGGTGGGTGGGATGCTGGAAAACCTTTCAGCACTGGCGGGTGCACTTTGCAGAGCTGGAGCTGGGCATGGACAACATAGGCACACAGCTGCTCAGGGGGTGGGCAGCACTCTGCCTCCTGATAAATAGTGGGGCTGGGCACAGTAAATCTGTTTTGCTCCAGGTCACCTGATGCTGGATCTAGTGAAGTTGGACTGTTTCTCCAGGAGAAACTCCTGGAGTTTCTGCAGGTTGGACTGACGAGGATTGCTGGGGTGTGTTGTCTTCCCCTGTGTCATAGGATCTTCGCTGCTTCCTGGGCATTTTGTCCACATGCCTCATCCCAGCATCCCTGTTCTGCCAGAACAACCCGCTGCATCCCCATCCAGTGACCGAGCTGCAGGCCCAGGTGTTTGAGAACTCCTCCGCTGGCACCCTGACAACAGGCTGTGCTGATGGGAAGGTCACGGCAGCTGTCATGCAGGCACAGAAAGCCAAGTCCTGCCTTCAGCAGATTGTGAGAAGCCGGGTAGAGTTCTCTGTGCTGACAAAGGACCACTTGATACCTGCTGCCTCAGCGTGTCCCGGGGATAAGCAGTGTCTGAAGATCTCTCTGATCAACAATAAATTATTTGCAAGGTGCCCATGACTAGAGCTCCATGACACTTCAGCTTTTGATTAACAGCTTGCTTAGCAGGGCAAAACTTAAAGGCACCATACGCAGGAGTGCTTGTCCCCCAAAGCTGGGCAATTACTTCTGAGCTTTGTTCCTAGACTTTTTCTGGGGGAGGATGTGTGCCGAGATGGCTATGGAAAAACATGATGGCTTTTTCAGGGTTCTTAGACCCAGAGGACAGCACTCATGACTGCCATGCAGAGATAAATAGTGACCATCTGTGAGGCACTGACGGCTTACTTCATAGCTGAGCACCATTAACCTCACCTGGTCATTAATCCCCGGGAAATTGAATCATATCACAGAACTGGAGGATAAAGGAGTTGAGGGGACCTCTTGAGATCATCTTATCTGCTCCTCTGCAATGTGACAACATCAGGGAGCCCCTGTTCCAACACCTTTTGGTGTTACAAGCTAAAAAATGGAGAAGGAGAGGGAAAGGAGGAGAAGAAAATAGAAGAAAGTGTTTAACAAGAATGGCAGTGTTATTCGTTCAACGCATGCCCCATTGTTATTCCCTCTCTGCTGGCAGTTAGGTATTGGTATAACCGAAGAGGGGAGATTTCTTATGGCACAAATCCTCTCAGTGAAGACATTGGGTTGAGCATCTGATTTCTGTTTATACATTAGGAAGGTCTTTCTGCTCTCCACCTGTAGTATATTACTGCCAAAAGGTGATGGGCCTTCAAAGCAAAGCCTACCCACGAGCTCTGGGCTCTCTGGCTAGGGAGCAGTGCCAGCTGTGTGTTTGCAGGGTGCCTGTGCTGGTCATGGCTGTGCATTCCCACGCCTCTAAGGTGACAATGGTTGATGGATTGGTGGGCTTTTCTCCTGGGCAGTTGCAGTTGGGCTTTGTATGATGATGCTCCTGTGATCCTGTCCGGTGCTCCACTGCCTTGGCGAGACAGCAGAGAGATATCTCATTCCTCTGACAGGTTAAGCTGGACCCAGAAACTGATACAACTCTGCAAACGAGGAACAATCCCTGACCTCCCCCACTTCAAAACCAGTGCAAAAGGTAAGTGTAGTCCATCCTAATACACCCAGCTAGTCAACTGAGCAGGTGGTGGGGTTTCAGGGTCCCCTCCCAGATGTTTGGATGTGGACACACACAGCTTTGTCCCAGTCATAGAGAGACCTCTACGTGGCTCTCAGGGCGTTTCCCAGGTACCTGGGCCCAAGTACAAGGTGCATCACGCAGGCCCAGTTCACCAAGGTTCAGCTCATCTTTCATTGCTCTGCGTGGGGTACCACCACCCTGAGTGCTCCTGGTGCCAGGTGCTGAGCGCTGATGTGGCCCCGATGCCTTGTGCTTGCCAGGAGCCCTGTTAGACATGGCTGGTGACGGATACACCACCCTCTAATTTCCCTGCTGAGGTTGTGAGCTCTGCCTAGCAGAGCTCACAACAGTGTCCAGTGAAGCTCAAGGCTCTGCAGAGATCAACCTTTAAGAAAGGTGAAATGTTCTCCCCTGGGATTTCATGGTCCATGGGACCCCAATCTGAGACCTTGGGCCACTTACTGGGGCACCTATGTAGGACCCAGAGAGCCCAATACGAGACACTGATCTGGCCATGATAGTTTTTGAGCTGATATTATTACTGGGCAAATCCACTACGTGGTCTTTTCTTGGCAAAAGAATAGCTAGGTTATGTTTCAATAGCAGACCTAGAATTTTTTGTTCTAGTTGAAAGAAAAATGGCAAAAATTCAAATCAATATTGTGCCTGTAGTGGGTGTGTGAAAAAAGTTCATACATATGTCTTGTTCTGCATTTCCCAGCTCTGTTTTCCTGAAACGCTCTCTAATTTGGGCTCATTGTGAAATCATTTTATTGCACATGGAAAATATAAGTAAAATGAGCATTTTTTTCATACTCATTGATATTTTTGAAATAAAAACTCTAAGGCTTCCATTAAATCTCAGTCAGTTCTAAAAGGAACACAGATAAATGAAAAGTTTCAGGATTCAGAAAGAAACTGAAAAAATTAAGATGACCTGGGAATAAAATATAATAAAATAAGAATCCTCTTTCTGTAATTATTAAACAGAGAAAAAAATCTCTTATTTCCCCAAACTGTTCTGTGTAGGAAACTCGATGTGATGGGAAGAAAAGGCTATCCATGGTTTTCTGTGTTGCAGAAGAGGAAGATGGTAGATACTTGCTTAAATAAAGTTAAAATTAATTTCTTCATAGAAAGGCTTTTAATTAAGTCCAGACAAGTCCAAGCATACAATCTTAAGCTGCCACTGATAGAGGCTGTGTAAACCTGGCTTTTCATACTCTCAGTGCACGTTTTGAATCTTATTCCCATTTTTCCAAAACATCCCAAAGCCCCACACTGGGCACTTCTGAAAATCCACCCGTTGTCTACTTAGGATCTGAGCTCTTTTGAAAATGTATCTCCAGTTGGGAGAGCTGACCACTTCTGTAAATCTGGAACAGGTTTTCAAAGGGAATTAGATGTCAAGTTTTGAAAACACCAGTAGGCATTTAAATACCACCGAAAGTTTGACTGTAGGTGCTCTGAGGATAATAACCCTTTCTTCCCTTCATCTAGTCCTTCTTTGGTGTCCTCTTAGATTGTAAATCATTCTGTGTACAAGCTGTCTCTACCATGCACGTGTGCATCAGAGCCCTGACTTTGGTTAGAACTGCTAACCATTGCCAGAAAGGCATTTAAAAATATTGATAATCATCCCTTTCATGTCTATAAGTGAAGAAGGATGGAGAATCCAGACATAAATCGACTTTTAATCTTAATTGAGCCCATTATCCCATTTTTACCATTTTACACCAGGCAATACCGCAGTAGGTATTACTTGTGCATGCTACTTAGAGTAAGCAAAACTTGCAGAGTGAGTTTGACGTGAGCTTAGTGGTTACACGGCCTGAAACCAGGTTTAGCGTTAGATCTGACACTCGCGGCTTCAGTGGAAATGCGCGGATGACCAACAAGTGAATGCTTGCTCCTGCTCCTCAGCATCTCAGCCCCTAAAGCCGTCGCGCTGGCGCATGATGCGGTGAGTGCTGGGTCTAGCTCTTTTACGAGCTCATCACGTGCGAGGGTTTCTGGAGGCAGGGGGGATTTGCAAGCTCCAGACGCATCTCTGTGGCTGCGAAGGGCCGGTCCATCTGCTGCATGGTGTACGCTTACGTGGAGTCGGCAGAGCTGGCTGCCAGCTCTCAACAGACAGATCAAACCAGCATAAAACTAGATTAGTATCTGAAGTCTGGATGAAATTCCCTGACATTACCCCTTAAAAGTTTCAGGTGGAGGATAAAGAAAAATCTTGTAATTCGAAACCTTCTGATGTCCAAATTGTTATGTTACGTAGGAAATCTCCTTCTTTCTTACAGCCCCTGGTGGACTTTCACTGATGAGTGACTGGGCCATCTGTTTAATTTCATGATTAACATATGTGTCGTGCAGTTACAAACGCTTTCCTCCCGGCGCTGTCCGGCTGCCCGTATCTGAAGTGTAGCTGATTTCAGTCCAAAAACCACAGCAGGGCGTGTAATTAATAAGGGTAATGTTGTGATATGATAAGTGCCGCAGTTTAGTGTGTGGTTGAGCCTATTGTTAACCCCAGAGCTGTTAATTTAAGGGTAATGTTTTAAGCTGATTTACATGAGAGATAAGCAAATTCATCTGTATTGCAGCAATAAGACTATTTAGCACTTATCCAGCTGCAGATCTTAAAGCACTTTATAAACATTAATGAATTAAACTCCACGTTCAACGAGGCTGCAAACGAAGTTACAATGATATAGCTCCATTGGTAAAAACAAAATCCAGAAGAGTGGGAGAGAAATCACTGTTTTACCAACACGAGCTGAGAGCAACCGTTTTTATTAGTAGTTGTAACAAGCCTATTTTGGGGCTCTGTCCTTCTTTTGAAACCTGGGGCAAAACTCCCTTTAACTTTGATGGCCATTCAATGCTAGGTTTCCCCTTACAACTTAACAGTGAAATATCTCTTTACCAAAAGCAGGTGTTGGAAACACATCACCGATAAATTAAGAAGAGGGAGTGGGTGAGTTTTTTCCCGTGGTGTTCCAATCTATACTAGAAAAATGTCTTTTTATGCCCCATTTATCTATGTCTGCATCTTTTCTGTCTCTACTCAACAACAACATGAAAAAGAAGGTCTAAATTTTTGCAGCAGTCAGTAGGGGTCTTTTCCCAGCTCCGTGTAATCAGTTAAAAGGGTCGTAGTGCTTTGCAGTGGCTCTAGATCAGACCCTCAGGATAAATGGTCCTCCTTGTTTAAAGATAGGTAGCTCCGCAGTAAGCTAGCCAAACCCATCAAGTGAGTCAAAGACACTTTAGCTGCCCTACAAAAAAAACCTCATTGATTAAACAGGACTTGCCCCGGTAGGTTTTGCAGCATGTGATGGTGCCCTGCAGGCCTTATTTCATGGTGGGATAGGGCAGTCCTCAGAAAGACGGCTTCGATTGTTACTATAGAGTTTCATAGCAGGAATACAGACTTTGGCTGGATGTGATCCTGATTGCTGTGCTTGTGACTATTCAGTAAAAACGGCAAATAGGAATTTTAAAGTCTCAGCAACCTGCAAATCAAATGTAACCACAGCTGGAGAGAGCCCATACACCGGGGAGCATGCAAGGAGACGGACAAGAAAGGGGCTGCGGACATCCCCCCTCTGCACATGGAGAACAGAGTCAGAGGAAGATCAGGCCAGAGTTCCAGTGAGCTCCTCACCCAGCATCAGTTGGGTTCACCTTCTAGGTGCCCAAATAAGTAGTCATATCTTCTAGAGCTTGGGTGACCTGCAGTTGCCATCTCTGGCCACCAGCGTCACGTAATGATGGTTCTCAAATGCTCTGCCCTCACTTACACATCAGGACAGGGTCATAGTCTCCTGACGAGCTCTGAGGACAGATCCCACTGAATGCAGGAGTTGCATCCTCCAGTTTGTGTCCTAAAGGCCATCTCTGTGCTGAGTTGCCTGTGCCCATGCCCACCATCGCTGCATCCCAAAACAAACCCAGGGCTGGGCTGGCGGGAGAATCGCGGGGCAATGCAAAGCTTCGCACTCGTGTGGTGTTGGCAAGGGTCTAGTTATCACAAGGGCCAACTTACTTTTCATCAAGGCATCTGGGAGGCAAGTCTGCTATAACTCCGCCTTAGTTATTGAGGAGAAGGGAGCGGTCAAGTTGGAGAAGTCTTACTGAAGAGACTGACCACCATATGCAACGGGGTCCATAACCCTGCAATTCGAAGTGTCTTCCTGTAATGTCTGGGGCCAGCCCTCGAGAACACACTTGCACCAGCATTTTTTTCTAAGATTCAGCATAATTTCTGCATAAATCCCTATTATTGTTGGCTGAGATTCTTGTGGGCGTCACCTGTGATTCGCGTTTGCGTGGAGCACTGTCAGGGGAAGTGTGAGGCGCTTCCAGCTGCATGTTTTTAATTGCTGGTGTCACCAAAAATGATGTCTTACGGATCTTTGTAAAGCTTCCTGAGAGATAGGGACCCACAGGGAAGAGGAAAGCTGCATTTGCCTGGTTGGCATTCCCTGACACGTGAGCTGGGGCACACATCCTAAGCCTTTTGCTCACACACATCCTAAGCCTTTTGCTCACAGACAGAAAATAATCACTAACAGGAACTTTCCTCCTTCAGCTCATCTGAAAAAAAAAAAGTGTGCCAAGAAAACTCCTATCCAGGGCCTCCTAGACACTTTCCCAGTGCCAGAGGATGATCTTTAAACATCTGTTCCAGCTCTGCACATGAAAGGCTCACAAGCACATTAGTTTGCATGTTCAGTCATCCTATCTCCAAGGGGAATGTGCTCATCGGCTGACGGAGCTATCTGCAGGATGCGATTGTTCATGCTGCATCCAGGTACTTGGCAAGTGAAGCGGGTGACGATGTTCTTGGCATCACACCTGCCTTGTGTAATCAGCCACGGGCGGCGATTTCCGCAATGCTATCTCGCTCTTCCTGGGGAGGAGAGCGGCTGCGAGCTCGCAGCTGGATCTGGCTGAGCTGAGCAGCTCAGGAGGAAGGATTTCGTCTCCCCTTTCAAGGCAGAGCTGTGAAAAGACTTGCGCTCAACGGGTTTTTCCTCTCTAGCTAGATTGAAGATGTTCAGCGAACTTGGTGGATGGTCTTTGCTTCAGCTTCTGAAATAGTTTTTAGGTAAAGTGTTCTTCTTCCCTGGGAGGGAGGTGACTCGCAGGAGGTGACACACCACCCTTGCCCCACTAAATGCATCTGTAGCTTTCCTGGTGGTTTCAGAGCAGCCTCAAAATCACCAAGGCAAGGTCAGGACCCGAGTCCAGATGTTATCAGCTCACGTCGGTTTGCTTTGACTGCGAAACCCACCTTCACATGCTGCGGTATCTTGTGAACATAAAACCCCATCACCGGCAAAAGAGTTAAAAGAAACGCCGAGTGTCGTAAAGAGCCAATTCGCCACATGCATCCTTTCACTTCTCAGCCTGGAAATGGTGTTGCTCACCACAACTGAGCACAGACTTCTGGGACCTGTCGGACATCTCCAGCCTTTGCTTGTTGTGTGTTAGTGCTGCAATTCTCTGGTAGCATGAGCACACACCAAAGCAGCATCCTCCCCCCCTGTCTGCCACCAGGGTATCAATTTAGATTGTTGTGAGTTTTATAACCATGCCTTTATGCCAAATATGCTAGAAATCACCCCAGAAGAGTCAGTTGTCTGAAGTGTCTTGTGCTTCTTGGTATTTGCCCAACCAGAAACACTTGCGGTAAGCAATGCCTCCCAGGCCAACTCTTTCAGGGGAGGAGGCAAGAGGAAAAAAGAGGACTACTGCCATGTCCTGGGGTCTGTGTCATGGGATTGTTCAAGCCTGGGCTTGTCTTACCTAAAACTCTTTGATCAATTGTTCCTGCTCCTACCTCTTATCTCTTCTACAGATTTATTTCAAAGAAAGTGTTTGGACTGTTCTCAGGCCAAAGTTCCCTGTCCAGTTCAGTCCCCCACTATATATAGCAGTGTGTCCATCTTATACTTGGATTTAAGAATCTTTATACGGTGTAGACAATTATCTGCTGGAAACCCGGCAGAGACCAACACCTGGTTTCATGCAGTGCACCAGCCAAGTGTCACACAAGTAACAGCTCTTGGTCACCAGTGGTTCAGGCTGGGGTTACAGCTACTTGCCTGCAGATGAAAAAACATTTCTTCCTGGGCCGAATGCTGATCTGCTCATACCATCTGCGTGGTCGTGGGACTACCTCCTTCAGAACAAGGAGACACGGAGATGGGGCAAAACTCGATCCTAAATCTTACCAGAGCTTCACTTTTTCTCTCTCTTCTTCCTCAGTCTCACCCCATTTAATTCAACTCTTGCTTTCCAAATTTGCAATATCGGGTTATTTTGTATCTGCAGACACAAATCCAAATCCTGATCCCATTAAAGTTAGTGGCAAAACTTCCAATAACTTCAACTGCACCAGGACTTGGCTCACTGTGAAGAAAATGTTGTTCTGAAGGCAATATGTACTGCCACAAGGATTCAGACATCCATAAATCCATCAGGCCAATGAGTATTTCCATCTGCCATCCAGCATTTGGAGCCGGGTGTGTTAACAATATGAGCTAGAGAGTGAAAGTTACCAGCAAATGCATTTCTGCAACCATTTCTCCCACTCTTATTAATGAGGTTTTTGCATTTACTGGCAGAGGGATAAAGAACTGCTTCCAGAGCACAGTGGTTTATGTGCAGGTTGGGCTCCTGGGACAGGAGCTTGGATGCCAGTGTGATGGACACCTTCAAAATGTTGTAGTTAGACCTGTTTTAAAGAGGCCGGTTTGGGTCTCAGGAAAGCTGAGCTCATTTCCCAGCTCTGCCACCGACCTCCTGTGTGTCCCGGGGCAAATCATTTGATCTCACTCTGTCTCGGCCCCTCTGCTATAGCATTTCTAACTCCTGTCCTTTGCCTGTGCAAACTTTGGGGCAAGGCTGTAATACATATAATAATAACAATAATAGTAATAACAATAATGACAATCTGGTATATACACTGCATCAAATCTCAGCCACCCGCATCTGGCCAGCCGCATTCTGGCAAGACTCTCACAGCCGAGCAGCACACACGGGAACCCTTTAGCGGGGAAAAAAACCTTTCCCTTTCCCGGTGAGTAATTTTAAGGACTAGACTGGTGGCAAAGCCAGGGTAAAACCTGGAGGCAATTTCGCTGGCGTTCTGAAATGAGTTTTATTTAAGTCCATAAATGTTTTTGAAAAGTCTGTTTTAACAGAGGCCAGAGTGCCCTGGGGTGACTCTCTTTAAAGTGCTTTGTTTTGTTAATAATGATTTGTAAACGGCGTCTGTCGGAAGTGTCGCTGCCACTACCTTGGAAAAGTCTCGGCTGGGAAACACAGGTACCTTGTGTTGCTTAACGTGCTTTGAGTGTTTTTCCTTGCAATAACGCCTGTTAATGCCGCGAGTCTGTGTGGCCACAGCTGCCAGGGTGAAACGCTGCTCTGCTGAACGGCCAAGGTCTCGGGCTAGATTCGGCTGTCCCTTCCTCCGGTGGCATATGGGAGGTCACCACGGGGAGCAGATGGCATTAACCCAGGGCATGGGGAGCAGAACATCTTGGGGGACTCACCAGGTCCCTCACCAGGTCTGAGTGAGGGCATCTCATCCCTGGAAGATCCCTGCTGCAGCTGCAGCTGGATGGGGCTATCGTGCGAATAAAGGACCCATCTCACCTGGCAGAGGGAGCACCCAATTCATGGCATGGAGAGTGTCCCGCTGGGGTGGAGAACAGCAGCTGTGGGGATGCCCTGAGCAGAGCAAAAAGGCCAAAGCCACCAGTCCTGGCATTAATTGTCAGAGAAAGGATAAAACCCAGTTATTTCAACATCTGTATTTGTATTTAGTGGGAGTTAAGATCCCTAAGTGCCTTTAGGAAATACTCAGAATTGTATCTGCTGCAGATATGTCTCCAAGCGTGTACTGTGTGAAAACATGATCACCGCTATTTCCCTTTAAAATCCCACAATCTGGTTTTCCTACAAGCACCCTTTCAAGCCTCTGGGTCCTTTCGGAAGACCCTGCATCATCTTTGAGGGATCCGCAGCACTATTTCCACCTCTCAAATCTACTCCAGCAGCTTCAGTTGGGATAAAATTACAACGGCCATCAATCCAGCCCTCCTACTTCAGAGCATGCACTAATCACCACAGAGGGGAAGGAAGCAATTTTCTTCACACTTTATTACTGCACAGCCCCGTATGTTACGGATCTCGGTGAGGCTCTTTGTTTCGCATCCTTGCAGAGCATCCATCATTGTCCGCTGACGGAAAGCCTGACGGAAAGCCAGGCTGGACAGACCACCGTGGTGCCCAGACGGGATTTGCCTGACCTAACTGCAACTGCTTGCAAGTTTGGCTCATGCCAGATATCCTTCTCTAGTTGGTAGAGAGAGCGGGAGAGGGTCAGGGGATGATTCATCCCATGCTAAGAGAGGTGTCCGAGGCAGCCGAGATAAATCACCCTTTGGAGGCCCCGAGGCTTTGTGTTGGCTGTAGGTGGAGCCCATATGATTCGCCTATGCGAGATACTTAACTTCTAGATGGCTGAAGTGAGGCGAGGTGCCTCTCGCCTCCCTTGGCCCTGCGTGCTGTATTCCTGCTCCCCTGCAGGATTTCTTCTTCAGATGAATGAAAGACCAGAAGATTTGCTTATGCTTAATAAAAAATTATACGGTGAGCACACTGTCTCTTAGCAGGTTGATGCCGGGACACTAGCACAATATGGATGTGAAATGATAATAATAGTAATTGCTGTTTTGGAATAGGGGGCTATAACTGCTGAAATCCAGTGGAAGGGGCCGGCAAGAAGTCCTGTTCCGAAGTGACTGCACACTCAGATGGGGTGGAAGAGGAGGGAAAGTTTTATTAATTGTTGTGTGTAAACCTGAGTGAAATGGCGAACATTGCTGCTTTTAAAACTTCCCAGCTGTTCTTTCCTTTGTTCTGGTGACTGCTTGGAAGTTTGGGCAGTGATAAAAGCAAGGACTCTTAAAGCAGTTTGCAAAGTTGTAGGAGACTTTAAACAGCTGGTATGATAAAACACCCACATTTCCCCTGACAAATGTAAGCTCCACCAGTAGCTTTTAGAGAAGGGATCCATACCAGAGCCATAAAAGAAATAAAATGGTTAAGTGTAGAGGTGACGTTCTGGGTTTTCCCAGCTCGGTAAAGATATATCTAACCAGCCATTATCACGCAGGTGCACGTATATCATTCAACATCAGACATCAAGGAAAAGTAATCGCCTGGAGTGAGAGAGTAAAGTTCAATGAAAGTTTGAAAGCATTACACACCAGCGCTCCTGGAAGTATAATCAGACACCAAAAAAAAAATGACTCCCAAGCTTTTGTTTGGTTGATGAGTTTGGGTTTTCTGGCTGCATCAAATGAGATCTCATACAAATCTGTCTTCATTAGACTTCTTCTAAAAACAATTGTACATTTCCTGGAAGCTCATTAACAGGGAGCATTGCCAGGCTCTTATTCATAGCGGCCCTGATTCGGCAAAGTACTTAAACATGTGCTCTGGTCCCAGTGATTTATAATAGAGGGTATAAAAGTTACCCAAACTCTTTCTAAGTTATAGAAAATACTCAGCCCAGCTTTCATTTGCATTTTCAGTGAAAATTCTGGTCAATTCCTCTTATCTTTGATCTGATCTGTTTTAAATGATAACACGTTCAATATCTACCTATCTAAGATTCCACCAGTCAGCACGAAGTCCTGCTGCACTTAAAATCGTTGGTGGCTCCACCTCTGCATCTGCTGATTCCTCCTCGTCTCTTCTGGAATACTTCAAATTCCCTTGCAGGCTGGGAGGGCAGCAGCTATTACCTGTTGTGCACAGAGGCATCTCTGTCTTTGTCCTCTGTTGTCCTACCCTGTTCCCAAGTGTGCTGTAACGGAGATGTTGAAAGCGCTGGAGGATGGCAAAGTTGTGCCGTTACATGTACTGTGGGCCATCAAGCTCTGCTAACTGTCTTGCTGGGACATGCTGAAAGCCTCCAAAGATGTTACTGCTTTTGGGTCCCTCTGCTTTTCATCGCCTGACTTGAGGCACCTCAGCAGGAGATCAGTTTTTGGGAAGCTGTACGTTCCTGCCTTTGCAAACCAGCTGCCTGGCTGGGCAGTTGCCCGTCATTCTTGTACGCGTGCATTTCTCAGCCCCTTTCAGCTCTCAGGTCTGGCTCCTCAGTGAGACGGACTGTGGGACACGCAGAGATAGCTGTCTCTCTGCCCTGACCCTGAGGCCAGCCAGACCCTGAACGGCCGCAGGACTGCTCCCAGCTCTGGCCAGCACAGGTACGGCTGTACAGACACGCAAAACTTTAACACGTTCACCAGACTCCAAAGGAGAATGCAGGTAAAGGTCCTTCATGTCCTTTTATTTTTTTGAATAGTTAAAATATCTTTTCCTATTGCACTTTCCTCACTAGAATAGGTTCTCTGTTCCCTGCTAACTGTGATCCAGCTTTGGTCCTCCAGTGGAGGACCTTATCCAAACCACCTCCAAGGGACCAGCACCTACTGCTGCTTTGCCCAATTTATTGCTACTTCACTGTTCCTATTACTGTAGGCCAATAGCCCCAACCGCGATTAAGTCCTTACTACATACTATACAAACATGTAGGCAGAGATTAACATCCCTCTGAAAAGCCTATAACCTAAATAGATGAAATAAATAAGGAGGTGAAATGATTTGCCAGGAGGAAAACCTGATTTTCAGATTTGCACCTGACCGGGCCAGGTCTCGGTGCCTAGTCATTAATCCCCAATTGCCCGGGGGACAACACGTTACCTGCTGGAGGTCCACAGCTGGAAAACCTTCCAGCTACAGATTTCCTATTGCAATTCTGCGGGAGACAAATCGCTCCTTGCGTGACGCGCGGAGTTGTACGAAGTCCCGTTACAGAAAATGTTTTATGGTGTTGATCTTCCAAAGCATTGTCACTGGCAGCAGGGCACCAGCTTCAGAATGGGTGGATTGTGCTTCCAAAAGCTAATTAAAATCATTAGCAGCTCTCTCAGATCAGTTGCCAGAAGCTATCCTTCATGACAGTAACCACATATTCCCCCTTGTCTGCTTGGGTACATTTAAGAGTTATTCCGAAGTTTATTATCTACCTTTTAAAAAATAATTCATGGTTATTTTATGGTAAGTAAGGGGAGACATCTTAAAATGATTATGTATACCCAGATAAGCAATAAAAATCACAGAGGTCAAGAAAGAGAGGGCCTGTTTTGAATGTTACAAGTGCTCTGTATCTGCTGCTAGGTTCAAGCCCAGAATCTTTGCCAAATCCCCTGAAGTCAGATATCTTTGCGCTCTCTGCCTGTTACAAATGGTAGCCGTGACACTGCTCAATGGGAAGGGGATGGAAGGATGAAAGGGGAATTCTCAACCAGAAAATATCACCGTTTAGGATTTTTTTTCTTTGCCCTGAGTTTCTAATTCTCTCATCCTCCACCATTCCCAGCTTTGTACCCTTTGGAATTGGATAGGAACAAGAGTTTCGTGCAAGCTAGTATATGTGTAATTGTGGTATGGATAAAAACTTTGACAAGGATTTATACTGCTTACCTGAACACTTGTATTAAGAGTACAGCTGCTCTAAGTCCCTGGACAGAGAAGGGTGGTTCAGTTCACTGAATATAGGCTATGACCCTCAATAAATGGAAATAATACTGCTCTCCTCTGAACCATTACTTGTCCTATCTGTTTAAAGTATATTATATTTGCCTTTACCATGTTGTACAGTGGATTCCCCAGATGCTGACACAAAGCATTTCAAGATCCGTAAGCCACGTTACACCTGCAGTGTGCTGGGTGAATGCTGCAAGAGGTGCATTAATTTCAGCTATGCTGAGAGCTGCTTGCCACAAGCATTTTGGCGGTGAAATCGAGTGGCTAAAACAAAGGATTTTGGGCTACTGTGGGCAAGTCTCCTTTGTGTGGCTGACTGCTTTCATAGACATGGAAATTCATGCTGGAAACATGGTTCTAATCATTACATTCATTTGGATATTTAATATAGAGAGTTGGTTTAGTTTTGTAATAATAAATTCCAGTTTTTCTTCTATTCTGTTTGCAGCAATTTAACTTTTACTGGTAGAATCATTTCTGTTCTGCTTCTGCTTCCCACTTTCTGGTTAGCTCTACTGCCATCTATTAAATGGATTTATCCACTTATGCCGTTTTTAAAAAGCACAGGACCCCAGCGATTTCTCTATATTTGTAAGTATATCAAATTAGCAAATACGAATCTAAGAATCCTAAGTGATTAAACTGCGGCTGAAGCTGTTTAATGACACCCTTGTTGTGCTCTGGCTCTTTAGGTGGGCTGGCTTTTCAGGTCTCATGTAGCTCTGCCAAAATCACATTGTTCTTATTCTGGTACTCTTGAGCGAAAAGCGCAGTTCCCATTAATGATGATTATTGGCAATAGCAGTGGCGATAAAGAAGTGAGGTCTGCTAGCACAGCCCTGCCCGTAGGAGGTTGCCTGCAGTGCCTGGGTGAGCAGCAGAATACCCACGGTCCTGCTTTGCCGCCAGCAAAGGCTGGTTGCTGGTGGTCCTGTCCTCAGTAAGCATCTCAGGGTGCATTGGTGTCCCTCTCCCGGGCACCATGTCACAACAAGCTGCATGCAGGACCCCATTTTTTTCTCACCAAGACCTATAAAACTACAGTGTTTGCTGGGTGTGAGCACTGGCCATGCTCGTGACACTTGTTGTGGGATAAGAGCCTTGCCCACGGGCTCCTGACGGAGATTTCAGAGGTCTCCTTTCCCCCATCCCGTGCACCAGGAGGCTGTTGGCAAGGCTCACCCGCTCCTGACAGACTTGCTTTTCCATGCTGAGGAAGCAATTTCAGTGCCTACAAGAATATTACTCTAGGCCTGAATCCAGTGACCCTTATTCAACTTTTACTCCGTCAGGAGAATAATGACGGAAATCAAAGCAGGGGGAGATTGAAAACTTTTTGAGGGAATGCTTTCCCGTGTGGTGCCACCAGGACTGTAATGGTGTACCCCACCACAGGGGCACATGTTAGCCGTTGGCTAGAGGTTCAGCCCTGGCTGGTACACTGTCCTCCTGCCAAGTGAGGCTTTGAGGGAACATCCCCCACCTGCAATAACTTACAGACTTGAAGTCCCCTTAGGAAGAGGAGGGAAGTCCAAAGCTGGCTGTGTCACCCAGGAGGGAGGCATTCACCCAAGTGAATGTCCTCAATTAAAGGGTTAACCCACTTTGCTCCTTAGCCTAGTGCCCACAGCTGTAGATATCTGCCTACCCCTCAGTCCAGCTCTCTTCCAGCTGAAGCTCTGTTCTCCAAGTGCTCCACATGCTTCGGACCACCACAAGGCACTGTAAGATGGGACTCCCCATTGTCCCTCGGCCAACCCAACCTGTGAGCATCGCTCCTGCACATGGGTACCAGTGATTCCAGCGCAGCAAAGAGCAGCTCTGGATGGTTTTACTCAAAAAGGATAGAAACACTTTTCTCTATGACTGTCTCCTACAGTGAGCATTTCCCACGGTGATGGAAGGTCCTGGTCCAGTTCCTGCTTCTGTTTGAGGGGATGCAACCTCTCTCTCCCACCTGGACAGGCTAGAGAATAAGACCTTTTTTTTATCTTTGGCCTCTCTGCAGGCAGGACCACAAGATATTTGGGGACAGGAGGAAAACAGGTAAGAGAAAGAGGGGGTTTTTGCACCCTCAGCTGGGGCAGAAGGACCCTAAGGCTCTGCTCCCTGGGCAAATAATGTACTGCAAATTGCACTCCTTTGATATAAGACAGAGGCTATCTATGTCAGGAGTGTGGTTGGGAGGGCAGGACCCCCCCCTGCCCAGCCACGGGCCCTGCGGCTGCTAGCAGGAGCTGTGTGCTGTCTGGACCGAGGTGCCTAAAACCATGTGCGAGTGCAGACTTCCCCTGTGAAATTCGCTCCCAAGGCTGCTCGGTGGTCGTTTGGCCGGGATCCCTATCTGCTCGGTCAAATCCAAGGTTTTGAAGGCAATGCCTGAGACTGCTGGATGAAAAGATAAGAACTAACAACATTCCCCAGCTTTAAATGAGTTACTGCTCAGCCGGGATCTGCTCAAATTCCTTGAAATAGCCGGTTCACCCCAAACGTGCCCAGAAACTGAACAAAAGCCTGACCCCTGCCATGCGCGAAGGCTGTACCTGCGGCAGCTGAGCCACGCCGCTCAGTGAGAGCCACCTCTGCAGCCATCCTGGAGGGAAGCAGCAGTCCAGCCACATCCATCAGTTCGTAGTGATGAATAAATATAGTAGCCCTGTGCATCGTTCACCTAGCAGCAGGCTGTTTTCAAAAGTTTTACAGCTTTTTTTGGTTTTTTTTTTTGGTAGTAGGAAGCGTCCTTCAAGTGAACATAAGACCATTTGATGTTACAATAAACCATTCTGCTGGCTCAAATCAAAGATGAGGCACCGAGGTGTTGTAAAAATCTTTGAGTCAACGAAAGACAGCTGGTTGAATCATTTCCCAGATTTTCATATGACTCATAAATTTGTTACATAGTGAGGAAATTCCCTGAAAGCTTCTTGGCAGGCACTACCAGTCTGACCAGTAGCTAAGAAACACATAACCTTCCAGTTATAAGGGGGGGAAGCGGTGTGGGGAGGAAACAAAGAAAACTCTGCCTTCAGGTTTGAGCATGGGGTCAGCTGGAAATGCATTCCTGCCACCAAAGCCAGAATCCTTCTGCACAAGAGGCCAGGAGATGTAAGGGACAGCTTCTCGGTTGTAATGCACATGTCCAGAAGAGTCTGCCTCCTCCCTCCCACTCCTTCCACCTATACACCCGGGAGGACACACGCACAGAAACACGCATGGCCGGACTCCTCAGGGGTGACCTGATGGTGCAGATGATACCTGCGTATCAGGCAAATGCATTACATTAGACCTTGTCCCTGTTAACCAAGAGCATGACATTCGATTTCATTTCTTGACAGGCAGCCCAAATCCCGTCTTATTCAGGCATCTAGCTAACGGCAAAATGGTAGATGTTTCTGTCACCAAGATCCACATCTCTTTGGGTAGTTAATAGTGAGCATCTTTGAGAGCATCTAAAGCAAAAAGCCTGTCTACCTTGGGTAGGTAGGTTGGGTAGTTGTGTTTTGGTCTCCCTGCGAGACCTTCAACTGTTTTTTTTCTCACCACTGACTGTACATGGAAGGAAGTGGCTTCCTTCAAGGGAACCAATTAATTAGACACCTATAGTCTTGGCACAGATTGGGGCCTCAGTGATGTGGACCTCAGCTCCCTGATGTAGTCCACCCCAAATTAAGCAGTGTGAATAAGCCCCAGCAACCATCTGCGTTAATGCAAGCATTGGGCCAAGATCTTTCCTGGCATCTCAGAGACCTTTTGAGCCCGGAGTTGTCTCCATTACCCCAGAAAAACAGAGTGTTACCTACAAAACTCCCCCAAATTTAGATGTCGCTCGTGCAGACATCTGCATCTCAGTTACTCTGTTATCCCTTCTTCGTGGCCAAAGGAGAGGAAGGGGACGCTCCTCTCATCCCAAGTTAAGCGATATGAAGCTGCACGTGATCTCTGGTATTGTACAAATAAGCTCACAATAAATTTTTTTCATGTCCCTGTGATATATAAAGAATAAAACAGGACGCATTGTTGAAAGCCGTGATGTAACATCATTAGTACCTCTATAGTAAGACCCTATGATGCAGCTTTTAGTTGTTCTGTTGGGTCTCTCAACTCCGTGCCTAGTTATCTTTTGAGGAACCATCAAGGTATCTGCAGGACTTGCTGAGCCAAACACTTGTACGGCCTGGGTGTAAGCGTGCTTCTGTGCTGGGCATGTGCATGTCTCAGGTTGTAGCAGAGAAGCCGTGGTGCTTTGGCATGTTGGCAGACAGGTCATCTCAGGGTGGTTCCCTGTCACTAGGACCATGGGAGAAGTCCATAAACCAGCTGCAGCAATTGACCCCAGCGTGTTGGGATGGGTGATGGGAGTGAGCCAGCATCCAGGTTGGAGAGGGTGAAGATGATGAGGGCCACTTTGCAGAGACTTGGGGACCACCAGAGAGACAGGGGCTCCAGTTTGGGAACCATCGGTTCAGATATTTTAACTAGTGCTTCAGAAGCAATGTGACCTGGCAATTTGCCCCACGGAGTTTGCACGCGTATAATTAATTCATTAGGTAATTCAACAGCCACAGATAATCACGTATAAAACTCCCACTAACGTCCCCGTGCGTAAGCACACGCAGGGACACACACATTGAATGTAACGCTGCTGCCCGCTCCCCAAATCCGGCTGTGTTTAAAAAGGCCAAAGGAAACACAAACGACATTTTGTTTCTTCTCTGTGAAAATACACTTGCAGACTCTGACCAGCAAGAATGGATTGCATTTCAGGGACTTGTTTATTCATCCAAAGCTCAAAAGATTTAAGAGTTTAAATAAAATGTCTGAATGAGGCTCCGTGTATGTGAGCCTCTGAAATGCTCTTTTTAAGAGACAGACATCTGACGCCTTGGAGGAGCTCCTCGGTGGCAGAGAGGGCTTTAGCGGCTTCAGTCGTGTGCAATTAAAGCTGCTCAGGGCTTCGGACTGGTTGACAACATAGAAAATCATGGCCAACGCAGCCCTCCAAAATACTTCTTCATGGCACATGTTTGTCACAGCTTTAGCTTCAAATTGCAGCGTGAAATATACAGCCAATCACCAGGTTTAGGAGTAAAAATGTTCCTAGGAATTCAGAAACTTTACCAAACCGTTATTCTGACTGCTTTCCAGATTGAGTCTTTTTTTTTTTCTCTCTTTCTTTTGGTTGCTTTAATTTAGTAGAGGAAGTGAAGGCAAATAGTTTAATCATAACCATCCCTAGGGGCAATTTAGAATCATTTTCTCATTAGTGCATATAATATGCAGTATAAGTAATGTTCAATCAGACGGTTGCTACAAAGGCCTGTGCAGACACCGAAATGAAATGCACTCCAATGCTATGAATAGCTGAATGAGAATAATCTTGTCTTTTTGTATCTTGCGTCTTTGTTGGTGGGTGAATAGGATTTTTTCCCCCCTTTCTTCTCTCTCTTTTTTTTTAGAGGGGGAATCAAACTTTCTTCTAAATAGTAAAATCAAGTTATAAAAGTGGAAGGATTCCAAGACTATTAAGGTTCCAGGGAATTCAATCACAGACAGCCAAAGGCAGGAAATATTTGAAGAGGGAGAAGAAAATAAAAACACGAGGGAGCAGGAAATACGTGCTCCATAAAGATGACTTAACTGGGAGACATGTGTCACACATCCACAAGAAGGGTCCAACAGGAGTACCTGAGGGTATTTTGGGGGAGACAGTAGCTTCAAAGGCTTCTCCTCCTCCAAAAGCTACTCAACCTATGATGCATTTAACCCCTCCCCAGTTTTATCATACCACCTTGTGTGGGTCAGGCTTAAAGTCAGATCGTGGAAACGAACCCAGTTAAAAAGCAAGCTCTGAAGAGCCAGGATGGTGGGGCAGGAAGTTCTTGCACCATCTCTCCTACCAAAGGTGGCACAGCACGGGATTAGACCCCGGGCTTGTAGATGGGCAGATAAGCAAAAATAAAATGCCTAGTACTTGGATGGCCAGGCAGCTCAGTGATTTCCCTGTTGCTCCCATCAGCTGGGGCGGGCTGTTCAGTGACAGCCACGCCATGTAATTGGGATCTCATGGATCATACTGACCATGATGGGAAGCCCAAAGAGCACTGCCTGTGTCCTGTGGTCTTTGGGGCTGAGGAAGGTAAATGCTTTCCTCTTCCTAGCGGAAGAAGTTAGTAGGACCCCTAGTTGTCTGGCTCTTTCTGCATTTCCCAGTAGGCTCATGGAGTGCTCAGGGTGGTACCTGCTGGCTTTGATGGACCTTGTTTGGGAGAAGGGCGAACTCTGGGATTTCCGACTTTCCAGCTGGCCTGAGGGTGGTGACTGGGATTGGATGTTCTCTCTTGGATACTGAAGTCTCTGCGTAAAAATGTAGTGGCTTCACTGGCCTGTTTTTTATAGGTTGGAAGAGACACGAGTGCTGCTCCCAGCATCCACAGAGATCAAAGGTATGAAATAGGACTCCATAGCAAGGGGGTTTGCAGATCGTTTTTCAGGATCATTCAATGAGGGTTTGAACCTCCCAGGTTTCACTTAATTCTTCATAACTAAATAAAACCAAAAATTCAAAGTGAAACTCAACCCAGAAATCCACGTTCAGCTTGGTTTTGGATGGAAACCAAAGGAAATCATTTAATCCCAACATGGTTTCCACCAGAAGCTCTGTATTGGTCTGAGTTTGGTTGAAACTCAGCTTTTGCTTCCCTTTGCTGAACAGTTCATGTAAACTATGGGATAAGAAGAAACAAATTCAGGAAATACTTGTGTATTTTCCTTTAACGGTTTAAAAATATCTTCTGAATTCTATCAAACACATCAGTTCCATGAAACTGCAGGAAATACATCAGTCCAAATTCTCTGTAAATTGAAAATAAGAGAAATTTGTCACTGTTTATCTTCAACACAAATACAGATATCCCAGCACTGGAAGAACTAGGGATATGTAGACTGCAAACTTTTCCCATAGGTGGAGAAAAAAGGCAACTCCAAAATAGATCCTTTTTTTGATAAACAAAAATGAAAGGCCTAGACCATGCGATAAACTAGTTTTTCCTCTCACTTTTACAGAGTCTGAAGGAAGCAAAACCATCATACTTACTGCTACAACAGACTTAGAGGATGTTTTCTGAGATCTTAAAATTATGGTGTTATACTAACGTCCTATTGTGCAACAGACTGTGTGCGATTAAGGACAAGTCTAATTGTTGTCTTATCATCTCATAGGTCATTGCAAGGAAAACTCTATTAAAGGTGATGGGACAGTTCAGACAGTATGTTAGTAGTGACTAGTGGGTATCAAAAATGGATGTTTCTTATTTTAGGTTGTTCTTGTATAAGTCCCATGAGAGACTGTCATACAACGGCAAGTTTACTAGACAGGCTTGTCTAGCTCATATCCTCTAGACCATGAGAAGATGCGGCTTCATAGGAAGGGACAAGAAACCATAATTTATGCTTATGGGATGAGCAGTCCTGTGCAGGAGTATTTTGCTAAGCCAACAGTTAGGGGGTGCCTGAACTCAAGATGAAGTACTTGCTTCCTTTGAGTTCACGGATGAGTTGGTATCAGTAGATCTGGACTACTACTGTAAATTGGTATTCCCCTTTAGGCATGCTGGGTGGCAAAAATACTGTTTCCAGAGTTTTGGGTATGATTGTTACCCCATGGGGAGTGCTGGGGTAAACTGTGCGCAAGGCAAACTCACACCCCGGAGATATTTTGTGGAAATACCGCTCACTGACTTTTTGGTTGTTTCTCCTCAAATTCCTCATTAATATATTCTCCACTAATAAATCTTTTCATTGCTCAACCAGCTCTGTAGAAAACAAAAGACCTGTTGGAGGAGTGTTTGATTGCAACATTTTTTTCTGTAGAAATAATTATTAGCCAATAAAGTTGGAAGGAGCTTGGCAGAGTGAAATCTTCCAGTGGGATTGGGTGCTTCCTCACTGGATCCTCTTGAAAAGACTCAAAGTAATTTTGCCTTTGCCGTGATTTGATTAGCTCGTTTCACATGTGGTTGAGCTTCAAAACAGAGATTTATATCTGTGCAGCTAACCTGTGTAATAGCACTTGTTGCTCCTTTTGACTTTATTTAATACATGAAGTACAGTACATAAGCATATTTTAAAGACATGTAAAAAAGCAAACATAAAGAAAAGATGTAAAATACCGACTCACACACATGATGTTGTTGTGCTTCTCTCCTTACTTTGACTGTATGCAAGAACATAATGTGTTTTGGCCAGGCCATTGTCAAAATAGATGGAGATTAATTACCGTGGCCATTTGTTCTGTTACAAAAAAGATAAAAATAACTCATGAGTCATGACAACAGTGAATATTGTGGAGCCAAATCCTGCATCCTGTTTGCCATTTTCTAGCCTCAGCGTAGAAGAAAAGATGTGATGTTGAGAAATGATCTGATGCTATCTTTAGTACCTCTGCAGTGTTTACACAGCTAGGGAAGTCGGTGTCTGGCATTGCCTTTAATGACATGCAGACGTGGTTCGGGAGGAGGGTGTCCTGCTGCAGGCTGTGGAAACGGAGTGTTGCTGGATGGGGCTGGGAAGGGTTTGCATGCAACAGTAGATATGGCTGCAGGGCAGAGACTGAACCTTAAAGCACATCAGGACTCAGAAATTAGAGGAAAACCTGTAGTTTTGCTCAAGCAGAGTCCTTCAGCATATGCTTGGCATTTATTAGCGTGTTGTCACTGGGCCTTGACCATGTGCTTAGGCGCTATGTGGAGAGAAGAGTGAGCTTTGGAGGGTTGGGTTTCATTCCACCATGTGGGACATGTCTTCCCATGTAGAGGACATGAATAAGAGTATTCTTGCCCATTTGCTGGTATAACCTTAGTGTTTCTGAAGTTTCCCACCTTGTATTATTACTAACATGGACAAGGAGATGGACTTCACCTCTGGAGCATTTTCATGAGTATAGATGAACATCTTTGCATGGGCAAGAGGTTACTGCAGTCTCCCAGGGAGTGTTGTCATCATCTTTCATGCAGTCTTAGAGCTTCAAGTCTTAGAGCAGTGATGCTGCCCACCAAAATACCACACAAATACCAGCTAATGGGTCTGCATGCCACTGCCACAGGCTCCATACGCTGACACAGAAGGAGGGAAGACACAACGATCCTGCAGCTGAGCCCCAAGGGGCTCCTTGGCAAATGGTGGGTGCACCAAAAACCAGCACTGGTAGCACAAGCAAGCCTCATCTCTGCTCCTGCAGGAGAGAGGGAACCTGCTTAATCAGCTTCAAATCTTGGAATATTTTACAAATGAAGATTTGAGTGCGGGGGGGAAGAAATCAGTCAGCTCTCAGGTAAAGTGGCACTAAGCAAATGGGCTGATAATATTGGCAGAAAAAAGGAACGTTTTAAAATGTGAGCTAGACGTGCTTGAAACCATCTAAAACCTTAAACCATGTTAGAAAAATAATTCACAGTGCTTTGCTTCAACAGTTGTAGTAGCTGTTTCACCATGGTAAAAGACCATCTTTTAAGAGAGATGAGTCTATCATGAATTAATCGTGCTATCCTACCTGATAGCACTAGGCTGTGGCTGTGCCAGCATCTGCTGAGATGGGCAAGGACCGTTCCCTCATCAAGGAGGCACGAGGCAGCCCAGGGACGATGGATTTGAGTCTGTACATGCTGGAAGTGATGGCAGTGGGATGTGTAACATGGCTCTGCAGCCCATGGGGTAAGACAGCCACAAAAAAGGCTCCTATCACCTTGTCACTTTTTGGGGTGACAGAGTAGCTCTTCCTTGCCTACTTTCCATTAAGCAGTTACAGACACAGCGCAGGGCCATGTGTCAGCAGCACACTGGACCTGGGAGTCCATATTGTGCGGCTGGTAGGATGCTCCTTTTGCACCATCCATTCCCAAGCTTTCCTCGGGTGTTAGCAGGGGCCAGGGCCAATTTTTAACACAGTTATCATTCTGGGAGAATGACTTTAATAAGGACATGGCCATGCCCCACCTTAGGGATAGGGATAGGCATGGTTTAGTTTCCTGGCACAGATATGGCCATGCACTGGAAGGAGAATCCTGTAACCTCAGTAGAGCAAGCAGTGAGTAGCTCTGGACTCTACACCCAGGTCCAAGGACTGCTCAGGTATTTTTCATTTAACAGTGACTGGATATAATAAACAAAGACAAACCCAATCAGAATCTCCTAACCTCTTCCTTGCAGTGCTACGGTCTGCCTGGTCTGGGGAGGGGGGAAGAGGAGCTGAGTGCCTTGTTGCTACAGCGCAAAAGCGGGCAAGTCTTGGTCCAGGCATTGCTCCCCAGCAGAGAGCTATGGGGATGAGTCCCTTCCAGCTGAGGCTTTCCCTCCTCTTGTTTTTTATCCAGCCAAGTGCTCTGCTGAGGAGCTTGAGCCAGAGATGACCAAAGACCAAATACGTCACCTGAGTCCCATGGTCTCTGGGAGTGTGGTGATGCCAGACAGAAGGCATTTGAGGTCAGCCCTGCACGTGTGACATAGGCAGAACAGCATCAGGATGCACTTTTTTTTTTTTTTTTTTTTTTTTAATTTTGCTGGCACACGTCTTGTGTGTCAGGTCATTCCTTCACACATACGCATGTGTGCACTTCATTACAGCTCCTTGTCTCCCCCCTTCCTCTGCTTTGCCCCGCTTCCCTGCAGTAACCTCCATCCACCCCGGGGCTTGGAAGCTGTGCTCAGCCTCTGCAAGAAAACTGCTTCCAGCTGTGGGCTGTGACAGGCTCTCAGCCGCTGTGCAGCTGTTCTTGGGCTTCTGCTCCCTAAACCAACGGGACGGGTGGGGAAAGGCTGATCCTTACTGCTGACTGTCTTCAGAAGCAGTTACCCAAGCCTGGGTTTGGAGGTTGTCTTTGGACACTGCCAGCAATAGGCACAGGACCCTTCTGACAAGCTAAATCGATGTGCAGGGCTACAAGAGCTAAAGATTTCAGGAAGGTGGGTCGTAGCAATCTGCTGTCATCCACGTCATTAATACAAGAAGGGTCTAATGACTGCTTGGGGAATCTCCACTTCTTGCAGCAAATTGGGTAAAAAAGGATCTTGTACGTGCTGTGCCCATGCAGCGGGCAGCTCTGTCTGTGGCATGTGCCTTCTCCCCCTTTGGTTACCTTCTCAACCTGTTACTGACTCGGTCTGGTTGGATGTCAAATCCCAAAAAACTCTGAAGGAAGCTGTTCAAACCTCCTTAAAGCACTCTCCCTGGCTTTGGCCACAGGGCCGTGGATACTCAGGCCACTGCAGATCAAATTTCTCTGTCTGAAAGGTTAAAATTCCTGTGAACCATTTCAGCCAGTTTCCTAAGGCAACTTTCCTTCTGTGCCAAGGGCTCTCCTCAGCAGTGCCCAGACAGGTTGGGTGTCTGCTTCTCCTTGAAACCAATGGGACAGAGGTGCTGGATTTGTGTTCCTGAAGACACCAGAAATAGCCCAAGTACATTGGGTGAGATCAACAGTAAGACCTAAGTGCTTACAAGTGGGATTTGCAGAGAATTTAGCTAGTTTGGCCCAAAAAGCTCTCTGCAGTCCTTCGGCCCCCTCATTTTTTTGTCACAAACATGCCCAGAACTGGCCTAGGCTGGAGGCTTCTTTCTAGTCTAAACACCACCATAATTTACACAAGCCAAAGTGTCCCCAGAAGGGCCAGGTACGGTATAACCCAGCCCCTAGTCTGGAGTTCAGCACAGCGTAAGTGGCAATGACTACATTCATTCTTATGCCTCAAGACTTTTGGAGGTACCACTCAGTATCTCTGCATCTGAAGGCAAGGAAGTCCTTTAGAAAAATTTGTCCCCTACAACACCGAAGGGTTGGCAACCCGCTGTCCTGCTGAAGAGGACTCCCTAGTATGTAGGTAGGTGCCTCCCAACAAATTGGCATCTCTTGACCTCTCCTGGCCAAGTCTTCGTCTTTATTTGTGGTTATCTTTTGCTTGGTGTTTCCAAGACATGTGTCTGCCTGGCTCAAGCTTTTGCTGTGAACCCTTGTTCTTCTGGCTGATTCGGCAGTTTCTTCAATTACTGTCACAACCGCCCCTTGCGTGACCGCATCGGCTTGGCTGTGCTCCTGCGATCACTCATTACTGCTGGAACAAGGGAAGGCAGACAGACATTTGTGCATTCTCTGGTGATGCACAATCTGCGTCCTGTGGTCACTGGGTAACTGTAAAATTAAAACAGATCCTTGCTGTTAACCAAAAGGCATTTGCAATAAAAGGAAGTTAAATACAGTGCTGGAGGGGTTGTTTTGCTGCTAACAATACATTATAGGACCTGCTAGGAAATTGGATTCACTACTCTATCCTCACCCCCACGATTAAGTTCACCCCCAGTTTAATGTGATTTAGAATTAGGTGGGATATTTTATGGTGATAATAGGTTCAAGGACCTTTTTTTTTTTGCCTGGACTTTGGTAGCATTGCCATTATTAAGAATGACAGAATAAAATCCACAGGATGTGCTACAGCAAACATGAAATACATAAAATACAATTCTTGAGCCTCCTTTTCTTTCTGTACAATCCTTTTGTGAGGTAGAGGATGGCCAGCTACTCCCACCTTCCTATCTAGACACCAGGCAGGAGGCCAGAGCCAAAAAATTCTGCCTTCACTGGAATCTGGATGCTTTCCAGGCAACACAGTGATGTCGGATGGTCAATCTCTGGGACCGGCAAAAGTGGCACCCAAGGTCTGGACCTTCAAATTCCTGACAGTGTTGAAGGTTTGGCATCTCCTCCGGAAAGACACTTCGTCATACAGAAATGACACACTTGTGCAACTAAACATCTGCTAGCACAGGGACAGAAACTGGCCAGGGCCCTCTAAAGCAATGACCGTCCATTTAATACATGGGGTGAAAACACCCCATGGGGGTGAGGGAGAGAAGCTCTGAGAGGTGCAAGGTTGAGGCTTTCCTGGCCTGGAGAAAAGCAGGGTTTGTTCTCCGCTCCAGGTTACATCTTCAAGACTTTTGCTCTGGCTCCCTAAGGGAGTGCTTCAGCCCTGACACAGCCAGGGATGGTGAGGCTTTCCTTCTGCTCTCCCAGTAACCTGGGCCCCTTCTCCATTAACTGCTGTGCAGGTTGGTGACCCCGCAGGACTCAGCTTGGCTAAGGCTGCAAGTGGTGCACATGTGAGTCCTGTTAGGATGCTGGTCAGAGGTGCACATGGCCAAAAGAAAAACCATGGAGCTACTACATGGTAATGAGGCAGGTTTCTGTAACACCAGAAAGCCCAAGGCTGGGTTTAGATACGTGAAGATGCACCACAAAGCAATACCTTTGGGATTTAGCCCACAGAGCTGAGACCTGTCAAACCCACCTCTCCCAAGTCACCGGGCCATGGTGCAGCCAAGGTATTGGAGCCATGTTCAGCCCATCAACAGTGATGAAAAATAAGCAGGTTGATCATGGCCAGGTAGGTTCTGTGCTCAGAACTCCTTCACTCCAGGTCAACAGAGTGATTTCTGAAGCACATGGAATCCATCGATGTCTGAGAGCTGAGGGACATTAGTATTTAAGGAACTCTCTCCTTTTTTGCCAAAGGACTTACTGCTCCTAGGTTTTGTCTTGTTTTCCTCTAAACTTAAAGCAAGAAGACCAGCATTGTCTCTTTTCCACTAAAGCACCAGGAAAAAGGGAATGAAAATCTTTGAGGTCACTGTTGTAGCCAGGATGAGCTAAGGACACAGAAGCAGCATGGTTTGAAGAGAGAATATCTTTGAATAAACCAGCTGGAAAAGGGAGGTAAGATTCCAGTTTCAGAGTTCAGGACTTTATGAATATCTGTGTTCTCTACCTATACGGTCTAATGAAAGACCCTACCTCTTCCCAAATCCTTGAAAGTGCTTTGGTAGGAGCACGGACCAAGGCGGGGCAAGCCTGTTCTGTGCTAGAGATTGATTTGGTTGAGTTTGAATTAAGAAAGAAAAGTGGGGGGACACAATCTATGGAATAATTTAACTTCTATTTTATGGTCTGCCATGCAGATTAATTAATGTGGCCAGTAAACCCTTTTTTTAAGATCCAGCTACAGTGATGGTCCTGCCCAAGCCCTAAGATAATTCATGAACATTAACAGATAAGAGAGAGACAGCTTTGAAATCAATGCTTTACACAAGGGCCAGATATTATAAAGATCAGTGCAATAATTAGTTTAAAAAAAAAAAATTCATACAGTTGAATTACTCCAGGGGTGCCTTTGTGTCTGAGGTTCAACCGGTGGGTTCAGTCCTCTTAATAAGAATTAGTTCTGGAATAGATTTTGCTGGCCATAGAGCTAAAAACATAATCCTGGCTGGCTCGTTCAGCTTTATTAAGCATCTATGACTATTTTTCAAAAGAGGATCTCTTTCTTCTCCTGACAGAAAGGCTCATCAAATACAGACAGGAGAGGAGAGGAAAGGAAATCTCAGCTTCATTGAAGTTGAAGCCAAATCTCCCATTGGTTTCACTGGGGCCAGAATCTCACCTAAGCTGCATAACATGCTTTAGAATGCTACTGGCATGATAATGATACAAAATAGACCCCACATTTCTTTTTTGGGAGAGGGGAGGGAGTGGGAGGAGAAAGGGGAACCTAACACACACATTTGATCCTACGAGGCATTTACCTGTAGCATGTACTTGGCAAAGGATCTGATATATGAACTGAATAAATAATAAAAGAGTCTGTGTTTCCTCGCGTCACAATTCGTAAATGCTTTCGATGTACATAAATGATCTTAAAAGAGGTACTTGCATTTCCTTTGAGGAATCTTTAAGGAATCCAAAAACATCAGAACCACGGTTGTAACTTGGAAACCTGAAAGTGATCTAATGAGGCAGACCCTGTCTAATCTGATATGTGAAAAACCTTTGACTTTGACTTGAAAGAGAGATTTTTCTAACCCTGACACTAAGGCATCTCTTAATAAATTATGAAGAAAACCCAGAAAACACCCCCCAACAACTGGCAAACAACCAAACCTGCTCTGAGTAATCATACCAGCAGCAGAAGTGATGCTGTAAAACACTGCTTCTACCCACTTCTTTTAACTTTTCACCTACTGTGTGGATCACAGTTATGCCTGAGGCAGCAGGAATTGGTTAAAGCCACCTCATTTAAATACATCAAAAAATTAATGAGCCATAGGCTAGCTGGAGGGGGGAGGAGAGACTTACCTAATGGCAGTGCCTGCATGCAACCAAAAAGTGAAGCTCCTCTTTTTATCCACTGCTACTCCCCTTTGCTTCAAAGTCATTAATGCCCTGATTCAACAAAGCACTTAGAGACCACGTTGAACTTCTAAAGCAGTGGGACAATTGTATGTAGTCAGTGGAGATATAGGGATGGATTGGCTTACATATATGTTAAGCATGTCTTTTAAGTCCTTTTCTGAATCAGGGTCTGATCTTGCTCCCATGTGAGTAAACGTGAGTGCAAGTCTTCAAGACCAGCAGAACCAGGTATTCTGTTGTTCGTAAGCAAAAGTACAAGCTGGAGTCCTAGAAAGGCAGAAAGTACAAGTCTGGAATCAGTTATAAGGACACTTTGCTTTTAGATGAGTATCTGGCTATTTTTCAACATGCATTTCACTCAACTAAGAAAATGGGGGAAATGCTATTTGATACTTCACTTTTAAATCCTGCTTGGAAGACAGGTGTTGCTTTGAACCCCCAGTATGCAAGATAACTGCAAGCTGGATTCCTGAGATGAATGTGAGGCAGATTAAGTCCAGACCACAATAATGTCATCTCCAGCAACATCACTGTCCTGGGAAATCGAAGGCAAGCCAAAGTTCACACACTAGTTTAAGATACTGCTAGCTAGTTTGCAGCCAAAACAAAAAGTTCAGAAATAGTTTTTGATGCATTTTATTTAGAAATCTATGTTCAGGCCATGTTTGCAAAAAGCAATGAATCTCTAGCGTTTATCAGGGGCTCAGATCCAGTTGAGTCAGTTAGAGTGCCTGTCATGGTTTAAACCCGGTCAGCAACTAAACACCACACAGCCCCTCGCTCACCCTCCCCCTGCTCCCCGTGGGATGGGGGAGAGAATCGGGAAAAAAAAAAAAAAAAAAAAGAGTAAAACCCATGGGTTGCGATAAAGACAGTTTAATAGGACAGCAGAGGAAGAGAAAATCATAATGATAAAAGAATGTACAAAACAAGCGACGCACAATGCAATTGCTCACCACCCACTGACCGACGTCCAGCTCGTCCCGAGCAGCGATCGGTGCCACCCGGCCAACTCTCCCCAGTTTCTATACTGAGCATGACGCCATATGGTATGGAATAGCCCTTGGGCCAGTTGGGGTCAGCTGTCCTGGCTGTGCTCCCTCCCAGCTTCTTGTGCACCTGGAAGAGCATGGGAAGCTGAAAAGTCCTTGATTTAGTATAAGCACTACTTAGCAACAGCTAAAACATCAGTGTGTTATCACATTATTCTCATACTAAATCCAAACCACAGCACTATACCAGCTACTAGGAAGAAAATTAACTCTATCCCAGCCGAAACCAGGACAGTGCCTAATTGTGGGTAGTTGCCTCATGTTAGCTGCTTGCCTTGGAGCACTGCAGACCATGATTCACAGTCACTTTAAGCGGACAATGAAGTGGGACAGCCTCTGACAGAGGCAATTCTGCCCTGCTTCCACCTTCACTTGCACTTCCTATCTTGAAAGTTGGCCCAACTCATGTCTGTACAGTGGACTGGAGAACCAAGCTGGATTAACACATTTTAAACCAAATGTGGCTGCCCCAATGCTTGCACCAGCAAACAAGAGTGCAGAAGCCGAACAAGCAGCAGTGGGCAAAGACAAGATGCTCTTTCTGTTGGCACTGTTAAATCTCTCTTAAGGAAGCCAGAGAACTACAGTGTATTTTGGCCATTGCTGGCTGGAGTGACTAATTACAATATTAAAACGCTTATTTCTCTGGATATTTGCCATGTTTTGAAGAGCTGGCTCCAGCTCTGTCGGATTTCTCACAGGGAACCTCCTGTGCCTTAGAAAAGCCTCCCCCTTAACTCCAGCTCATGCTTGATTTTTTTTATCTGCCAGGTATGGATGAGACACTCAGCTGTTACAATTTAACCCTGCTGTCCTATTAGCTTTCCCAGGTACCTGAATCTAGCTCAGTTGAAGTAAATGACACTCTTATCAACTCCACGGACTTTGAAGCAGGCTCCAGCTATGGGATTGATCCAATATGTAAATGTCAAGTCTGATTCCAGGAAGGGAGGAAAATCATCAGCTGAAATTCTTTAAAGACTTGCAGATATATCTTGGCATGCTAAATGGAAATGAAGGAATATCTGAGGGAGAACGTTAAATAATTCTCAAATAATTGTTAACACACACAACAGAACCCCTGTCCCACCTCTGTCACTCAGGTTATGGTTTATCCACTGCAGTAAACTGTTAACTAGTTTGCACTGTTTGTGGTTATACTTAACTATTGTTCTTGAAAACAAAGACCAAATTAGTGGCTGGCTTCAGAAGTTTAAAATAAGAATTTGGTGTCAAGGTGTGCCGGTCACTCTTGTGTCCACTAAACATCTGCATTCAATTACAAAGCATTTTAGAAAGAGATTCAGGGAGCATTGTTTGGGACATAAACTGGGCCTAAGCCCAAGAAAAGAGATCTAGAAAGACCAGGCTCCATCACCACCTGCTGTTGGAAGCATTGACATCTACCAGCATCCAAATTTGGTTGAACAAATTTCCTAAGCACTCCCATTTAAGTTACCACACCTGAACTCCTTGATCTCAGGATGTCCTAGCCAAGCTCTGCTCCTCCATTCACATCCCTCTGGATCCAACAGACACATGCACAGAGCATCCAGTGTGAAGTTTTAGGGGTGATTTCAGCAGATCTAAGACTGGCTGCCTTAGAGTGGGCACTGAGGCTGTGAACGATACCCAGGACTAACAACCTCAGACAACATCTTAAGCATCTGCCAGTGATAAGTTACTGTCCCATGGCATTGAAATACTTCTGGAAAAGGAGACAGGAGTGGTGCCATAGTCCTTTGTGTCTGCAAAATAAAGGCCCAAAGCTCTAGTAGTAGTTACCTAGGATAAAGACGAGATGGGGAAGAGGGAGTCTCTATAGCTTAACATCACCTTTGCACTTTTTGTCCTCTGGTCGCTAGAGTCCCGATAACAGCAGGGCTCATTTAGGACCCTCAGCAGTACTTGACATCAAGCCTTCTCTAGCACTCTTTTTGAGCTCAAGAAGCACCACTGGCCCTTGAGTACCTTCTGAACCAAAAGGGCCTCTCCCTGGCTCACAGCAGGATCTCCTGGCAGCTCAGGGCAGGTAAAAAGCCAAAGCAGGGTACAATTGAGCTTTAAGTAAGGCAAGAAACTCTGTTTCATTAGTTTTGTTTCATTATTGAGACAGGCAGAAACTTCAGGGCAAAAGCTCTGACTAGAGACAAGGGAAAACAGCGAACTCGCTTAAGTGCTGTCTAAACAGACTGAACTGGAGAAAACACTGAACCAACCTCCTGCGGGTACCCTTCAAATATAATAATCTCATATCTGCTGCGTTACATGCTACAGATACATATCTGCTACAATGAACAATCAGTTAATTGTACGCATTTCAAGAGAGTCCTTTGCGATTTATCAGTCCTTCTGAATTTGCCATTAAAAATATTTGCTAAGGCAAAGTGTTTGAATACCTGTCTAGCTCCGAAGCTGTCAAAAATACAGGAAACATCAAAGAGGCTCTGCTGCAGCCCTAAAAAGAAAGGAAATAATTGTAGTTGTGGTATTGGTAAACCTACAAGGGTTTTCTGTTAATATCTCTAGCTACCACACAACCACAAGAACTGTCATGATATGCATTTATATGATTTTTCCTTTTGGGTATAACCATCCAAGATAAAATACCCCATATGCTAAAAGATTGATGCTTAATACTTCTTTCCAGATGTGCTCTGGTTTAGTTAAATATTTAACACATTTCTAGAAGTATGTAGTCTATAATTGCATTAATACTTCAGAAGAATGATGTCTTGGTGAGTAAAGGGAAAGATATTCCAAGGCTGACTGTGTACCTACTCCTGCCAGTGATCAGCAGAAATCAGACAGGTTGCCTTTAAAAAACCTGCTTACCACTGATCACCACGGATGGCATTTAAACAGCTACACAACCACAACCCTGACAGTGTCCCCCAGCAATATTCCCAAGGCCTAAACAAAGTCACATTCTGTAATGTGGTAAAATTTCAAACAGCAAAGTCCTCATTTAAAGTTAAATATGTACAAGCAAAATTGCACGATGCATGCAACTGGATGTATTTAATTGCTGAATTCTGTGCTGGTAACAGTACAGTTTTGCCTTTTTCCCTATGCATTTCCACAAACAGTTGCTCAAAAGACCCAAAGTGCAAGAGCTGGAAATAAGATTGATCCCTGAAGAAGTAGTGAACACCTCCACAAAAATAAAAACATGAAAGCAATCCTCTAATGAGATGCCCGACTCTGGCAAACGCATGTATTGAAAGCATTGGGAATAGCTGACAGAATTTTAAACAGTAACATGTAACTCAAGCGTGGTCTGACTAAACAGTACTCAGAGAAAGATTCTGGATGAGATTTAGAAAAGTACCTCAATGAATAGGAAATAATGCATTCACCCCTTTCAATAATCCCATCCTTACCCTTCAGAAGAACAGTCAAAGCAGCGGGAAAATGAAAACCTGTTGAGATGTGGTGAGAGGAGAGGAGGAGTAAATAGGGAGCTTTTCTCCACACCACTCCACAGCTGCTCGGGGCAACAAAGCATGCCGAGGAACCAACTTTCAAGGAGCAACAGGAAATACTACCAAGGATCTCAAAAGTACTATGTGCTCAGGATGTACTCCACAAATCCCTAACCGATGGCATGCAATGGTGACCTTGTGAGCTGATGTGTCCATGTCTGAAGTAGTGAACTAAATGTTCAGGGCATGCTCCCAAGCACTCAGGCTAACTGACACAGCATAGACACATGCAATTAAGCTACCAGGGCTGGCCACATCCCTGCTGCTTATTGAGCATTCCCAGTGCCCCTGGCCTACACTAATTCACAAAGCACCTCCAGGTCATGGTTTGAAGACACCAGTTGATCAGAGCCAGAACAGAGCAAAGGGCAATTCTAAAAACTGAACAGAACAACTGAGTTCCAGTGCTTGTGATGCGTAAGATGTATGGACATAGCCTCCGCAACCATCTTCCACAAGATCTGGGCCAAGGTAGAACTGTGATGGTACCCAAGTCCGTCAGCCCACTGTATAAAAGTCAGCAGAAAAAGGTTCATCAACCAGGTGGAGGGAACATACACTAGACACAGATTATTTTAAATGCATTAATATTTAGAAAATTTAAGGGTACATTTTGTGCTGAAATCTATGGGAAAGGTTAGGCTATGCTGGGTGCTTTTATAAAACTTAAACCTACCCTGTTTCAGGATGGTGAAGTTATGCTTACTCTGCCAGTATGACCATTTGAACCTCTTGGTAAAAATGGGAGTGTTTAGTCACACGCACAGAGAAGAATTGGGAACATGGTATTACGTGGACCACAATTATCCTGCACAGGTCCTTCCTATTACAAATTACAGTCTTGGAAAATAAAAGCAGCAGCAGGGGAAGGGATGAAAGACAATCTACCAGAAACACAAAAGAAGCCTGGGGTAGGGGAGGATTCCGTTTTAGTTAAAAGACAGGCATTTTATTTCTTAATTATTTTTTAACATTCCAGGTTTATTCAAAAGACATTATTCTGCAGGCATGTATCTTACAGGTCTTAAGACTGATAAAACACTAGGAATAATGTGATAACCCTAGCAAATGAAGACATGGCTAAAATCACACCAGAGTGATTTTTTTTTTTCTTTTAATAAAATTTTGGACATTTCAATCCGATTTTTAATACTGGCCAATGCCATTCATACCTAGAGCATTTGGAATAGTCCATTAAAGGAACAAAACTTGACAAGATGCAAACAGCAGACTACACTTGATTTCTGCAACTGATGGCAAAAGCTGCTGGAGAAGTATCTGTACACTTTAAAAATGTTACATCAGTGATGAATGGAATTTTGTGCTTTAATACTTTGCTTGAAAAGTCTCTTTGTCCAACATGAAGTCAGCAAATCTCTGCTGGAGCTCCTTTTCTCTCTCCTGCTGTCGCTGCACATCTTCCTTCAGACACTGTAAGGAAAACATAATTAAGCAACCAGTCAGTTTTTCCAATAGTCACACCCATGAAGATCTTTACCAAAGGTTGTATTTTAGTTCCTTCAGAGGAAGGGGTCAGAACTGAGTCAAGACAACTGCTAAAATTACTTATTTTAAATATAAATGTAAAACAGAGCAGTTGATGTAGAGTATCAAGAATCACAGTTATCTTACTTCAAATGTCAGGTATCTGACCCTGTTTTTGACAGCAGTTAATATCAAATGCTTCAAAAGGAGAGATTTCAAACTGGAAACTTGCCATAAACAGTGCATTGTATTTAATAGTTATCTATGGATTCTTCTTCCATGAGTTTGTTCAAAACCTGTTTTGAGTAACTTCCCTAATTAACCCTGCATCTTGCAACAAGGCCTTCCACAGGCCTTCTTCCACTAACTACACAGCGCATGAAGGAGAAGTACTGCTTGTTCTAAAACTGCCAGCTGCTAGTTCATTTGATCTCCCTTCACTCTTGCATCAGAAGAGACAGTAAATGTATTCTGAGGATTAGCCCTGAGTAAAGTGCCATTTACTGAAAACAGGTGCTATTAGTAGCTATCAAGCTATTTAATACATTTTTACCGTTAACTTTGACTAAATCAGTTAATCACTTCTGAGTCTGTAAACACATCTATCAGCATTTCTAAACCATCTTCACAAAATCAGTTTTAAGAACCGATACGTTCTATCTTTTTTATAGCAAGTGGTTGAGAAGACTTGAGACTCAATGGAACCCTCTCTTCTGGAAGAAAAAAAAAAATTAAAAAAAAGTAGTGCTCAGATGAGTACTTATTTCGTGGAAAGCAAGCCTGGCACTAGGTCAAGTCCAGGACTGAGTCTTGGTTGAGGGCTGCCTTGTTAGCTGACTAAAGCAGAGAAGAATATCCTGGAGATCCTTAAACAAAGAACAGTGGCTCTGAAGCATTGTTTTCAGGTATCTCAGTGTACCTGTTTCTGCTAGTTCCAGGCTGAAGTTAAGGCTGCTTAAGAGAAAGAGGTATTTTCCTCCTCAAAGCCTTGCCAAGCAGATAGAGGCCGGTAAGGCAGGTGGTGCTTTTCAGGAGCAATGGTCCAGATCACACATGCACACGTTGTTAGCCAGGAAGAGGACTGCAGGCAAATGGCCTGAACTCTTGAGGATGGCTCAAAACCATAATTACAGAACAACTGCTCAGCTTCTGAAACTGAGAGCCATGTTTAAATCAGTACAATAATCCCATTTCAGTACTGGCTTTCTAAAAGTCCAGCCATCTGCAAGTCTGACAACAACGTTAGCTTCAGGGAGTAATACAATCAACATGTGAAAAGAAAGAAGAATCTCCTGTAGCATATAGTAGCATTTGGTCCACTGACTTTTAAGGAAGCAGGAGGCTTTACACAAGTTTCAGATCTACCCTGAGTTCTAACGGTAATTAAAAACAAAACAGGCCAAATTAAGATAGATATGGAACTTCTGCCGATACACATTGCAGAAGATTAATAAAATAAACCACCCAAGGAAATAAAATAAAAACAAAGTTAAAGAACACACTAGTAGATTAGTCCCAGCTTCTAATATATATATCACAGAATCTTTGATATTGAAGTGAACAGCAGAGGACTCTGGTAATAGCCAAAAGTATAATTTAAAAAGACCATTAAAAACTTGATACAAACTCAGGCTGTGAACCTCAGAGGCCATGCATTGTAAAAACATCTTTTCCACAAAGTGCTTGTATTTGACCTAAGGTATTACATTTAGGAATCTCACCTCCAGTCTCCGAGGGATTGCAGCATCTTCATGTTTCTTCAGTTCCTCAAAAGTACGTAGCTCCAGATGTGCCTGTTCAATTTGGTCCCACAAATCATTCAGTTGTTTGATGAGGCCCATTGCTCGAGACTGATAACCACCAAGCAAGATCTTCAGCTTCTTCTCCATCTTGGCAGCCCTCTTTGCTTCAGTTGTCATGTGACCTCTGTTTATCTGTCGGAAGGAACCCAAGAATTGTTTTATTCATCCAGAACTCAAAAATCAAGAGGAAAAAAAAAAGCAGCAAAAATACATCTGTGGAACCGTATCAGAGTTGATCAAGTTCTTTGCTTTCTATTAACAAATCATACTGCACATTTTACAACAACCTAGATTTCTGGATTAAAACCTTTACAATGTAAATACATTATTCCAGGGGTGAAGTCCACTAGCCAAAACGGGTGATGACACACTATACGAGTACAGCTTTATAGACAGGAATTGTTGCAGTTGCGGAGCTCAGTAAGCAGCCAAGTCATACAATAGCTTGCTATACCACATCCCACTTACACAGGAGAGGTTCTTTGCCTTAGTAAAGGAAAACTAAATAAAGATATTATGTTCCTCCTTTTCAAAATTATATTCTCAGTCTGCAAAAACAGCCACATCTTTCAATCCTTCTGCCTATCCCAAAAGGATTCACCTAAATCATATTCCATAAAGTAAAAAGGCAATTGGAAACATTAAGGCAGCTCTGAATCTGTGTCTCTGTTGCAGAGAACCATAACAAAAACATTTAGACTGGTCTGAGTGGCAAATGAATGGCAATGCTGGGGCATGGAAGCACTGCAAGGAACAGCAGAAGGACTATTAGAATGGTAACTAAATCCTACCACCTATTTGCATGCACTTTCTCAGGACAGCCACATCAGGAGACAAAGGACTAAGACTACATCCTGTTAACTCACAGAGGTGGGACAAGATGGACACACCAACTACTGTCTGCTTCTAAAAGGTATGAAAGGCAAATCCAAAAAAAACCCCAAAACAAAAAAAACATGGTCACCAGTTGCCATGATGAGAACTCAACAGGTGGTGACTCGTCATTCCTGGTGTCATCATAAAGCATCTCAGAAAGACCGCTTGGATTCAAATGTCTCAGTAGCTGAATGCTGGACAGATTACTTGATTAAGTGTTCCAAGTCAGGTTGGATGGGGCTTTGAGGAACCTGATCTAGTGAAAGATGCCCCTGCCCATGGCAGGGGGATTGGACTGCAGGATCTTTAAAGGCCCCTTCCAACCCAAACCATTCCATAATTATGAGTCTTAGTGTTTGTAAGCATGTGAGTATGAGACTGCCAAAAAGTGAAGTTGGTTTTATCTTAAAATAACCTCACCTATCTATAAGATCTCCCATTCAGCTCTACTACATTGCTGTAATGTTGCAACGTTATTCCCTCCTGCACCATACCAAAAACCTGGAGCTCCCCAGTGGCCTCTCTGGTAACACTGCTTTTGTGCAGGGCTTTTCCCTTATGGATCTCACAGCAAGAAGGTAAGATTATCTTTAGCTAACAGACAAATACGGAGACAGCACAAGGTCAGTGGCAAAAGCCAGAAGCAAATTCCCCCAATTTACAATCCAATAGCGTACACAACAGATATGACAAAGTGATGAGATTAAAATGTGGTATCAAAACCACAAAGCAATTGGCACGTTAGACATGAAGCTCTCCTTCCTGCATCATTCTGGTAAGCACTACCTGGTGTGCCCTGGATTTAGAAGTCTTAGTTTCCCCAAAGTTGTCCAGGTCAATCCTCTAAAACCATAATCCAGACATAATCCATAAACGGACAAGTGATACAAATTACAAAATTCTGCCAACTGGGACACAATACAAATAAGCGTATTCATGTTAACATGTTATAAATGTTTATAAACATTTATAAACAGCAAAGGTAACAGAAGCCTTTGTGTATTTTTATATATTTATTCAGTGGGGTAAAATTAAATGAGCAGTAAAAGCATGAAATAGCCATCGGCATTTTTAAAGCCTGATAGATGGCATCAAAGAAATCTGTAACGCTGAATCACAAACCAACAAATAACACAGCACTATACCACTGAGCAAAACTGTGGAGACGTGTAGCATTTCACATCTCTAAATAGGGACATAAGGTTCCTGGTTGGTTTTTTTTTTATGCTACTTCCTTAAGAAAAAAAAAAAAAAAACAAACTAAAAACACCACACCCTTTTTTCAGAAAGCATTGTGCGAAAGATGCCAAACTCAACAAAAAAGGAATCAGGCTTCTCAGATTTTGATTTTTGCCACAGTTAAAGATATATTAGTGCAGCAGATGAAGAAAAATGCATAAATTTCTCAAGTGTTAAAATATAAAAGCCTAACTCGGAACCACAATGGCTAAATCACCTATCCTTGCCTCGTTTCTTTAAAAATCAAAGCTTTGCTGGTGAATGTTCTTACATACAAAGGAATTACCACTGATCAACCAAAAAGCAGAAGCTTTTCACTGCTTTGAACCCTACAATTACCCAAGATATCATTTTTTACCAATGAAACTAAACTCCATTGGGAAGAAACTACTTTCTCATCTGTCCTTTACAGTGGTAACTACAGTCAGTCAGACAACTAAGACTAGTGCAGCCATCACAGTCTTATGCACCAAGCTATCGCAAAGTGCATTTCATCAACCTTTCAACTGTCCAACTTTAGTAGAGTACATTCTATTATACAGCTGTATGTTTCTGTAAAATGCCCTACTCCTGAACAATTTATTCACTCATTTAAAACGGTTTTAGTAGGTGCTGCAGAGATAAACAAAGTGAATGGTCAAGGGAGCAAACTGTTAATGGGTGAGTGAAAGAGAAATTTGACTTTCTGAGCTGTCTAGTTTGCTCCTGGGGAGAGAGATGCAGACTGCTATGCTTTTCAGATTCTGTTTGCAATGTAGACTTAAGCTATGCCCAAGGTGCTTTAAGCATACAGAAAGGCGCCTCTTTTTCAATATTTATATAAATCTAGAGAAAATTAAATAAATAGATTAGGGATTTGTGAGGATACTCTCTGATGGAAAAGTATGAAAGCTTTAAATGTCTTCACTGGTAAATAATATGCTATTACTGCAACAACAAATACAGCTGTGCGGTAAATGAACTATTTTCCAATTACTGTTTCTTGGATGAAAAACGTGTGTTGAGAGCCACGGACATTTAGAGATCATGGAATAGATGGATGCACAGGCAAACAGAATTTTGTTTGTAACAGAGGTCTAATGTAACAAAGATCAATTGTCCCATGTTGTTTCACAGCATTACAGACAACGTAGAGTATGCTTGGTGTGAAATGAAACTTCAATCAGAATGTCACTTTCTAGAACAGGTTAAAAAAGGCCATTTAAAAAAGTTCCACTATTCCATCGTCCCGCGTGACGATCTGTCAACAACCTAATTTTCTAATAAAATGTTAAACACTGAGTACCTGAGGACATGAAACACAGTTATAAGCACTATCTCCACTGTACGGAAAAGAGACTGGATCAGGGCATTGCAGTCAGAAGTCCTCAATTATCTGCATGCTCTGAGTATCACCGGTAGCAGTGGCAGTACTGGGTTGGTCTCTCACTTTTATACACTTCAGCTGGGATTCACTTTGCTTGGCTTTAGACATCAACACCTGAGCTTGTCACCCAATGTCATTCCATAATCAGGAGAGAAACTGGCAACTCTAGGGCATGGCTCATCTGATCCAGGGCCTCAGAACGAGACTAAGCATGCCACTGAAGTGCTCTTCACTGACTAAGATGGAAGCACAGACTACTTGCTCAGACACCGTTACCTAAGGTCAGGTAGAGCAAACCCACCATAAGCGTGTACTGTTTTAATGTATGGGATATAATAAAGCATTTTTTTCTCTCCAAGAAAAACCAAAGTCAGTTCAAATCTAATGCTTATTTTATTATCAGACCCTGATTACTTAAGCACTCTTAAAATTTTCAGACAATGAGAACTGGACTTAGTATTTCTGAGTTGTTCTGAATATAGATTCTTACTTTTAACTACTAGAGCTCCTTCAGTTGTATACTGCTATTCAGCCCTTGCTATTCTACTCAGTTCCTTGTCTGTCTTGGATTATCATAGGCCTTACTGCTGTAAAAAGAAAAAAAAGAAAAGAGGGAAAAAAAAAAGAAAAAAGCCTCCCAAGTATCTAAACCCAGAAATAACAGCCCTTTCTTCCTTCTCTGCTTATAGAAAGAAATGTGAACACTCACCACCTTTCCTCCTCCCTCCCAACTACAAGATTTTAGGGCCTACTACGAAAAGGTCAAAAGGAGGTCTCAGCTTTTGTAACAAATACTATTTATTAAAAATTGCTGACTGCTGCATTAATGCCAACAACTGCATATAATTTTAGTTCAAGCTTCGTAAAATTTTAAGGCTCAGATACCAAGCTAAAAATTCCAAGCAGTTATGAAGAGGTGTGTTTCAACAGAAGTCTACATTATTTGCTTAAAGCTAAGAAATAGATTTCAGTAAAATCTGACAACCATTTCCCCCCTGAACCTAGCAGAAAATGTAAAGACATCTGAAAGATTTCTCCACTTAGTTATTTATTTTGTACTGCTCCTTGGCCGGCTTTAGTTCCACTGACTTTTGTACCAGCTATGGCAAAACGAGAACAGCATGTACAGACATGGGGTAAAATGATATATGATGTTAGGGCAAGTGAGAGCGCCTCATCCCATCCCAAATCTCTTAATGTAAAAGCCTTCCCTCATGCCTAGTAGAGCTGTGTTCAGTTTTTACTACTACACTAGAGATCCAAAGAAGAGAAACCAAAACAGAGCAACAGACAGAATCAGAGGTTTATAAAACATGATCTAGAAAAGGGAGACTGACTGAAAAAAAAGGGGGTTTGTTTGTTTTTTCTCCATCTAACAAAAATAGAGAAAATGAAGAAAGATACAACAACATGTTTTAAATATCCCAAAGATCATCGTGAAAAATTAGTCTGTTCTTATGTCCACTGAGAAAGGAAGAGGGATTTAAATTTGGCAAGGAAATTTTAGATAGGAATTTAGTTGTAAGGTTTAACTAAGGACAACAAAGAACAGGGAAAGACTGCTTATGAGAACAAACATCCACTGGGAAAGATCGAAGAAAAACTGACCCTGAGGAAGGAAGGACTCAAGTGCCTTCAAAACTGCATTTTCACATTTCCTCATCTCACTAAGCCTACTGAGGACGCCCCTCCTCAGTTCAAAGGGCTGTTTTTCCCTGTACTGATTGTTTTGTTTTCCTTCCATTAAATGTGGAGCTTCTGGTAATCCCTAAACAGCATTAAGCTCTCTTGTCTTCTAATTGATCTTCTTAATCATCCCTGGTGGATAAAAAACATGGAAGAAAAACTGCTGCATGTTCTTACCAGAGCCATAGTCAAAAGTAAACCAACTTGTCCTGTGACCTTGGAGAATCAACATAATCATCATAAAGCTGCTTAGCTTGTGCAGAGAAATCCTCTGCCAGCTTCAGCTACGCTGGCTGAATACGTTACTCTTGGAACCTATATAGGCCTACTCCAAACGTTACTATAACTTCCTTCCTCACCTCAGACCCACAAGTGGCCCTCCCATACTCAATTCTGCTGGCAGGAACTGGATTAACTTAATTTAAATAGCAGGGTTTGTGAACTTGCCTCACATTGACTCAGCCAGAGTATCTGGAATAAGACAACGCGCACTAAGATGACAGCCTTCTGCTCAACGCCAGGTTACACCAAACAGGTTTCACCAGCATTTCAAACCACGCCAGGGACAACAACGACCATAACACTAGGGCATCCTCTGTGCATGTTTAGGTGATCTGCCTTTACAAGCTTGATGGTGCACTCTACAATAGCATGTTTTTAAACAAAAATTCATTAATTGCTCTACTTAAAAATATTTTTCCACTTCCATGCTCTTGGACAGAATTCTCCACTTTTTGGCTTGAAGCACCGTTTCATCTGTCTACAGGCTGACCAGGCAAAACTCTCTGCCTCTTACCTCTGAGTTAGTAAAAGATAACAGTCAGCTCTGCTGGAAATGGAGGCTTGGGGTTACTATCAAACAAAAAATTGCATTTCCAGTGTAGAACAATATGGGCTCAATCTATCAAACTGACATCAGCACTAGCATTAGTTCAGCTAATCAACTGAAACCCCTCCATGGCTTGACACATTTTCAGCACTTTGCAGTGACACTGAAGATGCTTACTTAACGTACAAGGATCATTAAGTAAAGGTGCTGATCACCATCAGAGCAGTCAAAAAGGGACAGAGTGTGTAACTTTCAAGAGATGACAAAGTGGGATTTAATTCTAATTGAGTGGTATCACACACAGTTTTTCACGGAAATATTCAGTCATAGGTGATGCTCAAATTAAGGTTACTGCTGGTATGCACCTGCAACTTCACAACTGAAACTTGACCAAGTGTTCAAAGCTTGCACGGGAATATAAAGCTACCTTTCCCCAATTTAATAAGGAAGCCTCAACATAAACTCCTATGTTGTACTTTGTTATGTAGATCATATATCATTACGACTTACTGATAATCTGCAGGCGGCTATTCTCTCTACTCACAGTCAAAACATGGAGCAATCTCCATGTGAACTACGTTTCAAAAATTATGACTACTTGCCTTCAAAAGTCATAACGCAAGTTGGCAGGACTGTTGAGTAAAGACAGTACAGGGTACCTCCAGAGCAAGTGTTCCCACATAAATTCACAGCATCCAACTATCTAGATCTAGAATAATCCAGGAAGTTACTGGATAAGTTAGCAGACACTGCTGACCTCCAATGATGACATTAAAGCCCACTTTGAATATTTTCATTTGGGAATTGCTTCTAAGACTAGCAGTATTATCAGTGATACCCATATATCACAATCATGGTAGAAACACGTTTCGAAGAGCACAGTTTAAGAAGAAAAACAAGTAATTTATTTTTACTAAGCTTTTCTGAAAACTCTCTACCTCTCCCTGGGGAGGAAAAAAAAAAAAACTACAGTAAGATCACAGACAGCAACAACTACCTTAGGCTAACAGCTTTGATTAACTGTAAGCAAACATGGGTTACTGCTGTGCCTGATGAGATAATATGGCAGCGAGCACAGGGTAATTACCCTCAAAAACTATCACTGCAAACTCAGAATTCTTGGACTGGTCTCTTCCAGAGAAGAGGCTAACAATCTTGTGGAAGCTCACACAATAAACAAGTTAGCAAACAGCCTGGTTGCCTCTCAATACATAGCAGAAGCCCCATGATGACCTTGCAGCAGTCACTAGTACTGTATTCCAGCAGCTACTACTACACAAGTATAAATGAAGCAAGCTACTTTGTGAGCAGCAACTCACACTGGCCCAACATTCACAGGTTCTGACACTGCTTCACATTAGGACAGGCTTTAAAGAGCAACAGGTCTGCAGATGAGGTGGCTTCCCGCAAAAGACCGTATCAATTTATATTTTTCTCTGTCCAAACGCAATTTTCAAGAGCGATGGTGTGCAAAGGCCCTTTGCAATGAAGAGCTTTGTCAATGCTGAACTTTATTCCTAAGTACGTAAGTTCCCATTATGAACTACATTTCCACATGTGAAATCTGATTTCACCAACCACCACAGAGGAAATCAATGGTTTTAGACATGGAGGAAAAAAAACCTCCCACCATACTATGAGCAACTGGCCAAACAAAAGTAACTGCTATGCAGTCTAAGCTTATTTTTAAAGAACTTTTTCATTGCTCATTTCCAATGTTTTGGCACATCCTGGACTGAGGAGATGCAGAAAAATACTTCTTTCTACACAAAAAGAATTATCTAGTCCCCCCAAATTATGACTTAACCCTAGAAAGGCTAGCACAACAGTCCAGTTTGAAGACAAACTTCAGACTCATAGGCAAGATCACAGAAATAAGAATATGAAGAACCCTCTTACTGGTGTTTATCTGCTTCCTTCCAAAGGTCCCAAAGTAAGTCAACACTACGAGAACTGGTATAAAATCAACTAGTAGCATTTTCCTCTGGAAATAACTGTTTAACAGCAAAAGTATAGTTCTATTTCCCAAAGCTGTTCAATTGGCAGTCTGAGAAATCTCATTGTTTTAAGAGTTGACTAGTTGCATTTGAATAAAACTTCCTGCTCCTTGCTCATGGTGATGAAGATTTCAGGGGGGGTAGCTGCTAACTGTAGATGTAATTTGTGGGGCAAACCAAGGACGTAACAAGTTAATTTACCTAAAGGACGGTGAACAATGGGGTTTTTTTCCAGACTTCTAACACACAAAGATGCAAGGCACCAGCTCGACTCAACAAGCTCGAAATGGAAAAGACAACAACTTTCCAGGTAGCGCAAGTACACTTAAAGATTTAGCAGTTTTAGGTAGTGATTTTCAGTCACAGGTCTACAAGTGCTTTGCAGACAAAACTGCAGAGAGACCCAAAAGGTAGACATTACTTCTGTTCCAGTGACGGAGGAACCAAGGGAGGCATTAAGACCTAGTTTCGTTTTACTGATCTGAAGTGCTCTAGGTGCCTCCGTAATAAAAAGAGAAAAACAGGAAACTCGAGAGGGAAATTCAACTCTTAAATGGGCCAAGCTACTCTCAGGAGGTGCCTTGTCTCTCTATCAAAAACAAAGGGAGCCTAAGGCAATTGCAGCTTTGTTTTAGTCAGGAGGCTAGAATAAGGTGTATCGAATCTGAACTCATGGGTCTTGCTCAAAAATAGGCAATGAATACTCACCTGAGCTAGAAAGAAAACATAAGTTTTCTTGCTAAATCCGTTTATCTTCCCTGGCAGTGTATTTTTTCTTACTGTAGATATAAGTTCTCCTTGGCAATACAAAACTTTTTATTTATTGCTTTCCTCATTATAAATTATGGGTCACCTTCATTGTGGATCTCACAAATATTCCAAAATTCTGCAAGCAAAGATGTGATGTGTTATAACTAAGCTGATCTAATATCCGGCTACTGTGGAAAGGGTTCTGCTGCTTAATCTAAAGATAATTACTTTTCTGCCAATTCAATGAACTGGTCCAGATTACCACAGAGTTACAAGAGCACTGGTACAAGGTCAGAGGTAATGGCAGGGGGCAGCTGGAGAAAAATAAGTAGCACTGACCCTTTTTGACACAAGGTAAAATATTAGAGCATCCTAGCTATAGCACAAACTATGTGGTAACCATTCTGGTAAACAACTAAAAGTGTTTTCACACACAGGTAAAGGCAATTCCTAAGGGATCTGCCATATATCTGTGTTACCCAGGAGAAGTATATACCCTCCAAAACTGCTACACTAAACACATGTACTCTGATGATCAACTGTACATTAAGCAGAGATCAGACACTGCAACAGTGGTCTTGCATAAACAGTCAGCTCTATCAGATTCTGATAACCCTCAGATGTGACCCTCTGGTACCAACTACATTCCCAACAGACCTTATTAAAAAAAGCGTATTCCACAAAGGCAACACACTAGTACAAATGAATATATGTGACCATAAAAGCAGACTACTCAGGGATTCCACCATATTTTAGTTTTATGAGTAATTTCTCTATTCCTAGTCTTATAAATTCCCTTATTTTCTCCAGGTGTTTTCTCAGTAACAGCACACCTGCAAATCCAAAAGAAACTGCAAGCTTTAGAAGCACATAAGCTAGAGAGAAATCAAAATACAATCTCCAATAAACTAGTCAATGATACACCTTGCAGCAGAGTGTACCATGTAACCCATAAAACTCCAGCTAAGCAACTGGTTTTCAATGTAATTTAATTCAGAGGACTTGGGCTGCAACCAAAAGCAAAAATGGACACTTTGGTCTGGTAAATTACCATCTTGGTGTATCTTGGATATTGCAAAGAACAGATAATTTACTATGCTTTGTGTATACAGTGTAACTAGAGCTTCCTCCCCTGTGGACTTTCAATAGTGTTCATAATTTAGCAATCAACTGAAATGATGACGTTAATTACCACAGTTTTAATAAAAATATTTGTATGCTGCAAGCCAACATCATGAACCATCTTCAAAGGAGAAGTAAAGCTGGCAGGAAGTTCCTACATTACAAACTACAAAGTGAAGCAACTAGCTTGTTAAATAGATGCCTCTACTACCTCATTTCATCTGATAAGGTTCCTAGTTTAACATACACCTTAGGTATGAATGCTTTTATTTATAAATATATTGCTTGGAAGAGAAGAGAGTACAAGGCATTGCAGAGAACTGAAGCAGTTACTGAATGCAACTGTGAGCATCAGAAAACTCCCGTTTCTGAAAAGACTAGGTCTGCAGTGTAGCTTAGCCTTGAGCAAATATGCTAGACTTCTAGAAGCTACTGGAAACATCAGAAAATTCCACCAGGATTCAAGCAAATCTAAGCTGTACCACAGACACATAGTGAGGTCACGGGGATTCACTTGCATGGATCTAAAGCTCCCGATCTGTAACGCAAAAAAGTTCACATGCTAATCTTGTAACACTCTTAAGCCACATTAAGTAACACCTTCAAAGAGTCCAAAACCTTCCAAATAAAGAAGTGAAAAGTATTACTAACACATAGCAGTACATTCCAATATTAAAACTATAGCTGAGTTGTGCAGTACTCCTGATGATGCCTGGACAGGATATCTAGCCAAACAGAAGCTCTCCACAACTGCTCCACTTTGCCTCCTCAAGTCCATCAATAACAGCACAAATCTGTTTGTGATATCAACATCAATTTCAGAAAGATAAATGTCATGTCAACATATACAAGGCTGCCACCACTAAATCACTCAGGCAGTGAAAACAGGCCAATTAGAGAAAGACAACTTTTGTCCACACCATCAATCCACCCAGTAATCTCCGAGCAATGAAGACAGCACTAGAAATAGCTGGCTTTTTTGCCCAGGGTCTGCAGGGTGTTAGCAGTCCCATATGGAAGTATTAGACAGTGACTACCCAATGTGCAGCTGTCTCCAGCAAATAATCACTAAACTCTCATGTTTTTTTCTTAATGATCTTAGTGCAATATGAAGGGGAAGAGGCAGCCCCAAAAGCTGACCAACATCAGTTTCTGTTGCTGGCAATCTCTATTTTACAGTTTCTACTCTTCTCTCAAAGGAAGTTAAGAGTACAAGCAAGTATCTTGGGGTATTGAAAGCTGAGCTAATATCCCTGTTTTTCATTAAGGTTGCCTGATACTTCCCATTAAAATATCTATTTCAACTGATATTGCTTTCAGACAATTTTCCTTGGAAAAACATTAAAATGAAGGTGGGTTTTGCCATTGCTGAGAATGGGTTCGGAAAAAAAAAAATTGCTGTGCTTTTTCATTGTATATTCGTTTGTTCAGTAAACTGCTATGCTTTTTATTTATTATTTAAAAAATTATTCAGCTGGTGACCTATACTTGGAAAACTGTATTTGTATACCTTGTTTTTAGGAAGGGTTTTTTAAATAGGTCAGGCAACAGAGCTGCACTAAACTGCATTTTGCACACACTTGGGAGAGATTTTCAGCTCAAATTTAACTTTGCAAAGAGTCCACCTGCACCGAACAGCGAGTTGTGAAAGGCAGCGTGGTGCTTTCACTGCACCTGCAGCTGTGAGGCACGGCAAGCTCTGCGGGCTCTCAGTGCGTGACTGAATTGGGGTCTGTGGTATTTTGAACACGTACACAAGCTTGCTCTCTCACTTTACTGTAGTGCACCAAGCAATCAGCCTTGTCTAGCAGCGCTCCAAGCTCCCAGCTAATCTGAAGAGATGTAGCTACATTAGCAAGACATGGAGTCTCATCGCAGCAACTGGTCGCAGACACAGCTAGCTGGATTTTGTTAACTGTCTTCCATGGAGTCCCATGCAACGCTGGTAGCAAATGAAACCCAGTTTTTTTTCTTGGCAAGACCTCCGGTTTGTATTTTGCTTCCTGGGTGACTGTCCTGTGACTACAGAGCAATGAGCACCTCCAGAATGAACAAATGCACAGAGTTTGACAAATGGATGACTTGACCTTACTTTCTTTGCTTCAATATATCCTTAATGAGCACACCATCACCAACTCCTCATTCAAATATTGAGAGGAGATGAACAGAAATCAACAACACAAGAAAGCCCACACAGAAGTAACCAATTTAGATTGCAGAAATAGCGTGCAGCATAAAGGCACAGGGCCACACACTGAACAATAAAGAGAAAACAAAATATTCAATAGCTACTCATTAAGCAAGTACCATCCACCCTGTGCAGTAAATGAGTCTGTGGAAAAACTAGTCTGTAATCACAAAATTAAAGACTGTCTCATAATGCATATGCATAGGCAAATTAAGGCTGCCAGAGTAAGGCTGTTTGTGCATTCCCCAACTTTGACTGTTTGACTTTGCAACTTTAATAATGCACTTCTAACACAGTTCTGGGCGTAAGATATTTAAATTTCAAAAGCATTTGTACACAAATTAGGTACAGCCCTCAGATTGCTGGCATGATGCCAGCACAGCCCCTGCTGCCATGCAAGCTGGCTGCTGCCGTGCTCAGACACCGTTTTTGTGAAAATATGAGCAGAGCAGAGGGTGCGAGAGCACGTCGGGCAGTGTTGGGCAAGGCAATGGTGCTCTCTGCTGGGTGAGCAGCAGCAGCACAAGTGCTCTGGCAGCAATGCTAACCGCCTCGGCTACTGGACTACGTGCAGGTGAACTGCTCCTCGCCCCAGTGGCTGATTAACAGCTGTGGAGTCTATACCTGGACGACATTCTTGATAGACAGACTTTACAAAACACACATTCACACTGTATTTCACATGTATGGATCAAGTGAAAATTCAGCCTTTCTGGCCTCTCTCTCATGTTATTTCTGTGGTAGTAGCTGTTTGAAGAGGTTTACTTCTAGCAACAGTAGCTATGTTGATGTTAAATACAGAAGAACTTAAAAAAAAAGTTTCCTTTTACCATGGAAAAAAATAATCTCATGCCTGCATAACTTAGAGAGATTTTTAGGCTAAAACGGTATTTTGGAAAACAGTTGACGACTTACCGCAAGTCTGAGCAAAACACATGTTCTATGGGAATAAACAATTTAAAACCAGCCTACCTTTTATCATAAAAGCTGTGCATTTTTGTGTGTTGTGTGGAGTGTTTGGGTGAAACTCTAGAGAGGGGACAGGGCAAGGGAAATCACTGTCAAAGGGTCTGAATTGCTTTCTTCTACTTAGTGCACCATACCTCAGACAATTTCCTCTCCACACACACCTCCCTCAATCCCAGGACACCTTACCAAATCCTAATGCCTTGTTGAGTTACGGCCTGTGACTGTTGCATTTTCAATGAACCAATGCAAGCGTGTTGACACTGGAGAATGCTGTACTCTACAACTCAGCAGAAAATGATGTGGTTTCAATTCTTGGTCTCTTAGTACCAGTGCCCTGCCACAGTATGCAAACTGCATGCAGACACAGTGGTGAGACGTTGCTATCTGAACTCTGCCATTTTGTATTTGCAGAAAATATTAGTTACGCAAACGCATAACAGCAAACTCAAAATTTGAGTTTAAAAAGCACTCATAAGGAAGCCTACCATCTCCTGATAAAGTGGAACGGGATCACAAACATCCATTGTTCTCTTTTGTGGAAGGAATCACTGGAATTGGCAGAGGATGCCAGTCTGGCAGGAATTCAGGACTATCTGGACATTCACATATGTAACAGTCAATCAGAAACCAAATCTTAAGTTGGAAAGAGAACTTGAGAGCAGTTTTGGGACAGAGACGTTATTTTTAAGCATCTTTCTCTGAAGTGTCTCATACTGGCCACTATCAGGGACAAAGTGCAAAACTAGAAAGATCAGGTGTCTGATCCATTAATAGGGGAGATTAAGAAAACAGCAAAAAAGCTACATGGAGTTGAGAGAGCAGAACCTGACCTACTCTCCAGTTGAGAATAAAGTGGGTGAAATGAGCAGTGTTACAGCTAATAGTGCAAAGAGAAACTGTGTGTAGGAATACTCCAGGGATATTTTATGAAAAGGAGGATAAGAGCAGGCGATTTCAACACGTCAAGAACATCTGGGAACTCCCTAACAACCTCTTCAAAGGAATCCCACCAAAAAACCTGAATGATTTATAAAGAAACCTGTAACTCTTAGAGAGAAAAAAGAATCAAAACATACAGGGAGAAAGTTTAAAAAGTGGGTGCAAAAAGCAGAATAAAGCAACACTGACCTCAAGCCTCTTTTCAAGTGACTCTATCCTGTCTTTTTTGCTGGCCAAGTTAGCTCTTGTGTAGCGGCTCTGTCCAGGCAGGTATAGCACTTGGCTGTAACATTCTTCCCACACCTGGTTATAAGCTTCACTTGAGAGCTCTCCGTGCCCCATTCCTTGCTTTACCACTTCCATCTCTTGTGCCAGTAGGTCCTGTGCCTGTTGGAAATGATGAGAAATAAATTGCAGTTACAATACACAGGATACAAGAAAATTCCTCTTGTTTTCAATCCTTCAGCGTGCAATTCACAGGGGCAGTTTCTCTTTTCATACTAAAAGCTCACCATCAGGTTAAGCTAACTATGAAATCTAACACAGATGCTGTGGATTATAAATGAAACCCAGGCTAGAAGGCTACTCACAGCGCAACTATCCCTCATTTTATATAATTTGGCCAAACCTGACATCACTCTGCTGAAGCTAATGAAAGCTGTGGCACAGCTAGATACTTTATCTTGCTGCAGAAGAAGGGAGATAAAAGCAAGGACCTTGAGGGGAGGGAGAACTGTACAGACAGAAGCAGCTGTTCTATGAAACAAAAATCACTTTTCATTTCCTTTTGCTTGCCCTTCTCCACACAACCTGGAAAGCCAACTCTAAATATTAACGGGTGAGCTGTGTAAGCTCCATTGCAGGAAATACTACTCTGACTTTTAACTAACACACATTCTGTTGCTAGAGAACTACTAGCAAGATATGAGCATTCTGCTGTTTCCAGTTTAGTTTACAAAGTAACTTACAGTGAACTGAAAAGATTCATGTTGTTCTCACAACTCTTAGTATTTCTGACAAAGAGCCTGGCCCACAAAACTACATAGGCAACCCAGGTCCTTCCAATTTTATTTGTAACTAAAAAACTAAAATATCTTTGCGATCAGGACTTCATTGGTTCTAAGTGCATGTCCTCTCTTTCAACAGGATTTATATGTGCACCACAAACTTCCATATCAGCAGTAGATATCTCACTGCAAGCAGACATATGTTTTATAACAGCATACTGCCCAGAAAGTAATTCAGGTATCACCAGATTAGATGATTCCAGGAATACCGGGGAAAGAAAAATTAATTATTTGTCCCTGATGGTCAAAGACAGATAAAATAAGGGTACTCTAACCACACCTAACAAAGCTAAATCTTATAAAGGTTCACTTTCAATTAGCCTCTATTTGTACACCGTGAGGAATTACTTCAGGCTATTTAGTTGTGGCACCAAAACAGTTCCACAGCTTTAAGAGCTCAGCACACTGTGCTTAGCACCACTGCTAATCCTTCCCAAAAGAGTACTACACATCAGTAAAAGAAAGGAGCATTTTATGAAGGGATTTTAGTAGGAAGATGTTCTAAGAACAAATGAAGAAATAAAGGAAAATAAACAAGTCCCAGATGAGAGCGCAGAGATAGGAAAACTTCCTGGGTTTAATTTGATTTTAGACAAAGAGGGAATATTATGCTGAATGTTAGAGAGCAAGCAGAAACAAGGATGCAAAAAACTTCTGCCCATCAGTTAGGAGACAAAATTTCCAGGGACTCTGAAGAAAGTTTCCAGACAAAAACTACTGGACTGTGTAATAGTCTCTAAGGGAAGTGATAGAAAACCTAATTCTCGTTGCACTTCAAAACAACCAGAGAAAGCACTCAGAGAGTGTTCCTAAGGGAACAATCTGATACTGGCAGGGCAATGAAATTCATGATCTAACTGGATTTTCCATCTTTTACTTCTCCTGCTCAGAAATCTTGAAGTATAATTTTTCATTTAACAGCAAATTGGAAGTACACACTGTTCAGTGTTTCTCATTTTAGGCTCTTGAGTCATTGGTCAGATATGGTCAAGGAGACATTTAAAATCTGCTTGTATATCTTTAGAGTCACTTTAAAGTAACATGGGATTTAGGTGTAGAGATACCACAGCTATTGTCAGAACGCAAGTCTCAGATAGCAGGAGTCTGCCTAAAACAGATGACTTGGTGGCACGTGATTTTGTCCTTTTCACTCATTTTTATTCCTGTAAGCATTTGGTCAAAGGTTACTGGCACAACTTCAGAGGTGAAACTCTTTGAAAGAGCTCACCACAGCACTGTGTGTCTGAACTGTCTATCTGTCACTTGGCAGCAAAAGGCAACATCTGTAGCTGCTTAAATAAATGAACAACCCGAACCGGAACCCTGGGTACAGCACTGCTATTTAACTTGGGATTACAATGCAAAACAGGACAGAGTGCCCAGACAGCCTACTCATTTCATCCAGCAACAACCTATTCTGCCTATTCAGCGCTTTTTAACCAGGTATGCTTTAAGATCAGTTGCCATAGCCCAGCAGGGTCTGCACTAGCACAGCTCTATTGGATCAAGCTTGACAAGCATAATTAAACAACTTGATTTGCTGCTCAAAGTTATAAACTGGCTACCACTGTCTAACAGTCTGCACTGCTATGAAAAAAAATGCTTAGTAATTATGGATTAACAAGCTACAAAGGCAGCAGAAGGTGGATATCACAGCTAGTTAAAGTCTCAATGATTTAACATCAATTTCCAGAAACAGCAAAGTAGAATTCGGTAACTGTTGGGGTATTATAGCTCCTACCCTTACTTAAAATGAGAAGCCATCACAACACATTCAAAATTGTATCTAAAAGACAATGTCTCTGGACAAATACAGCATCCTCATCATTCTGCCGAGTGCCTGGATTAACATTAGCTCCCAGAAATAGAATGTGTACTTAAATTACCCTTACAGCTCTTCATGCAACCCTCTGGAGATCTCCCAACTAAATCCTGTGCAGGCTTGAATCCACCTTTTTTTGCAAGATTACAGGACCATGATGTAAGGAGACATTAGGTCACTGGTAATTAGGCCATACAATTCTCACCTTCTTGAGGTCCTCTTTGGAGAACTTCTCATAAGGATTTTGTTCCAAGTAAGCCATATGTTCTGCATTGTTGCTTCCAAATCCTGGGCCTTTCCCCTTCTTACCACTAGGCTGTTCTCCAAATGGGTGGTGTAAAAGATCAAAATGAAGCATAGTAATCATCTCTTTCTTTATTAGCTCTTCACTTTTCTGCAAGTCTGTTAGAGGTGGTTCCACATTTAAGGGTCTCAGTATCGTTTCATTAACCTGCCCAGGAATAAACAAAAAAATTCATAAACATCATATACACCACATTAACTTCACATACCTCCGATTGAGCATGAATTTTATATATCAGCTAAACCATGCAGAACAGGTGCCAAAAATCACTTGCAGTGTGACACACACAGCAATCCGAACACCCAATTATGCTTTCACTTGTGCATATGAAATAACTCATGACAATTTTGCTGTGAAAGTTTCCTGTAATGCTGAAATCAGTATACTCAAATAAAGATTTCATTCTCTCATGATCTACCTAGACTGTATTTCCTCCTACAATGGTTAACGCCTTTATTTCTGTTTTTTTTTCCACTTACTTCTGACGGCCGTGGAAGATTCTTCTGAACAGCTTTGTGCATTCTCTTTAGTTCCTTTGCACGCTCTGCATCTCGGAGAGCCTAGACAAACAAGCTAAGTGTTACTCCAGCTACTGTAATACAATCAGATGCTTTCTATAAATGTATGCGACATAAAACCTGACTGCTGCAGCAAAGATTCCTTAAAGTATAAAGACTTCATGTTACGAAGCCAGAGCCAAATAACGGGTCACTCTCTATGTGATGACATCATAATTTACTGCCTCTAAAGTAAACGGGAAGAGCACAGCCGACTAACTCTAAGAGGAGAGATATCCTAAAAAGTCATTTCCAGCCACCAAATTCTCCTGCAGTCTCAACCCCAGCAGACTTCATTCTTTACAAATTTCTCCACATCAAGTTTGACATCTGCTCTAACCCTCCAGACAGGAAATCCACCAGGAAAAGACAGACTCTTAAATCTGCAGCCAGGACTCTATTTGTCCTCTTCTATGACATAAAGTAACTACTTCACTAAAACAATACTTGTGAGAGTGTAAAAACATGAGGTTTCTCCTCACATTCCACTTTCAGGCAATAAATAACATGAAAAGGCAGTGTTGTCTAAAACTTCAGGAACGATGACCAAGATCTTTCATGTCCTAATCCCAGCCATGTCGTGCCTTCATTTGAAAGGCAGGATGCTATTCTCTTGTATGATATTACAACTCAAATTCTTTTCTCTATTCTACACACATAAATTAACTGTATTTATGCAGACATTTTAGTTGCACGTGTGTGTGTATGCGTGTATGCATGAGACTTGCATGTATGTATACAACATGTTCCTCCCCAAATGGGACATGCTAGGAATCAAATTCTTGGAAATGCTTATCTTATTAGAAGATATCAGAGCACAGGATTTTTAAAAAAATATTTTGTTCACTTGTCAAAGCACAGTCATTGGCACAAGCCCCTCTGAACTCAAAAAAACCATTTATTTGAAGGTATATAACAAAAACAGATTTGCATCACACAAATTAGGATAAGCAATAAATGGAAGAGACTGTTCTTATAAACAGAAAAACTTAAAGTGTCCCTAATGACTAGCTACTACAGCTATTTAACCAGCAGAATTTAAGCTAGTACTTTATCCAGCCTTCCTTGATTCTGAAACAAAACAAAACCAACCCATTCACAACTTGGCTGTCTGGGTAATCCTGTGGTACAAGTCATCCAAAAGGGACCAATTCACTGCATGGCAGATTTCTATCTGTGTGCTACCAGCCTCCCTGAATTTGTATATACCTGTCTTATATTTCACAAACTGTAACTTTTAACCTTGAGAGAATAACCTGAAACTGGGGGAGGGGGGACGGGGGACGGGACAATTCTCACGTGCTTAAAATCAAGCATATGTCTCAGTAGAAAAATGCGTTTAATTATATTTTTATCTTTTGGGGGACAAATGCAAGGAGGTACGACATACACACTCTTAGAGACTTCTTCATAGAAAATGACATGTGATACAGCACATTAACAAATTAAGGAAAGGATTCAGAGAGAAAACTGATTTAGCCTCTGTCTGTGTATACTCTGATGGCAGTATAGAAAACAGGTACATTTTACTTTGTTATTCTGTAGAAGCTATGCCACTTCCACTAAACATGTATGTAACTATGGGAACCTTACAAGGAACATATTTTATTTTAAAAACAAAAGGCACTATCCACATCACACACACCTACCTGCTTGCGGGCATCTATATCAGCAGTATCTTCTACAAAGGCTTCATCTACTTCATGTTCCTCAAGTTCTTTTTCTGCATTTTCAGGTAAAACAATCTCGAAGTCGTTCTTTGGAGCAGGAAGGGCCATGAGTCCAAGGCGCAGGTGTTCACGAGACTCTCTCTCCTGTTGAAATAACAGTAAGATATAATGCTTCTGAATTCTTGCACTAAGGTGCAATACAATCAAATTCCATTCATCTACATTAGCAGACACGAACAATACACAACTAATATCATTGTCAATCTTAGTCTGCTACAAAGCCAAAATCTTCGAAGTCTGACAAAAGGGGCATGCTACTAATCCAGGCTGGCCTACAGACCACCACCTCAGAGTTTATAGAATCACAGAATCATAGAATCGTTTAGCTTGGAAAAGACCTTTAAGATCATCAAGTCCAACTGTTAACATAGCACTGCCAAGTCCACCACTAAACCATGTCCCTCAGCACATCTACAAGGCTTTCAAATACCTCCAGGGATGGTGACTCAGCCACTTCCCTGGGCAGCCTGCTCCAATGCTTAATAAACCCTTCAGTGAAGAAATTTTTCCTAATATCCAATCTAAATCTCCCCTGGTGCAAATTGAGGCCATTTCCTCTCGTCCTATGGCTTGTTACTCAGGGAGAAGAGACCGACCCCCACCTCTCTACACCCTCCTTTCAGGTAGTTGTAGAGAGCGAGAAGGTCTCCCCTCAGCCTCCTTTTCTCCAGGCTAAACAACCCCAGTTCCCTCAGCCGCTCCCCATCAGACTTGTGGCTCTAGACCCTCCACCAGCTTCGTTGCCCTTCTCTGGACACGCTCCAGCACCTCAATTTCCTTGTAGTGAGGGGCCCAAAACCAAACACAGTATTTGAGGTGTGGCCTTACCAGTGCCGAGTACAGGGGGACGATCATTTCCCTCCTGCTACTGGCCACGCTATTTCTGATACAAAGGACTGGACTATTATGGACAATTAAGCACAAAAACCCTCTGATGCTAAAAAACAACACACAGCTTTCTTAAAGGTAGCTAATGAAATCTTCAAACAGGCTGAAATACTCAAGTAAAACAACAGCATGGTACCTTCACCTCCCAGTAGCTTCAGTACAACAGTGGAGCTTCACATAAACACCTTTCAAGAAACTGAAAAAATGTGAAAATGTCTCCATGCTGATGATGGACACAGGGGCATCTGCAAGCCTAACTGGAACTTTTTTCCTTGCAGTTGCTCACAAATCTGGGGATTGTGGTACTGTACCAAAATGAGACAAACGGCATCAGATCTGGAAACCAGTGAACTCCATCAGGAAATTGAAGCCTCACTTTTCCTTCTAGCAGCAAGAAGCCTTTTTATAGTAAAAAGGCTAAGACAGAACCAAAGTAAGTATAAGGACATCAAATAAACCTTGTCTTTCAAGCTAAGAGGAAATCTGAAATTCTGGACTTGAAGAGTTATTTTTGCGAGAAGAACATGCCAAAAACTTGAAGTGGATATCCTTAGCTAGCCCAAAAAGAAAAATGTCAATAGCTCTGGTGGGAGATACCCAAAGCCACAGTTAAGGCTGCAGAATCAGCCACATAAAAGGAGTTCCCAAGGTGCTACCTATTAGGTATATGCCCTTTTATACCATGTCTAATTGGCAGGGTACATCTGGCTGAATCTCCAAGAATGGAAACATCTGTTGCCAAAGGTGATGAAAGAATCTGGATGGGACTCAGATTACTGGACATCTCAAAACCAAGTGCTCCTAATGGCAAAAATTAAACTCCTTTAGCTCAATGTTGTCAACAGGACGGACTGATGAAAAGGTCCTGTAGGTAAATCGGGAAGCCAAGATGATGAGGGATCTGAGGTCTGCATAGGATTGCAAGAAAAATGAATCTTTCCTTGAGACAGATTTCCTGCTCAGCTTCAGAGATACAAGTAGGATCAAAACGTAGCTATTCCTTCTTTGATGAATGGCTTTAGAGTGCTTTTACTGAGCATACTGAAAGCCGTTCTAAGTGGCAAGATTTCTGTTCTTTCAAATAAAGATTTGATTTTATCAGGCGATGAGTACAGACCTGTAGACAAGTGGTATAAATAACAACTGCTATAAAATAAAATTCAGGAGATGAGAATTAAAAATCCTTAACAGAGCACTGATATCCACTTCTTAAGTACTTCTTACCATTTGTTTTGCATAAGATGGGTCACTGTAATCTGCCATTCCCTCTTCCGGGTTGATGTTCAATTTATCACGCAGTGGAGTTCTACCAGGAGTTGTACCAACCACAGGTTTAGGAGTTAGTCCTCCACGAGGAGTTAAGCCTTCTGGTCCATGAGAAGGTGTTCTGGAGGAAGTGTGAACAGTAATTTATTTTTTTCCCCAAAGAGCTCTACTTGCAAAACTCTACATGCTGCAAAAAGTTATGCAAATAACGTTAATAAATTAAATCTAGATTTTTTTCTTGGGAGGCAGTGAAACCATAATATGCAGTTAGAAGAATCCAAAAAATAAATTGTTTAAACCTGCCAAGGTATAAACAAGTACCTGTGAAGCTAAATCTAGACACGTCATTGTGTTAAGAGAAGTTTCAGGAACTACATCAACACAAACTCCCATTGTTACTTTTGAGAGAAGAGATTATCTAGTCACCAGGCACTATTCTGGGATATAGTAATCAGGATTTAATTGCAAGCTCTGATATCTCTACCACCTGTGGCAAGTCATTCACTCTGAATCCATCTGGCTTAACAGCTGTCCCATCTTACAATTGGATGAATCACTCTGAAGATGCCTCTTTGCTTTCACTGATTACTGAAGGAGTAATTACATTACAGTAATTCCTTTTAAGCACCTAAGGTCAGGCAAGATGGATTAAGTCTTAGATTTTGTGGGCCTCAGTTGCTTCTCCTCTAGACTGGGAAGAAATATTGTTCTCTATCCCAATAACCTACTACATGAAAGGCGTACAGACGTTGTCTTGGATATAGTCACAAGTTTTCTGTTGTCAACTTATAATGAGGTTTCACATAGTGATGATAACAATAAAATGATAAGACATTGTTAAATGTCTCAAAGAAAACAATTTCTGGAAGGGGAAAAACTTTTAGAAAAAAGCCTACATTATGGTACTCATCTACACTTACGTAAATATTTTCTGACAGCAATGACAAATATGCATGCTGTAGAGAATAACCCTGGCAGAGACAGACTGGACAAGACGATTTAATACATCATTTCTACTACTAGTTACTGTAATTCTGTAGTGCCAGTAAGATGCCATAATGGCGAACAAACACAACTGTATATATGGCCTGACACACACTACTGATCCTCTTTTAAGGGATACCACAGTGCCTTATTTGCTGGGTATGTCTGTGAGAGGCAAGTGATACTCTCCTCTTGCTTGAGGTGGTTCACAGATCTTGTGAATTCTCATTTAGTATAACAAATACAAGCAATAATGTTTGCAAGACGACACCCACAAAAAACAGCAAAATTAATTTTTATGCTTTCAAATGAATGTTTCTTAGGATATATTTACTTTGTTGATTATACTAGTAGAAAAAGTTTTATGCTGACTTTTCAGAACAAACAATTTGCAGGTAAGCATGTTGTTTTTTTCTAGCTGTCTCAGTTCCATGCAGTGCATAAAACACTATTACAATTTTCAATTTAATACCTTTTAAGAAAATTCTTTTAAGTAGGATGTGGAAAAAAAAAACCCACCAACAACAACAACAAAAAAAACCCCTAATGAAAGGCAACAACTTCCATAAAAACCTTGCATGAAAATACTACAAATTTCATACCATCATAGGAAAAAAAGGTGTACTTAAATATTTGCTCTTTTGGCCTAAATAATCAGATGATGGCTCTGCTTCAGTATTCTGCCTCCTTAAAAAGTTACGGCTTCCCTTTATTTATTTTTAACCACTTAATGGATATTTTTTTCTCTCTGCTCAAGGTCTTGGATTCTCACACTGATAGAGCATTTCTGCAAGCAAGCCAAGTTGATACATAGGTACCATATTTACATGTGCAAATCTGGACTTCAGAAGCTAAAAAACCACCACAAACAACAAAAACAAACCCCAAACAAACAACAAAATTAGAATGTCTTTACATTTTTTAATATAAAATAACCCAAAAAAACAGCTAGATCACTCCAGGCCAAACTCTACATTCATTCTGCACCGCATTGACGCCAATAGATCTCCAGAAAAGGATTCATTTATGTAGATTCAATTAAAAGAGCAGGGCTTTTGCACACAGCTTTTAAACAACAAAATAAAGCTGCTTTTGAAAAGCTGCCATAAAGGTCCTTTTTATTTCATTCTCCACTTTCCCTACTAGCATGATACAAGTAAAATTAGAACCCAAGTTGAAAAAAATTGACAGACAAAATGTACCAAGTGTAATATTTTTTAGCTGTATGGTATTTGGCATTTGTGGGATATATATTTATTCAGGACCCACTGTAAGAGTTAAACCAGCAATTCCATACTATTTAGATTGGCAATATAAGAAATATTTTATTTTGGATATATACGGCTTATAAAATATTTACTCCAGCTTTTCAAAAATTCAATGCGGGTTTGGCTAAGGGACCTCCCACACCTTCAACTCAGAGGTAATACTTTGGACAGGCTAGGATCCACATACAAAATGACACTCCATCTTACTATTTATACTCCTGTATTACTTCAGTATAATTTATATTGCTCCAGACCACAGAAGACCTCATTTTGGACCAAAACTCCAGTGAGGTATACACTGTACAAATATACATGAAGATGATGTGGCTGAGCTTGTGAAAGACACAGAGAAGGAGAGAGTTGTACAACAAGGGCTTGAAATAAAAGCGAGTTAAAATTTGTTTTGAAGCACTGATCATAACCCACTATTTCACACATTGCAATCCACCCCCTCCACCCACCTCCAGTAGATACATGCCCAGCCAAGCGCCCATTAGAAAAAGAGTCTGCTTTACCTGAAGGGTGTGGAAAGCACAGTATTTGGAGTCTGAATAACCTGTTTCTGTGGCGTTACCCCCGAAAAATCACTTTCATGCAAGGGAGTGTTAAGACCTCCTTTCAGGGGGGTATCCACATTTGTGAGAGCCATCAAATTCTGTGCTTCCTGTATAACAGAGAACACATGCAGTACATCACTAAGACCTTCACAGCCACACTCTACTATACGTGTTGAACCGATTCAATAGCAGTAAGAACAGCTGAAGAGTTACTTGAATATCAATCAGTTTGTGGAAAATATTTAACACTTCTTAACTTTAACTCCCATACACTGGTATTTACAACCCCTTCTGTTCCACGGAAAGGGATTTTAATCTTCATTTCCAGTAAAATATATTATAAATTGGAATTGCAAAAATGAGTGGGTTACTTAATGTTTCAAGTCCCTTCAGTTTGCCAGGCTCCATAAATCTGCAAGATGTATTAGTGACTGAATACTCAAGTCATCCTAAGGATCCTGATTTTCAGAGGGAACAGCACACTTGCACTCTGAAATCCAACATCAATGAAGTTTATCCAAACTGCACTTCGAAGAGGATATTCCAAAAGAGATGGTCACTATTCAGATTTTTGGTCCATGACTCAATTGAGGCTTTTATGAATACCCCCCCCCCCTTTTTTTTTTTTACAATGGCACTCTTTTTTATTTTTCCTTTTTACAATTAAGGCACTCTGAAAATGAGCTGAAATAATGAAACCACTGCATCTACCAATTAACTTCACAGATGAATACTAATCCATCTACAGAACTGTGTATATGCATAATACTGTGACGTATGTGATGTCAGAGTACTCCATTTGAAGGTGAATGCGACTATTCCTGCAAACACTGCACAGAGACTTAGGTCATGATCTGTAGAGTCAAGAACTTTCTCTTTTCTCTGATCAATAAAACAAAAACTGTTGAAATACAGCTCATTATCAACATAGGGATTTTTTTGTTTTGTTTTGGGGTGGGATTTTTGGGGTGCAGTTTTGTTTGTTTGTTTTACACACTAGCTGCACTGATTTTATTTAGCCATTTCCCCACACTCAACAAAACATTACCCAACACTACCAGTTTTTGAAAGAACCCAGACACTCACACAATCAGTGCAACACAAATATAATTCAGAGGTTGCAAGGGTAGGTTTTTTACAATCTTTGTCCTAAGTGGTTTTAAGCCAATAAAGTGCTAGGAAAAATATTCTTGCATTGTTGCAGTTAATTGAAATATTGTTATCTTGTTAACTGAATCTTGTTAACTGAAATAAAAGCTGAGCAGCAAAACTAAGTAGGAAACAATATCAAAGCCACTGTTTTAAGGACATGAAAACCATATACATCTTCGATGCTGAGAGGCACCCAAGACAAGGGGAAATTATGACACCAGGAGGATGGGTAATGCTAAAAGTTGCATGCAACATATAATACCAAAAAAAAAAAAAAAGTATCATAGTGTTTTGAATCATGGTGACAACTGATCAGATAGAAGTGGATCTGCTTCTATGCTTTTCAGTGTGTCCTGGAGATCATGTGTCAGTTCAAACCCCAGTACCGCAAATAATCTAAGGAATGTTTCTATGGTACTTGCACCTTCTATTCAGTTGACTACTTCACTAAAACTAAAAGCCCATTCTGTACATTTATACTCTACCTGCAGAATCCTGTCTTGTGCTGCCGGCGTTTTGGGAGTCCTTAGTGCTATGCTGTTGTTGGTCACATTATATTCAGACAGAAGAGTGCTGGAAGCCGAGTTTGTAATTCCAGATTCCTCAGCAGTCTGGCGTGCAATCTCACTTGCCTGGCCTACTTTTACAACTTCTTCAAGTTCTGTATCAGATATCTTTAAAAGAGAAAATTCCAAGGCATAGTAAGTTAAAATACAACCACGAGATCCACTTGATAAAACAGAAATTGTTGATTGGCATCGGCCTTGTAAGTCATTTACTGATCAATTAACAGCTTACCTGAGGAGCTGGAAGCACTAGTTTACTTCTTTTTTTGGTAAATTCTGACACTCCACTGGTCTGTAGAATAGCTGAAGGCAAGTCCGACTCTTTTTTCCGTTTCATATGTTGTTTGTCTTTTTTGCGCTCTCTTCCCTCCCTTTCACTGTCAGTATGGATAAGAGAATCATTTTAGAACACACAGAACAGCTAATAAGTAAAACAAGCAAAGAGCAAAAAGCCTGTACCTTAATCAAAAGTTGGATATGCTGAAATAAAACATGTTGCAGGAAGAGTGAACCACCTTGTGGTGCAAAAGTTAAGTGATTAGATATGGTCTGCAGATCTTGCAGCAGAACCTGCAATAAGGCAGTGTAATGCTTCTAAATTATGGAATTAGGCAACATGTCACTTCAGCTACAATCAACAGGGTCACTGGAGCAAGAAAAAAATGTCAGTCCAAGAATTTAGATAGTAAGAATCAGAGGATGTGAACAGTCCCTTTTTCTCCAGCAGCTGCTAAGGGAAGACAAACATTGTCTGTGGGATATGGGAACCAATTCCTCTTCAGTATTTAATCAAAATAGTATTTTCTTCAGACAGCAATGGAGTCAGCCTGTGAAATCATAAGCTTCAGTTTGAAGCTTCTGCCAGACCCTCTGAACTAAAAGCCATACAGAAAGACTCAATTAGCTCACAAGCTAATAAACCAAATCGTCTGTAGTACTGGACCTACTATCTCAGTAAAAAGGAGTTGGCAGAAGTAGTGGGAAATGCAACTGTACAACTGAATGTGTACCATACTGCTCAGGATGAAGATGGGCATTTAATTTTGCAACTGCATGTTTTCGGATTTATTTGGGGGAGGGGGAGAAATCAAGCATTTAAGGAGATTCTACTTAAGAACAATTCCATCAAAAGTAATACTACAACAAGCAATCTTAATAATGTTATCACTTGGAGAAAGAACTGCAAATACACAAGCAAATCTACTGCTAAAAGAAAATGAACCTCAAAAAACTTAAGATTTCCTTTTGAAGAGCAAGAATGTGCATGAGGAACTTTATTCTCATGGCAAAAAGGTCAACTAGACTTTTTAGAAAGATAAAAAATACAGGAGATTGCAAAGGCAGAAGCAACCTGCACTAGTATATGTCCCACAGAAAATACAACTCCTGCCCACATTATATTTCAGACATTTCCAGGATATACTGTTCCCTCCTTAGTATAACACACACTTACGATCTTAATTCTCCATCGAGGTCTTGCTGACGTAGCTTCCTGAAATCTGCATCCAGGGACTGGTAGTTTTCCTCTGATGTATCATAAAAACCAGGGGCAGGCTTCTTTTCAAATGGAATTTCTGCATTATAATCCACACCTCTCTTCTTTTTTCTTTTCTTCTGGATCTCAATTCCAGCAGCCCGAAGTTCTCGTCTTTTCTGGAGAGCAGCAAGCCGTCTAAAGAAACAGTAACACTACGTGATTTAAAGAGCATACCTTGTCATGGTTTAGCCCCAGTCGGCAATTAAGCACCACACAGCTGCTTGCTCACCCTCTCCCTGCTCCCCGTGGGATGGGGGAGAGAATTGGAAAAGCACAAGTAAGAAAACTCATGGGCTGAGATAAGAACAGTTTAATAATTGAAATATTATAATAATAATAATAATAATAACAACAACAACAACAACAATAATAGTAATGAAAATTAAAACGACGAGAGAGAGAGAGAGGAACAAAACCCAGGGGAAAAACAAACAAACAAACAAACAAACAAACAACAAGTGATGCAACCGCTCACAACCTGCCGACTGACGCCCAGCCAGTCCCCAGGCAGCGATTGCTGCCCCCCGGCCAACTCCCCCCAGTTTCTATACTGAGCATGATGCCATATGGTATGGAATAGCCCTTTGGCCAGTTTGGGTCAGCTGTCCTGGCTGTGCCCCCTCCCAGCTTCTTGTGCACCTGGCAGAGCATGGGAAGCTGAAAAGTCCTTGACTAGTGTAAGCACTACTTAGCAACAACTAAAACATCAGTGTGTTATCAACATTACTCTCATACTAAATTCAAAACACAGCACTATATTAGCTACTAGGAAGAAAATTAACTGTAGCCCAGCCGAAACCAGGACACCTATAGGTAGCTCCTGTATCCTAAGATCTGGTATTACTTCAATCAGTTGCTGCTGAGACAGGGCTGCACATATTTAAACAGCAAGAATGAAGCTCTTGTCACAAATGACTATCAAAAAGTCTGACTCTGCAATGACTTAAGGCTGTGCCTGACTTTATGCACTGTGAATGCTCAGAGTCAACAAAAGCAGTCCCACTATATGAAACTAAGCATAAGCTTACCTAGCTTCTTCCAGCTGCTTCTCTCTTGCTTTTCTTTTGGCCTTCTTTCCCTGTGTATTAGCCAGACGAGCTCTAGCTTCAGACAGCATTTCAAGTTCATCTACAATAGTACAGATAAATACAGCTATGAACTTGCACTTAAAGGTGGGTGTAAGGGAAAAAGTGACATTAAGATCAGAAAGCAATCTTTAAAAGCTGAATGAATCAATATTTTCACAGGCATTCTGCATAATCACTAAAATAGTTTTCTCCAAGTTGCTCCAATATATTTTCTAAATCATTGGCCAGATGAAATGAAGACTTTAAGAAAAAAATGCCTAATGTTGAAAATAATTCAACTAATATCTACAGCAAATCAAAATATCTACATAAAGGCAAACTGACCACACTAATGAAATTATAATTTCATTTTCATCTTCATCTGAGAGTACTATATTAGAGAACTTGCTAATTTCATTTACATGCAGATCCAAGAGCGATATATTTGTGAACCTGTGACTGTTCAAAAACATCTTTGGTCCATTAATGGAATTTTAGCAATGTTCATTTTTTAGTTCATAACATTGCTATGTGCAAGGAAAAAAAGTCATGTTGTCCTCCTGTGCTTCAGCAGGGATTCATCTGGGAGGTATGAGATGATGGGAAAAGATGAAGATACAGAAATAAGAATGCAAATAAGCAGAGCAGTTGTCAAAGCAAAGAACAGTCAGTCATGGTAAGAGATGATGAAGACAGATTAGAAGGTAGAAAACACACCAAGAAAAGGAAAAGAAAACTGGAAAAGTATAACTGACTGGCCAGATACAGAAATAAGACAAAACCTGTAAGAAATAAGACAAAACCTGTAAGAAAAAATGATCAGGGGGTGGAGAAAAAAAAAAGACAAAAGAAATACAGGGGTACAGAGACTGGGTAAAAAGAAATACCAATGAGATCAGATTTCTGTCAAAAACAGTAAATAAACTCCTATCTTACCTTCATCCATGTCAATAGGATCTGGCCTGGCTGGTTTGGTTTCTGGATTCGGATCAATTTCTCCAGGTTTAAGTTTCCGAGGATCATCAGCAGTTTCTTCCTCATTATCTCTCTGAGCAGCTTTGTCCCTAAAAACACACTGTATGTCACAACTGGCTCTTTGTTTTCCCCCAGGCTCATAATAACCATCCCTTAAATGTCCCCAAAGACCGATCAAAAAAAGTAACCTTGTACTATGTACCATACATTAAACTTGTTATACAGTTACTGCAGAAAAGATTCATTAATATGGTACAGTTACATAATTTTAAATCAGACGAGAGAAAGAAGCCAACATAGTATTACATTACAATACAATATTATATAAAATACAATACTGACAAAGCTAGTAGTAAAGAACTCTCCTCGGGTAATCTTTAACAGTAAGGACAAGAATTCAAGCAGTGTGACGAAAAGAACAATCGAGCTTCCCATTATGCTTTTATACTCCACCAGTCACAGCAGAATTAAGAGACCTCATAAGGGAAAACAGCACTTTCCTTCTCTTCTCATGGCCTAAAGAAACCCGCGGTAGCATACAGAGATGACAGCTACACATTCAGCCATTTCAACAACATGTGTTTTACGTCTGTCTTTTCTCTTCTCTCTCACACACCCACTGGCTGAATATGAGCCAGCAGTGTGCCCAGGTGGCCAAGGCGGCCAATAGCATCCTGGCTTGTATCAGAAATAGTGTGGCCAGCAGGACTAGGGAAGTGATCGTCCCCTTGTACTAGGCACTGGTGATGCCACACCTCAAATACTGTGTTCAGTTTTGGGCCCCTCACTACAAGAAAGACATTGAGGTGCTGGAACATGTCCAAAGAAGAGCAATGAAGCTGGTGAAGGGTCTGGCACTCTCTACAACTACCTGAAAGGAGGTGGTAGTGAGGTGGATGTTGGTCTCTTCTCCCAAGTAACAAGCCATAGGACAAGAGGAAATGGCCCTAATTTGCACCAGGGGAGGTTTAGATTAGATATTAGGAAAAATTTCTTCACTGAAGGGGTTGTCAAGCGTTGGAACAGGCTGCCCAGGGAAGTGGTCGAGTCACCATCCCTGGAGGTATTTAAAAGACGTGTAGATGTGGTGCTTAGGGACATGGTTTAGTGGTAGACTTGGCAGTGCTAGGCTAATAGTTGGACTTGATGATCTTAAAGGTCTTTTCTAACCTAAACGATTCTATGATTCATACTGATCAGCCAGTCAAAAAATACCCAAATAAACCTGAAATGGAAGCCTATAAAAAGCATCAATCTGGACAACCCTCTAGCCAGAACAACCAGAAGCAAGAAAATATACACCTATCTCTACTCAAGCCTGCTCTCTAGGTTCCAGAAGCTTCTTTTCAAGTCAGACACCTCGACTGAAAAGAAACAGTCCTTAAGGATTTGCTTACAAAGGACTCGGTCAACTTGAAACCACCATACTTCAGCACCATGGGAGAAGGGAATGACACATCGCTACAACAAACTCTGCAGATTTTCCTGGTATGCACTCCTAGCAAAACAGAAACTCACAGCAGAAACTCATAGTGTTCCAAACACTGTGCAGCAGTTCTCCCAATAATTGGGGCAATGGTTCTCCACTGGGTTGGCATTAGCTTGGCCAGGTGCAACAGTTTCTCTTCCTCTTCCCGTGACCACTCTGTCTTCTTGATGCTCGGGTCTAGCCATTCATACCTGTTAAAAAGTTAAAAAATTAAGGACAACAGATCCAAGCTATCCATTGATTTGTCTTGAATTAATTCAGAACAGTGTTCACCCAAATCATCATCATGAGATCTCAAAATCTTGTCATGCAAATTTCATACAAGTTTTTTCTGTACAAAAGGATGTTACTCCAGAGTATTTTTATGACATATGTATTTGAGCTTTAAAATTTATTATTTATCCACCACTTTTCATACAGATATTGCCTCTTCTTCCTTTCCCCACCCCTATTCTGGCAAAGTAAGGAGTCACAAAATTAATCCAGAAAAAGAAAAGTCAAAATCGCAACAACCAAAGGTACCAGAAATGCTAATTTGTTTGGTTTGGAACCTTCAACTGTTAACTTATCAATCTTTAACTGTGACAGCACTGTTACCTTTATACAGAAGTATTCTAATAATTATGTGCAGTTCAGTACTTGAGAAACTAAGTCTGATTCTCAAATAGATTCATACTGCATGTATTTGCATTAGTTTTAAGCGTCTATTTTTTTATATAAAATGGAATTCCAGTGCAATTTCTGAACACCTATCCTCAAGCCAAACTCTCATTATGAAAAATTAGAAAATTATCTGTAAGACAGATTAATATTGTACAATTTTACTTCATTGGTAATACTCACTGATTAAAAATGTGTAAATACGGGGAAAAAAATAATGTACACAATTTTAAGTGATCCTGCATTTGCTAACCCTGCAGTCACTGGCAAGGAGAACATTTGGCTGCTTTTGTTCAATTACTTTCAAGCAATAGGAATTCAAAACATCCACAATAGCAGAAATCAAACAATCTTAAAACTATTGTTCCTCTGTAGACATAAATTAATCTGTGGTAATTTCTAAATTCCCACTAATTATGAATCTCATATTCCCAGACATGGCACTTGTCACTTACCATCTGGCTTTGCACTGCTTTGCTGATTTTCTATGCAATAAAGAAGCAATACGAGACCACTGGTTTTTGCCATATTTCATCACAGCTGCTTTCAGAATTTCATCCTAAAAAAAAAAAAAAAAAAAAAATACTGTTATGGATCATGAGAACCCCCAAAAGAGAAAGTCTGAGCTCAAGTAGAGAAGAACATGGTGGATTTCATCTAATGGGCTGACCCAGTGGAAACAGCACAGCACTGCTGCTTCTTTTCCACATTTTCTTCTCAAGACGAACGAGGATTTGTATTTCAAAGGCCAGTGCAATCAATAAAGATTAAATTAAAAAGATAAGTGATTATTATTGTGGCCTACTTCACAGACCCAACACAACTTCCAATACTATTACTTTGAATTCTCTCTAACACACAGTTTTCAAAGGTAAAGAGGTAGGGAAGTGTTTGTCTGGTAATGCCACAACATTTGGGAAAAAAAAAAAAATTATAGATACCTCTGGGTAGCTTGTTTTAAATAATACCATAAAATTATCCTTTCTTTTTTTTTCCCCATATTTTAATGCAAAAGGAATATTTACCTATCAATGGAATATACTGTTAAAAAAAAAAAGTATCACAAAAATAAATGAACTTTATAGTAAGTTTCTCTTTAGCAAGTAAATTGTAAAATAAGTCACTTTAACGTTCAGAATGTAACATCTGAAAGGGCTGATTCCAAAGCTTATAAATTTATGGGGGGAAAAAAAAATGTAATGGATTCAGCTTGGGAGCCAGGTTGTTCATATACATCAAAGTGTGCACTGAGATTTAATCAAAAGCTGTAAGTCCTACCAATTGTCTGACAATCCATTCATCAATCCCCTCCCCCCAGGTAAATGGGTTCATTATTTCTGGTTTCCTCACAGGTCAGAAAGTGGTATTTTAAACGCATCAAAGCTATTCTTGCAGGCTTGTCAACCATGGCCATTCCTCCTCTGTATCCAGTAAGTACTCGTAGCTGTGTTCAGAATCTGTTCAGCTGCACAGTGCACGTGCTGGCCATCAAGGACAGATACTCTGCTAGCACAGGCATCTCTCAGAGTGCACAGCAGCTTTAACTGTAAGGTGTTGATGAGCTCTGGCTAGAGCTGCTACAGCAAACAATTCATGTAATTTCTATTGAAAAACGAATAATAAATCCTCTCTTGTATTTTAAAATTTACTTGGTGTTATATGGGATGCAGTAGGCATACTGATGACACTAGCAGGCTTTTTTGCAAGTAATTGGTCATCTTCCTAATGACCTGGTATCAACTGGTCCCACTTTCTGTATTATTAATGTCGTATGTATAATGAAAGTGTTAATCAAAAAAATAGCACCAGAGAGAGATATTTCATGTCCGGTACAAAAAAACGGGTGAAACAATGATTTATTTAACCCACTGCTTTTTTTCTGAACAGTCACCGAAATCAGTCAATTATGGAAGACCATAAGAACAGGGTAAGCACATAGTGGTTCCTCCTGTCCTCTGCTGACCTCCAATTTAGCAGCCTCCAGGCACAAAGCTAGTATGTCACAAGTGGTTAAAAGCACATGCAGCACACAGTACTTTTATCTTCCATTAATTTTTCCCACTGCTATTTGGAGCTATGTACATGCCTAGCGGTTACAGTACACGGTGGCAGAATTCTGGATTTTACAGTGTCGGGTACCTCCTTTTGCTTTAAACAGGCTGTCTAATAAAACTGACCATCATTGATTTCTCGTGTTATTATTTTCCTTTTCACAATCACCTGCAGTTCTGAAAGCATCTGACGGCAAAAATGGGAGAAAGCGGTGGGGTTTTTTTGCTCGGTTTTGAACGACACATAAATTTCTGTGTACAAAACCCTTCGGGCTGCAGGTGAAGAGCCTACACACATCTCCACCACTCTCGCATTTGGAAGGTTCTTCAAGGGCAAGAGATTCCAGCTCCTTCACACCTCTAAGGAATAAGAACTCTGCCTATGCAGTTTAAGACACACTCCAGCCTACAAAAGGGACATCTCCGTGGACAACACGACCCACGTATCCCCTTCAGGTGCTGTAGGGGCGGTTTCTTCGGGGATGGGGGGCGCAGAGCGGGGGGGGGAACACACGACACACGCATGGCTGAGCTTCCTGTCCTCCCAAACACACAGCCTTCAGGAGAAACAACACCGATTTGACCTCTGCCCACTAGGCCAGGCTGATGAGGAATCAAGCCCACCAGAGCCATAGCGCCTGCAGACGCCTAACCCAGGAAGATCCCAATCTTCCCCCACCTCCACACGGTTACAAGACCACATGAACCCCTTGCGCATGCGTACCACGACCCCTCCACCGGCGCCTGCGCACTAGAGCAGGACACCCCACCCCACCCCCCCCAGCCACTGAGGCCCCAGCCCTTGGGGGGTGGAGGATTAAAGCGAGCAGAGTCCTACCTCGGTGTTCCGCCAGACACCGCCTTTAATCATAATCCGCGGCATCTTGGCGGCGAAGGGGATGGAAGTCCTGCAGAGAAAAAGCGGTGAAAGGAAGGAAACGCCACTCGCTTCAGCGGGGCCGGCCGAGACCCCGCGCAGGCGCCCTCCGCGGTAAAGGCGCACTCTCTGCGCAGGCGCACAGGGGATACGGTAACAGCCGTGCCGGGGAGGCGCGGCACCGCTGGCGCAGGCGCACAGGGGCGAGAGAAACGGCGGGGAGGGGGGGTGGCGGCTGGCTGCTCTGCGCAGGCGCAGGCTCCGCGGCGCTGCGCCTCCCTGGACGGGGCGTTTTGGGGAGGTGCTTTGCGCTAGCGCCACCTATGGGCTGGAGGTGCGCACGGCGGAGGGGGCCGGGCCTCCTCTTCAATGATTAAGTGACTATTCATTAAGTTGTGTTAAATTCCCCAACGGACACAAATAGGGAAAGAAGGGGACAGCAGAAGAAAATCAGACTTCACCACTGTTACGTTTACAGTGTGTTTTGTTAATTTGAGATAAAATGTGCATTTACATGGACACACCATAGCCCAATGAGAATTGAGGTAGTAGCATATAGTAACATACAGTAAATTGTATTTCCTTCCTTCTACTGTAGATAAAACTGGCTGGTGGTTAACCATATTGCAGCATGCTCTGACTCACCTATATTCATCTACTTCACCCATGCTTAACTTTTATTCACTTATTTAGTAGATGCATAGCAGATAAAATGACACCTATTTGCTGAAGTTGTTTGTCATTAGTGTGATTTCCTATTACATTTTACTGTTTTGTCCAAATTCAAGATGTGTTCATTAAGAAAATTAAGCAAATTTTTTGGTTGAAATAGAAAACTTCATAGTATGATTTAGGAGAGGCTTTGATTTTTGTTAAAACTCTGCAAGAATAAAAAAATATTACTTTTAGCTAGCAAAAAAAAATCAAGAACAGCCCCTGTCCTTATTTTAAAAGGAGTATGTCTTTACATTTAAATTCCTCTGACTTGGGAGACTGAGAATCACTTCCAATCCCCAAAAGTGCAGTGCATTGCATAAGGAACAGAGGGGAACCTCATGAGTCAAGAAACCCCTTATTTTTATGAGGCAACCACCTGGAATAATTATTTTTACAAACTCATCAAGCTCCATCTGAAAAGGTCTTCTGTTGCTCTTGCAACTAAAAGAAACTTATGCTGTTTACAAACTCTTTCTAATGTTTCCTTCAATGAATTTACCCCCTTAAATTGGGCTCCCTTCATCATTGTACACCATACTTTTAAACAGTTATTCTCTATCAGATGTAGCTTTCCTAGGCTTATCTGATATATAGGCTTACAATTCTCTTTCCCATTTTTTTTTCCTCTCTGCACCTGTTTTGACTTTTTCTTCACATAAATGATCACAAGTGTACAGTACTGCAGGTAAAAATTCCTCCACGCTTGTACAACAGTGTTAGTATTTCCCAGAAATGCTTTTCTTTTATTCCTATCAGGATAACATTCTTTTTTCTCACAACTGTGTCAGGTGGTTAGCTCAATCATTCTAAGACCTGAATCACTCATTCCCAAATGGTGACTTCCCAGCTTGTAGTAAAAACATCTGTAACCACCAGGGTTCAGAGTCACAGAAATTTATTTGTCTGATTTTACTGCAACTACAAAGAACTAGATCACTTGAGTACCTTTGCTGATCTGGCCTTAAATACATGCATTATTCATGAGTTTCAATCCACTCTTGGAAAATTGCATTCTGAATCACAGAACGGCCGCAGGACTTCTGGAAGTCATCTGGTCCAAACCCCTGCTTGAGCAGGGCCACCCAGAGCTGGTTGCCCAGGTCCATGTCCAGATGGCTTTTGAGTATCTCCAAAGAGGGAGACTCCACCACCTCGCTGGGCAACTGTTTCCAACCTCTCTCCTACCAAAAAGCCTCTGCAAAATATGTTCTATATTTATAAAGAAAAACATACATTTGAGAGCAGTAAAAAAGCAGTAGTTTCATGTTTACATTCTCTAAATTAAGCTATAGGTTTACTCTGCTGTTTCATGGACTGAACTGTAACGTTAGGAGACAGTTAGCACCAGCCCTTTGCCATTGTCTTTCCTCACACAAGAGGGTAACACTGCTGTTATCAATACCACTGAACATACTGCAGTCAGTGATGTCCACACAGAGTTTCTAGCACCGTATAACTCTAAAACAAGCAAAGATTTGCCTAGATTTGAATATAAAATGGAAGAAGCATCCATGTGTCTTCACCATACCAGGTAACAACTGCTGTTTGGCACAAGGGGTCCTTATACATGGCATTTTAGATGCACAGTGAAGCTCTTTAACAACATAAATTTTACAGTTCAAGATACTGCTAAGGTTTTCCATGTAAGTAAGCAGTATTTGCAATATATCAGCAAGTAGTTAAATTAACAGTTCTTTGAAAACTATGATATTGTCTATTTTAAGAAACAAAGAGTACAGGAACTACCAGCTGGAGAAAAGATAAGGCATTTCATACTAGATTAACATCAGACACGTACATAAAATTGAAGATTAATTTAAGGATTCTCAGTATCATAAAATATCTGATTACGAACAACATTATCACTTCTATCAGACTACTCAAAGAATTATCAAAAGTACAGACAAGATAACTTCCTAATAAACCTTTTATATATACATACAGAAAACATTTTCATATCCCAATTATCCACAAATCTTTTGCTTCTGTAATTTTGTGAGATACTATTTTTTTTTCTCTTGCAAGTATTGCAAGAGAACCTGGGAGTAAGGAATGCAGCTTTCAGCAGATCAGAGGTAGCATTAACCCTCCAACACACATGACAATTTTTAAATGAAAAGTTATTACTATACAATATAACGTGCACTTCCTTCCCTCCCTTTAAACATTATTTCAGTTAGACAAGAATTTTTTTAGTATTTATAAGAAAATAAGTGGCACAGCATAACTGTTTAAGCTGATGAACACTGGCCAAATCATAATTGACCTCATGGTATTAAGAAGTTACTCAGGCATGAAAAAGTGCCCCCAAGATCTGCTTTAGCACAGCCTGTGCTAGAACTGAAGCTCTCAGAAGAACCTGGAGCAAACCAGTACCCCGAGTTTCACTCTCTGGACCAAAACACTGGATGCGTCCATTACCAGCCACCATTTTGGGGACAGCAGGGGAATGTAAAGCAATGAACAAATTCAGGACATGCAAACCTCTCCAGAACCGAGTGCCAACTTGCAATTCCCAAGCTTATATTCCAAGCTTATGTTGCCGCTTATGCTTTTCCAGAAGTTTTTTAGTAGGCAGCGTCACACTACACTTTCCACACTTGTACTTTTTTGTATGTGTTTTTACATGCTTTTGGAAAGCACGTTTATCTACCGTAGAAAATTTACACCTTCTGCAGTGCAACTTTAAGTGAGTCAGTAAGTGGCGCTTCAGGTGGCTAGATGTGCGGAAAGCAACAGCGCACTGACCACACTTGAATGGCTTCTCCCCTGTATGAATTCTCAAGTGTGGCTTCAAGTTTCCATTGTGGGCTGTGGAATAGCCACACTCTTCACACGTGTATGTTTTGACAGGTAGCTGCTTTCGTTCGTAGAGACAGCCAGTAGATGAGCTTTCCTCACAAGAGTGTGAAGCCAGATGCTGTTTCAAGGACAGCCATTTGTTTGTTGAATAGTCACAGTTCCTGCATTTGAGATACTCCATGTTAAAATGCGTGACTCTGTGTCTTTTCAGGTGACTGGAAGTACGAAACTTCTTCTGACAAACACTGCAGCTGTAAGGTTTCTCACCTGTGTGAGTTCTTACATGTAGTTCAAGGTTGCTTAAAATGTAAGTAGTGTACTCACACTCTGCACACTGATAGAATCGTGGCTGACTTTGTGCTAGCAAATCATTTTCTTTGCCCTGCTGGACATCTGGCTGTACTCCACAGACTTCCGAACCAAGCAAGGAATGGACGCTGTTTGAACCTTCTGAGGAACCAAAATCTCTTTCTGGACACATGCCTACATGCATTTCATGATGCAATTCAAGATTCTCTAGACTGCTATCTACATAGAGGCAATGGCCAAACTCATACCCATTCTTTACGTGAATAAGGCTGTGTTTCTGCAAATGGTTTGATGTTTTAAATGTCTTATTGCATTCTTTACACACAAATGGTCCTTCATCTGTATGTATTTTTAGGTGCAGCTTAAAGTCACTATGAACAGCGGTAGCATAACTGCAGTGTTGGCACTTGTACATTTTGAATGTAGACAGATTGGAAGGCCACGTATCCTTTAAGTTTTCTACAAATCTATGATATGCATCATCATCTTGAACTTGTGAATGAGAGGCCTTGGACTTGAAGAGAAGTTCGTCTTCGCAAATGACAGTGTCCATTTTGTATGAATTCAGAGGAACTTCTGATCTATTCCCAATAATAGGTAAGCTGTTGCTTCCATGGCCGTTTTCAGCGAATTTCTTTGCAGAGCACATTTTTTTTTTGTCCCGCACATCACCTGCCCGCTCAAAGTCTACTTCTGAAGCCAGCATTCCCCCACTGAGACAATCATTTTCTTTACCAGAAAGAGAGAGAGAAACATGGTCCTGGGAATCACTGTCAACTTTGCATATTTTGCTTTTATGATATTCATTGCTCTGATTCGTATAACCATTAGCAGTAGCCTTAAACTGTTCATGAAATTTCTTATGAAAGCCAAGATGCCCTCTAGTGTAAAACACTATGTTACACTCATCACACGTGTAATTCTTTGAAGGTCTTCGAGCTCTCTTTCTTCCACTTACGAAGTCAAGTTGCTGCCCTTGGCATGTTTCTTTGCCTGCGTGTAATCTTCTGTGTCTCTTTAACCCAGCATTGCTTGTGAACGCTGACTGGCAGAACTCACAGGAATATGGTTTAGCCCCCGTGTGTATGTAGCTATGCCTTACCATGCTTGCAAAATATAATGAAAAAAAGGTGCAAAACCTGCACTGGTACAGCTTATACCCAGCATGCCAGTACATGTGATTTAACAGATAGGATAAGCTAATGCAGGAGTAATCACATTGAGGACACTGGTAAGGCGGTCTCTCCTTATGTCCCTTCATGTGATGAGCAAAAATCCTAGGATTTGATGAAGCAAAGAAACAAATTTTGCAGGAAAAAGTAACTGGCACACTCAGAGGTGTAAAGTCCCTTTCAATTTTGATGAAAAATTTCTCATATTTACTTTCTTTTTTCTTGGTCTCAGATTTTCTTTCTTCAGATCTTCTTTGCCTAACTTTTCTTGCATTTATTCTGTTTTTTCTTGCCTTTTGCAACCTAGTCATTTTCTTATGAAATTTAAGGTGATTCTTAAGGTTGACAGAAAAGAAAAAGGTTCTTTTACAAAAGCAGCATTTATGTGTTTTCTTATCTTTATGAGCTGAATGAACATGTTTCTTTAGATGTGCACTGCATTTATACACAGAACTACAAAACCTGCACTTCAAATTCAATCTTTCATGCTTATTTATAGAACAAGATGCTTTAGAAAGAGGTTTGATGGTCACACTATTACTTAGCCACGCTAAATCTTCTTGCTGGCTTTGGAATTCTTCTGGGCTTGCATGAGGCGAAACACCTTTTTGTTGCCGATATCGTTTTCTAGGAAATGGTGTCAATGTCTTATAAATATGCTCTCCAGTAGTATTTGATTCAGCAGAAGCGTTCATCTCCGGTTTCCCTACATCTTTTAGCAATTCCTCTGAAGCAGGAGAACATCCATTAAGAAACAGAGAAGTACAATTATTGGTAAATTTCAGTTCTTCTTTCAAGCCATGTTCCAAAAGAGAACTCAGAGTTTCATCTTCAAATTTGCTTCTCTTTCTTTTTCTGTTATTAGCTTCATTATCTCCATTCTTTGAAGAATCAGGATCTACAGGGGGATAAAAAGTCACAAGCATGACATTCATACAATCACCAACATTCATGATTAATTGGTAGTAATAATCCCAAATTGTCTAACTACTTGCTTGCTCTTCACTTCTTTTGCTGCCTTAACATTTTCCTATCTCCACTTCTTTCCTAATGTCTCTCTCCATACTTTCCCCCCGCCCCCCCCCAACATTTAAATAATATTTTAAGGTAAGAAATCCTAGTTAGGCGCCTCCTTTTTTCCACTTCCTCTTTTCACTCAAAGTTCTGAATTTCACAGGCCAACACTGCATCCCCTACAGTTTTTAATGAGACAGCTTTATGCCAGAATTCCTATGAAAGTACTGTCACCAAACGTTGCTAGGGCTCTATTCTCAAAAGTACAATGCTCCTTCTGCTGCCTTCTATCTGTTAGAAGCAAAAGTTCTCTTAGTACTTCTCTACATCTTTCTTCCTGAAGGACTTCCATCTGCTGTAAGGCATGGTGGAGTTTAAACCTAAATTATGCCTCTCCCAGTCTCTGCTTATATTGATGAGTTACTGCCTATTGGTTTTCTCTCTCTAATATCTCTAATTGGGATAAAAAACCCTTTAACCTAAGTTTTTATTTTCACATCCTTTTCCCTAATGAAAGGCCACCCTTTTGCAAACTGCAGTAGAATGAAACAGTACTGATTTATTGTAGTTTCACTATTTTTCACAGGAGTCTGTGAAATATAGCCAATATTCTCTTTTTGCTGCATACGATACTAATCTATGTTGAAATGCTTACTCTAAAATAAACAGGTTTGGCATTCTTCCTATACACTTTCCTACCTATTTCAAAAACTTGAGATTTACCAGATTTCTTAAAAACTCTTGCACTAGTCTTATTAAGAAGTTACCTTCCGTTTCAACAATTGTCTCCATCTCCTTGTGGATTTCTGGTTGTTTCTGACTGCCCTCAGAAAGAACACTTGCAACACCAAGTTTCTCTTCATGTTTGGATATTGCTGCCAATGTCAACTGTCTGTTTGTCCTGATGGTATCATCTCTGCCCTCACTGCCAGCAGAGGAGAGGAGAGGAAGAATCTTCTGAAAGCCATCATCACCATCACATTCTTTTCTGTCACTGGTTTCATTTATCTCTGTAAGCTCTGTTTTGCAAGACGATGTAGGCAACAAATAATTTTGACTATATTTATCTGTGCCTGCATCACACCAGTCACTTAAAGATGATTTCAATCTGTTACACACACTCTCAGCAACACATTTTTCTTCAGAGTATTTCATACTGTTATCCTTATTTGAAGTAGTCTTGTTTTCTTCCCAAATGCTTAAACTGTTACTGTCATTTGAAAGTGTCACATCGCTTTTTAGGAAAACGCTATTGTTTAAGTTAACTTCCTCCTCATCCTCCTTCTTCAACGTGGGAACCGATGCTGCTTGCTCCTCAGCGTCATCTTGGAGAAAATCATCATCGCTCAGCACAAAGACAGTGATTGGGAGAACAATTTCAAAGATATCCGACTCTGAGGGCAGAAAAAGAGTAGTAATACTATTTCCACAATACCTGAAGCAATCGCGGACCACCGACCCCTCTCTCTGCCCGCGCGCCGGCCAGCGCGCATGCGCAGGCCCAGGCCGCCGCCGCACTTGCCCAGCTCGCCCGCGGGATCGCAGGTAGCACACCCCCCCCCCCCCCCCCCGATCCCTCGCGCCCCTCAGCCCCCGCCCGGTCGGAGCCCCGCTGGGTCTCTACCAGGGAAACGGGCACCTACCGTTATCGTCCGCCGGCTCCGACTTCCCCTGCCCCACCGACATCTCCCGGCCCGTCCCGCACCCGGCTAGCTCCGCGCTGCAGTCAGACAGCCCCAGGCTCACGGCCGCAGCGGCGTCGCGCATGCGCCAGCCTGGCGCGCGTGCGCACGGGAACGCGAGACAGCGCTGCCCGTCGCGCGCTTTCTCAGTGGGCAGGAGGGAGGAGATGGGGGTGTGTACACAGCTGCCGCCTCCTGATTGGAGGGAGCGACAGGGGGCGTGGCCTGAGAAGGGGTGGGGTGTCCGCCTCCCTGAGGTAACTGTGGGCGGACGCGGTCGGTCGTTGGTGTAGCAGGGCGGTCGCTTTTAAGTGGTTTAAAAGTCAGTTTAATCACCCATTACCTGGGCCAGAACACCTCAGCCGTGGGCAGGGAGGGGTTTTCAAAAGCTCTTCAAAATCTATTCCCATTTTAAGCAAAACAAAAAGATAAGGTAGCCCATCAACCAGGCGGTGGAGGGCTCGCACCTCTCGGTGCCCCTGCGCGTTCCTTAGTCACGCAGGAACACGAGAGACGCTTTGGTGGTCTGGCCATGGAAGCCCGTGTTTCCTTCGGCCCTGCTTCCCAGGAGGCGAGGTGGAGGTCTGAGGGTGTGCAGGGGAAGGGAGAGGCTGTTGCAGAGCAGGTCTGAGGACATGTTTGCTGGGGGAGGATGGGGAGCCGCAAGGTCTCCTGTTTACTCAGACCGCTGTTTCCATAGATACCATGGACAATTCCTCAGAGATGGCTTCAGGAGTGAACTTCAGAGTGTGTTGGTGAGTGTCTGAGGTCAGATATTAGTGTACTGCTTTCCTGAAGGACATACAGAAGGAGGGATTTCCTGGTAGGTGAATTTAAGCCCCTCTCAGGGCTTAAAGACTGCTTTGCCCCACTCTTACTTGCCCCTCTGTGCCAGGTCCTTGCCAACTCAGCTTATAAACTGAGGGAAAAACAAAGTCATTGTTATCATTAGGCCCAAAGGGTTTCACAGAAAGTAAAGTAAATTATTGTACTGGGTCTGGCTGCCAGAGTTAATTTTCTTCATAGCAGCCAGTGTGGTGCTGCATTTTGTATTTGTGACCAAAACAGCATTGATAATGCACCAGTATTTTGGCTGAACAGTGTTTGCACAAGATCAGGGGTTCACTGTTTCTCACTTTGCCCCTCCATGGCGTAGGCTGGGGGGGGGCAGGAGGTTGGGAGGGGACAGAGCCGGGACAGCTGACCCAAACTCCCCAAAGGAGTTTGATCCAAATGATACAGGCTCATTCTATACAGTATGACTACCTTGTGGGTTATTAACACTGTTTAGTTACAAATGTAAAACACAGCATCATGCGAGCTGCTGTGAGGAAAGTTAACTCCATCCCAGCCAGAGCCAGTGCAGATGCTGATGGCCATCTTACAGAGCGATAGGAAATTTTGTTCCTTTTTTGCTATTTTTTGTTCCTTGTTTACTGCTCGACTACCCATGCTCTGGGGCTGTTGAGAGAAATGACAGCAAAGGAAGGTAAACTGAAATAAGAAGTAAACCAGTAATAAGTGTAACATTGGTCATATTTGCCCTGAAGAGATTGTTCTCAACCGGTCTGATGAGCCCTCAGGTGCTACCAAAAACTCGCAGTCCCTTATAACAAGGTAAGTACGCAGTGAATCTCTCATGCAAGGCCTGGGAGAAAAGTGCTAGGGTTTGCTGAACCCAGTAGTCCACTGCATGGAAGGCTGCTGCAGTTCCATGCTCCCTGATCCAGCCAGTAACAAGGCTGAGCATGTACTCCCAAAAGGCACTCACGCATTCATACACCCAGTACACAAATCTATATATACATATCTAAGTATACATATACACACATGGTCAGCCACACAGATAAACTTGGACAGAAAGCACAAAGCACTCGCACAAATATGAATGGTGTGGATGGCCTGATCCTGTTCCTCCTCACTGCCTGATCACTGTGGGATTCTGCTAATGGAATGGGTATACATACATATCTATATATATATGTGCATATTATATATATGTATATATGTACACATAGTATGGATCATTGCAATAGCTGGTGGTGTGCTCAAAGTCTTGTTTATGGGCAAAGAAGCAGCACACCTTATATCTATATATCAAGACAAGAATTTGTTTTTAGCACAATTGATATCTTAACAGTCTAATTCAAGAATCATTATTAGTCTAGATCTAATTATTAGGAAAAAAAGAAATAATAAGATTGCACTTAGAATACTTCTGTGGAGAAGAAATCTCAATAATAGTAATGCAATTAAAACTGTAAAACATGCCCTTAGTTTCTATCACTTGTTCTTGCTGTTATGTTCACCCTTTCATTGTTTCTCTGGCTATTAAAGTCAGAAGTTTTTGACTGTGAGGAGGATAACACCAAAACTGTCATCCTCAAATCCTTCATTACGAAGACTATGATGTTGCTGTTTTCTTCTTCCTGTGGTAGTTGATATTCATGTTCACCCCCCATACTTAACAGTCCATAAGCTGTGAGTGACAGAATCTGTCCTTAATACATGGTAATTCCCCAGTTCATTAAGGCAAGTATCCACCTTGTGGTCCATAGACTGGAAACATGCCTATTTGTTACTTTTCCTGACACAGTGTACTTCAAGGGTCTATGTTTTTTTCTGAAATGTAATTGGACTGTCTCCTATCATATAAGACCAGTCTTCTAAGGTCCATATCGGCACCACACACTTTTTCACACCAAGTGAACTGTTCTCAATGTTAGTGAGGGCATAGTGAGGGCATATACCATAGCTTGTTGCTTCTTTCCCGGTTTTTGTGATAACATGGCTCCCTACACCTAGAGTGGTTGCAAACCGCAAATGAAATGGTTATGCTGGATCAGAAAATCGTCATGCAGGTGCCTATGCTAACTTGATTTTCAAAGCTGATTGGGCTTAATCTTGATCTGGTTCAGATTCCCAGTCCTGTTTTTTCTTTAAAAAGTTAAAGGCTTACAATTTCTGCAAACATGGGTATAAAATCTCTAGAAAAGTTAAATATTCCCAGGCTTAACTCATGCAAATTTGTATATGCAGGGAGCTTTCTTCTGGGCAAAGGACAGTTTGCCATAACACCCCCTACAACCCCAGCATGAAATTACTTGCCTTAGGAGGAGCAGGGGAAGGGTGAGCACACCACCAGGAAAATGGGGGAAACTAAGTGTGTGTAAAACAATTTTAATTAATTATTATTTCTTTTTCTGAAAAAATAGATCTCAAATAATAATGAATAGAGTCTTAAGATTTGAATTATGCAAACAATAAGTTCTGTGTTTGGCTCCTGCCTGAGCTACAGCCCTGCGGCCTCGCAGCGCTGACTGTGCCTGGCCATGGACCCACTAACATGGACCCTGACCCCGACCCGTTCGTGGGCTGGCTGCCTGGCCTGGCCTCAGGCCTGCCTCAGCACCATGGACTTGCCCCATCTATTGCCGAGCTGTGCCTGACCCCGGCTACTCTCATGGCGCCTGATCCTGACCATGACTTGCTGGCTTGTGTTCCCAACCTAACCTTGGACCTGCCCCATCACTGTTTGTCTGGTGATCTGAGCTCTTCCTTGATCCAGGCAGCCACCCCCGGGCCTGCCCTCTTCCCTTGCTGGGGGCAGAGGGACAGACCCTGGCTGGCAAAGTCCTTGTCCTGCCAGCCCAGGCATCCCCTCTGCTCCCAGCACCCTGGTCCTGAGCGAGCAGCCAGCCTGCGCGACACCCTGACAGTATTTTATCACCACCCCTAGGTTGTGATCCCAGGTCCTCCACTGCTAGAGGATTTCCAGTTCTTATTTTACAGGCTCTGTACTCATTAATTGTTCCTCCAGAAGAAAGTGGCACATTCAGCCATTCCAATAAGAGGAATTTCCCATATTCCCTATCTTCTTCCTTCCCCCCATAAAAAGCATGTAAGGACCTAATTATAGGTCTTAACTTCAGTGCTTTGCTTCCTGACATACATGCAGCAGCACCCATTTATTTTTTTTATCAACAGGCAGGCATTGTGTATGTAGGTCACTTCAGTACTGCTTTGGGTTGTCTTAAAGTGTAACATGTTTAACATACAGCGATGTTTGATTAGGTCTGATCAAAACATGCATGGATATTAAATAAAGGCAAAGACAAGGTGTAACCTTCTTTATCCAGTTAAAATTCAATCAAATCCCTGCTAACTTTGGCACATAGCCAGTCATCGTTTGCAAAAAAAATTGTTTTTATGCACAGAAATGTCAACAGCTGGAAAGCTAAAAGAGGGTAGAAAAAGGCAGTACCATCCAAAGCTAAATGTGTGCTTCTTACTTCTAAGTTTGTCTACTGTACTTTTCTGCCTTCTGTGAATGCTAGCCAGGTGCTTACTAGGCAGAGTGATCTTCTTGTACATACAGGTATGCTGGTAGCCTTTATTCTAGGAGCCTTTCTTTTTAAAATAAGGTGGCCTTTCCTAAATGCAGGGTTGCAGTCTCCTTTGAACAGAAGACAATATGAAACTCCAGGACAGGTAGAATGAATAACTGAAATACCCATCTTTCTCCTGCCTTTACAGGTAGAAACATTGGTTCAGTTTGTGAAACACAGATGGCATAGTTATATTTTCAAACAGAAGTGGCAAAACCTCTTGGCGGGAGCATTGTCAAAACTCTCCTAACTGTGAGTATTAAATTAGGCAAAGATGGGAGGAATATTGGCTTCTGTGTTTCAGCTCTCGGGGTAAGAAGACTTGTTGATACTCCAGGCTGGGTGAAGCAGATGCTGGGGTGAGCAGGATGTCTTGCCTGGACTTTTTCCTGCCACAGCAATCCACAGGACGTCCTTCTTCTTGTTCCTTCTATGCAAAAATAAAAGGAACGCAACAGTCTCCTCCTGCCAGGGCCGGCTGATTCTCCACAAGAGGGCTCTGCGGCCACGAGTTTGCTCCATGGAGGTGCTGAGAAAGGCTCTGCAATGAAAGACCCTGAAAATACACGGGAGATTACAAATAATTCTGTCCCTGTTCAGCTGGTCCAGAAGATCTCTTGTGGAAAGGGGGGCGGATAATATCTGAATTTCAAGTAGAAATTAAGGAGGAAAAATACATAATCTCAGTTGTAATTATCAAAGCTGATGGAAAGGTAATATCCCACACATTTGTTATTCTCATTTCATAGGTGACTTTCAAAATGCACAGAACCCAGCTGTTTTAAAGAGACTAAACTGCAAGAAATCCTTTGTGAATAGGATTTCTTTTTTGGCTGTGAGTCATGTCTGAATTCTCAGTGATGTATACGTTGATTTCTTGTAGTGATTTGTGTCTCAGCCATTTGCTGAATCTTTTTTCCCCCGAGCTACTTCCAAATTTGCATTTTAAAAGAGCAGGGGTTAACAGCTGAAAAGGATGTCACAACTCAGACAGCTTGTGTTTCTTGTAACCTGCGTCTGCTTCTGAGGAAATGCAGAAAATGAGGATAAGAAGAACTTAATTGGGAATGTTCTAGTTGCTCATATATTCTCACTGGAAGGAGATTAATAGCTGTTTCCATTCTTTCTTTCTTAAAGCATGAACTTTTAAACAATCTTATTTGAAAAATATTTCCCCCACAAAAAACACCCCAGCAAAACTCTGCGCAAACTTTACAAAGCTATAAATGACAAGACTTTTTCCTTGAAAGTGAATATTTCCAGTTTTTCTTAAAGTAACAAACTATAACTCTCAGCCTAGTCCTCCTTGATGCTGTCATCCAGCAAATAAAGTTATCAGGCAATGGCTAAAGAATAAATCTGACCTGTGGAAAGAGAGTCTGGGGAATGATGAAGCTGCCTTTCCACGCCCATTGCACAAAACTATGTTCTGCAAAATCAACTTGCAGTGGAGTGATAGAAATCTGCCTGCAACAGTGCTTGTACCCACATTCCAGCATGAAAAAAAAGAGTTGTGGAAAATATCTTGTAAGGAATCTCTGTGATTCCTGCATCTCTGCCTTCTAACTCTGTGATAAATCTAAGAGAAAGAGGGCATCTTCAGATCCACTGTTAACTGGAGGAGGAGTTGCCACTAATTATTAATAGCCGAAAGTCTTTATGAGCTTCGATTATGATTATCAGTGCATGTGTGTGTCTTGGCCAATGAACATTCCGTTGATTTCCTAGACAGCAGTGACAGAAACAGGAAAATGCATATGAGATATTATGTTTTTGAAAAACATACTTTGAGAAAAAACAACCCATCAACCTACAGCTTTCTGTCTGCAAGATAAAAATCAGACATTGATTTGTACTGAAACTTTGTCTGCGCTGATTAACAGCCAAATATGTATCTTGTATTTATGGAAGATAATAAATTTTGAAAAACAATATGGAAGATATTGGACACTATGAGAAAGTGAAGTATCCCCAGTAAAATGTAATTATTTGAAGTGCAGATTTTTGACATCTCTGTGGGGCCAGAAAGGTGCCCCAGATTTATCTCAACTAACATAAGGTATTGACCTGAAATGTGTAATTTGAGAGTGCAGTCAGTCTAGGCTGCTTCTAGAGCAGTGTTTTTTATCCTCTTGTATCTAATGCTGTACGTTGGAAGGGCCTGTGACAGTAATTTCGTAACATCTTACATCGGTATGCTTCAGTTTGCCAGCCGGGGCTCTCTACCTCCAAGAGGGAGCAGTAAGGCTTCTGCAAGCTGAAGAAGGTTGAAAACCATTGCTGTACAGGGAGAGCAGAGGTGAGGTACTCTACTAGAGATCAGCTAGACTGCATCACCTTTTAGAGTGTGTCTGTCTTGATTATGGAAAAACCTATGGAAATTACACTCCTAATATGCAAGTTTTGGCTATCAGACTAAAATGAGGTGGAGTACGTGTGGCCCTCTGCCTCTCTATCTGTTTGCATAGTACCTTGCTTAGTGGAGCACAGCCTGATTACAGTCTCTGAGTGCTGCTGCTGTATAAATACTATTATTGCAGCAGTTGCACATGCCACTTCGCATTTCATGCTCCTGATTCCATTTCTGTTAGTGGCTGTGTGTCATTATCACTCACACAGATACCGGCAGAACCTGTCATTTGTAAATGCTTGCAGATGGCAATACAAGTCCTTCCTAGGCATTACAACGTACTGTTTAAAACCTCAAGACAAATATGGTCATCTGTCGACTCTTTCAGATTGTTATCTGGCCATAGACATCCACTGCTCCTAGTAATTTCAGCTAAACCTTTGGGGGTTTGGCACGTTACAAAAAATCAAGCTGGAAATATCTTATTTGAGCAAAAAGCCTGAAACCCCAGGGATAAAAGATAATGTTACTTTTAGACCAGGGAGAGTCAGAGAATTGTTCCCAGGAAAATAATGTAAGAGCAGTTATGGTCTGGCAATTAGAGCAGGAAAAGTGGTAGCTGAATACAAATCCAGCTGGAAAAGCATAGAAACAGGCTGGATGAGTTGGGAACGGAATCATTCATTGATCGGCTAATGTAAAGAAAGAAAATATCTCTCTAGAAGGGTTGGTCAACACAATATCAGCTGTATTAGGACTGTGAGCTACAACCACTGAGAGCTTTTTAAAAGCCAGAATGTTGCAATAACAAACCAAGGCTTAGTAACTAAAGGGCTTCTTTTATTGTACAACCTGCTGGGTTGTTGTTTTTCTCTTTTTCACACTGCCAATGACTCTTCTTTTTTTTTTTTTTTTTTTGCAAACAGCTTCACTAAAGTCTGTTCCAGAGGGAAGAGAAGAAAACACATCAGTGAAGAGCTAGTCATTGACAAAGAACTGAGCAACACTTAGGGACGTAGCCTTCTAACACCAAACGCCCACGGAGGGATGCAGCTGGGGACTGAGAGAGTCACACGAAGTCCCCAGCACATTGTTCTCTTCAATACTTTCTGCCCCAAGCTGATCTCCTTGTCATTAAGTTCACCTTGAACTTATTGAAACTATGACTAGGGAAGAAATTCAATCTTACGGTTAGGGCATAGGAGCCAGGAAGTTTGATTTCCACTCCTGATTTTTTGTGCAGGTTTGTGTAGATCACTGTTGTTTGTGAAGTGTTTTAAGTTCTTCACATTGCTTGAATTGAACACTGCAGTGCTATTATGTAAGTACAGCTCTTGGTAATTGGAAACAGAGTTTGATTTATTGCCATACACAGCATTTCCCTAAATCAGGAGACAAATATATCCAAGGTAGAACCTAGGAAAACCTGGAAATACATGGCCCTTTCTCTGGTAAATTGAGCATGGTCCATTCTATGGTGAATTTGCTCTTTCTCTCTCCTTGCAGTTCTCTTGTGCCTTTCTGATGTGAAAGACAGAGAATCTCTGCCAGCAGGGACACCAATCTGAGAACTCCTGAATCAAAGGATTGCTTTTTATAAAGCCACACTTAGGCACCAGTCTGATACCGAAGTTGCTGTTCTTGAAGGTATGCAGGAAGAACTACTAACATACTAAAAACTAAATGTTGTTTCCTGTTTTGATCTGAACAATTAGCCAAAATTTCTGGGTTGTGGGCTTTGTTGCAGTTTGAGAGAGGAACAAGAAATGATACCAAATATTTCTGTCATGCAGTCCTGGTCACAGCTGTTTCCCTAGAAGGGAGGGAGTCCTGGAGGTCCTGTGTCTTAAATACATGCTACATTCCCTTCATCTCTTGCCCATGTTCTGCAAGAAACATTGCAGAATCTGCTCTTCCCTCTGCTCTTATTTCTGTTCTTTTACAGTTTTCTGTCCCTTTTTTCTACCTGCCAGTTTTCTTTTTGCATTCCCTACATTCCCATCTTTCCTTCTGCTCTCTTTCCCTGTTCTTCCTCTCCTAAACCTTTTCACTCCCCGTCTTATCCTCATTTTTCAGAAATCTTCATTCGACTCTGTTCGCACCTTTCTTTGCATGGTAGGGACTCCAGCAATTCCTTCTGTTCTCTGTATCACTGACCATCACTTTGGTGACCTGCAGCTTCTTGGAGAAATCTTTACAGGGAAGGCCTTGCTTAGCCCCAGTGACCCCAGGGTGGATATGCCTAATGATCCAAGGGATGGTGGGAAAAGGAGCTGTGCTAGGAGGAGCTCCTTGTCACACTGGACAATACAGCTGTCAAACTAAGTCTCTCCTGAGCACGTATAAACTCATTTTTCCAGGGGCTCAGAGCTGTGTCATGCTTGGGAGAACATAATGAAAACAGCCAAAAAGACACAACATTGTCCCCAGGGTTACATGTGTGGTTCGATTTCAGGTTCCTGCTTCAAAGCACAGAAATGCTAGAGCTTTTCAGCAATAGTGTACGACTGATTGTCTTTTTTTTAATTATTTTACATACACAAAATATTTCTTAACATTGGTCTTGGAAATGACTGAATTTTTTTATTGAAACTTTCTGAAAAAATATCAATGTGAAACAAATGTGGCAAAGGTAATTTCAGCTTGAAAGTTCCAGCATAGCAAGACTTTATTGTGGAAAGTGTGAGGAAATCTTAATATAGGATATTGGTGCCTCTGCCTTCGATAATAACTTGAAAACTAAACATTAAAATACTGACAGTTTAACAGAGAGTAATGAGCCATCACTTGTCAAAAATAATATTGTAGGAAAAGGTCAGCTGTTTGGGAAAGCAAGTGCCTGTGGATTCACAAGGTTAATCATAAAAATAAGTGTATCGCTGCCAAATTGTCAGTTGCTGGGTAACCCACAGCTGAAGGAAAGTATATTTGCTTAATGGGAGGAATTTAATGATTTACCATCTGTGTGAAGTTTTCTTCAGTGGAGCGTGTAAGACAGAAATACGTGTTGTACAGACAAGAAGCAACCCGCTTTCTTGGTGGAGTTCAGGTTATGATTAAGACATGAGGCTCAGTCCAGTTACCTGCACATAGGTAGGTGCCTTGGGCCGTTTGAGAAGCCCTAGGGTACCCTACTGGTTCTTCTGCTGCTGGTCTAGAAAGAGCAGCTATCCGAATTGTGCCATATCAGCCAGCCCTGTGAGGGTGTCTCCCATATCACAGAGCATTTAAGATGGGCTGGAAGTCCATCTATGAACTGACTCAAGTCCTTAAAATGAGATTGAGCTACAAATTAAGAGACCTGCACCACATGTGTCTACAGGTGCAGCAGATGTTTAAGCTCCTGTTATAGACGGTAGACCCTAGGGAGTAATTAAGCTGATCAGCCACTACAGACATGGTTCAGTTGCCTAAACATTCGAGGTGCCATAGGGCATGTGACACATCTGTGTGGGCTGGCAGATATGACAGATACGATAGGAAAATGAGCCCTTCTGAAAGAGCATCTGTAGACCAGGCAAGATAAATCAGGGCATCTCAAATGGCTTGACACTTTTATTTAGGCAATGCAGTCTACCTGCTACATTTGGTCAGCTAATCTCTCTGTAGGCTCCATTGATAACATTGGCTGCAGGCTCAATTCAGTCGGCTGAACATGAATTACAATAAAAAGTTCCTTTATTTAGTTTTTATATACCCCTAATGGACTTAAAATAACTTAAACTAAAACATCCACATCAGATAAAATAAACTACACATGATTTATTTATGGAAAAGTTTCTTTACGGGCACAAAGATTGAAGACCAACCTGAAAAAATGATAAACAGAACTTGATGGCTAAGGCACCTCGCTCAAAATGGAGAATGTTCTGCTTGCTTTTGACTGGATATTATTTGATTGTTTAGCTGCTCTTGACATGGTTTTTGCATGTGGCAGGGCTTTTTTTGCTGATTGGAGGCCTTTTGGTGTGATCTGGTCATGCCCTATTGCGAATTTCTCTTACCCTCCAAAACTGGGTGGTTAGATCCCAGCTGCCATTTTGAAATTATCCATCCATCTCTCTCTATCTGCCAGGCTACACCAACAAATGAAACAGTGACAGACACCTGCACAGGGCAGTAGAACTCAATCCATCTATATCGTCAACAAGGTACTGGCCTGGCTTGGATCCAGGCAAACGAAAACTCTCCTAAGCAATTTCCAGGAGCAGTTTAGGAGTTAGCATGGGCCAGGGACAAATTCCCAGGACAGAGAGCAAGGCAGAGAAACAAACAGATGGAATGACCAGAGAAGATTAACTTCCTTACTAAATCAGGTGAAAACCTCTAGTACCAGTGAAGTAATCTAGAATCACAATTGCCACAAAATAAAACAAAACCAGGCCAATCAGAACTGAATACACCTTTTCTCCTCTTTTGCCAATTCTTAGAATAATGTATTTCCTCGCCTATCTACCCTTCCATAGGGCTTCCTTTAAACTAGACACCTAAGGCCCTTCTTATGGATGAAAGAGAAATAGGCACCTTTCGTGTGCATCTGACCTTTAGATGTCTATATTAAAAGAAGACGAGACTTTCACCTGGAAATATGTGTTGTAGTGGGTAAAGGGGATCTAGACTAACTTAGATGACTCCCATCCAAATGTACCTCCATAATTTCCTGAGAAGCTTCTATCTGCAAACTTAGTCCACCAACCACTAAAGTCCTCAGTAGGAGAGACTAAATGGGTACATGCAGAACAAGAAACCTCAGAGTTAGGACTTCTGTTCTGGGCTGCAAAAAAGATATTTCTTCTGACTACATAAAAAGATATTTTGTCTGACTGTAACATACAAGTAGCATTATTTTTTTTATTTAATAAGATTTCTTAAAAATTCCCTCCAAAACCTAAACTATATGCTGATCAGATGTGGCTTACGGAATTATAGTCAGCTTGGTTACTTTTCTGCAGTTAGGAGGAATGTCTCAATTGAAAACAAAACAGATAAATGGTTTTTCAGCTGTTTTTCAACTTTGTTATGTATTCTGCAGCTCCTTCATGATCACAGCAAAAATCAACTATATTATTCATGCTGACAAGATTGAAAATGATTGAAAATTATGGAAAAGAAGAAACCAAAGCTTTTTGTGTTTGCAACCTTTTCCCCAACTAAACACATCAGGTCCCTCCTAGCCTATATTTGTATTTTCCTTCCAGCTTAGATTATTGCATCCTAAAAGAGTTTAGGTTATACTTTTAATAATGGAAAAACACGAGGGGCATTTTATCTGATACCAAAATTCTCTCCAGAATTTATTTTCCCCTGCATGTTGCAGCGTAAGTCTGGCTTCAAGCGAATTCCATTAATGCAAGTACAAAATACTTTTTTTTCCCATCATTTTGTCTTGTGTAAGTGACAGTTACACAGCATGTTAGAAGTGATTGAGGCTTTCACCGAGTGGTATGGACTTCTCATTAGAGTAGGATGATTACTAGGGTGACTTATCAGTCAAAAGGCATTATATTTGCAATGGCTATGTTATAATTAAACACAGATGAAACCCACAAGCAAGCATTGCTCTGAAAAATACAGTTCACATAATGCTGAATTGAAGGAGCTTTCCAAGGAAAGGGGCTAGGAAGAAACTTACTTGGCACACATGATTTCTCTGAACTGTCCCAAGCTTGTGGTGCTTCCCCAAAGACCAACCTGTGACATGCTATAGGAAGACACTTCATTCTTTCCCCGGCAGACAAAAACAGCACTTAGGGTTTTTCCAGAGGGTCATTTGCTGTGCCTGCATTTAGCATATATTCCAGAAGTGGCAAAGTTCACACCTACAGACTTCTCCCTAGCTAAAGTTACCTGGAGTAGTTGTGGTTCACTCAGAAACAAACCAAACTATATTTCTGTTAGACAGGCTTCTCCCCAGAGATATTACAAAGGAGACATCTCATTTTAGAGATGGAAGAAAAGAAAACACAGAGGACTCTTGCCTAAACAGAAAACTGGAACACAGTCATGGTGTCCCAGGTGCCGTCTCGGGGCTGTATCAATGGGAACACAAAAGGCAGTTAATGTTGTTTATTGCACTGCCAATTCTGCAGTCCATGCTATCTCCTTGCACCAGTTCCCTTGCCTGATATTGGAGTACTTCAAAACCTTATGCCATCTCTCTAGGGCAAAAGAGAGAAATCCTACTTACTGCTGCTCGTTAAAAAAGAAATCATTCTACTCTTTCAGAGGTTAAGTATAGTTTCTAGGCACATTCTGAGAGCAAAACTCATATTCAGCCTAACTGAAAATCCAAATTGGGCTCAATTTTCAGAGGTCTGTATTCATGCCTTATCTGTATTTCTTTATAGAATTTTTGAGAACAGAAGTCCAGTTCTTGCCCCAGAGGGAGCTGCATTCCCTAATAGATAATATGAGTCCATACATCTGAGATAAGTCTGTCAAGTTCACAAAGTGCTCTGAGATTTCAAAATACAGCTATTATGGAAATAGCCATTGTTATTCTTGGTTTTAATAGCTGCTGACAATCATGAATATTTTGAGGATAAGTGCCAAGTTAGAAGCTGTGTTTGTGAATAGAGCTTTTCAAATACGCAAGGACTCTGTTATGTTTTGGGTAATTTCGTGAGAAGCTTTATGTTGGTGTGTCTGGACTATCATCTGAGAAACATCTGGCAGAAGGGGATCAGTCCTACACAACAAAGACTGGCATTCATACTTACATGTCCCCTTGTGGAGCCAGTTTATGGTTTTGGTTGTGCTAAAGATGTTGTACACTTTGTCTTTGCAGGGCTTTATCGAATTTACTTGAGCTGTCTGAAACTCAGCATTTCCATTTCATGGCAAATGTTGAAGTTTCACAGCATATTCTCATTCTCAGTATGAACAAAACCACAAGTATAAAAACTTTCCTGCCCATTTAGAAAAGTGTTGCTTTAAAAAACCATATATATATATGTATGTACCCAGGAAACTTCACTTCAAAATGAAATTGTTACTTCAAAGCTTATTTTGGGTTCTTTTTATCTCTGTATTAGTTCATTATCTCTTGACATAATAGTTCTAGTGGTCCAGGATATGGCACATCTCATCACACTGTATCCTGTCAGGATATGGTCTAGGTATGGATGTTATTACTAGGCAACCAAGTGGGAAGTTTCCAGTGGATGGGATTCAACTACAATTACCCAATTTTAGGTATCTTCTTTGTGTAGTGACTACATTGGAGCTGGTGGCCAAATTTCTGGTTTGGAGAGGGATTTTCTATAGCCAACAGAACCTAGAGTGTAGTTCAAGTCACTCTAAAGTAGATACCTACATTTAGGCAGGTGAATTGCTTTCCAGTCTCTATTGCCTGTATTGACTAGTTCTCCAGTAAGTATAACGGGAGCCTAGACTCTGTTGTAGATGTGTACATGTAGGTTTGAATTTGGTGCTGAATTTCACCCTATACTGTTCACCAGTGGGATGAGAGCTTTCTGAGAACAAAGTAATGGCAATAATTTGAAGGCTCTTGTCTGTTTAATATTATTATCTTTGGAATATACCTGAGACATTTTGGACCTGTCATCCAGAACATGTAACCAGAGCAGGGTACATCAAAGGCTATCTTCTCACTGAAAAAACTTGGTATATTTTTAAGCTGTTAATATAAAATCCTACTGAGGCAAAGCTCTGTAGTTCATGAAAGACAACTCAAAGCCGACTGGGTTTACCTGAAACTGTCTCTGCTAGGGTCTTGTGTTGACTTAGCTGTTTGATTTAGCAATCAGATATAAAACCACAACATTTTTGAAGCTTGTCTAATGAAGATGCTTGGAGTGAAATTCTTCCGACCACATGTCAATGTCTGAATCTGAGAAAATTACCTCAGGCTCCCTTTATTGTCAATGGGAAGAAACAGGCATTTAGAGTGTGAGTCATCTGAACTATTTTATATGTCCATTTTGGAGTGATGAGTTGCAGATGAAATGCTGACTTCTCTCCATTGAGTACCAGAGAAGCAGAGGGTGATCAGCTTAGATATAGATGTCTAATGGGATTAGATGAACTCACCCCATCCCCACTTCAGAGTACAATGAGGGTATGCTTCACCTTATCAGCAGGAAATAGCTTTATCACCCAACAAACACCATGGCTGATATGGGATCTGCCCCAGACTAATCTGCATGGAGATGAGAACAGCCACTGGAATTGGAGCTCCATTTCCATTTGAGAATGATTCACAGCCCACTGAGGTCAACGGGAATCTTTCCACTGGCTTCAGTGGGCTTTGCAAACCCTGGGGTTTCGGCATACATTAATTTAGCAGCTGGGTGCCACAATTTAAGATAACATCATTCTTCTGTTTTTTATTATTAATGTTTTGCCAAAGGTCGCCACTCTTGCAGCAAAGCTGGCAGAACAAAGTGAGTCATAGACTAATATGGGTGCTCACTCAGTTGTAAAGGCTGTGTATATGCTATCCTGTTAGTATACGTTAGCACAACAATCCCTTCCCTTAGTACCTGAGTCTCTTCTGATTTGGTCCATCTACTCCACAGTCTTCATTATCACGGCAATCACTACTCAATCCCTTTGTCCCTCTAATCCAAGGCTGCCACTGGTCTGTGGTTTACAAAGAACAGCTTCCCCATCCAATCTGAGTGTTAACCGCCTTCCTCAAAGAGCCCCAGCAGTTTGGTCAGCTGGCTCACCAGAGACAGGAGTAAGTTAGGGAGTCTATTTTAAACTGATTATATAGGTTCTCCTTATGATCTGTGAAGGGCAGGTCACCTCCAGCTGAAGGCAGGTGGGATGATGTTTCATATGGAGGGTGCCTGTCTGTGCTGTAAGGGGTGCCTGTGGGCAACTAGCGTTTACAGGACTGTAACCAGGAAGTGAATCCATCACTAACTGTTTCCCTGACATACAAACTCTATCCTTTCATCATTTGACCATCTTGAAGCCTACATCTCAGTAGCAAGTCTGGTGGATTAAACAAACGACCTCTTGTGATGAGGGGACTGAAAGTATCTTTGATAAGAATTCAAAGTAGACAAAACTTTTGGGATAAAACTTCATGTTCTTCCTCTCTGCCAGACAGGCAGAGATGTTGCTTATATGAGGGAAAACTGATAAGAGGAAATACATTATTGAACTCTGTTACTGAAGCTTGAAACTTCATTAATCAACAATAAGTAACATGAAAGGATATTGTAGCTTTTGGGGCAAGTGAAGACTAGGAGAGAAAATATGAGAGTTTAAGGTTTTGTCTTATTTTTGTGGCATTGTGGGTGCTTTTGCAATAGTTATACTTTTACTCACCCCACTGCTCCAGTCTTTCTTTCCAGTTTCTGGGCGAGATTACTCTTTTGTGCCTGGAGAATGCCTCAGAGAACATGCTATTACCTTACTAGCAGAGCCTTACAGGTACCAACAATTTTCTGCAACAACGAAGTGGCAAACTCATGTTCCCCCTGTTGTCCAGGTCAGTGTGCTATGACTTTCACAGTCAAACTAAGATCATTCAAATGCTGAAAACATCATTGTCCTAATCGTGTTTCTACAGGAAGAAACTGATGATTTAAAACCTTTGGGAAAATAATATTCAAGTTGGACGGCTAAAATACTTTTTCATTTTTAAATAGCAAGCAGGATTCATGGCTGTTGCATGGTCTGAGGAATTTCAGATTTTGGTAGTAATGGAACCAAGGAGAATATATGCAGTTTAAAGCCTTAACTCAAGATCTGAGACACCTAGGATCCAGTTCATCCTTTCCTATAGGTTTCTTGTGTTGTCTAGAATAAGTCTGTCAAGACAGGATTCAGCTTAACCAAATCTAGCCACCTCAAATCAGGTGGCTTGTTTAAGACACCTCTCTGGGCTCCTTGTAATGTCAACAGGCACTTCCAAATGGCAACTGATCTCATTCAGATAAGGTGCATATTTCTCCACCAAGAGTGCCTGTCTTTCACCGTTGACTCTAGAAGAAGTCTGGACGATCAGTTTAAACTAGATCTGAAACTTTTAAAAGGTTTTATTTAGCTGAAATAAATTCTGTTCTAATATTAGCATCATAAAATCCATTTAAGTACATGTGCAGACAAATATTTTAATATATTCAGTTACAGGCAAAAATAGATTAATATTATCCTGTCAACTCCACACATTAAAGTGGTCACAAGTCAGTATCACAGAAATGATGAGTGAAAAAAGCATCACAATTATGATTCTTTATTTACCTCATGGTTTCTGTGCCTGTTGTAGTCATGCTGTCAGAGTTTTTTTAAATAACCGTAATGGATAAAGATGGCCTAGAATTTTCCTTTCTGAATGAATACAGAGATTCTCTCCTAATGAGGAAATGGAGTCTACAAACAAACAAACATGTTTGCAACACAGACTGAATGGAAAATGCTGTTGGGGAGGGATTCTCCAAGTGACAAGCATCTCTACTTCCAGATAAGCCAAAGTGTGCCCCCAAGCTCTGTGCTTATGTGAGTAAAACAAGCCATCAACTGAGCTCTGAGCAGCAGGGCAGGTGGCATAGCACAGCTCAGATCTACCTGAACCTTTTTCCCTCCCAACACAGGAGGGAAATTGCCCACCAGGAATGGTCCCTGGCGCACTGGTATCCTTTGAATCATCTCCAGACATTGCCTGAGGGAATGCTGATTTGCACAGGCCAGAACTTTGCCACAAAGTGTGCTGGCAAGTTAAAGGATATAAAGAAGAAGAAAGCTTTACTGACATCCATAGTTTAATTTTGGGGCATTAAGGAACAGAAAGATTTAATCACTTGCCGAAAAGCAGACAGGAAGACTGTGGCAAGGCAAGGAACTGAACCCAGCACTCCCCAGGGACTGTTTTTTTTTTTTTTCCCAAGGCTAGGTTCATCTCTGTTTTTCCAGTGTAATTGAGTGCAGAAAGTATTCACAGTTGCTGTTGCTGTTTTTAAGCATGGTCTATTACAGAGTAATCTGAACCAGTGTCTTAAAAATGAGACAATATTTTTTCCAATGTACAGCAGATTACTTAAGCATCAGAGGAATTTGTATCATGCCTACCTAGAGATGCAGAAGGCTGCAGTGATGCATAGCTTTTCTGAGGCCTTTTGTCTTCTTAGTAGTTTTTCACTGTAAAGTGGCCCTTGGAAGGTAATCAGAGGGATAACTCAATATTAGCAAAGAGTAGCTGAGCACTGTTTAAACATGAAGGAAATAGCTGAAAGTTTCTCTGTGCAAATACAGGGAATATCCACTAAATATTTAACTTACCCCCTGATCCCACTTTTGTTTCCCGTCAAGTATCAAGAGCAATGAGCAGAGCACCTGACTGCAAGTTAATAACACTTGTGGGAATTATTTTTTGCAACTTAGATGATCTTTTATATCCCTGCAAAGGGCATTTCACACCACTGCAAAGGGGGAGTGAAGTGCCAGGAAGTAAACCCTAAAGCACTTTCCAACCCAGAGGTGTGGGATATGCTCTCTGAAAGCAACATGTAGCTGCAGCTGAGTTAACTTGGAAAACTCAAGCAATTAAAATGCTAGTGCCTAATATCTAATAATATCAAGAAAGTAGTACAGTAGTTTCTTTTCTTTGCCTCACAATCCTACTCTGTGCCATATTTACAGCCAGCTTGAAGATTGGCAGTTTTGTATAGCGAGGATTGAACACTATTTGGCTTAAAGGGTCAAAAGGCCATGGAAAGGAAGTCAAGACAGAACAGCTGTGACTCCTCTCACTTACATAAATATAATCTGAAGGCTGAAGAAGAAACATGAACATGATTTTGCAAATTTGATAAAGACCTCAAAAGCACAGAGGGTCTTGACATGAGGCTTCTGGTGCCATCCCTGCTGCTCAGGACCCTTAAACTCACCCAGCCAAGCAGTATCTTTCACATGAAGTTAAGATTCCAGCGAAGTTGCCTTAGCAGTGGGTTGTTGCATTAGTAGTTGCTGGGCAGGCAGCTATGCTGAATGCTGTCCTTAACAGGGTCATTTTAAAAGTACTGTTGGTGCTACCACAGCTTATTGTAGAACAGAATTTTTGTCTTCCCCATTCTACCTAATAAGACATTTGTTATCAGCAAGTCTCTGTTGTGCCTTTGTTTCCCAATCTTTCTGTCTTCTTTCTCCATTAAACATTGTGTTCCAGATTGAACAAGGAAACCTGTTCTTTTCCATCCAAGAGAAGCATCTCCATGAATTTCCACTCATGTTTTCCACTAAATTTATACAGGATTCAGTCTCTCAGCTATTTTTCTCTTACAAGTCTCTCTAAATAATACGTTGTAATCCTGGCATTTCTGAATTCCCAGTGTGGGTCCATTTAGAAATTAGTAAGGGTAAAATTAGCCAAATCCTAATGTGAAAGAAAATTGGCCTCCTTCTTAAAACTATTGTTGTTGTATCACAATGGTGGTGAGAGGCATAAGCCAATAATGGTGCTGCATTGTTACCAGACACTGAGCAGAAATAGTAGGAGATCAGTCAGACCTTGAAAAATGTACGATCTCAGTGGATAAATCAGAGGCAGAAAGAGGAAGGAAGCGACTTGATGAGTGTCACACAGTAGGCAGTAGCAGGGGCAGAGCAGTACCATCGAGTTCATCTGTAGTCCCATATGATTGCACCCTTGAACCCTACTCCACTGTCTGTCTGCACCGGATACACAGCCATGCCTGCTTTGGTATCACACCCCTGGTCTGCTGTATTCCTGCCTTTGTGGAGAAACTGGAAGAGGGAATAAAGGTGGCTGCACCTTGGAGCTTCAGTCCTGCAGACAGTGTTTGTAAACCCAAACAGTGTCCAAAGACTCCATGGTGTCAACACAACTAGGTTACACCATTTGGGCAAAGAATATCAGTATATACTTCAGCTTTGTCCTCAAAGATAGTAAAAGTACCTTGATCTTTTGTCTCCCACTCCAGTAACCTTTCCTCTGACTACCTTTAAATAAATGTAACAAGCTCCCCTCAAAACAAATCCCCCTTTCCCTCCTCCAGTGAAGCATGCAACACCAACGCAAGCAAGGATGCAATCAGTGGAATCTACCAGAAGCAGCACTGGGTGGGTTTTATTGTCCTCATGCCTATGTTCAAAAGTGCTCTCTAGTGTTTGCCATTCCATATGACCCTGCATGCCAAATGTCCCCATTTGTGGCCATCGCTGCCAGAGCCTGTTTTGTCCTGTCTCAGTTCTGCCAGATCCCACTCCTGCTACCAAAGTTAAGGAACAAAGAGAAGGACCAGTTTCACCTGTGCTGTTGGAGTGATGCTACCTCTCAGCATGGTTCCAGATTTCCCAACAAAGTGGAGAGAATTGAGTTTTGTCATTCAAAGGAAGAAGGAGTGAGTCCAAATCAGCACTAGATCATATGAAAAAGAAACAAAGAAGAAGCAGAGCTGAGACTAGTCTTGGGGAGACTCCTGAAGAGCTGGTCATCCTGCTTCCACTGCTGCTGGAGGGATCTGGGCAGGTATCGCCCCAACCCTACACACTGTGATCCTTTTCTGATGTCTGACTCCCAGTGCCATGATTGCTATTTTGCTGCTTCCAGGGCACTTCTGAGTTTAGGATTACAGACAGCCAAGTCTTTGTTGCCACCATGCTACAGTTACACAGAACTGGAGAGTCTTAAATGATTCAATCTGTTCACTGGCTTTTTTGTGTGTACAGCGGCTGCTTCCCAGCCACTCCATGCTTCCCAGTCCACCTAGAGGTGTGCAGAGGATGATGATATGGAGCTACTGCACAGGAATATTCTTGTGGTCCATTCTACAAATTGTATGACTTTTTCCCATGGTCTGAATGACACGGAGGAACCATGAATAAATGGAGTGCAGGACCAAAATGCAAAGGAAAATTCAGTGGAGCTTGCTACCAAAAACTAGTCAATAAATGGTGGAAAAATTACTTAAACTGCAAGCAAGTGTTCCCTCATAGTTATTTGTGCAATATCCAACATAACAGGACATGAATTTGTCTTTGAAACCTTGAAAATGAGAGGATTAGTGCTGTTCATGCTACTATTAAACTGAGGTCTAGGAACACTGTCACCGTATTAAATATGAGCAGGTTTGCATTGTCAAATTCCACACCATGGGCAATAGATTTTATTCTTCTCTTTTCCTGACATAATAGTAGTTTTCATTTTATGTTAGCACCTTTGGTGCCATTTCCTTCCCACTCATAGTGTATTAGTGTCTGTTGTCTCACACCTTTGAAAGAAATAGCTATGATATGCTTCGTAGTTGCATGCTGAATTAAACTTTTTGTATCTTATTACCCTCTTTCCCTTCTCACCTCATGCTATGTTTCTGATTTGTCTTGTTTTCATACTGCTTCTCAAATTAGTGCCTTTCATTTCATATTTGGGAACTGTGAAAAAAAAAAAAATTGTCCCTGAGAGGGCAGTCTATTGCCCAGTTGAAAAGAGCTGGCTTGTCATATCAGGGACACGACACATCTTTTCTCCACGTGCCACTTTCCTCACAGCTGCATATTTTGTCCTCTCCTTTTCACCAATGCAGAATGAGTATCAATGGTTCCCAGCTACAAACCGATGATGACATGGTTGTTTAATAAATGTGAGCTTCTGGCTTTAGTTCCATGATATACTTACTAATGCTAGTGTGGAAGTTGTACAAGTTTTTGTTTCCTCATATCTCAATCACTGGTCATTCATTTAGTGTTAAACTGCTATTTACTCTCATCTCAAACTGCCAGTAGCATTGAACAACTCTTAAAAGTGAAGAATGATGTAAAAAGTCTTAAAATCATCTTTCAGTCCTGTGCGTACAAGATGGTCTTGGGTTTGGAGTCCGTTTTCTGCTCTGGGGTCAAACACTCACTGGAATAACAGCTGCAACTCAGATCTAGAGTGAGTCTCTAACTGCTACGGTGGAGAGCTGTACTCGCTTTGACTGGGTTAACCAACAGCCGGGTATTATATGCAAAAATGGTTTTAGTGAAAGAGCAAAATTTATTGATCCAAACTGGATTCTTCAAGGGGGCAGCTACCTTCAGTTACTGTAGAGGGAAGCTAGGGAGGTTAGTGTCCCTAGATCAAGTTTATAATAAACAAATCAAGTTTGTAAATAACCCCTCAGACAATAACATGCAAGTCAGTGCAGATGTCCAGAAGAAAACAATTTACAAATTACTATGCTTGAGGTTGCAAATACCAGCTTAAACAAGATTTGGTTGTTGAAAACATACAACTTCATGAGCAGACTCTGAGACTTCAGCTTAAATGCTGATTCTGGTTTTCATAAATGGAGGTGAAAGCTAGAAGCTCAGCTAGAGGTCTCAGCTCAAAGATGAGCTTCCAAAATTAAGACTGCAGAAATAGCCTAATAGTTAAATGGAAGGAAGTTGTAGGAATTCCTGGAGAATATGATGAAGTTGTCTCCTCCAAGGAGTTTGAAAAACGTGGGATTTGTTAATGAAAAGGCTTGAGTGTGCATCATGGCAGACTTGTTTTGAAGCAAGGAGAAGGCACCCAAAAGGGACTGTCCAAACAGGCTGTTTGCAGTACTCTGCTCAGCTTGAAATCTCAGAGTCTTCACAGAAGAGAAGATCTGGACAGAGCAGCCAGAGATAAACAGGAACAGCAAAGCCATGCTCCTCTTCTAAATGGTACATGTCTATTTTTGATAGATGTGAATTCTGTGCAGATATGGACATAGATTCATAGCCCTCTCCACATATCAGGAGATATAAACGATATTGATATATGATACCAAACCAAACCCCATATTCTTGGACGAAACAGCTCCAAACCTTGGGACATTTTATCTCTGCAAAATGAACTACCACATCCTGGCAAACTGATAATTCAGAACAATTCCTTTGCTCCTACAGATTCAGACTTTCAGGCCTTCAGAATACTCTTTTTTTTTTTTCTTTTCTGTGGAAAGGAAGAATAAAGTTGTAGGATGGTCTAACTTGGTAGCTTCAAGTAATTAGTCAACCCATACCTTGTTTTTACATGAACAATAGGAACTTGTTTTATATACATGTATATATTTACATCAAATATGTATGTATGATCTCATGGTGAGTTCAGGTTTTGTTTGAAGTTTCACATAACCTTTCAGAAGTGAGTAGGTAGCAACTTTATTCTTCTATCTGTTTAAATTAAAGAGTACGTTCTTAAATTGAAGGGAAATTTCACAAAACAATTCTAAAATATGATCCCCTAAAATTGGGTCTGTCAAGATGTATAAATTTTGACTGTGCTTTGGTTGTAAACAGATAATCTAGATTGATCTGAAGTGCAGAAAGATAATGCTGGGTACAACTTGCTATTGTTAAACAACACATGAATAATGCACTGGGTTTGGGATCAGTCAACTCTTCTGGTTTTAATCATTTATTTTCTTTTCTTCCATTTCATAACTGAACTGTTGATGTAATCCTACCCCATGTGAATGCTAAGTTCAGGGTTTCACAATAAATGAAATGACATCTAAACCAGCATGAACTATCCACACAGTGTAATCTAAGGTGCCCACAAATTTGGAAGAGGACTGGGCTCCTGATGTAGACTCCCTGGCTCTCCAGGGAGTAATTAAATTCTCAGCAAAATGTTTTAAACTTGCCTCTGGTTTCTCTTTGCTTGCCTGAAGACATTTAATGTCTTGTTTCAGTAGTGAGAGGATAGACCATGCAACAAATAGGAAAGCAGGAGATCTGGCTTGGATTGGGTGACATCAGGCTTCTTGAACTGAGCCTGCTGTTGTGTTTTTACCAAGAAGGCGAAAAAGAAACGTTAGGTGAGCTGACTGCATAGCACAGGCCAGTAAACTTTCCAAAGAATTTTCTTTATCAGACTTATAAGCTCTATTTGAGCACTAACTATCCTTTAAAACAGTCACTTCTCATCTAATGACTGCACCTTCAGAATCTATTTCTCAGCTAAATGTTTGCACTCACGATAAGAGCAAAATGCATGGGGCAACATGCGGAACTAAACAGTGTCATTTTGTCTTCAAAACCGATGACCTCACTGGGAATGGTCCTGGGCCCATTTTAGCTGTCCTGTGCCTGGGAATGACTTAGGACAGTGCTAGTTGGCCCAGCCCAAAACAGTGCCAGCAACTGTTCTATGAATTTAATAAGGTGAACAGTTGGATTCCAGCATCTTTGTGGTGATCTGGCATTGTTTAATTTACCTATTTTATGGTTTTGTGTGCACTGTACAGAATTAATTGTCAGAATGCAGCAATCTTCTGCTTTCTGTCAGGATTTACTGTGTCTTTTGCTGACTCTAGCAGACATTTCTTCCCCAAATTGGGATCAAATGGTAACCTCTCTTTCTTGAACAGACTACACTGATTTGATCGAGCTATTTAAGACTCTCATTACTAGGCATGTTTTTGAGACATCATATCTGCCCCTTTTTAGCCTTTTCTGATACGAGAACTTCGTTTCATAATAAATATTGTATGTATCCAACCTTCCTCCTCTAAACTGATACTCACTTGCTTATACACCCAAGGCTTGAGAGGCGTTGCAGCAAACAGCCACATTCAGCTGACTATCTGCTGCCAAGGAACATTCGGTGAAGGACATCTGCACTGAACAGCTAATGAGTAGGTGCTTGATTTCTTGAGTTAGGTGGTGTCGTTATTCAAAAACCATATGAGACTTTGAATGAGACCACAGAGGGGCACTGGAACAAGTTGCCCACAGAGGAGCTCCACCTCTTGTGGAGTCTCCATCCTTAGAGGTATACAAGACCCAACTGGACACAGCCTTGAGGAATCTGCTGTAGCTGATCCTGTTCTAAGCAGCGGGCTTTAACTAGGTGATCTTCAGAGGTGCCTTCCAGCCTCAGTGATTCTGTGATTCCGTGTACTCTTTTCATTGGATCAAGGTTTGGAACATCAGTCTCTCTTCACCCAGATAAGAGTCAAAGTCCCTCCTGCTCCTTTTGTCTTCCCTCTACCCATAACTCATGCCTTCCTAGCTGTCCAGTTTAAACAGGAACTTCACGACCTTTTTGTCTTATCTGCTTAGATTTTTCAGACCAGCAATTTCTGTCATCGAATTAGAATTTTATAAGCTTTGGAGAAAAGCCGGTGGACTGTTCCATCTCCTAGCACTTATCTATGCCATAAATACATGCAGACTTGGTTGTGCTTCTACTGACTTTGGAGCAACATGGGATGCGTTGGGGGAATTTTTCAGAAATACTTGGGCTGACTACACATAAGCCAGCCTCAGTCAAGAAGTAGTTTAGCATAGGAAAATGGTTTCTGAGGATGGGAATCACTGGGTTGTAGCATCTCTTGAAACCTCCGCTCTGATAATACTAGGAGGTACAGTATCTATTCTCCAATGGAAAAATAGGCATTCCCTCTCTGCTCTCCTCTGCTATATCTAGTCTATATCCAGCTCCTGGCAGCAGGACTTGGGAACTAGAGCATTGCTGTGGGCTAATGAAGCCACCTAACTCTTAGTAATGCTCAGTCTCCTTTAAAAGTAAGCTGTGACAGCAGAATTAGTACTGAATTTGGTATCCAAGTTCTCTATTCAGTGCTGGAGGCAGATTTAGTAAGAACAAAACTCTTAACACCCAGCATGCTGACAGTGGGGAAGCCTGATGTGGGGCCATGGTCCCAGATACAAAGATTTTGTTTCTCTGAAGTGATAACTATACCCTGAGCAGCACCTCTGTAAGATTGGTTCACTTTGAAGCTGTAGCTAGTGGTCAATACTGAACCACCATTACCCCTGCATGTTTTTTTATGCCATAGCTGTCCATTGTAAAATATATTAACAATTTTTGGAGTAAGGGCTCCCTTCAGCATCACAGTCAGATACCATTTGTTATCTCTCTCTCCAATCTTGTGACTTAGGTGTGGTGCAATCCAGCTTCAAGTGGAGAGGAAAGCACCTTTCTGTTATGGCATTTTCCTCACCCCAATGCATCTATAAACTGCAGAATAAAACACTCTTGCAGGAAAAACATGTATTCAAGTCTCTGAAACCAGAGGAGGGAACCGATTTCTCCATTTCAGGGAGGATGGCTAAGCTTTTAGGACAAACGTGCCCTGAGAAGGCTGTGAGGGCTACTGAGCCCTGTGCTCCATGTGTTGTGGTGCATGTACTTGGGTGCTGAATTAAACTCCTCAAAGTCTTTAGTGGAGGGATGCCTGGTGTGTAAATCCCAGACAGCTTCAGCAGGGAACAAGCATAGAGACATGCAGCAAAGCTGAAGTGGCAGCATATCTGTGCATGGCCAGTTTTGCTTTCTGGTGAAACTCAAAGCTTTTAAAGTCTCTCAGATTCCTAAGGATTTCAGAATTTAGGCTGGTACTGCTATACTTAAGTGCCTAAATTCCACCTAGATTGCACATGAGATACCTACGTGCTCTTGGGGATCTTAAAATTCCCTGTGTTGGAACAGCATAAAATAGGCCAAGCAAAGAATGATGCTAATGCAGCTTAGCATATCCAGGTACTATAATTAAATAATTTAGAATAGATCAGCTCTTCAATGTGCTAGCTGGGTGCTGCCCAGGCTAAAAGTCAAGTTAATGGCATTGCAACTGCAGAGCTGTAAATTACGTGCACCAAAATCAAGACCTGCGTAGGTAAATTGATAGATGAGCCTGTAACACATGGATCCTGGAGCAAAACTTAGCATTGTTTATAAAGACTGAGAGAGTATTATGATGATTTTAGGCTCAGATATTACAAGGAGAAGGTAAACTTGGATGTGAGGCATTGCTCGCCAAGTAAAAACACTGGAGTGTCACTAGACTGAACGGAGAGCTTGGTTCTGCTATGGTGCTCTGCAGCTGTGTGCACCAGACTGAGCATCCTCCAGTTCTGCCCTGGAGCAGCTCTGAAAGCCCTGCCTTCAGTGGTGTGACTTTGACCCTTCTGAATCCCTGCAGCAAACAGCTTTCCTCTAACACTTCAACACAGAGATCCCCCCACCCCAAACTTGTATTTCCCATACGCAGCCATGAAGCTGGAAAACAAACCTCCCAACCTTCCTTCTCCTCAGCCTGGATTTATTTCCCAAGGCTGCTGATGGTTGAACGACAATTGTTTTTGCTCAGCAATGGCAGTCTGAAGGGATTTGCATTGTGAAGGTGCTTGACAAGCCAAGGAGCAGAGCGGTGTGAGAGGAGGGAGTGGGTGGAGAGATGCTCTGCCAGCCAGGCAGGCAGGCAGGCGGGATCGCTCTGGCAGTGGCTCTGCCTAGCTTTCACTCTGTCTCCCCAGGGAGGGAGCCTTTCTCTCACTCCAGGCTTCTCCCCTGCCACACAGAGGGAGGGAGAGAGGAGAAAGCAGAAGGGTCTTTTCACACAGACAGCACCCAACTGTCCGGCTCACATCTGCAGCAGGCAAGCCATGAGGAAGGGTCTCTTTGCCCCTACAGTCACTTCGCCTTTGATTTAAAACTTTCACCCACTTCCACAAGGGACAATGGAGGAGCAATACATTTCCAAACTCCACCCGGTAGTGGATTATGGAGCTGGGGTCTTTCTTCTGATCATAGGTGAGTTCTGCCTTCACAGCCTGCTTGTTTGCTTCAAGCCCAGGAGCAGACACACCAGGGCTGCCCTGTCTGTGCTGTGGTCAGCGCCGGCAGCTCCAGAGGAAGCTGGAGGGAAATGATAGAAAATCGGTTTCCACATAGGTTCCTGCTTATTGCCTTCGACTCAGTTGGATGCCAGGATTAAGCTCCACTCTCAGATTTGCAATCTTTTGTTTCGATGCTGAAGACTTGCCAGCATAAGTTTGCCTCTGCGGCATCACAAGTATTCAAAATAAGTTGTCTACCGCTGATCCTGGCATCTCAGCCCTGTGAATTGAGAGATGAGGCAGCCCGTTTCATGAGACCGATCAGGGGAGAGCAACTTTGGTCTGACCCTTGTAGGGGGGATGTTCATTATGCCTGGAAAGCAGCTGTCTCTCGGTAGGATAAACTGGTATAAAATAGCAAAGGGTTTCCAAATAGAACAACTGTTTTCTATAATGGCCTGTTTGCCCTGCTGAAGGCAGATTTACAATGAAATACAAGTGGGGATATGTACCTGTCTGCTCCAGCATGGCTTTAGCTAAGCGTTTTCTTCCTTGTCTGTTTGTTGCATGTATCCAGGTGATTTGTTTACTATCGGTGTAGATTTGGAGAGGAGCTGAATTGGTTTAGGCATGCAGTCCAATTGAATTTTGCTAAGGTGCGAGTACCTTCATCCCTTCAGCTCATTTGAAAACCCTGGTTGAGATGCAGTTAAGAAAGACAAGCATAAATGTTTATGTGCTTTAATAGAGAGGCTCTGGGGAGCAATGCTGGGCTTTAGCATTTCACAGCTCACCCCTGTTCCTGCACACGTCTCCCTGCACCGCACTGCACTGTGCTGTCCCCTCAGCTGTGCTGACAGCAGAGAGTACAACTCAGGGTGTGAAAAATCACTATCTGCGAAACAACGAAGGGTTTTTCTTTTAATGCAAGTCAGGATGCCAGCTCCTTTCTCACACAAACATAAATATGTAGATGCAGTTAAGGTAATGGGACAAGGCAGCAACAAAGGGGCTGGAGGCTGGAGCTCCCCTTGCTGATATTGCTCTTGTGCCACCATGCTACAGTCTCACACCTCTCCTAAGGGGCTTTTAGGCACAGCTTCCAGCATTGCATCAAGAGCCTAAGGGGCTTCAGGCATAGCTTCCAGCATTGCATCAAGAGCCTAAGGGGCTTCAGGCATAGCTTCCAGCATTGGATCAAGAGCCCCGTGTAGCAGCCAGGCTCACTACATCCCATATACGAAGCAGTGAGCTTAACCGGAAACCGTGTTGTATTTATCCGTAGCTTTGCCACCTCACTGGGGGCTGCAGCAAGGCTTATTTGTCCCCTGAAATTATGTTTTCATTAGGAACCAACAAGGCCAGGGCATGGGCTGCAGCACTCCCCACAAGCCTCTCTGCTATTTACTAGCCCACTCTTGCACAGTTTTTTCCCGTGTCATCCAGCAGCCTCACAGGCAGTGGGACGGAGGGGAATAGCATCTGTCAAAGTAAAGGAGAGGGTGGGCCTGGATGTCTACCCCTGATGGTAAGACGAAGAGCTACTTCCTACCTCTTGCGCAGTGGTTAGGGCTGTCACAGAAGAAAGTGAACTGGGTTCATCTTCCTCCTGCAGCCTGAGGATGTCCCAGCCTGCGGCTGTCATTTGGCAGGAGAGTGCTCTTCCCACCAAGCCACAGGTTGTTCTCTGTCAGCAAGCGGTCCCGTGCCAAGCCACCGTGGGCATCTCTGCGTGTGCAGACATACAACTCTTCAGAGCTCAGGGAACTCTTCAAGCATATGCAGAGGTGCCAAGTGAACGTGTGCGGACAGAAAGTGAATGAATGAGGGATGTGGGGTCTCAGATTTGTACCTCTGTTCTGTTTAAGGCTTTCTCTCGGCATCTCTGCCCATCCTTGGATTTATGCCAAAGTATTTATTCAATTTTGTTGCATGTGCCTTTATTAATTCCTCTGCGGGCACTTTATTATGGGGTATCTGTGAGCAAATGCAGCCTTTCTGCTTTCACAGTGACAAGGGAACACAACAGAATCTTTTTCTGTTTCCCTACTTCACTTCTGACTTTAGAGGACACCTTCTCAGGAAAACCTTTGATCAAAACGTAGCTCCAGCACAATGTTCACTTAAAAGAAAAGAGAAAATGAGTTGTTCGCTACGTGTACTTTTGACACTGTTGTCATGAACGCTTTGAAGCCCTATGGCATATCTGAATAATGTATGTCTGACAAGTCCTTTTGCAAAGCAATCTCTGGTCCGTTGCATGCCTCTGGCTAAACGATTTCTGTGGTCTGTCTCACTGCACTCAGAGACCACCAAAATAGCGTGGGTGTCTGAACGGCAGCACGTAGTGATTCTCATCAAGGACCCTGAGCTGCCCAGCCAGCACACGTCGACTATCAAGGCAGCTCAGAGTCAGGAGGCTTGTGCTGGGGCTCCAGTGGGAGATACGTTGCAAAGAGGGAGGGCTTTGGGAAGAGGAGGGCACCAGATGAGAGAAGGGGACAAGCAGGCAGGAGAAGGAGAAGTAAGTGGGGGTATTACCAGGGAAAAATGAAGGTGGATAGGCCCATTTTATTTGATAGTATGTTGTGCAAGATACTTAAAGAGAGTGAAGCGAATGGGTGTGGGCTTTTGCCATGATAGAAGCCTCAGGGAAATAGGTGGGATATAGCGCATGGAGAGGGGTGTGTGACATGGAAGTGAAGAGCTATAGTGTGGTATAGTGTGGAAAGGGCAAGATATGGTCTACTATTCGTATGACACAATTTCCCCCAGTCAGTAAGGCTGGCCAGCACGACGGCAGGCTCTGAACAGAAATCTGAAGCACTCTTTGCTCTAGCAGGTCCATAGTGGAAACACAGCCTGACTGGGAAATCCCTGTCTAGCAGAGAAGCAGGAACTGAAACCCAAGAGCTGGCTGAAGCCAAACAGTGGATGCTGTGGTGAGGATGCCGAGCTGTGTAGCAGCTCTCAGAAATGCCATCCAGGTGGTATTTCCTATCTGCTGTCTAAGAGGACAAGTTTCCTTGCCAGCAGAACAAGGTTTCATAGCAGGTACACATCAGTGTGTTTTCAAAGCATCAGCACAGCACTGTGTTGGTCTGGGAGATGCCGAATTCTGGCTAGTGTCCCAGTCTGTCCTGTCTTCTAGACTTTAGTCCCAGGCTAACGACCGGTATTTTTCACATCCTTTGTATACATAAGCATTTCACAGGTGTGCTAACTATGTGATATTATTGTCTGTGCTGATTCTCCTCTTCCAGCCATCCTGACAATCCTTGGAAATTCAGCCGTCCTTGCTACAGCTGTGAAGCGCTCTTCCCTCCTGAAGTCACCGGAGCTGCTTACAGTCAACTTGGCCATAGCAGATATTGGAATGGCAATCAGCATGTATCCGCTGGCCATTGCATCTGCCTGGAACCACGCTTGGCTGGGAGGAGATGCATCCTGCATATATTATGCCCTGATGGGTTTCCTTTTTGGTGTCTGCAGCATGATGACCCTGTGTGCCATGGCTGTGATTCGATTCCTTGTTACCAATTCATCCAAATCTAACAGTAAGTACTTATGTTTCTGGTAACCTTGTAGTGGTGCGTTTGGGCTATTATGTTCAGAGAGGTACTTTGCTGAATATGGCATGGAGTATTAGTTCAATAGCTGTAGGAATAAGCCTCCACTTTTAGTCCAGTATCAAACCTCTAATGTTCCTAGAAGGATCTGATTAAATTTCTTATTAAACAGTGAGGCTTCTCACTTCTCAGTAATACCAAGTGAAACTACCTGAGGGTGCAGAGACCAAATTTTTTGCTGGACCAGGCTGTCTTATCTTCCTATTTGTGTGCAAGCAGACATACTGACACTTGAGAGGAAGGAGTGTTCTCCTGGCATTCCTGGACTGGGGGCAGGTACATTTTGGGTCAACTTGATCTTGTAAAGCTGCCTGACTTACCAAACTTTAGATCAGCACTGAGGGCTGCGCTCAGGTCTCACCCAGTCCATGGGCGCTTTCTGTTATGTTTCTCAAGAAGACCAAAGGTTAGGAAACTGCAACAGCAGCCCAGGCATATCTGTAGCCACCATCCTTCTGGTGGAGAAGTTATGGCAGAAACCATGTTGCTGAGATGAGGTCCATATATGCTTGCTCTTCCTCTTTGTTGCAGGTAACAAAATCACCAAGAACACTGTTCGCATCTTGATTACTTTCATCTGGCTCTACTCCTTGCTCTGGGCCATTCTGCCCTTGGTAGGCTGGGGCTACTATGGTCCTGAGCCATTTGGCATCTCCTGTACAATAGCCTGGAGCAAGTTCCACAGCTCCTCCAATGGCTTTTCATTCATCCTGAGCATGTTCCTCCTGTGCACAGTCCTGCCTGCACTGACCATCGTTGCCTGTTACTTGGGAATTGCCTGGAAGGTTCATAAAGCGTACCAAGAGATCCAGAATATTGACAGGATCCCTAATGCAGCTAAACTGGAGAAGAAGCTGACATTGGTGAGTTATCCCAGTGATGACAAGAGCCTGCAGTAATCAGGAGCTAGCAGAGAATGGGTTCTGCTCATGCATGGCTCATTGACCAAAGATGGAGATATAGTTTGAGGCTCACCCATACTCTGCACTCCTCAGAGGAGCAGGAGGCTCCTGGAATCCTTGTCATTTCAGTAGCTTGATCAGGATAGTATATCGTAGTTACAATGCATCTTGTTAAATCTTTAGGCAGTTGCATCCAAGATTTTCATGGACATAGATTTCCAGTCTTGCTGGAATAGCTGTTGAATCCTTTCATGTTGTAGCTGGGGTGGAGGTCTTGTTCTGTCATCCGAGGTATTTTAATTGACTGAGTGGCTATTCTGAGTGAGAGCTACACAGAAATTCTATATGGAAACAGGAGGTTTTAATATAACATTTTTTCAAATAAGTACTTAGTTGCTCATTTCTTGTGGAAAAGCAGAATTGACCCAAGCTTTCTAGAGGCCAGTCTAGTGATGGGCTCTACTGTCTGGTTCGGCTGTGTCTCCCATGACATATTGCAGCCAGAGTCAGGGAAGGAGATGAAAACAGCAACGGCCTCATAAGAAACCCACAGTGTAGATCTGCTAGGTGGGAATAAAAGCATATATGCACTGTCCAGTGTTACCTGTGCTCATATCACAACATAGCAAGCATACGGTTTCAGGTATGTCAGCTGGTTCAGGTGTGGTTTCATCCATACACTACGTGTCTGAGCATCAGACCCAGTCAGTGCAAGCTGAGAACTGAAGCCCTGTTTCCCTTTCAGATGGCTGTGCTCATCTCGGTTGGCTTCCTGAGCTCGTGGACACCGTATGCAGCAGCCAGCTTCTGGTCCATATTTAACTCCAGCGATTCCCTACAGCCCATCGTTACACTGCTGCCCTGTCTGTTTGCCAAATCTTCAACAGCGTACAACCCTTTTATTTACTACATCTTCAGCAAAACTTTCCGTCGTGAAATTAAACAATTGCAGTGTTGCTTTGGCTGGCGAGTTCATTTCTTCGGCACCAACAACTCTGCTGAAAATCCTGTGTCGATGATGTGGAGTGGGAGAGACAACGTACGTCTCTCTTCAGCTGCAAAGGTGGAGAGCCAGGGAGCTGCAGCTCGCTGAAATGCAGCGATGGTTTCACAACATAGCTCGAAACTTGGGCTCACTCATGGGTCCAAATGAGTAGGAATGCAGCACATGGGGTTGTCACTGCATATCTTATGTCAAATACAGAGGTTTAAATATATATTTTTAAGCAACTCTCAAATATTGTCTTTAAGCTACACAACGAAAAAAACCCACTATTTTTTTCAAGAATTTCCACTTTAGAGGAAATAGGTAGATTTATGTACTAAACATAAAAACATATAAACTAAACTTATTTTCAGGAAAACAGCTATAATTAAAAGAGCATTTATTATTTGGGGTTTTTTGTCTTATACTTTTGACTTTTTAATGCAATCTGTCTGCAAACTCTTGGCTCTATCTGTAAAACAGCCATCAGAGAAAATTGTAGGTTGAACGCAAAGTGTTACCAAATAAATACAGCTGAGGGTGTAGCTTTCCAGCAATACAGACAGAAAACCATATGGGTAGCAAGAAATATTCACTGCCAGGAAAAGATGATAAAGTGGCTGCTATCAAAATGTCTTACAGAGATCCACAGTTCCTTGCTCCGTCAGAGGTATAGTTCTGACTCCTCAAAACACAAGCTCGAAAAGGAGTCGAGCAGCCTTACTTAGTCTGAAGGGGTTAGGTGGAAATGTGGCAGTCAGCGAAGGATGCTTTCTGCGTATCGCAAACAGCACAAGGAGAAGTGAAGGAATCTCTCAGCGAAAGGAACTGAGCACTTTTGCTGTTGCTTGCTGAGGTATAACAGCTCTTCTACCATGAAAGCTGTTGGAGCATTTGTTTTCTGGAGGAGCACTCTGTAGAGCATACAAAAGACATCCCCAGGATAACCTGCCCGGCAATAAGTAATCCTGTAGATGCAGTCCCAGCTCTCATCGCTTCAGTGGGAGCTCCTGAGATACTGAGTTCCCCACTGGCTGGAGCACTGACACAATTGCAACCGAGAACAGAGTTTGCTGATTCAGTTTAAAGCATACGTACAACCGTAACATCCTCCTGCTAGCCAGTTTTAATAGAAGAGATTCTGAGGTGGAAATTATGAGCTCCTACAGTTTAAATCTCTCTCTCTCTGACTTAATGTTTGTGATTTTAAGGGACATAAACACGTATCTTTAAGGTTTGAAATGTTGCACAAAATATGGCTTGATAGCTGCAGCAGTTCTTGCTTCCCCTGCTTGTTCAGCTGACCACATCTATCTTTGCATTAGGTTCGGCGAAGACAAGAGTTAAATCACAGGCAGATTTGGCATAGATTTTAACCAACAATCTAAAACAATAGTGAATGGACTTTGAGTTCTTGAAACTACCACACTCAAACCCTAATAATTAGTTTCATTTTATAAACTTCAGCTATGGCCAAGAACAGGATTAAAGGATAGGCTTAAACACTTCTGTGGCTATGAGAATTTCTGTTACTGTGGCGTGTGGATTACAAAAGAACAAACAAAATGAGACGTAAGCTGTAACATACACTAAGGCACAAATTAATTACTAAGTCGGGGGTTAGGAAACTTTAAGGAGCTTGCCTTCCCCTGAACTCCTGCCACTGGCAGCATTGCCAACTCTCATAAATATTCCACTAGATCAAACGAGGTTTATTTGTAAACAGTTGTGAAAAATTCCTAAATTAAGTTGGCCTCCAGGGCGACATTATCTTGTCCTGGGTTGTCACTCACAGATGCTCCATACGGAATGAGACTGCGCTCAGTCTTCTGTCCCAAATACGAAGAGGTGAAGCATCCTCTGGGAAACAGTCACCTCCGACAGCCCATGGCACAGGAGAATGGGAAAAGGGAAGAGGAATGTGGGGAGCAGGAGAAAACACCAATAGCTGAGAGGGGAGCTTGTGAAAGCTGAAGGAAGATCTTTGGCAAGAGGAGAAGACGCAGGAGAGCGTTACGCAAGTGTGTTTGTGGGGAGGACGAGGAGATGGCAGAGGGAAATGCAAAAGGGACAATAGTGTAAAACAAAAGAGGGGTCAGAGCGGTGTGTCAGCGGGTGGAGAAAATGTTAACGTGCTGGAAAGGGACTTGTTATGGTACATGTCAATGATCAGCATTTTTTCAGCTTTAAAAAGTAACCTGCTAGGAAAATGACACTGTATTTTAATAATCATCTTCCACCTCAGAGTTTTTGCTTTCACTTGCTCAGTTGCTTGACGTTTAAAATACATAGCAAAATATATATTCCCATCTGCTAATTGCAGGTTTGTGAACGGAACAATGAGATGCGCATTAATAATGTAATGTAACGTGAGCTTCCTCTGCGAAAAATTTAGGAGCAGAACAGGTCCACATCCACTTGTAAATGCTTTTAAAGTGTATGTAATATGAAAAATATGCTACTCTACAATACAGACAAAATCGCTGTAAAACCAAAAGATCTGTATATTGTTAATGTTTAAGTATAATGCTTTAGTAGCCTGATTTATTACCTGTTTATGTACTTCATTTTTAAAAATCAAAGTCCAGGTGTTTGTGTATCAAATATGGCTCAAATCTCTTTTTCATTTTTCAGACTCTGCGAGAAGCAAATCAAAACTTCCCCAGTAGAGACTCTGAATTTTAGATAGATAGTTTTATGTTATATACAGCAAATTTAAAAAGCAGGGCTGCCCTTGACCAGAGAACTAGGAAAGGAAGTATAGCATACTATATAGGGGACTAGTTGTTTTTTCTTAAGTTTCATGTTGATTTATGGTCAAACTATAATTCTAATTTCACAGTTGTTCCTGCCCAGCCCTGGACTGTGTTGTCAACAAGTGATCTTCTAAGACACTGAAGCAGAATGCAAGCACTTACCTCAGGAGCGAATCTGGGCATCTTATGTTTGCAATCACTGGCGCAGTCATCCCAATACAAATATTTAAAGTAAAAGCTCCAAGAGCATCTAACCCGCTGACATACTAGCAGCTATCTCACCAAACTGCGGAAGTTTACCATGCAGACACCCACGTCTGAGCGAGCCACCTTTGGCTGCTTTCTTTCTATTGAGGCTAAATGGAGCTCCCTACTCAGATGATGACATATAAAGTGAAATAACACAACTAGCACCCTGATTTGCATTAAAATAAATTGGAATTCAGTGCCTTACTTCGAAAAACCTAGGCAGTTTGTCCATCTCAGCACAGGAATAACTTACAAAACTAGATC